>NC_138313.1:18192500-18792500 GCF_965601325.2 Salmo salar | reverse complement strand
GCCAGTATTGGCTCCAGGAACCAAATGTTTAGTCTGTCATGAGGTCACGAGATTACACTGCAAGTAAAGCACAGCTGCTGTGATCTGTTACAGTATAGTATGTATGCCATTTCTCTGTTTCCACTTTTAGAGAGCTGTTTCAGAGGTCATAGTTATTCATTGTAACATGAAACTGATGTAAGAAAATAATGCTTTGAAATGTCATGGCTTGTCATGGACTGATCGTTGCTGATTCGGCTACTGGATCTGTAGAGCTTTTTATTTTGAGTGGTGTACCAAAATAATCCAGTGGAGTAACTACTTTCCCTATATAGGACTAAAATAAATAGTTAACAAAATCTCCTATCAAACCAAAACATAAACAATGCAGCAA
Organism: Salmo salar; assembly: GCF_965601325.2. Taxonomy (NCBI): domain Eukaryota; kingdom Metazoa; phylum Chordata; class Actinopteri; order Salmoniformes; family Salmonidae; genus Salmo; species Salmo salar. Next base: position 18,792,127 of record NC_138313.1, on the reverse strand, counting down.
TAGCTTTTCTGTAAAAAACAAATCTCATATATAATATGTGCATATATATGTGTCTGTGTGTGTGTGTGTGTGTGTGTGTGTGTGTGTGTGTGTGTGTGTGTGTGTGTGTATGTGTGTGTGTGTTAGTTATGACAATGTAATACAACCAAGCTTTTATAATTCGTTTACAATAAGTGGGTGGTTTTGCATAAGGATATTTTATAGATTGTGTGTGTGCCCTACAGGCTTTAGTTTACACTTCACACCTTTGCCTGACTGGCAGCAGAGTTGAGCCTTGTCTTGTTTTTGAGACATGATTGGTTGATACAGTAATACCAAAGATGGTTCGGTAAAGCTATTGGACTAGCCCAGGATACGTTTAATATTTATTTCCTGTGCACCCTGTGTCCCATGGTGCAACCAACCTTCATGGCCGCAGCATGTCGCTATGGAGGAAGCAGAACCAAAGCAATTTTCTAATCAGCTTAGTGTCTGTTCAGCAATACGGTTGACTAGATGTTAAGCATTTCGTCTTTGTTTACCTTATCGAATCATGGGACGCACCAATAAATATCATTTTTCTGCTGAAGTATCGAGGCAACGGGACACATAAATGAATTGAAGGTGCGTATGCGTAGCCTATCTCGTCTCAGAAACCGTCGCCAAGAATGTTATGCAATGCTTTTCTGTATAAATAGCGGCACCATATGTGTATATATGTTGTCACAAAATAATATGTACCCACTCATTGAGAAAAGTTGTACTGTAAGAGGCTACAATAAGGCTGCTATAGAGAAGGCAAGGCCGTGTTACATTTCCATATGTAACACGCTGTCCAGAAATCAAGAGTAGGCTAGGCCCACTGTAGCCTATACATTTTTTTGGTTTTGTATAACCAACTAAATCCAGGCCTGAACTCATCCTTATCCTAACCGTGTTAAATTGCAACGTCAATGGGGTGACGTCAGAGTTAGACGTCTCAAGGATCCAGTTGAGACTTTACCGAGAATAAATGCTGTGTCACATTTAGAGCCCATTCACGGGCACCCTGTGCCAGTGCGCAGTCGATGATATTGTGGGATAGCAAAATCCAGTTTGACCTACTATATAAAACAGCGAATTCTTTATCACACTGTGTTCTCATCTTTTTAATACGACACTAGCCTATGTTCAATCTAGGAGGTGGTGGGTAGCCTATGCAATTTCATATGACGTTTAGGGTACTTGATCATTTTTGGAACACAGTAGTAGCCGAAACTGTTAATAATATAAGGTCCATATAAACTATAGCGTAGTTGATGTGTAGATTACGTAGTTTTTAGCCTTGACTGGGATATGGCAATGTAAACCAGGTATATATGAATCTCTGACGAGCCTACAGCATTTGCATGTGGTACATCAGTTTGAATACAGAAGCCTACAAGGGCATCTAGCTACCACAAACATGGTTTATTTTTATTGTGGGCAGTGTTGCCAGGTGTAGCTAAACAGTTCTATCCAATGACCTCTGAAAACTAGTCCCAAAAAATTGGGTTGCCACATTTATCCATGAAACCTTTTTTTCCCATCACATTAACGAGCGAATTAAGAAGGAATATCTACTTAATTTTTAACGATGTAGGCTAGGAAGAAAATGTTGGTTTTCCATCAAAATAATAATTCTTGCAAGTTTAAGAATTTGTTTCGAGAGAAAAGATAAATTGACCTTATTAAACTCTCAAGATCATTTTCCATCAATGAATGTCGATTTAACTTGTTTTGACTGCTATGATTAAACAATAAGGCCCTAGGAGGTGTGGTATATGGCCAATATACCACGGCAAAGGGTTGTTCTTTGGATATAGCCCTTAGCCGTGGTGTATTGGCAATATACCACAACCTGAGGAGCCTTATTGCTATTATAAACTGATTGACAGTGTAATTAGAATAGTAAAAGTTTTTTTTTGTCATTCCCATGGTACCAATATAGCATGGCTTTCAACCAATCAGCTTTCAGGGATCAAACCACCCAGTTTATAATATTAAATAAATCCTGTTTGTGCCTGTGCATAACTATAGATAATTCCGACAGGAGAGTTTGAGTGATGAAAGTTGAAAACGAATGTTAGGCTATTTTCTGGCAATTGTGCCTTCATTATGTGATGTAATTGTTAGTACAATAGGCATAGGCTATTGACAAAAATCTGGCTTTATAATTGCAATTCAACTTTGCCAAGGTTTGCTGAGCTAGATGCAGGTAGGCTATAGCCCCTGAAAGGCCAACATCTCATTTCAGGGAAAAGTCCACAATGAAACTGACATTAAATGTGGAGAATGATACATTCGCAATAGAGCTGTCTGTGACCATGATCACAATTTGATAACTTCCAATTTAATTAACTAAACATGGCCATTAACAATTGCTTAATAACACAAGGCTACAACTAAAAACTGAGTCAAAGGCTATTTATTACATCTGTTTCCCAGCTACAGGTAGGCTACACAAGTGGCACAAATTGATTTGCAATGACTCAAACGATATCGCCATTTCAACTTATTTATTGTACTGTATCATATGGTAGGCAGCAGTAGCTTACAATGCCATAGAAGTGAATAGCCTTTGATGGCCAACAACTGCAAATATCATTCTCCTCATTTTAAAATAATTTTAATTGTGGACTTTTTCCCATTTAAGAGAAGCACACGAGTGACTTCCATAACTTCCATTTCAAATTTCCACTTGCACAGCGCTCCAGACCCTAGAACTGAGCATGAGTAAAACCCTTCGCTTGATACGGTTATCCATAAGAAAAGTCGACATTTGAATGCAGTTTACTTAATTTCGTTCAGAGGTGGTTTAATCTAAAGAGCTCTAGTGTGCCTAAAGTCCTTTTCCAATGCTTTGTCACCGTTATATCAGTTCTAGCGCTTTTATTTTTTTATGGAAAATGGTGTCTCCTAAATAGTCTACCCACAAATGGTAAAAAGTTGTTACGATGTGCGAGTGTGCTACTCTTTCTCCTTGACACAAGCTGCCTCTGCTACAGTACTCTCTCAACCAGGGCTTTCAACGCACACACATCGATCTGGCCTTTCTCTCTCTCACTCACTCACTCACTCACTCACTCACTCACTCACTCACTCACTCACTCACATCCTGCTCACTGCCTGATAGTCAGCAGCGGCAGGTTACAGTTAAATATATACAGTACCAGTCAAAAGTTTGGACACACATACTCATTCCAGTGTTTTTCTTTATTTTTACTATTTTCTACATTGTAGAATAATAGTGAAGACATCAGAACTATGAAATAACACATATGGAATCACGTAGTAACCAAAAAGTGTTAAACAAATTAAAATATATTTTATACATTAGATTCTTCAAAGTAGCCACTCTTTGCCTTGACAGCTGTGCACACTCTTGGCATTCTCTCAACCAGCTTCATGAAGAATGCTTTTCCAACAGTCTTGGAGTTCCCACATATGCTGAGAACTTGTTGGCTGCTTTTCCTTCATTCTGCGGTCCAACTCATCGGAAACCATCTCAATTGGGTTGAGGTCGGGTGATTGTGGAGGCAAGGTCATCTGATGCAGCACTCCATCACTCTCCTTCTTGGTCAAATAGCTCTTTCACAGCCTGGAGTTGTGTTTTGGGGAATTGTCCAGTTGAAAAACAAATGATAGTCCCACTAAGCACAAACCAGATGGGATGGCGTATCGCTGCAGAATGCTGTGGTAACCATGCTGGTTAAGTGTGCCTTGAATTCAAAATAAATCATAGTGTCACCAGCAAAGCACCCTCACACCATCACACCTCCTCCTCCATGCTTCACGGTGGGAACCACACATGCGGAGAACATCCATTCACCTACTCTTGTGTCTCACATAGACAAGGCGGTTGGAACCAAAAATCTCAAATTTGGACTCATCGGACCAAAAGACAGATTTCCACCGGTCTAATGTCCATTGCTCGTGTTTGTTGGCCCAAGCAAGTCTTTTCTTCTTATCAGTGTCCTTTAGTAGTGTTTTTTTTTGCAGCAATTTGACCATGAAGGCCTGATTTCACACTGTGTCCTCTAAACAGTTGATGTTGAGATGTGTCTGTTACTTGAACTCTGTGAAGCATCTATCTGGGCTGCAATCTGAGGTGCAGTTAACTCTAATGAACTTATCCTCTACCTCAGAGGTAACTCTGGGTCTTCCTTTCCTGTGGAAAGTAATGATGGACTGTCATTTCTCTTTGCTGATTTGAGCTGTTCTTGCCATAATATGGACTTGGTCTTTTACCTAATAGGGATATCTTCTGTATACCACCCCTACCTTGTCACAACACAACTGATTGGCTCAAACACATTAAGAAGGAAAGAAATTCCACAAATTAACTTTTAACAAGGCATACCTGTTAATTGAAATGCATTTCAGGTGACTACCTCATGAAGCTGGTAGAGAGAATGCCAAGAGTGTGCAAAGCTGTCATCATGGAAAAGGGTGGCTACTTTGAAGAATCACAAATATAAAACATATTTTGATTTGTTTAAACACTTTTTTGGTGACTACATGATTTCATATGTGACTCACCACTTGGAATCGGTCTTATGTAGCAACATTTGAAATGGTGTTTTACATTGGATGACAGTAGAGACTCAGAGCTACAAAATTGTATATCATACTGCATTGTTGAGGAACAATGGGAAAGTTGCTAAACTTGTCAACTCTTTTGAGAAAATGGCCTTTGAATGCTTTGGTATCTAGTGAATAGCGCTTCTTTGTCTACACCCCTTCAGCATCGTTCACACTAGAGGTCGACAGATTCTGATTTTTCAACGCCGATACCGATTATTGGAGGACCCAAAAAAGCCGATACCGATTATTGGAGGACCCAAAAAAAGCCGATACCGATTTATCAGTCTATTTTTTTTTACTTTTTTTATTATATATATTTGTAATAATGACAATTACAACAATACTGAATGAACAATGAACACTTTTATATTAACATAATATAATTCATCAATAAAATCAATTTAGTCTCAAATAAATAATGAAACATGTTCAATTTGCTTTAAATAATGCAAAAACAAGGTGTTGGAGAAGAAAGTAAAAGTGCAATATGTGACATGTAAAAAAGCTTATGTTTAAGTTCCTTGCTCAGAACATGAGAACATATGAAAGCTGGTGGTTCCTTTTAACATGAGTCTTCAATATTCCCAGGTAAGACGTTTTAGGTTGTAGTTATTATAGGACTATTTCTCTCTCTACCATTTGTATTTCATATACCTTTTGACTATTGGATGTTCTAATAGGTACTTTAGTATTGCCAGCCTAATCTCGGGAGTTGATAGGCTTGAAGTCATAAACAGTGCAATGCTTGAAGCATTGCGAAGAACTGCTGGCAAACGCAGTAAAGTGCTGTTTGAATGAATGCTTACGAGCCTGCTGCTGCCTACCACGGCTCAGTCAGACTGCTCTATCAAATCATCGACTTAATTATAATATAATAACACACATAAATACGAGCCTTAGGTCATTAATATGGTCAAATCCGGAAACTATAATTTCGAAAAGAAAACGTTTATTCTTTCAGTGAAATACGGAACCGTTCCATATTTTATCAAACGGGTGGCATCCATAAGTCTAAATATTGCTGTTACATCGCACAACCTTCAATGTTATGTCATAATTACGTAAATTTCTGGCAAATTAGTTCGCAACGAGCCATGCGGCCCAAACTGTTGCATATACCCTGACTCTGCGTGCAATGATCGCAAGAGAAGTGACACAATTTCCCTAGTTAAAAGAAATTCATGTTAGCAGGGAATATTAACAAAATATGCAGGTTTAAAAATATATACTTGTGTATTGATTTTAAGAAAGGTGTTGATGTTTATGGTTAGGTACACATTGGTGCAACGACAGCGCTTTTTTCGCGAATGCTATTGTTAAATCACCCGTTTGGCGAAGTAGGCTGTGATTCAATGATAAATTAACATTGATTGTTTTTTATAAGATATGTTTAATGTTAGCTAGCACCTTACCTTGGCTCCTTGCTGCACTCGCATAACAGGTAGTCAGCCTGCCACGCAGTGTTCTCGTGGAGTGCAATGTAATCGGCCATGATCGGTGTACGAAAATGACGATAACCGATTGTTATGAAAACTTGAAATTGGCCTTAATTAATCGGCCATTCCGATTAATCGGTCGACCTCTAGTTCACACCCTCTTAAGCTTTAGCCCCACCCATCTTGTTTCGCCCTCGTAGCGTTCAGAGCTTACACTTGACGCTCTGGCCGATGATTTGTTTACCTATGGATAACATGAAAACAGCCTAGCTTGCAGTTGTTAGCTAATTTGTCCTATTTAGCTAGCTTGCTGTTGCTAGCTAATTTGTCCTGGGATATAAACGTTGAGTTGTTATTTTACCTGAAATGCACAAGGTCCTCTTCTCTACACACAATTAATCCATTATTATTATTACGTGACAATAATCGACACAAAATACACTAATGTCAAAGTGGAAGAAGAATTCTAACATTTTCTAAAGATTAATCAAAATAAAATAAATATAATACAGACGTTGCATAAGTATTCAAGTCCTTGAGTCCATCATAAACTCAGCAAAAAAAGAAATATCCCTTTTTCAGGACCCTGTCTTTAAAAGATAATTCGTAAAAATCCAAATAACTTCACAGATCTTTTTTGAAAAGGGTTTCCCATGCTTGTTCAATGAACAATAAACAATTCATGAACATGTACCTGTGAAACGGTCGTTAAGGCACTAACAGCTTACAGACGGTAGGAAATTAAGGTCATAGTTATGAAAATGTAGGACACTAAAGAGGCCTTTCTACTGACTCTGAAAAACACCAAAAGAAAGATGCCCAGGGTCCCTGCTCATCTGCGTGATTTACATTTACATTTACGTCATTTAGCAGACGCTCTTATCCAGAGCGACTTACAAATTGGTGCATTCACCTTATGATATCCAGTGGAACAACCACTTTACAATAGTACATCTATATCTTTTTTTTGGGGGGGGGGGGGGGTTTAGAAGGATTACTATATCCTATCCCAGGTATTCCTTAAAGAGGTGGGGTTTCAGGTGTCTACGGAAGGTGGTGATTGACTCCGCTGTCCTGGCGTCGTGAGGGAGCTTGTTCCACCATTGGGGTGCCAGGGCAGCGAACAGTTTTGACTGGGCTGAGCGGGAACTGTGCTTCTGCAGAGGTAGGGGGGCCAGCAGGCCAGAGGTGGATGAACGCAGTGCCCTTGTTTGGGTGTAGGGCCTGATCAGAGCCTGAAGGTACGGAGGTGCCGTTCCCCTCACAGCTCCGTAGGCAAGCACCATGGTCTTGTAGCAGATGCGAGCTTCAACTGGAAGCCAGTGGAGTGTGCGGAGGAGCGGGGTGACGTGAGAGAACTTGGGAAGGTTGAACACCAGACGGGCTGCGGCATTCTGGATGAGTTGTAGGGGTTTAATGGCACAGGCAGGGAGCCCCGCCAACAGGGAGTTGCAGTAATCCAGACGGGAGATGACAAGTGCCTGGATTAGGACCTGCACCGCTTCCTGTGTAAGGCAGGGTCGTACTCTGCGAATGTTGTATAGCATGAACCTACAGGATCGGGTCACCGCCTTGATGTTAGCGGAGAACGACAGGGTGTTGTCCAGGGTCACGCCAAGGCTCTTAGCACTCTGGGAGGAGGACACAATGGAGTTGTCAACCGTGATGGCGTGATCATGGAACGGGCAGTCCTTCCCCGGGAGGAAGAGCAGCTCCGTCTTGCCGAGGTTCAGCTTGAGGTGGTGATCCGTCATCCACACTGATATGTCTGCCAGACATGCAGACTGAGCCCTGGAGGACACCAGTGGTGAGAGCACGTGGTGCGGAGACTGATTCAAGCCACGCCACCTGGTAGAAGCGACCTGTCAGGTAGGACGCAATCCAAGAGTGAGCCGCGCCGGAGATGCCCAACTCGGAGAGGGTGGAGAGGAGGATCTGATGGTTCACAGTATCAAAGGCAGCAGATAGGTCTAGAAGGATGAGAGCAGAGGAGAGAGAGTTAGCTTTAGCAGTGCGGAGAGCCTCCGTGACACAGAGAAGAGCAGTCTCAGTTGAATGACCAGCCTTGAAACCTGACTGATTTGGATCGAGAAGGTCATTCTGAGAGAGATAGCAGGAGAGCTGGCCAAGGACGGCACGTTCAAGAGTTTTGGAGAGAAAAGAAAGAAGGGATACTGGTCTGTAGTTGTTGACATCGGAGGGATCGAGTGTAGGTTTTTTCAGAAGGGGTGCAACTCTCGCTCTCTTGAAGACGGAAGGGATGTAGCCAGCGGTCAAGGATGAGTTGATGAGCGAGGTGAGGTAAGGGAGAAGGTCTCCGGAAATGGTCTGGAGAAAAGAGGAGGGGATAGGGTCAAGCGGGCAGGTTGTTGGGCGGCCGGCCGTCACAAGACGCAAGATTTCATCTGGAGAGAGAGGGGAGAAAGAGGTCAAAGCATAGGGTAGGGCAATGTGAGCAGGACCAGCGGTGTCGTTTGACTTAACAAACGAGGATCGGATGTCGTCGACCTTCTTTTCAAAATGGTTGACGAAGTCATCCGCAGAGAGGGAGGGGGGGGGGGGGAGGAGGATTTAGGAGGGAGGAGAATGTGGCAAAGAGCTTCCTAGGGTTAGAGGCAGATGCTTGGAAGTTAGAGTGGTAGAAAGTGGCTTTAGCAGCAGAAACGGAGGAGGGAGTGAAAAGATGCCAGGTCCGCAGGGAGGCTAGTTTTCCTCCATTTCTGCTCGGCTGCCCGGATTATTCTAAAATTGTTTTAATTATTTTTTTCCCTCATCAATCTACACACAATACACCATAATGACAAAGCAAAAACAGGTTTTAGACATTTTTGCAAATTTAAAAAAGGTGAATATGATATTACATTTTTTAATTGAAGTATTCAGACCCTTTACTCAGTACTTTGAAGCACATTTGGCAGCGATTACAGCCTCGAGTCTTCTTGGGTATGATGCTAAAAGCTTGGCACACCTGTATTTGTGGAGTTTCTCCCATTCTCTGCAGATCCTCTCAAGCTCTGTCAGGTTGGATGGGGAGTGTTGCTGCACAGCTATTTTCAGGTCTCTCCAGAGATGTTCAATCGGGTTCAAGGCCAGGCTCTGTCTGGGCCACTCACATTCAGAGACTTGTCCTGAAGCCACTCCTGCGTTGTCTTGGCTGTGTTCTTAGGGTCATTGTCCTGTTGGAAGATGAATTTTCATACCCAATCTGAGGTCCTGAGCGCTCTGGAGCAGGTTTTCATGAAGGATTTCTCTGTTCTTTGCTCCGTTCATCTTTGCCTGAATCCTGGCTAGTCGCCCAGTCCCTGCCGCTGAAAAACATCCCCACAGCATGATGCTGCTGCCACCACCATGCTTCACCGTAGGGATGGTGCCAGGTTTCCTCCAGACGTGACTCTTGGCATTTAGGCCAAAGAGTTCAATCTTGGTTTCATCAGACTAGAGAATCATGTTTCAAATGGTCTGAGATTCTTTAGGTTCCTTTTGGCAAACTCCAAGTGGGCTGTCGTGACTTTCACTGAGGAGTGGCTTCCATCTGGTCACTCTACCATAAAGGCCTGATTGGTGGAGTGCTGCAGAGATGGTTGTTCTTCTGGAAGGTTCTCGCATCTCCACAGAGGATCTCTAGAGCTCTTGGTCACCTCCTTGACCAAGGCCCTTCTCCCCCGATTGCTCAGTTTGGCCGGGCGGCCAGCTCTAGGAAGAGTCTTGGTGGTTCCAAACTTTTTCCATTTTAAGAAATATATATGCCACTGTGTTCTTGCAGACCTTCAATGGTCAGATTTGTTTTGGTACACTTCCACAGATCTGTGCCCTGACACAATCCTGTTTCTGAGCTCCATGGACGATTCCTTCATCCTCATGGCTTGGTTTTTCAACTGTGGGACCTTATATAGACAGGTGTGTGCCTTTCCAAATAATGTTCAATCAATTGAATTTACCACAGGAGGACTCCAATCAAGCACCTGAGTTCAATTTCGAGTCTCATAGCAAAGGGTCTGAATACTTATGTGAATAAGGTGTTTCTGATTTTATTTTTATGAATTTCCAAAAATGTCTAAAAAACGGTTTATGCTTTGTGTGTACATTGCTGAGGATTTTTTTTATTTAATCAATTGTTGGAACAAGGCTGTAATGTAACAAAATGTGGAAAAAGTCAAGGGGTCTGCATACTTTCCAAAGGCACTGTATATACAAAAAAATATCAATAGAAAATAAGTAAAACAAAGGAAATCATTATCATATTAAAGTTCCAGAGTGGGATCTCTGCTACTTTTAGAGTTAGGATCCAATTTGTAAGTATTACCAACAGAGTGAATGTGAAAATGGATTCAAAATGGTCGCCCTCTGCTGGTGATTTGTAGGATTTGCTATAATACAACTGAAATGAGGGCTGTGATTGGTTACATTGCCTACTATGCCAATTTCTTTGTATAATATGGGCCATAACTTTTAAGAGTAACTTTGAATAAAAAATATTTTTTCTAATTGAAACCACATTTTTAACCCTTTCACACGTACAATCACACGGGGTGTGATCGTTCTACAGTGGTCCCAGAAGCGTACGATCACACCCCGTGTGATTAGAACACTCATTTAGAACAGTCATTTAGAACGGCCAGTTTCGAATGACGCAACAATCAACATTTGAGCTGGCCACACTTTTTTCAGAAACTATTTACACAAACACAGTCCTTACAAAGTTATGTCCATAATGTGAGCAGTTTATTTTTGGATGCAATGTTCAGATATTCACAGAAGTATCTATAGCATAACACAATCATCCTAACCGGAAAAATGTAGGCTACATTTGTCCTAGCGCTGAGGAAAGATTGACGCAACACAAGCGGTCATATTTTCTAACTATCGGCTGACATAAACTACACTATGAATTAGCTAATAGCAATTACTAAGTACAATTAATCACATCACGGGTGAGCTCACCGTTGATCAAAATAATTGAGTAAAACACCTTCTAGAAATCGAAAGTAAACATGGCTCCATACACAAAGCTGGAATTAGCTTAGCTCATCATAATCAGTACAACCTTCAAAACATTATTTTACACACATACTATGCGCCCTTTACAATTTATGCAAAAATCGGAACGCATGATTTATCACGGGTAATTGAAAAACGTAAATAAAATAGTAAATATATCAATAATACCACACAAAACATTTTCTGATAGTGATTTATTGATACAAATTGCGCGTTTAGGCAGTCAATCACGGTAACCTCTCACTCCCACTCTGAGCCATTCAGTGTTGTTGTTTATGTAACAATCACATCCTGGAATGGAGAGAACGTTCGAACATCACGTGCATAAAAAAACTCACGCTGGGGCGACCGTTAGAGATATTTGGAACTCGCGTGAAAGGGTTAAGGCATAGTTATAGTGAAAGACGTAAATTCTGGTGTTCATTTTGACCGTACGTTGCAAAGTGATATATTTAGGTATTTTTGTAGTAAATCTAACTTTTTTTGCCCCTTAGCGGTTCAACTCTACCATTGAAATCATGATGTAGTCATCTCAAGGGAGAGGTTCGGTATGAAATACACTCCCTTCTTGATGTGCTGGGTGGTACCACCTCAGGGCTTACGATAAAACCAGGTGACAGTGCGCCATATTCGGCAATGGTCTTGGTAAGTGGAGTGCTGGAATCCTGCTTTTTTTTACCACGCTGCTTGATGAACCTAACCTTTCATCCACGATGCAAAAACAATAACAAAGGTACTGGGGTAGACACTGCCATTTTCCCCCCTTATCTTCAATTCACTGTTTAATTAATATGTCTGTTTTCTGTTGCAGTGATGTTTACTCTCACAGAGGTAGCCGCCCTGAATGACATCCAGCCGACCTATCGAATCCTGAAACCATGGTGGGACGTCTTTATGGACTACCTGGGCGTCGTCATGCTGATGCTGGCCATATTTTCTGGAACCATGCAATTAACCAAAGACCAGGTGGTTTGCCTTCCCGTCCTGGAACCTGCTCCAGAGGACCCCAGCAGCTTCACGACACCGCAGCCAGAGGAGGGGTCTGGTTCTGGGTCAGGGAACGGAGGAAGTAGGGTGACTCTAGCCGCTGCGCCCCTAATGATTAACGATCTACCAGATAGTGTTGTTCATGAGATCCACTTCACACAGTTTGGTGGTGTTGGACAGCAGCCTCCGCCAACAGGTGTCAGGACAAACCTGGACTTTCAGCAGTATGTTTTTGTCAATCAGATGTGCTACCACGTTGCCCTGCCGTGGTACTCAAAATACTTCCCATACCTTGCTCTCATACACACCATCGTCCTCATGGTCAGCAGTAACTTTTGGTTCAAATATCCAAAGACTAGTTCAAAAATAGAGCATTTTGTGGGGATTCTGGGGAAGTGTTTTGAGTCTCCTTGGACGACAAAGGCATTGTCCGAGACGGCATGTGAGGACTCAGAGGAGAATAAGCAAAGGCTCACTGGTGCCCATTCCCTACCAAAACATTTCTCAACCAGCAGTGAAGAGGGAAGTCCTAACCAGTCCACCCCGATGCTGGCTAAATCTGGGGTCAAGTTTACTGCCGATAAGCCTGTTATTGAAGTCCCATGCATGACCATACTGGACAAGAAAGATGGAGAGCAGGCCAAGGCCTTGTTTGAAAAGGTTAGGAAGTTCCGTGCCCACGTGGAAGACAGTGATTTGATCTACAAGCTCTATGTTGCTCAAACTGTGATCAAAACCGTGAAGTTCATTTTGATCTTGTGTTACACAATGACATTTGTTGCTTCAATTGACTTTGACCATGTGTGTGAGCCTGACATAAAACATTTAACCGGATACTCTAAATTCCAATGCACACATAACATGGCATTCATGTTAAGGAAGCTGCTTGTCAGCTATATTTCCCTCGTCTGTATATATGGCCTCATCTGTATATACACTCTCTTCTGGCTGTTTCGACGACCTCTCAAGGAGTACTCTTTCGAGAAAGTCAGAGAGGAGAGTAGTTTCAGTGACATTCCTGACGTGAAGAACGACTTTGCGTTTCTCTTGCACATGGTCGATCAGTATGACCAGCTGTACTCGAAGCGTTTTGGTGTCTTCCTCTCTGAAGTCAGCGAGAATAAACTGCGAGAGATCAGCTTGAATCACGAGTGGACCTTTGAGAAACTGAGACAGCACGTAACCCGCAACACTCAAGACAAACTGGAGCTCCATCTCTTCATGCTGTCAGGTCTGCCAGATGCTGTCTTCGATCTGACCGATTTGGAGATCCTAAAGCTGGAGCTGATCCCAGAGGCCAGGATAACAGCCAAGATCTCCCAGATGATCAACCTTCAGGAGCTTCACTTCTATCACTGTCCTGCCAAAGTTGAGCAGACCGCGTTCAGTTTCCTTCGCGACCACCTCCGGTGCCTTCATGTCAAGTTTACCGACGTAGCTGAGATTCCCACCTGGGTGTACCTGTTGAAAAGTCTGAGGGAGCTGTACTTGGTCGGGAATCTGAATTCTGAAAACAACAAGATGATTGGTTTAGAATCTCTCAGAGACCTGAGACATCTGAAGATTTTGCATCTAAAAAGCAACTTGACGAAGGTCCCGACCAACATAACAGATCTCTCTCCACACCTGATCAAGCTGGTGGTACATAATGACGGTACTAAACTCCTGGTACTGAACAGTTTGAAAAAAATGATGAACCTAGCTGAACTGGAGCTTCACAATTGTGAACTGGAGAGGATTCCCCATGCTATTTTCAGTTTGACCAACCTGCAGGAGCTGGACCTGAAATCCAACAACATTCGCACCATTGAGGAAGTCATCAGCTTCCAGCACCTCAATAGGCTGATCTGCCTTAAACTGTGGCACAATAAAATCATCACCATTCCATTGTCCATAAGCCATGTCAAAAACCTTGAGTCCCTCTACCTTTCGCACAACAAACTCGAGTCTCTGCCCGTACCTTTGTTTAACCTGCTGAAGCTGAGGTATCTGGACGTTAGCCACAACTCCATAGTGGTGATCCCTCTGGAGATCGGCTTCATGCAGAACCTCCAGCACTTTGCCATTACAGGAAACAAGGTGGAGGTGGTACCCAAGCAGCTGTTCAAGTGCACCAAATTGAAGACACTATGTCTGGGACACAACTGTATCTCTGTCCTTCCAGAGAAGATTAGCAATCTGGGGCAGCTAACAAACCTGGAGCTGAAGGGAAACTGTCTGGACCGCCTGCCAGCCCAGCTAGGCCAGTGTCATCTCCTCCGCAGGAACTGCCTGATGGTGGAGGACCACCTCTTTGACTCACTCCCCCTAGACGTCAAGGAGAGTATCAATCAGGAAGCCAACGTTCCCTTTGCTAATGGGGTGTGAGTGTGGAAGGACAGTCACTTTACCCATACAGGAATGAGATTACAAAAAGGTGGCAATAACTGTCCATACACAGCAAGCTAGTCAACTTTTTTAATTAAAGCATGTGAACTGGAATAAAGGTTTTTGCTCAGGGCTGACTCGTCGAACAGATGATGTTTAAACTTATAGAAAATGGCACTGTGCTAACTAGTTAGGAGAGTTGATTCCAGGTACTGTGTAAAATGCTAGAATGATGGTCTAGATCCAGAATGATAGGTTAGTTCCATAGTCATGGGTTGATTCCAGAATAACAGACAAGTTCCAGAATGATGGGCTAGTTCCAGAATAAGGAGCTGGTTCCAGAGTGAGTTAGTTGTAGAATGACAGCAATGTTTGTGTTAGACCACTAAATGATTAGTCAATGTTCTGAGGAAAAGGGATGCTCCTCTTAATGAAACAGAGAATGGTGGTGTAGAATTCATAGACACCAGGGATACAGTAGCCTCAAATTATTGGCACCTTTGATTAAAGATGAGCAAAAAAGAATGTATAAAATAAAGAATACAAATACAAATATTGTATGCAATTTTTTATTATTTTATACTAATACAATTGCTCAGAGAAGTAGATTTGGTTTAACAAGTAAAACAAAACAAATCTCATAAACATAGGTGTCAAAACTATTGCCACCGCCAAAGATTCTTATTTTACTTTTTAAAATGAATCTCAGTTTAAGGAGCTATATTGTGGCCTTCCATGGCTTCCTGTGTAAAAATGAGAACACACATGTAAAATCCATTTGTCATCCATCACCAGGCTCCCGAGTGGCGCAGCAGTCTAAGGCACTGCATCTCAGTGCTAGAGGCGTCACTACAGACCCTAGTTTGATTCCAGGCTGTATCACAACCGGCCGTGATTGGCAGTCCCATAGGGCGGGAACAATTGGCCCAGCGTCATCTGGGTTATGGTTTGGGCCAAGGTAGGCCGTCATTGTAAATAAGAATTTGTTATTAACTGACTTGCCTAGTTAAATAAATACAAATGTAATAAAACTGCAAGTTCCCAGACATTTCTGGGGGGAATGGCCCTAGCCCTCACCCTCCGATCCAACAGGTCCCAGACGTGCTCAACGAGATTGAGATCCGGGCTTTTCGCTGGCCATGGCAGAACACTGACATTCCTGTCTTACAGGAAATCACGCACAGAACGAGCAGTATGGCTGGTGGCATTGTCATGCTGGAGGGTCATGTCAGGATGAGTCTGCAGGAGGGGTACCACATGAGGGAGGAGGATGTCTTCCCTGTAACGCACAGCGTTGAGATTGCCTGCAATGACAACAAGCTCAGTCCGATGATGCTGTGACACACCGCCCCAGACCATGACGGACCCTCCACCTCCAAATCGATCCCGCTCCAGAGTACAGGCCTCGGTGTAACGCTCATTCCTTCGACGATAAACGTGAATCCGACCTTCACCCCAGGTGAGACAAAACCGCAACTCGTCAGTGAAGAGCACTTTTTGCCAGTCCTATCTGGTCCAGCGACGGTGGGTTTGTGCCCATAGGCGATGTTGTTGGCAGTGATGTCTGGTGAGGACCTGCCTTACAACAGGCCAACAAGCCCTCAGTCCAGCCTCTCTCAACCTATTGCGGACAGTCTGAGCACTGATGGAGGGATTGTGCGTTCCTGGTGTAACTCGGGCAGTTGCTGTTGCCATCCTGTACCTGTCATGCAGGTGTGATGTTCGGATGTACCGATCCTGTGCAGGTGTTGTTACACGTGGTCTGCCACTGCGAGGACGATCAGCTGTCCGTCCTGTCTCCCTGTAGCGCTGTCTTAGGCGTATCACAGTACGGACATTGCAATTTATTGCCCTGGCCACATCTGCAGTCCTCATGCCTCCATGCAGCATGCCTAAGGTGCGTTCACGCAGATGAGCAGGGACCCTGGGCATCTTTCTTTTGGTGTTTTTCAGAGTCAGTAGAAAGGCCTCTAGTGTCCTAAGTTTTCATAACTGTGACCTTAATTCCCTACCGTCTGTAAGCTGTTAGTGTCTTAACGACCGTTTCACAGGTGCATGTTCATGAATTGCTTATGGTTCATTGAACAAGCATGGGAAACAGTGTTTAAACCCTTTACAATGAAGATCTGTGAAGTTATTTGGATTTTTACGAATTATCTTTGAAAGACAGGGTCCTGAAAAGGGACGTTTCTTTTTTTGCTCAGTTTACCTGCTGTAAAATATGTTGGTAGATCTTTTATGATATGGGGCTGTTTCGCTTCCACTCGTCCTGAGGCCCTTGTTAAGGTCAACGGCATCATGAACTTTACCAAGTACCAGGACATTTAGCCAAAAACCTGGTTGTCTCTGCCAGGAGGCTAAAACTTGGCCGCAAGTGGATCTTTCAGCAAAACAATGACCCCAAGCATGCATCAAAATCCACAAAGAAATGGTTAATTGATAACAAAATCCACATTTTGTAATGGCCATCTCATTCCCTGGACTTGAAACCCAGCACAGACCAAAGGAGATCAAGGATCTGGTAAGGTTCTGTGTGGAGGAATGGTCTAAGATCCTTCCCAATGTGTTCTCAAATCTCATAAAACATTATAGAAAAGGGATATGTGCCCTTATCCTTGCATGGGTAGGGTGCACAACGTATTGGAAAGGGGTGGCAATCATTTTTACGTATCTTAATATATATATATTCTTTTAACTTGTTAAACAAAATATTTTTCTCTGAGCAGTTGTATTATTATAATATATCATTTTCCAATTGTTTTGAATAGGCCATGCAATATTGTTCAGTATTTGTATTATTTATTAGATACTGTCTTTTTTGCTCATCTTTATTAAGGGTGTCAACAATTTTGGTGGTGACTGTATTACAGGGTTGGGCTCAATTCAGAATTGAATTGAGAATACCTTATCCATTTTAATTCTTGAGTTGAATTTGAATTTAAGCATCAAACAGGATAAGAATTGCAATTTAAATTACAGGAAATAGAATTGAATTAAGTGAAATTCTAAGAAATTCAAAAGACAAGAGTTGCAAAGAAAAAGATATATCTCAGACTGGCCAATAAAACGAAAAGATTAAGATGGGCAAAATAACACAGGCGCTGGACAGAGGAACTCTACCTAGAAGGCCATCATCCCGGAGTCACCTCTTCACTGTTGACGTTGAGACTGGTGATTTGCGGGTTCTATTTAATGAAGCTGCCAGTTGAGGACTTGTGAGGTGTCTGTTTCTCAAACTAGACACTCTAATGTACTTGTCCTCTTGCTCAGTTGTGCACCGGGGCCTCCCACTCCTCTTTCTATTCTGGTTAGAGCCAGTTTGCTCTGTTCTGTGAAGGGAGTATACAGCGTTGTACGAGATCTTCAGTTTCTTGGCAATTTCTTGCATGGAGTAGCCTTCATTTCTCAGAACAAGAACAGACTGACAAGTTTCAGAAGAAAGTTCTTTGTTTCTGTCCCTTTTGAGCCTGTAATCAAACCCACAAATGCTGATTCTCCAGATACTCAACTAGTCTAAAGAAGGCCAGTTTTATTGCTTCTTTAATCAGAACGACAGTTTTCAGCTGTGCTAACATAATTGCAAAAGGGTTTTCTAATGATAGTCATTTACAACATTAACAATGTTTACACTGTATTTATGATCAATTTGATGTTATTTTAATGGACAAAAATGAGCTTTTCTTTAAAAAGCAAGGACATTTCTAAGTGACCACAAACTTTTGAACGGTAGTGTATCTGGAAGTGTGGCTAGTCAGATTCAATGAAACTCATGTTCTATGACTGAGTTGAATTTATTTGAATTGCACTGAATTAAATTATACTTCCTGTCACTCAAACTCTAATTCTACATCCTGTGGAGTGTGGCTAAATTCAATTAAAATGTCAACTCATGAGTTGAATTCTGAATTGGGCCCAACCCTGGACTGTGTATGAACTGATGAGCTTTTATCTTTTGTTATTTTGTTTTATTTACTGTATATGTTTTAGAGCAAAATGTCTCTACTTTTTACCTGAATCCAGGATGAAGCAGCTTAGGGATTCCTCTCACGATTTTTACTTCAATCTTTTGTTGTCATTATTTAGATGATATTACCTGTGGTTGTTTGAAAGGAACCTCCAAACGTACCAACAAGTGTGACAACCCAGTCAACAAGCATGCCTATGCCCATACTATATCCGCTGTGGTAAGAACCACGTGTTATAATCAGACTAAAGCAAGGAAGAGTTTATCAACAAGGATAATTATAAAACACTATTGTATGGTGACATCCGCTCTGCATCATTGATGTGCATCAACAATATGGTCTTGGCTACTCACTTAATGACATTGTGCATGTGTATGTTTACTATCCTTTTACTCATAAATGTGTCAGTAAAGTATTTAACTCTTTCAATAGACATTTTCAACATGCCCGTTCCTCTGTGATACATTCAGAATGAAATATACCAGAGGTTCCTCTGTTATCTGATTTCCCCTATGTCTCTAGCAATTTCACAATATGTTTGAAGCATTTTCAACTTCACTGGTATGGTTGTAGGCTACCAGAGCATGTGGTGCAGGGCATGCCAGGTCAGTTTGAATTGTTTTGCACCTTTCAATCAGTCAGAAGTATCATATTCCTGCCTTCCATTGGTGTCACACATCTAATTAATTTAGTCATAGAGTGCCTCTCTTTTCCATTCATTTAGGATTTAGACCTGCCGATATCTCCTAATGCTTATAGGCTGATCTACACAGCAGATGCTGTTGAATATGGATTCACCTCAACCTGACACCACTTTTTTTGTTGCATGGAATCATCTGACAAACTTAGATTTGGGGTAAACTTTCTTTAATTTGAAATTTTGTTCAACCAATGAAAAATGCTACCATCTGAAATGCTACAGTGTTCAGTCTCGACTAGTTAAAAGATTATGAATGTTAAGGTATGACAATTGTAACTCAATAAAGGAGTTGCGTTAACTTGCACAGTAAACCAATTGCGTCACGTCTGGCATGGATTTGATGACAAGCTCATGGGGTCATCAGTTGTAGATTGCACTTGCAAGGTATAGATTTGAATTATATGAACCCCACAATCAAAGTGTATCGCTTTGGTCTCAGAAACTATCACAATGTGGACCATCAAAATATTAGAATGATCAAATAAAAGCATGTACATATTTGATGCATTATTGATAGACTGCAATACATTTTAAGAGTGTTAATATATCACAAACTGATGCCATTATTCCCATTTCCAAATTATAACTATTTTCTTTCCATGATTGTTTAGATTTTTTTGGTTGAGAAATGTGTGTTTCTTATTTTATATTAATTTCTATATTATTTTGTTTTTAGCATGTTAGAAGAACATGTTTTTAGCATTGTAGAAGTCATGAGAATAATGTGTAGAGAGACTGTGTAACCAAAAGACTGCTATGAGGGATACGTGTGATTCACTGTTATAATGCGCCCTCTCCACCATCTCAAGTCAAAGCATGATTTCTGACTGATAATGCTTGAAAATCCATAAATTGTGTGCGTGTGTGGCAGGGAATTATTACTTAAGTTCCAATATATATAAAAAATACATTGTTTTCTAAACCAAAAAGAATAAGGGGGTCTCATATGAAGCCATTGTCCTTTTGTTTTTGTTTAGTACGGTATAACGTTAGTTTTAAAAAGGGAGTATTTCCACAGTTTCTAAATAACAAGAACAACATGATTTATCTTTTTTATTATTCTTTTTAACGTTTCAATAGAATATTTTGTATTTTAACCATCTGATATTCTAATGTTTCTCTTCTATATCTACTAAACTAACACAAGCTAAATTTGAGTCAACTTACACTACCACCAAAAATACATTTAGGTACACTACATACAGAGGCAATAAAAAGTCCACAACCCCCTTGGATTTCTTCACATTTTGTGTTATAAAGTGGGATTAAAATGGATTTAATTGTCATTTTTTTGGTCAACACTCTACACAAACTACTCTAATGTGAAAGTGGAAGAAAAATTATATATATTTTTTAAGATGAATGAAAAATAAAACATAAGTGAGTCAATAGTTGTTAGAAACACCTTTGGCCGCAATTACAGCTATGAATCTTATTGGGTAAGTCTCATTAGAGCTTTGCACACCTGGATTGTGCAATTTATTTGCCCATTATTATTTTCAAAATTCAAGCTCTGTCAGGGTGTTGGGGATCATGGCTAGACAGCAATTTTCTAATCTTTCCCTATGTGTTCAAGCAGATTTAACCAAATACTGTAATTTGGCCATTCAGGAACATTCAATGTCTTCTTGGTAAGCAACTCCAGTGTAGATCTGGCTTTGTGTTGTAGGTTATTGTCCTGCTGGAAGGTGAATTCCTCTCCCAGTGCCTGGTGTAAAGCAGACTGAATCAGGTTTTCCTTTAGGATTTTGCCTGTGTTAGCTCCATCCCATTTCTTTTCATCCAGAAAAAGTCTTTGCCGATGTCAAGAATACCCATACCATGATCCAGCCACCATGCTTGAATATAAGGAGGCAGTTACTCAGTGATGTGTTGATTGGATTTGCCACAAACATAAGGCACTGCATTTAGGCAGAAAAGTGTATTCCTTTGCTGTTGTTTTTTTTTGCAGTATGACTTTGGTATCTTTTTCCATACATATGCATGTTTTGGAATATTTTTTATTCTTTATATTTGGATTCTTCTTTACACTCTCATTTAGGTCATTATTGAGGAGTCACTACAATGTTGTTGATCCATCCTCAGTTCTCCCATCACAGCCATTTTACTCTAGGTTTTTTAAATCAACAAAGGCCTCATGGTGACAGCCCTTAGCACTTTCCTTCCTGTCCTGCAGCTCAGTTCAGAAGGACGACTGCATCTTTGATGTGTCTGGGTAGTTTGTCATCCACAGCATATTTATTAACTTGACCATGGTTAAAGATGTACTCAACGTCAGATGGTTTATTGTTACCCATCTACCAATCACTGCCCTCTTTATGAGGCTTTAGAAAAGCTCCCTGGTCTTTGTAGTTTAATCTGTGCTTGACATTCAATACTTTACTGAGAGACCTTACATATGTTGTATGTGTAGGAGACAGAGGAAGGGGTAGTCATTCAAAAATTATGTCAACCCCTAATATTTCACACAAAGTGAGTTCATGTAATTTATGTGATTTGTTAAGCCAAATTTGACTTCTGAACTAATTTAGGCTTGCCTAAAAAAAGTAATGAATACTTTTGCAACAACTATATTTTAGTTGCTAAATTATTATTTTGTAAACATTTTAGAATTTTCCTTTCACTTTGACATTATGGAGTATTTTGTATAGATCAATGACAAAAAATTACAATTAAATCTATTTCAGTCCCACTTTGTAACACAACAAAATGTGATAAAAAGTTCAAGGCGGTGTAGACTTTCTATAGGCACAGTACTTCCTTCCTGACATACCATCCCAGGTTATGCATTCACAAATCCTATTTGTGTTGACAATTGTGCATTGTGTAATATTGTTATTATATAAACCACACTGTTTACTTAACAATGATTGATGCCATTAGGACGGTTGATAACAGTGATCCCTGCAGCACTTTCAAACAACTCCAGATCAAATTCCTTGGTTACCTGTAAATAAAATGTTCAAATCATATATTACAGGCAAGGTATCTTTTTTTGATGAACAATAAAGACAATGATATCCATGTTGTACCTGTTTTATCTTTGACAGTTACCAACTTGACTTTTTATTATTTTAGTATCTGTTTAAATGTGGTTCTCAGATGTGCTCTTCTGGGCCATGTTCAGTACGCAAAATGTTCTTAAACGTTGCAGATAGAAATACCACAAATAGAGCCGACGTGAATCCTTATTCTACATGTCAGAGATCAATGTTTGTTCTACATAGAAATATGCTATCTAAACGTTCCAAAACATTGAGTCTTGCTGAACGCGCCCCCTGCTTTCTGTTGGGAATGGGGATGAAACGTATTAATATCCTATTGGAGGCTGTGATGTCACCTGACAGCCTTAGGACCAGATGGTAGGTCTAGTGGTGAACGGTCTTGGAGTGCCATTGTGTGGGAAGATAGTGTTACTATAGCTTATTTCCTCATAGATAAGCCTGCATACATAGCAAAACCACTTACTTTCTAATAATTCAATGGATCTTACTTCACACTGGCACTACTGCGACCCATTATTTAGATACTTTTTTCTGGTATAATAAGTAATGTTCCAGATATAATTAGCAAATAATGCAGTCAAAGTAGCGAACGTTAAAGTAACTGTCCAGTGTTTCCAGCTTTTGATGAAATATGACCGATAATTACTTACAATATGAGTGAAAAATATTTACCAAAAAAATGTCATTGACCAAACTACAGTATTTCTCAATGTTTCTCAAATTGACTGTAGCTAGCTAATTAATTTGATCATGCTTTTTGATACACCCAGATTTATGCTGTTTTAGTTCACACATATCACCCTGTCACCTACAGTATAACCTGATGAACAACATGGGGGTAAACAATAAAATTGGCCATGCTCTCTTATCCTACCAGATCTGCGATGAGGAGGTTTTAGCTAGTGTATCCCTCTGTCCTTCAACTCTTGTTGGAAGTAGTTGTCTGGTTTGTCAGGTCCCAGGATCCTATGAGTTATGATTTTTTATTTGCAAGTTAATTGCAATTGTCTTTTTGCTTTCGCGCTATCTGTGCCTGATAGAGTAGATCTAGTCTCATGTGCGGAAGTAAGCCTTCTGGCACAAGAGACTCAGAAGTTCTGATTGAACGGACGCACATTTGAGAGCCCCAGGACGGTCCATTTACCTTGTACTGTTATAATTTATGCTATGAAATCCTGCAATTTCATTAGGGCAGTTCCCCCTCATAGCAAATAGCTGGCAAAACAATCCAAACAATGTTCGCATGGCCTATGCGCCCACGGAGGCGGAGCTGCCTCTGCTGGCAGTCACTGTGGGGCAGAGTAGTAAGTAACTGAACAGCTTGTTATGAACAATATATTTTTGAAACAGGAAAATGTACGCATTTACCGTACTTTTATGAGCATTTAAATCATAACCCATGAATTTCTATAAAAAAATGTTTTTAAACCCAAACAAATCACAAGTGGGGCACCGCCCCTAATGCCCTAATGGGCGGGCCGCCACTGTGTGGTAGTATAGTAGTGCATTTAGCCTAAACCGTTTATAGTGCACTTCTTCTGACCATAGAGATAGGAAGGAAGACCAGGTCTGTGGTTGCACACCTGTTTGCCCCTAACTTGAGCAATACTACATATAGGGGTTTTATGTCAAATAAATGGGGACAGTTTCCCGGGCATAGATTAAAGGCTCTATTCAATCAGATCCGCATAGCTGTTGTTTTGGTGGTGTCTGAGGTGGAACTGGGTTAGAGCTGTCAAATCCAATATAAACATAATTATTTCTATACAGTCTACACTTTCTTGGTCTAAACTTCTAACTTGAGTTGGGCAGGTGTGACAATGATTGCAAGAGCAGCTGCAACACAATTCCACCTCCAACACCACCTAAACATCCACTATGTGGGTGTCTGTTATCGCTGGTTAATGCTTGATCTGATTGAATCTAGGCCTAAACTTAGTCCTGGACTAAAATGATTGAGATTTCTATGGAGAGTCTCCATTGAGCATGCTTTTATTTGACTAGACCTTTCACAGGAATTGTGGAAGTATGGTTGCATTGCTGCATGCATCCCAAATAGCTCCATATTACCTTTATTGTACAATGGTCCGCAGTCATTAGTAATGCACTATAAAGGGAATAGCTAGGGTGCCATTTGGGATGGAGACATGGCTTGGTTTTGAAGGGGAATTTGGATGAGTGTGTGGCCTGATGCTCCCTCTCTGCCCGGAGGTATAAGGAACAGATCTCCGGTGATGGCACTTTGTAAGCACTTGCATAGCTGATGAGCTGTAATTATGTTTTAATGATTTCTGTAGGGCATCTTTCTCCCCCCTCTGTGCAAACCCCCTACCCCCTCCACCCCTCTCTCTTACTACTTCAAATTAAGACAGAGTATTTTGAAAACATTTGGTGTTGAAACTCTCTGTGTGTATCCCAAATGGCACTTTATTCCCCCTTGTAGTGCACTACTTTTTACCAGAACCCTATGGCCACTAGTCAACTTAGTGCACTAAAAAGGGAATAGGGTGGCATTTGGAACACTACCCCTATGAAGTCTACTGATTGAAAGCTCTATGAAGTCCACCATGGCACCCACAGTTGGTTGATTGGTTGGCAGCTTTGATGTCTCCAGTCTGCCGCATACTGGCCACAGCGGCCTGATAGTTCAGTGCCACAGATCACCCTGATTTGCTATAATTGGGACAACTTGTTTTAGAAAAAGGGCATCGGATGACTTTGACGGCTGTGTCGCCCCGTTAATGCCCCCAGCCACTGCTAACCACCCTCTCCTCCTCCCCTTCTTCCGATCGTGTGCCCAGGGCATCATGGGTAGCCTTGTCCCTCATTAAGGAGACCGTGGCTATAAAGTGACAGATGTCCTGATGCGATCTGGCTGCCTCCCTGGCCTCCGTCTTTCTTGTTAGTACACACGGTTACTGAGGGTGTGGGAACTCATGGTTTAGGAGGGTGTGGGGACTCGCAGAGAGACCAGGGTTCTCTAATAACTGTTAAATATATTATTTGGAGGGCAGGATGGCAAGGTGGGTTGAAGGAAGCTATAACTCCCCTGGTGATCCCCTTACATAGTGAACGACTCAGAGCACTTCATATCTATCTCTATGTTCCAAATGGCACCCTATCCCCTGTTGACTAGGGCCCATAAGTAGTGCACTATGTACGCCATTTGTGACGCAACCTATAGCCCTAGATTGGAAGATGTATCCCCCTCTCCTCTGCTTTCTCCTCTCTTCTCTCCCCTGTGGTGCTGGCCCTGATGTTCGGGGGTTCACTGACGTTGAAGCGTTTATAAATCTCAATTCTGGACCTGTGTTGCCCCCCTGCTTGGCACAGTATAGATGAGGGTTGGGGTCCTGGGCTAGGCTATGTCTCCCACCCCCATCCTCCCTCTTTTCACACCCTCCCCCTTCCCCTTCACCCATCCTCAGAGACTCTAACCCTTTTAGCTTCCTCTACAGGTAAAATTGCCAAGGACCTTGTGAGACCTGGGTTCCCTTGGAGGTAAAATCTATAATGAGGTTTTGATTTGAGCTACGGGTCTTGAAAATGTACTCTAGCTTATCCACACGCCTGCTGCCTCACAGAAGGTCAGAAAAAGCCTGGATGGACACTCACAACATCAGCTGCAACAGTGAGGAAAACAGATTGGACTATGGAAAGGTGTTCGAGCAACAAGATAACCAGATTTAATACCAGGCCCTATGACTCAATAACGCTGTGTGAATAATTCATTTTGAAAGTGTGAACGTTTAAGAAGCAGCAGAGCACGTTTCAAAAGTTATTTTTGAAAAAGTAAGTGTCTACAGGCCGCTCTCTTTGGACTAGTACTGTTTCTTGTTGTTCTCTCTGTCTTGTTGCTGTGTTAAATCTGAGATAAATATTTGGTAGTTAAGTCATACATTTTACAATAAGGGAAATCATTTCCTACTTAAGATCATCACAATAATCTGGTGCTCTCTAGCGTGGATAGCAGGCCTTTCACAATCTTCTTCTTCTTCTTCTATGATATCATGGAGGTCTGCAAACAATCGTTTAAGTGCATGCCTCCACCTACTTTGCTGGAATGTACGATCAATCATGATCTGCCCAATTCTGTACAACCATGAAAATACAATTCAAAACCAAATAAATCCCTAACTTCTGTTTTACGGCCTCTGCATACAATACATCATGACTGATCCAATATCTCTGAGCCTCTCTAGCCTCTCTTTGTACCTGGCATCCACCAAATGCTGCATTGGGTTCTCCCCCACAATTACAGCACATAACCTTCACATTGCTTCCACATTTACCGTAATGAATTCAACATCTTCTCTTGCTGAGCCTGGCTACCACACAATATTAACAATCTACCATTTCCAATAAACCAGGCAAATTTCCCTTCAGCTACCTTTTTCTCTACCGCATTAGTTAGTCGGATAGGGTGTAAGTGAGGCCCTGTGGTCCTATCAAACAGTATCACCACTTTCCAATCCAACACATCACTTCTCTTGCTTCCTACCTTGGCCCTCTTTATGGTTCCTTTACTAGATGCTCCAATGCTTTCTATATCATGATCTCTCTTCTTCCTATGTCTTTCCACTACCGACCATTCTGGTCCTTGATCCTCATCCTCCCGCTCCATACCGTCATAACTGACACCCATATTGTTTGCATTCCAGCGCAGCTGTTGCTTCACCAACTTTTTCTCCTTTTCCTCCATTTTGTCCGCACTGCTCTCCGCCATTTCCCATTCCCCGAACAATGGATCAACTCTACAGGCTTCACCAATCATGGAACCTCATGCGACCAACGTACACAACTCCCTCGTACACCGTCAACCGTCAGCCGGCCTTTCACAATACTTGTGAACAGTGTTTATGTTATGTTCTAAATCTACAGCTAGAGGGCGCTCAAACCTTAACATTAGAGTGACTCCTGATTTAACTGACTGAACAATCAACATACAGCCTACAGTCAATTTGAGCTTCATCAAATTGTATCATCTTTGTTGCTTGTAGTGAATATATAATGTGTTTTGAATCAAATGTATTTTGATATTTCATTACAATAATTCAAAGTCATATTCCTATCATCTTTGATGTCACTACAAACACTCATTGCTATATCTGCAATGTATGCATTGAGTTCTTTTACCAAAAAATAGCAACATTCATCACAATATTTTACACTTAGTCAGAAGAGATTCACTGCTATCATTGTCCCCAGAAAATAATAATAATATGCATTTTGAACCAGGGAGCCTTATTACTCACAAGACTTGCTAAGATGCTTGCTGAGTGTCAATTTCTGAATTAGAAATTCCACACAATTCAGTACCACTTTATTGATGTATCCTCCGCTGACTTTATTAAATTATTCATAAATCAACCCCTCAAAAAAAAACACTGTTTGCTCTGCCTAAATCTGTTTGATATCAAAACAGGGAACCAGATAGCCATCGCAGCTATAATCTTAGTTAATCATCTAATTTAATGCACTTAGTGTCGTGTTGTTTAATATTCTAATTAAATGTCTGTGCCAAAAAAACACAGTAGCCCCATGTCCCACTTGTCATTGGTGGTGGCCTGGGTTTGTCAAAATGATGTGATTGGTCAGATTGTAATTCCTTCCAATCAGAATTCTTTGTGACCTAATGCGATGTAACAGTTGAGTTGTGGATCTGGCAGACAGTACCAAACTTGTGGAGTTTCTCTCTAAATACTTAACATAGCAATGAGTTAAACATCCCCAGGAGGCTCAGTAGAGGTTCCCTTTGAACAAACACCTCAGGGAGACTAAACTGGGACTGAACCAGCACCTAGAGGTCTTAACAACCAGTGCTGGGACTGCTACACCAACTACACGTATGTGTCCAAAATGGCACCCTGTTCCCTATATATTTCACTACTTTTGACCAGAGCCCTATGGGGACTTGGTCAAAAGTATTGCACTATAAAGGGAATAGGGTGCTATTTGGGATGCAGGCAAAGTCTTATCAACCAGGACTGTTTTGGTTGATCAAATAGTACAATTAGTAATTTCTCCTGCTACTGCGGAGGAGAGAAAAAAGAATGGGAAGAAAAAAGAAAGAGAGAAGGGAATATGTTTAAGAGTGAATCTTTATCTGAGCTTAATTTCCCATGCTCTAGCAGAGTGGAGGATTTCTCCCCCCGTACAGATCTCTTTGTCAGATCCTACCTATCCAGGATAGACCCAGGGGCACTCAGAGAACATACACATCACCTAGATTTGCCTTCCAGCTCTCTTCACTTCTCTCCAGTGATTGCTCCCTCTTTCTCTCTCTCTCTCTCGCTCTCCCTTTCTCACTCTCACTCTCACTTTCACTTGCTCTCACTTTCTCATTCTCTCTCACCCTCTCTCTCTCTCTCCCTTGCTCTCTCTCCCTCTCTCCCCGCTGGCTTCTTTGGGTAGAACGAGACGAGCAAGCATTTTGGAAATCAAATCTCAGTTTGTCTGAGTAAAACTGGAGCAGACTTCAATTTGAATATATTTACTGCAACATAATTGTTCTAAGCACATATACACACACACAACCCCCATCCTCCCCTAGCTACCTAGCTTTCTCTCCAACGACAATGCAAACCAGGCATCACAGTTGGTAAATGAAACACTGTATGAATTTCTGTAATGTCTCCTGCAATGCACCTCCTCCATATCAAACCAATATGTGAATAACTGCAGAATGGAAAAAACAATCACCTTAGTAGCTTGTCTATGATTAGACAAGCTACTTACCTCACTACAATTTCACCCTCACTGTTGCTTTTATCTGGAATTGCAGTGACCTTCCAGCCTTAATAATGGCCTGTTAATAATCCTGTTAATTATGATCCTTACTGTCACGTTTTGATGACATGCTAATCATGACATGCTTTTTCTCTGATGACCTCGTCACGTTGGCTACAAGAGAGGACTAGGTAGGACTAGAGAGGACATGAAAATAACCTCTCCCTCAACTTCAACCAAATTAAGGAGCTGATCGTGGACTTCAGGAGAAAGCAGAGGGGGCACGCCCCCATCCACATTGACGGGGCCGCAATAGAGAAGGTGAAAAGCCATCAGACTGTTAAATAGTCAGCACTAGCCAGCCTCCGCCCAGTACCCTGTCCTGAACTTTAGTCACTGTCACTAGCCGGCAACTATCCGGTTACTCTACCTTAGAGGCTACTGCCCTATTTACATAGTTATGGAACACTGGTCACTTTAATAATGTTTACATACTGTTTTACCCACTTCATATGTACCTGTATATACTGTATTCTAGTCAAGGCCTGTCCTATTTAACAATTTCTGTACATATACTATTCTTCAGATATATGTATATATATATATATATATATATATATATATATATATATATATATATATATATATATATATATATATATATATATATATATATATATATATATATATGTAGTATATATATGTAGTATATATATATATATACATATATATATATAGAATTAGATTATTTTACTTTTTAGATTTGTGTGTATTGTAGGATATTACTGCACTGTTGGAGCTAGGAACACAAGAATTTCATTACACCCGCAATACCATCTGCTAAATATGTGTATGCAACCAATAAGATTTGATTTGACTGGAGAGGGTGGACATGGGAGAAGGTGATGGCAGGACACATGAGGTGAGTGGTGGGATAGGGAGGGGTGATGTTGGAGGCTTGGGTGGAAAGGTGTGGAATGTGTGTGTATATCAATGTGTTTATTTGTGTGTGTGTGTGTGTGTGTGTGTGTGTGTGTGTGTGTGTGTGTGTGTGTGTGTGTGTGTGTGTGTGTGTGTGTGTGTGTGTGTGTGTGTGTGTGTGTGTGTGTAAGTGCATGTTTCTGTGTTTGTGGATAGGGATAAGGTAGAGGGGTGTATAGAAGGTTGTGAAGGGTCCCCCAGCTCTCCCCCTGTGATGACCAGTGTCCATCAGCGTGGTCTCACGGGTGCCACGGAAACAGCAGCGCTGGCAGAAATAAAAAACACACCCTGGGAAAGTGCTTTTTTTCCCACCAGACACAGAGTGATGGATCAGCCTGGCCACAGCACACAATGCATTTGTGAAGAGAGGGGGGGGGGGGGGGGGGGAACACAAGGTCTGGCAGAAAAACACTACCACTTTACTCCTAGTTGGCTCTAAAATATTAAACAGCTCAATATTTATTTCATTATTCCAGATGCTGGATTCAGAGATCAACAATGGGCACACACAACACAACAAAAGAATTGACACAACACAACAAAAAATGACTGAAAATCTTATAAACCATATTATTTAATAACACAGACACAGAGAGACAAATTAATATTCAAATATTCATCTCTTTTATAATATATACATACAACATTCTATTTATCTAATACTGTTCATCTAATGTGATAGAATACTATTAGACTATTACTGCTATTAATTTCATCGAATGACCACAGATGACATTGGGGTCTCATCTGTGTAGTTGTCCAGTGTGTGTGTGTGTGTGTGTGTGTGTGTGTGTGTGTGTGTGTGTGTGTGTGTGTGTGTGTGTGTGTGTGTGTGTGTGTGTGTGTGTGTGTGTGTGTGTGTGTGTGTGGGCATGTGTGTGTGTGTGTGTGTGTGCATGTGTGTGTGTATGTGTGTGTGTGTGTCTCCTTACTCTCCCTCTGCTCTGAGCTAGGAGAATGGGCAGCCTGGGTTCACACTGATTGATGGAAGCTTTATTTTTTGAGGTGTCCAGAGAGAAATAAAGAGAGAGAGAGAGACCTGCTTGTAGCAGACTAAATCAGCCGAGAGGGAGAAAAATAACCACTGCTTCCTCCAATAATTGTTCCTGTTCCTTTTGAAGGAAAGAAATCATCTTATTCAACCAACAGTTTATTTAGGGATTTCTCCGCTTTCCATCTAGGGTTGTTTTAATTAATACATGCCTTTCTTAAATTAACCCTCTGTGGAGCTATATCTCAAATTCTTGTATTTATGGAAGTAATGGATTGGAAAAAGTTCTAAACTGAACTAATTACGCAGTCCAACACTTTGCTTTGAGTATAAACTGCATTGGAAACCCGATGAAATATAAATGTGTGTAGGGTGCATAGATATTTAAATATTAAACACTCTGTGTTAGTCTAAACCCCCAGTAAAACTGCTAGTCAACTGCAATAATTGCTATGCTGCAAAACTTTGCACTGATTTTATTGATTTGTAGTTTGCAGTGTACACAGAAGTTTTGGCCAGAACAATTTAGATATTTTTCAAAGTACTAAACTATGCAAATGAACGATGCCCAGGTCCATTTGATGTAATAATGCAGCAGGTACAGTATGTGCATCTAAAAGAACAACCCAGGTTGTTGATGTAACGGGAAATGTACACCAGTCCAGGCCATAAAGAGGAGACCCCTTGGGGACTGATCCTGTATCAGGAGATTGCATATTTCTAAACTAAAGAAGCTATTCAAACCCACTAAAGCCTGAATTAATTAAGACACTTTGGGCTCTATTTCCGTCTGGTGCTAAGGAGGTGTAGGCATAAGTGTCAAACGCATGTTGGTTAGCAATTACGTCATGTAAAAACTGTCGCACTGGCATTCTCCAGCCCTAACACAAGGTTTGTCAATTTACCCATAGCAGTGGGAAGTAGGGTCGCTGATGGTGCTGCAGCACCCCCTGGCAAAACATATGTAGGATTTTCTTTTCTTCACAAAAGCAGTACCCTGGGCCTTTACTAGTATTCGCGGACCGATATAGATGTCTGTAACGAGGGGATTTTTTTTTTCTTCAGCATCTCAACTTTGGCAATAAAGGTAGTTAGATACTGTTCTTAATTATCTTGCAGGATTCAATAGTTGGAATTGTAAGAGTTGTTGCCCTGTCCCTTTCTCTGCGATTGTCATTCTTATGGAATCCAGAAAGAACAAAACCCTGTCTTCAAACATTTACATCAAAAGGTGCAACGTTATGGACAAAGACACAAAACATCCACATCAAATAAAAATAAAATATTGATCAAATAACATGGAAAACAACCACTTTTTGTGTGCAAAGTATTTCAAGAAACTGGAAAACATATATCAAGTATTTTTATATTCCACAAGTATTATCGTATTATCATACAGTTTTGTATAGATAATTATCAGACTCAAGTTAGAATTGCTGGTAAACAGTCAAATACATTTAGTTGTCTAGTCTAGTCCTGTATTAGCGGACCGATATAGACGTCTTCAGTGTGGGCAATCTTTTTCCTGCAAATTGCAGCACCCCAACCCCCAAACAACTACCCATGGCTATGGAGGAGGTTAGATCACGTGGGACCTTTCTAGCAAATGAGAGGGCAGATACATGCATGAACAAGTGGCAATAGAGATAGATAAAGGACTCATCTTTGTATCTGTGCCATTATATCATCTGTGACAACATGGGCAGCGCCATTGAGGCTATCTCCATTTTAAAGTAGTACATTTTCTAATTCTTCATTGGATGATTGCTCCCAAATCATAGGAATACCCACCCAGTTGACTACTTTAAAATGGGGGAGCCATCAATGGCAATGTCCATGTTAAAACGGGTTAAATCCATGATGAGTCCTCTGTCTATCTTCATGACAACAGGCACAACTTCGATATAAAGTAGTTTTTTTCAAAGTTGCCAAAACACCACATGCGTCCACTCATATCAGTGTATTTGTAACTTCCTAACCATTACGGAATTTCCATTCGAACAAATAAGCCTCACGTTGCAAATTAGTAATACATTTTTTGTTGTTGACCGAATTCGACACTCATTTACCTCCATACAAAAATTATTATTTTCTTGGACAGATTTTGGGGGGAGTAAAACCTTTCGCTTCACCTCTTCCTCTCTGCAATAGCCTATGTTTATCAATGTATTTCCATATTGAAGCAATGCAATTAGAAGACTGTGGACTGCAAAAATGTTTTGGAACATATTTAGCAAATATGGAGCGGGATATTTATTAATGAACTAGGCTCTAACGGGCTAACATTTGAATTGGAGGTGATGACAACGCAATACATAAAAGACTGTAAGTACACAACACAACTTGAAGCAACCACATATTTAGCCATGGTGCACGTTCTGATTGGCCAGTGAGGGGCCAAGTCTCGACACACCCACAACTTATATCTTCATCAAAACCCTGCCATTTCCCGCCACCACCAGCTACTACACCCATCATTTTGGTTGCAGCAAAAATATTTCTGACACACCCCTGAACCTATACCTCTACTGCCAGCTGTAAGATTTACTATTGCGTTAGATTTGTTAAAATAGAGCCCTGTATGTTTTTCCAAGGCATAGTTTAGCTTTCAAAAAGTTTATTGGTTGCGTACACATTTTCGAAAATATTGTAGTGGGTGCAGTGAAATGCTGGTGTTACTAGCTCCTGACAATGCAGTAAAAATGTCAAACAAGTACACAAATACTAATGAAAAAACTAGAAATCACAAATGTGAGAACAAATCCAGTTAACAACCCAAATAACACTGCACTCTTAGAAAAATAAGTGCTAAGAAGAACCATATACTGTTCTTCGGTTTGTACCCATTGGGAAACCCTTTTTGGTGCTTAGAACTCTTTGCAGTGTTCTACCTAAAACCCTCTATGTAGACCCTCTATGAAGGATTCTGCCTAAAACCCTCCATGAAGGATTTAACTGAGAACCCTTTTATCTTTGGAGGGTTCCACCAGCCTTATTAGCCTTTAAAATTAAATGATTTATCCCAATACATGACATATACCATAAGGCCTTTCTTTGAGGGCCTCGTAATACCCTAACACAGTGGTGTTAGGAAACTCCTGGCCACATCAGGCCTTCAACTCACATTATTCTGGCTTCCAAAGTGATGTTTAATTCCTATTGGAATCCAGACAGAGTTAAGATATCCAACAAGTGGAATTTTTTATCACCAGCAACCTGCATTCGGAATGAATGCCAGGGTAGGGAAGACTGAATACTGAGACTACCTCAACCATCTAAACTGGAACAACCATCTCAGTAATGGGTGCAATAAGTCCGACTATTAACAGATTGGATTCGTTTATCCTTGTGTAGCATAAAATAATCAACCAATTAATGTACATGCAAAAACACAGATATTAAAACAATTTAGAAAATCACCCTGCAATAAAGCATGTTGGGAAATATGATATATGGCTGTTTGAGAAGGTTTGAATCCTAAGCAACCTGCATTCCCATTGTTTGCATACCCAAGTACAATACCAACATACAGTAGCTACTGTAGTACAGTAGGTCAAAGGTGTGTGCTGGACAACCTTGGTAGAGCATTGGTGGAGTAGGCTTTGTGGTGCTCATGTGAATTTCCTTTATTTTTTCGGCTTCAGGCCAATCTCTTTTCTCACTTAAAATGTTGTTCTTTGTTTTTAAATTCCATGGTTTTTATACAAAATTATACAACAATTCCACAAAGGTGTCTTACAAAATTGTAATTGGAGCTTCAAATAATGTTTAAAAAAAGCTGTGTTTTGCCTCACATGGGGGTGGCAGGTAGCCTAGTGGTTAGAGCGTTGGACTAGTAACCAAAAGGTAGCAAGATTGAATCCCTGAGCTGACAAGGTACAAATCTGTCGTTCTGCCCCTGAACAAGGCAAGGCACTGTTCCTAGGCCGTCATTGAAAATAAGAATTTATTCTTAACTGACTTGCCTAGTTAAATAAAGGTAAAAATAAACATAATTTATTTCTCCAGAATCCAGTATATACAGTAAATAAGAATCCAGTATATAAATATGTGGTGTGTATAAACAGTGAAAATAAATGTAATGTACAGTAGTAGATATATTCAAATTAGCTATATGTATAATACAGTATATGAATACACAGTGTGAAAAACAGTATAAAATAAATGGTCCACTGTGTAAAGGGATAGGTCATGTAAATTACAGAATCACATATTGGTTTCCCTACCCTGTAAGCAGTCCATAGACCAAGGCATAACAACAATCCATGCCCTGGTCTAGTTTCCCTGGCATTGCTTCCACATGCCAGCTCTTTGTGTGTGTGTGTGTGTTTTGTGTGGTGTGTGGGTGTGTGCATGCATGAGCGTGTGTATGTGTGTGCACCTGTGTGTGTGTTTAGCCTCATCGGTAAAAATGGCCTTTTAGTTTCTAAGCATGTTTTTACTGCACCTGAAGAGTTGTTTTTGTTGATGAAAAAGATATGCCGCCTGGGTAGGAACCCCCGGCTATTCATGAGGTTGTTTAATACCGTTCCCCTCAGTAAAGTATACTAGTGATGAAGAGAGAGTGGGGCAGAGAGACAAAGAGGGGGTGGGAGAAAGAGACAGAAACAGAGAGCTATGGAGAGAGTGAGAGAGAGAGAAGAGAGAGGGAGAGAGTCAGAGTGAGAGAAGTGAATAGAATATAAAGGGAAGAAGAGAGCAAGCGAGAGAGAGCGATTATATGGTGGATGGTGGTTAATCCCATCCATTCTGCAGTAGAGAAGGAGTGTTTGTTCAATGTTTAAGAACATTGACAATCCTGGACTGGTTTCATCAATGCATCACTTGATTCACAGATACAGTACAGAGGCCTGACTTGTTAAACAAGTTGTATGTTAATAACTTGTATTAGAACTGATCAATCCATGGCGGATGCAGACGCTTCCCATCTCTTTGAAGTGAATGCATTGATCAGCCAGAATACAAAGGAATTAAGCAATTGGTCCAACAAAGTGTTGAGTGTTTGGAGCTATTGGTGAAGTTAAGCTGCTTTTCCATGTGACTACGGAAGTTTAAAAAAAACACAAACACAAAAAACCACACACGAAACAAACGATCAAGCAAATAAACCTACAAATCATCACCCAAATTAGGGCAGAGCGACCTTGAAGAATAGCACCATTAAGATTAAACAAATTGGTTTCAACCTAGTTTGTCTTGAGGTGACAGGGAGGGACTACACATGACTATCCCTCTCTCTCTCGGGGCAGACTTCCATTTAAGCAGGTCAAATATTGTTCTACTTATTATTTAGGAGGATTCAATTAACATGAACTAAGTGTTAATTGATATGCTGCTTCTCCAGGGAGTCTGTGTGTAGGTGCTGGGAGTGGGACACTGGGACACCCTGCAATTTACACACAGATTGATCTCAATTAGTAAGTGTTTGGCCTTGTGGAGTGGATTCATAAGCAGAACATGAAAGTTGTGCCACTGAAAATAACAGGGAATAGAGAAAAATGATTCAATATGAAGCTAATTGTTGGTGTTTTCAAACCTCGACATGTGAAAAGCTGTTTGAGATGGTTAGAGCTCTAGAAAGATTGTACGGTGGATGTATGTATCCCAGGTGGGATATTGTTGTTGTCTTGCCCTTGTGCCAGATGTTTTCTCCTGAATTAGCTAGCTTTGCTTCTTCCCTGGATGGGGTGGGGGAGGGAACGATACAGAACTAGAGTGAAATCTGTGAGCAGATAAAAGAAGGTGATATCATAATGTTGACATAGATCAGTTTTGACCATCGATCACTATCAATCTAGTTGATGGATCACGGTTAGAGAAGAAAATAAATGTGCTGTTATACTGTAAATTGTATGTACCAAGGTGTTTGAAAGGCGGTCTGGAAAAGTCAGAATGTACAATGCCTTCAGAAAGTATTCAGACCTATTGACTTTTTCCACATTTTATTTGTGTTAAAGTCTGAATTTTAAACAGGTTAAATTGAGATATTGTGTCACTGGCCTACACCGAATACCCCATGATGTCAATGTGGAAATATGTTTTGAGAATTTTTTACAAATGAATGAAAAATGAAAAGCTGAAATGTCTTGAGTCAATAAGTATTCAACCCCTTTGTTAAATTAGTTCAGGAGTGTTTAACATGATATACTCTGGAGTTGCTTACCAAGACAACATTGAATGTTCCTGAGTGGCTTAGTTACAGTTTTAACTTAAATCGGTTTGAAAATCTATGGCAAGACTTGAAAATTGCTGTCTAGCAATGATCAACAACCAACTTCACAGTTTGAAGAATTTATAAAATAATAATGTGCAAATATTGTACAATCCAGGTGTGCAAAGCTCTTAGAGACTTACCCAGAAAGACAGTAATCACTGCCAAAAGTAAATCTAACATCTATTGACACAGGGGGTTGAATACTTATCTAATCAATATATATTAGTGTTTTATTTTCATTATGTTTTACAAATGTTATAATTTTGCTTGTAGATCTTTGACAAACAACTGAAATTAAATCCACTTTAATCCCAATTTGTAACACAACAACATGTGGAAAAAGTCGAGGGATGTGAATACTTTTTCAAGGCACAATATAGTATAGAGTTTTTCCAAGCCTCATGCTGAATGACATCATCCTCTCAGAGCTTCCAGTGTTATTTGCCGCTGTGACTTTAGGGAGAATGGGCCCAATAGCAGTACCATAGATTACTGCTCTATTTGATCACTATTACATAATTTTATTTTTTAAAGGATGTGGACAGGAAATCACATTGGAGGTGAATGCTTCTAATTTACAAGATCCCCCTAAGCACCTTAATCACCTAACTGGATGGCTTCTTTCCTCTCTGTTTTTTTAAATATTTTTTTATTTAACTTGGCAAGTCTGTTAAGAACAAATTCTTATGTATAACAACAGCCCAGGAACTTGTTCAAGTCGCTCTGGATAAGAGCGTCTGCTAAATGACTTAAATGTAAATGTAAGAACAACAGATTTTTAGCTTGTCAGCTCAGGGATTCGATCTAGCAACCTTTCGGTTTCTGGCCCAACACGCTAACCACTAGACTACCTACTTGCACTGCCTCTAATGACGCTGTGGAGGCCCGTGACAAAGAGTGCCTCCCAAAT
Source organism: Salmo salar (assembly GCF_965601325.2). NCBI lineage: Eukaryota > Metazoa > Chordata > Actinopteri > Salmoniformes > Salmonidae > Salmo > Salmo salar. The sequence continues at coordinate 18,754,260 of NC_138313.1, read as the reverse complement.
GGCACCCTATTCTCTACAGTGCACTACTTTTGACCAGAGGCTTCTGGTCAACAGTAATGCACTATATACTGTAGGGAATAGGGTGCCATTTGGGTCGCAAACAAAGCGTTGGGTAATTAAAGCAATAATGTGGTGGTGGATGGCGTTGATGTCATTGATAAAGATTGGTAGCTAGGCAGCTCTCGGTGGTGTGTGTCAGGCTAAGCAGCCGAGTGGAGCAGCGGAGGAACGGCTCTACCCGTCCCCTGAATCCCTCCACCCGACACCCTCCTTTCATCTTCACAACTCAGACATGAAAAATTAATCCAAGACCTCCAGAAATATTTATCGGGAAATCTTAGCAGGGAGAACTCGTGGAACTGGAAAATGTATGTCCTCCATTGACCTACAACAGCTGTGGACCCCTTAATTAATTTCATTGGTTGCATTATACAATAAATTAATTAATTAATTTACACACAGAAGTAGATACAGCTCTCTCCTGTGGGACAATTGCTGTTAGTCTAGAGGCGTCCTTTATCGTACAAATAATTTCTCACAAAAGACTACCATGGATTTTATACATTACTGGCATATTTTCCAGCTTTACATGAGATTATGAGTGTGACCATACACAGACTAGCATGTGTTTTTATACACCATACTGATGTATGACTTTTTATTATGCTTTACATGTGATTATGGGGTTGGATTATCTTCAGAGTGTGACCATACCACTGGAGGCTGCTGAGGGGAGGACGGCTCATAATAATGTCTGGAATGGATTCAACGGAATGGTATCAAAGACGTGGTTTCCATGTGTTTGATACCATTCCCATGACTCCATTCCAGACATTATTATGAGCCGTCCTCCCCTCAGCAGCCTCCACTGAACCATACACACAGTCGATTATGTATTGTTATTATGTATTATATAAAGGATTGCCTGGCTAAGGCCGGGTGAAGGTTTATGGAGGTGTTGATAACGTTAGCTTCTTCTGCTCTGGGATCGTGATATCCTAGACTACACATAATGACATATACACACGCACACGCAAACACACATGCACACACGCAGGATAAGAGATTGTTAAATTCACATGGATACTGTAATCCTCATTATAGAACAACACAGAGATGACATAAAACTCAACAAGCCCATAAGAGACGTTTAGATCCTAGCGACTCCTGTGTGCAGAAGTATCCTTCCTTCCCCATTTCCCGTGCTGCTCACACACTACACCGCACTGCACAGAATGACAATCAACTCAACGGTTGGCTCTGACAGGCTATAGCATAGCGGTGTCTCTGTCTGAGATTCCAACATAACATATTCCCTCCCTAATCGATATCAACAACATGGGAAGACATACAAGACAGCTAGGCGAAAGCAAACAAATGTGCATCTGTTCAGTGAGGGTAGAGAATTAGAACGTGGCTATGTCTTCCTCTGCTTACCTGTTGTTATCTGCTTCAGTTCTCTTAATGATCGCTCCTCTATTCTTGGTCACATCACATTTGTTTTATACCAGTCCCTTTGAACAGCTGAAAGATATTGAGCCCCCTTTGATCAGGCATATCCTTCAGAATTCAAAAATGAGCCCCCTCAAAATACCTCTGCTAGGTCGTCTCCTCCTTTTCTGCAACTATTTGGTTTGTTTACTATATACACACACCAACCAAAGCCAGGAAGAAGGGGGCGAAATTAAACAGAAGAAGAGAAGGAAAGAAAAAAAAAAACATGAGATACAGAAAGAGAAAATTAGAGACATGGGAGAGCCTGGGAGAAAGGAAAGAGCCTGCGTGGGTTGTGTACATTTTCTTCATTAATTTTTATACATTTAACAAAGAGAGAGGAGTTGAAGGGAAAAAAAATAAAAGAGAAACATTGCCACAAGACGCAATGGGGGCGCGCCTGCCTGTCTGCTTTGCTTTTCTCTTGTTCTCTTCATTTTCTTTGAAGGCGGCATGCGTTTTCTAATGATGACCCTTGGCATGCTGAGACACCTGGGACTTCCCCCAGCCGCCACGGAGCCACGGAGGACAAGTAGGGAGGCTGATCAAAATTAGCCCATTCTCATTTCAAACAGAATTTGGCCCAGCCACTGATCACAGTGAAGCACATAGAGAGCCTGGGCCCCTCATGGTCCTGCAGAGCTGGAGTAGAGAGACATGCACCAACTAGAGAGAGGAGAGATCTCCACCTGGTCGGTGGGAGTGGGAGGCCCTCCCCTGGAGATGGTGGCGTTGTGGCGGGGGAAGCAGGGGGAGTAGGTGGAAGACGACACAGTGACATGGCTGTGGGACGCCAGGGATCTGGATGTTCTTTGGCTGTTATTCCCTGTTAAAAGATTTAAACCATCGGGGTATGATAGGTCCCTTTGATGTTTGCTAAGCATAAAGCCAGGGTATGAGAGAAAGACTGATAGAAAAAGAGAAAGAGAGGGAGGCATGGAGGGAGGAAGGAAGGGGTGAGGTGGTGAAGGGGGGAGGCAGGTTGTTAATAGGCAGTCATCTTTTTCAGAGGCACAAAGGAGGAGGGGTAAAGAATGGTTAAGGAGGGGTGAGGATTATGGAAGATGTTGGATGGAGGGTAGGAGAACCACTGTCTCAGTGCAGCCACTCCAACAAAGGAAATATAAAAGCGGTGAGGTTGAGGCCGGGGCCAAGGCTGACTGGGGCAGAGAGCGAGCGAAAGAGAGAGACTACTGGCACAGAGTAGAGAAGAAGAGAAGTTGTGGTACTTCTAACCACTACTGCAACTTTTGCCATTTTAAATCCTACTTTGACTTTCATTTTGGAAGGAGGTAGAAGGGGTGGTGGTGGTAGTAGTAGTAGGAAAGAGAGAGAGAGAGAGAGAGAGAGAGAGAGAGAGAGAGATAGGAGCCTGACACCTCATGGGAAGCTCACTTCTCGCCTCCCTCTGCTACTACAGACTCTTTAGGGTAAGGTAAACTATTCACCTACCCAGGCTTTAGGCAAAGAGTATACACGTCTTCAATTAGCCAGCCAGTAACAGCATGACCCTCACAGATACACAGAAGTCCTCTCATTCCTCTGTTTCTATAACTCACAACTGAATACTGCTTGTCTGTTTTTCCATCATTGAGTCAATCTGAGAGTATGTTCAAACCCCCTAGCCTGTGTGTGTGTGTGTGTGTGTGTGTGTGTGTGTGTGTGTGTGTGTGTGTGTGTGTGTGTGTGTGTGTGGTGTGTGTGTGTGTGTGTGTGTGTGTGTGTGTGTGTGTGTGTGTGTGTGTGTGTGTGTGTGTGTGTGTGTGTGTGTGTGTGTGTGTGCCATATTCCTTTCCTGGTGTAGTGTTTGGGAGACAGATGGAAGCCAGTCTCAGCAAAGGGAATAGCAAAGATCTGAAAGCGTTTTAGCAACAATTAAAATCTCTGATGGTTTAAGTTGTTCACATCAAAAGCAACAACCCCACTGTTTAATTTTCTTTTGATGACACAGAGTATAAAAACAGATCTGCCAATTGTCAGCAAACAGAGAGGTTGGTAGATAAGAGGAAGAAGGCTGTGGGGAAAGCACCGTGGAAAAGGATTAAGAAAAGCAACCAGAAAAAAGGTTTCTTAACTGCAACTGGGCTTCAATTGGGAAAGTCTGTTGATACAAACAACTTAAGCAACACAAAGATTAGCAAAAGTCAATATAAGCCAAGAAATATATATTTGTATAAAATCGGTTTCCATTAAATTATATGCACATTAAAAACAACAAAATCACATACACTACATGACCAAAAGTATGAGGACACCTGTTCGTCGAACATCTCATTCCAAAATCATGTGCATTAATATGGAGTTGATCCCCCCCTTTGTTGCTATAACAGCCTCCAATCTTCTAGGAAGGCTTTCCACTAGATGTTGGAACATTGCTGTGGGGACTTGCTTCCATTCAGCCACAAGAGCATTAGTGAGGTCGGGCACTTCAATTAGTGAGGTCGGCATTCCAATTCATCCCAAAGGTGTTCGATGGGGTTGAGGTCAGGGCTCTGTGCAGGCCAGTCAAGTTATTCCACACGATCTCGACAAACCATTTCTGTATGGACCTCGCTTTGTGCATGGGGGCATTGTCATGCTGAAACAGGAAAGGGCCTTCCCTAAACTATTGCCACAAAGTTGGAAGAACAGAATCATCTAGAATGTCATTGTATGCTGTAGTGTTAAGATTTCGCTTCACTAGAACTAAGGGGCCTAGCCCGAACCATGAAAAACATCCCCAGACCATTATTCCTCCTCCACCAAACTTCACAGTTGGCACTATGCATTCGGTTAGGTAGCGTTCTCTTGGCATCCGCTAAACCCAGATTCGTCCGTCGGACTGCCAGATGGTGAAGCATGATTCATCACTCCAGAGAACGTGTTTCCACTGCTCCAGAGTCCAATGGTAGTGAGCGTTACACCACTCCAGCCGATGCTTGGCATTGCACATGGTGAATTTAGGCATTTTAGCACTCGGTGGTCCCGTTCTGTGAGCTTGTGTGACCTACCACTTCATGGCTGTGTCGTTGTTGCTCCTAGACATTTCCACTTCACAATAACAGCACTTAGAGTTGACCGGGACATCTCTAGCCAGGCAGAAATTTGATGAACTGACTTGTTAGAAAGGTGGCATCCTATGACGGTGCCACATTAAAAGTCACTGAGCTCTTTAGTAAGGCCATTCTACTGCCAATGTTTGTCTATTGAGATTGCATGGCTGTGTGCTCGATTTTATACACCTGTCAGCAACGGATGTGGCTGAAATAGATGAATCCACTAATTTGAAGGGGTGTCCACATACTGTTGTATATATACTGCTCAAAAAAATAAAGGGAACACTAAAATAACACATCCTAGATCTGATTGAATTAAATAATCTTATTAAATACTTTTTTCTTTACATAGTTCAATGTGCTGACAACAAAATCACACAAAAATAATCAATGGAAATCCAATGTATCAACCCATGGAGGTCTGGATTTGGAGTCACACTCAAAATTAAAGTGGAAAACCACACTACAGGCTGATCCAACTTTGATGTAATGTCCTTAAAACAAGTCAAAATGAGGCTCAGTAGTGTGTGTGGCCTCCACGTGCCTGTATGACCTCCCTAAAACGCCTGGGCATGCTCCTGATGAGGTGGCGGATGGTCTCCTGAGGGATCTCCTCCCAGACCTGGACTAAAGCCTCCGCCAACTCCTGGACAGTCTGTGGTGCAACGTGGCGTTGGTGGATGGAGCGAGACATGATGTCCCAGATGTGCTCAATTGGATTCAGGTCTGGGGAACGGGCGGGCCAGTCCATAGCATCAATGCCTTCCTCTTGCAGGAACTGCTGACACACTCCAGCCACATGAGGTCTAGCATTATCTTGCATTAGGAGGAACCCAGGACCAACCGCACCAGCATATGGTCTCACAAGGGGTCTGAGGATCTCATCTCGGTATCTAATGGCAGTCAGGCTACCTCTGGCGAGCACATGGAGGGCTGTGCGGCCCCCCAAAGAAATGCCACCCCACACCATGACTGACCCACCGCCAAACTGGTCATGCTGGAGGATGTTGCAGGCAGCAGAACGTTCTCCACGGCGTCTCCAGACTCTGTCACGTCTGTCACGTGCTCAGTGTGAACCTGCTTTCATCTGTGAAGAGCACAGGGCGCCAGTGGCGAATTTGCCAATCTTGGTGTTCTCTGGCAAATGCCAAACGTCCTGCACGGTGTTGGGCTGTAAGCACAACCCCCACCTGTGGACTTCGGGCCCTCATACCACCCTCATGGAGTCTGTTTCTGACCGTTTGAGCAGACACATGCACATTTGTGGCCTGCTGGAGGTCATTTTGCAGGGCTCTGGCAGTGCTCCTCCTGCTCCTCCTTGCACAAAGGCGGAGGTAGCGGTCCTGCTGCTGGGTCTCCTCCACGTCTCCTGATGTACTGGCCTGTCTCCTGGTAGCGCTTCCATGCTCTGGACACCACGCTGACAGACACAGCAAACCTTCTTGCCACAGCTCGCATTGATGTGCCATCCTGGATGAGCTGCACTACCTGAGCCACTTGTGTGGGTTGTAGACTCCGTCTCATGCTACCACTAGAGTGAAAGCACCACCAGCATTCAAAAGTGACCAAAACATCAGCCAGGAAGCATAGGAACTGAGAAGTGGTCTGTGGTCCCCACCTGCAGAACCACTCCTTTATTGGGGGTGTCTTGCTAATTGCCTATAATTTCCACCTGTTGTCTATTCCATTTGCACAACAGCATGTGAAATTCACTGTCAATCAGTGTTGCTTCCTAAGTGAACAGTTTGATTTCACAGAAGTGTGATTGACTTGGAGTTACATTGTGTTGCTTAAGTGTTCCCTTTATTTTTTGGAGCAGTGTATATTGTATCCGTGGGTTCTGCAAATTCCCATTAAGACATAAGATATAATGTTGTCTATGCCTGTGTTGACGTAGTGAAGCTTGATTTCCACCCCTCTCTTCTGATGTCCTGTTGAGATTTATTCATCTGTTAATTAAGCAATCTAAAGCACACTGAAGTGTTGTCAAGCCTGTAAAAAAAAGGCAGAGATACACATTGGAGTGATTATTACACCAGTTAGGGCTGGGTGGCCATGTTGTTTTATTGGGCCTAATCTTCTTCGGGGAGTTGCTTGCCAAAGAATTTATAATTTGCATAACATTAGAGGACAAAAGTGGTCGCATCCCAAATAACACCCTATTCCATATATAGTACACTAATTTTGACCAGAGCCCTATGGGTCATGGTCAAAAGTAGTGCACGATATAGGGAATAGGGTGCCATTTAGGATACATCCTCAGACTGGCTAACGAGCGGTTCCTCTGACCTATTTCCTGCTCTCCCTCCATTTTGGGCATGTTCATTAGGAAGCTAATCACAGGAGAGGCTTCTACTATTTTTCCAGTCCGTATGCTGGATTAGTGGCGTCAGGGAGGTTTTCTGACACTGCTCTGCGCCAGGGGATCACTCCTCTTCAAGACATCACTTTCCTCCAGAAACCTTGAGTCTGTCTGTCTGCCTGCCGCAGTCTGACGACCCCCCTCCAACCCCCCTCTGTCTCTCTCCATGGGGAGAGAAATTAATTCAAACAACTACCGTTTTAATTGAAGACACCATCAGCCATGGAAATATCAGTAACATCAGTAGGACTGGAAACATCCTTATATCCATGCATTTTCAAACCCAGAATGTGTGACCGTTTCTTTTCTCTTCAGTTATATATCTGTATAATTAGGTTGGGTTTTCAAAAGGAGTTTGACAGTACTTTCCGCGGGCATAATTTGAACTTTAAAGGCGACCAGTGAAATAAAGTGTTTTCACAGCAAAGGGGCTTTGGAGAGATAATGCAAGATTTTTCATATAATATATACCTGGTCTAATTTACACTTCCTTTGTGGAATCATATTCACAAAATCACATTCCAGCGTGCTTGGGGTTGACGACCCTGTGCTCTGGAGATTTGCAGCTGCATGCGGTATGTTTACATTTGTCTAAAAGCAGTGTAAATTGAATTCTCCTGTATGTTCCCGACAGTGACTGCTGGTGTAAAGTGGCGTGTACAGAGTTGTACACTACACAGCCCTCCTCTGGGACACAAACCCTCCCTGTTGTTCCATCAAGCCTCCAAATGGAAGGAGGGAGAGATGGAAGAGAGGAAAAAATAAATCAATAAATCACATGCCATCCATCCAGCAACCAGGAAAACACTGTACAGACCCAAATTAATTTGACAACAGGGATGAAAAATGGGAGAAAGCACCTCTGGATGTCTGTTTGTGTGTCTTTGTTCTTCACATGGCAGAGGAACAATGACCAAAAAGGGAGTAATTGAATGCAAAGTGCTCGTTTTCTACTCCATCTTCTCTACTCCAGCCCACACCCTCGAGCCCTCGACCGCATCAGATCAGAAGGTGACATATCCAAAACTGTCACAAAATCACAAGAAAGGCGGTAATGGCTGCCAGAGACGTGGCAGCAGGCAGCAGTTCAGGGTGTTTCTAGTCTAGTGGGCTCTTTTTCTATCGCTCCCATGCCCATTGGGGTTGTAGGAGAATCTGAGAGAAAGCTAGTTCCAATCTCCTCTGCTCTTAGGCCTGCCGAATTAATGTGAAAGCGGCTAGATTTGATGTTGATGGCTTAGTGACAGTTGGGATGAAGGATGGTGGTTAGAGTTGAACACGAGACTCAGGGCTGATCAATGGGTCCTTTCAGACAGACAGGCCTGTGCAGCCAACTCGCCAAGTTATAGGATGATGCATCCATGCTCTTCAAAAAGACCCCCCCTAACTCTCCTTTCTCACCCCTCTCCCCTTCTCCTACCCCACAACTCCCCCCCATCTCTCACTGTGACCATCCCTTTCTCTTTCTCTCTTTCTTCCACCTCCAAAAGCATCCGATGACAAATCCATACCCCCAGTAAAGAGAGATATCGGCCTGCCGTCTAGTTCGTCTCCTACAGCACTGCACCAGTCAGCTGCATTTTCTGATAGACGTGCTGCTGAGCTAACATCAGGACCAAAGACTGTCAAAACAATAAGGAGATAACAGTGGTACAGAAGACTGCCCATCCACAGGAATATTCCTCCACCAGAGACGTTATGTCCATTTGAAGACAGTGATTTGTTTCTCTCTAACTTCTGGTAATTACTTTGATAAACTGACATTTTTGGCATCTGACATTTTTCCCATCTGACATTTTTGTCATATCAAATACCTTGTCGCTCCTTGCGAAACGGAACGGAAACTTTGAACGGTAGTTAGGCTAGTTTTCCATCATCAAGGTCATGTTCTTCTGTCAAGAGAGATGAGATTGTCCTTAAAGGTCCTTAAAATGGCCTCCTGTATCTGGTCAAAAGGCCCTTCATCAAAGAGTTGTAATAAAGGCCAGGGATGAGTGTTGGTGAGACCAAAGCCTTCCAGCAAGGCTACTGTACCATGATGGCAGTTCCCGGGGGTCCCGGGGGTCCCGGAGGTATCACGACGCATGGTCGCTGAAGAAGAGACACGTTATGGATCAAATGCCAGCGGCCGTGTGAAATCAAAGGGAAAGGCGTGCGGCGAGGCAGGCGGCTTCTCCCACTTAAAGTTCAGCTGCAGAGGAAGAGGAGGTTTTATTATGGACATAATAGAGGCAGCCTAGGTCAGAAAGCAATCACAGCTCTGACACCTAGCAGACAGCTAGCCCAGCAGCTAGCGGCCAGCGTCGCCCATCAGTGGTTGGTAGCACTTTGGAGAGATGTCCTTCTCCAGTGGAGAGAAAGGCCAAAAGGATAGTGGCAGGCCACTGTTCCATCGATGGCAGTATAAAAGACCCATAAGAGTGTTTTCTCAAAGCAGAAAAATAGGGCCTGTCAATGTGTAACACTCTAGGCCTCCTTGTCAGTCTATAACTGACAAACATATCTGAGGGGAAAGTTCATACACGGACGTGCATCCAGAGTTTGATAGGAAAGCTGTATACGTACGTCACTGGATATATAAGTAACTGTGGATATGTTTACTTGACAAAACTCAGCCACCTTCAAAGCTACTGTATATGACCTGATATAGCCTCCTCTCACAGGAGAGACACTCAGACCACATGAAACATATGGCAGTTATTACGGTCACATACAGCACAGAGACAGACCATGGCACTAGAGAAAAGCTAGACAGAGCCAATGCAGGTTCCAGCCATTACGCTGCTACCATCCCTGTAGAGGAAACCCGTATTTAACCAGGGCTAATGAAGTGCAGGACTGAGACTAATGGTCCCTCTGCCCTCTGACCTCTCCCGGGGATGGGAACTAGGACCTGGCAGGGCTCTCGCAGGGTGACATACTGTAGAGGCTGGACTTCAACAGTGCTTAACATGGATCCTCGGAACAACCATTAACCCTGACCTATAGCATGACCATGGACAGATCTCCCCTCAGGCTTACATCTGGTCAGGACTGGACCAGTACCAAGTCTCAGTCGGCAGCCAGGCATATAGGCAGCAGGCTGCTCTGAAACACTGCTGGATAGCATACAGGCAAACTGGTAGCCAGTAATGGGTTTGAGAGGAGTAGTCTAGCTAATTGTCTGGCATGGGTCTGTGGATAGTGGTTTGTTTGAGTGTGCAAACTGACCAATTCTCCATAAATTCTCTTGTTTTACTGGATGGGATTACGACAATAAAATATATAAATCAAATTTCTGCAGGACCTCCATAGTCTTCTCCATCTATTCTTAACTATACGGTGATGGAAGAATTGTGAGACGGACAGTAATGGATGCAGGTTGGTGCACATTTAGTCCACTTTTAGAGAACTGATTTGGAAAAGGACTCGATATCCTTCTGCTCACATTGCAAGAGGTCTCAGTGAGGAATGACATTGCATTCACATTGCTATTTTGGGACACAAAGTCTAAGCATATCAAGAACATATACTTATAGTCAAAGCATGTCATTACATATCAAACAATTATACAACGGGTGGGTATAATCCTGAATGCTGATTGGTTAAAACCGCATTCCAGCCGGTGTCTATTCCACAAGTTACCACCGGCTAAATCTATGACGTTAAAATGCCTATTTACTCTATTCCATCTGACTGTGCAATCCACTGTCTCATCAGCCCAACCAGGCAATTTATAAATATGATCTCCACTATAAAAAGCATTTAGACATTATCTCACATTTCTTTTAGACTAACAATTAGTTTTCAACATCGGAGATCTCTATAAACCTTGCTGTCTGTCTCTCTGACATTTGCAAAATTGTTTCAATATTCAAATGAAATTTCCAGCTGTCCCATTGTAATGCATGTTTCTCAGCATGCTGGATTGTTAATTGCTTAATTAACTCAGGAACCACACCTGTGTGGAAGCACCTGCTTTCAATATACTTTGTCGCCCTCATTTACTCAAGTGTTCCCTTTATTTTAGCAGTTACCGGTATGTGTTTGGTTGTAACAGAGATAGAGCAGTAGTAATGTACAGAAAAACCACATATGTGGCGCTTTACAGCATTGTATACAGTACTTATCAGGAAGATGTATTGTTTTGGTGTTCCTCAAACAAGCCTTTTGCTTCTGTTTCTCTATGTTGGTTCTTGTCTTGACCTTTGGTGAGCACTGAGCAACACCTCTCCAATCATAGCCAGTCCAGTTCTGTAGTCTCTCTGTGCTCGGAGGAGTCATAAAATATTCAGGCTCCATGTTTCCCTCAGACCAGGCTGGTGGCGGTGGCTTTGTTAGCCAGGCTGCTCTCTCAGCTCTATCTCGCTATGGAAAGGGTAGCTTACTGTTTGCTGCTGTCCATGCTACATTCTCCATAACAGCACACCTTGGCAATAATCAGGGGTTTGTGAATTGTTGTGGTATTGGTAAAGAGGATGCGTGGTGTGGACAACAGTATGCAGCTAGATAGCTCGCTGTGGTGAGACACAGCGAGTCTATCTGCATACTGCTGTCCATGCTAGGAGTCCTCAGTGCTCCTTTTAACTACAAACTACTGATTACTGACAAACTGTGGTGTGGTGTTCACTCCCAACACACCCACACCACCATACACACTAACCTTCATTCGCTACAGAAAGCCAGCTAGCTGCATACTGCTGTCTACATCAAGCTTCCTCAGACCTCTCCTTAGCACCACAAACCATTGACTATTGCTAAGCTCTGCCATGGTGTTAGTCCACTCCAAACTCACCCACACCACCGTTCACACCAACCTTCATTATCTGGTTATCACCACACCAAATGCTTCCACTTTATTGGATAACTACCACTTTTCCTATCTTTTCTTTAATTCATTTTTTATTAGCTGTTTGCCTGATGGACAGTTAGTTGTCTGTTGTTTGTGTTGTTTTAGCCATCATATCAGACCTGAGAGGTGGGATATTGTTGCTCTCTATGTGGGCTTTGGCAATTTATAACCAATGGCAAGATCCTGAATTATACACTAAGCTACTCGAGCAGAAGAAACAGGCCAGGCTTGTTTTATTCACAACCTTGTGAATTCAAACAGCTTGCTGTGGCTGGGGAATTGAAGCAGAAAGCTATCATACAGGGTCCAAGACATAGCAAGAGAACAGGTAAGAATAAAGTATGTATAAAAGCACAGGTAAGCTTTAGCCTCGGGCGTAGCTACAATGTTCTAGCTACCAAAAGCCACAATAAATTCTAGGTTTTACTATTATGTTTATTTTTTTGCTCTATTGAAAAATGATGACAGCTTTCACTGGACAAGTTGTTCAGAGAGGACATCCTGGCCTAACTCTATTACTGTAGACCTCTCATACTTGTTACTAACAACCTACAGTACCCGGAAAAAACATACCTGGCTTCTCCTAATTTGATATCGAAGATAGGGATTTGTACATAAAGGACAATGGATAAGTGTGACCCAGCGGCTACAACATAACCTGCTCTTCATCTAAGGTGACATGATAATAACACACACATAGGCTTTATCCCAAATTAAAACCGATTCCCTATTAAGTGCACTACTTTTGACCATGGACAATAAGGCGCCGGTTAAAAGTAGTACACTATAGGGAATAGGGGAACATTTGGGACACAGACACTAACATCATATCATTCACATTCATAACATGACGGCTTCCAACAGCTCATCCAGGATATCTAATCCCATCATTATTTTCCTAGCGTCTCCTCGTTCCTGGAATCCCCTAACGCAGTCCCATGACTAAAGCCTGTAACAGGGAGAGGAGGAGGAGGTGGTGGTGGAAGAGGAGGAAGAGGAGGAGGATATATAGGAGGTGAGTGTTTGTATGTGTCTGGCTGCCAGTGGTGGTGCAGTGTCTTATCAACCCAGTGCCACTCTCATGTCTCCTCCATCCTGACATGCAGCTAATCCAGGCTGATGAGGAGCTGCGCTCAGTCGGTTAGCAGGGACTTCGTTGGCAGGAGGCGGCAGCACAGACCCAAATCCTTCCCCCCTATTCACCATCCCTCCATCCACACACACCCAAATCATCCCCCCATACGTACCCATCCCTCCCATAACACCTCCATAAGTATTACATTAACCCCAGTCATACCTGTCTGAGGAGCTGTGTGTGTGCAAAGCTAAGTGTGTGTGTGTGTGTGTGTGTGTGTGTGTGTGTGTGTGTGTAGCCTTCCTTATGCATTATTTCTGCCGTCTTCCGTCCTCATCAGCATGGATGGGGATACAGCTGGTAAACAAAACCTGAGCTGCCTGTCAAAGTGTTGGGTGGCTGGGTGTCTGCACTTCACCCCCTCTGCTTCTTCCTCCCTGGCCCAGTCTACCCTGGACCCTTCTACACAGGCAAACCTGTCCTCCTCCCCAACCAAACAGGCAGGACGTGCACGGGGGCAACCCTCGCCTATTTAGAGGAAGTATTACTATTGGGCTGCTCACTCACATTCTATTCCTAATTTATATGCAACAATATAGCAATATAATATTGCATTGTAATTGAGTTACATTGGTTTAATCTGTGTTTATGTTTATATCTTTACTATCAACCAGAGAAATACTGACAGATAACATAACATAACAGAACAATGAATTTAATATGTTAGGGTTAATGTATACAGTGCATTCTGAAAGTACTCACACCCCTTTATTTTTTCCACATTTTGTTGTGTTACAGTCAATTTAAAATTGATTAAATTGAGATGTTGTGTCACTGGCCTAAACACCATAGAATACTTTTACATATTCATAAAAAATTAAAAGCTAAATTGTCAATTAGTATTCAACCCCTTTGTTATTGCAAGCCTAAATAAGTTCAGGAGTAAAAATGTTCTTAACAAGTCACATAATAAGTTGCATGAACTCACTCTGTGAGCAATAATAGTGTTTAACATAATTTTTGAATGATTACCGCATCTCTGTACCCCACACGTATAGTTATCTGTAAGGTCCCTCAGTCGAGCAGTAGATTTTAAATACAGATTCAACCACAAAGACCAGAGAGGTTTTCCAATGCTTCTCAAAGAAGGGCACCTATTGGTAGATGGGTGAAAATAAAAAATGCAGACATTGAATATCCCTTTAAGCACGGTGAAATTATTAATTACACTTTGGATGATGTATCAATACACCCAGTCACTATAAATATACAGGCATCCTTCCTAACTCAGTTGCCGCAGAGGAAGGAAACCATTCAGGGATTTCACCATGAGGCCAATGGTGACTTTAAAGCAGTTACAGAGTTTAATGGCTGTGATAGGAGAAAACTGAGGATGGATCAACAACATTGTAGTTACTCCACAATACTAACCTAATTAAATATGTGCTGAGTACAAAGTGTTATGTTTGGGGCAAATCCAACACAACACATCACTGAGTGCCACTCTTCATATTTTCAAGCACAGTGGTGGCTACATCATGTAATTTTTTATTCTAATTTGTGTTTATTTAACCTTCATTTAACTAGGAAAGTCAGTTAAGAACAAATTATTTTTTACAATGACGGCCTACAATTGTGCGCCGCCCAATCAGCCTGGAATTGAAGCACGGTCTGTAGTGACACCTCTAGCACCGAGATGCAGTGCCTTAGACCGCTGCGCCACTCGGTAAGGACCAAGGAGTTTTTTAGGAATAGAGCTAAGTACAGGCAACGTCCTAGAGGAAAACATGGTTCAGTCTGCATTCCAACAGACACTGGGAGACAAATTCACCTTTCAGCAGGACAATAACCTAAAACACAAGGCCAAATATACACTGGAGTTGCTTACCAAGATAATATTGTATGTTCTAGAGTGGCCTAGTTTTGACTTAAATTGAAAATGGCTGTCTAGAAATGATCAACAACCAACTTGACAGAGCTTGAATAATTTAAAAAATAATAATGTGCAAATATTGTACAATCAAGGTGTGCAAAGCTCTTAGAGACTTACCCAGAAATAATCACAGCTGTAATAGCTGCCAAAAGTGATTGTAACATGTATTGAGGTATTTCTGTATTTCATTTTCAACAAATTTGCAAACAGTGCTTTCAGAAAGTATTCATACCTTTTCACTTATTGCACGTTTTTGTATTACAGCCTGAATTCAAAATGTATTTAAAAAAAAATACATTCTCCCATCCACACACAATATCCCACAATGAAAAGGCAAATTATATTTTTTGATTTGTTTAGCAAATTTATTGAATATGAAATACAGATATCTCATTTAGGGAGTGAACATTATTTATAATAAGGGTTACATGGAGAAAACAGACCTCTCTGAAATGAAAATGGATGGCCCTCCCTTCAGCAAATATATTTTCCCTGAACCCTCCCTGAACGCTTGAAAAAAAAAAACATGTGACCCTCCCCTATACTCAAAATAATGATTAAAACAAAGTGGATAGCAGAGAACATGTCTACCTTTCACCCTCACTTCTTGGACAGACCAGAACCTTAGATATGCAGTTATACATACTGTTCTTCATTATAAAACCATTGTATGGGTTTGTATTAATTTTGATAGTGCACAAGGCTGCGGGCCAGAAGGTTGTGGGTTCGCAGACCACCGGGGACAAGAGTAGAGGTGGAAATATTGCCTTTATAGTAAAAGCAATGCTTGAATCTATTATTGTATTTGCAGGTCCGAGAAAAGAAAAGCCTTTTATAAACATTTCATGCAATTCTATATAATTTAACATATTAGCAGAATGTTTTTTAATACCACAGAAATTACCGAAATTACAAGCTAAGAAAGGACAAAGAGATAGGCCTAGGTGTTCATATTTCTCCAATGCAAAATCAGTGTGTCTTGTTTGCAACGAAACTGGCCCTGTTCGCAAATAATTAAATATGAGACGTCATTAGGAATCTGAGCATGGTACTTTCAAAAGTTAGGCCAACCTTTACACCCCTGACAACACAGAAAAATGTAAGTTTAACTGTTGGCTACTCTTCTTCCGTGCCTTAACCCAGCGAGAGGTGTTTCCCTAAAAGCTGTCTGGGTTTAAACATCTTCTATTGTACAGAACATGAAAAGCTTAAATGAATTGATAGTGACAGAATTAAATTACTTTCCAAGCACAGTCTATGTTTTGTCTACTCGGCTATAGAAGGTCGTATTTCAGATTGTCAAAGAAATGTAACAATGATATTCACATATACATTGGAGTCAAGTCTTTCCCGGGTATTTTACAGCTCATTTCTAGCATAAAGCATAGAGGAACAAAACGTTGTTATACAGTAGATCACTTTATATAATCGGACCCGTTTTATTTTCCTCAAAATCTTAAGCTAACAAGGCCTTTGCTTTTTGTCATTTGCTTTGATAAATGGTATACCTATTTCATACTATCTCATATTCAAGTATTGGTCTTAACAGCCCTTCACTGACACGGAAGTGGGCTTTTTAAAGAGTACATGGTGGAAGGAGGAATTGACACGTCTATGGATATAGCAGCCTATAGCCTAATTTCGGTTGTCAAACAGGTAGGCCTACCTCTTATTTTAAATAGGAAGAAATAGGCTCCAACACAAAGCCCTCTTGTTGTTAGTAAAGTCTAATTAAATGTGCCTACTTTCAGCACCATAAGCTGTCCATTTCCAATTGTACATGCCGTGGCTGCTGCTTGAAGTTTTAGCACCACAATGTAAGTCACTCGAATCTGGCTTATTGTGAGGTCAATAACTCTGATAAATACATCATGGGCAAGAAACATATTGTTTTTAATTAAATCAATTATTGTAGTAGCAAGCTATCAAAGTTGACCTCCGGTCCTCCTTATCATCGCGCTCTCCTCAAACTGAACAGAACATAGGCTATAGCCTACAGGCTAGTCCGTGCGCAATATTTGTTTCGCATTTTTTGGACTAGACCTGATAAATAAAAATATTCGGAAGAAGCCTTTGACTCTCCTTCTGAACTGCCACCGTAGGCCAACACAGCACAGCCATTGGTTATGCAGCACACAAAATGTATTTGACCAGCAAGAGCAGAGCAGGCCGAGGTTCAGGGTTGGAACAGCCATTGCAGTGTGTAATGCAGCCTATATTTAGAACATCCCAGCAGCTATCTTAGAAATCTAACTTTGGTCTGTGATTCTTCGAGCATGCACATCGCATGCTATATACAGTAGCATATAGGCTATGGATCATTTGATTGAAACCACACTAAATAGCTTATGCCCACTTGATATTGGGAGCGCAGCAGAGAATCAGAGATGAGAGATGCCTTTGGGCACACATCAATATATAGCCTAATAAGCAACTCGTTCTAAAACACTGTGAAATATTGAAAATTGAATTTTGAAACATTTCAATTACAAATTACATGACCCTCCCCTGGACTATATATTTTTTATTTTTTACTTAAACCTCCCCTTGACGGAAATTGAAAAAGCATGACCTTCCGCCATTTCCCTCCAGGTAACCACTCTTTAAATGTCAATCCATCCCTTACATAAGTATTCACACCCCTGAGTCAATACATGTTAGAATCACCTTGGCAGCGATTCCAGCTTAGAATCTTTCTGGGTAAGTCTAAGAGCTTTTCACACCTGGGTTGTACAATATTTGCACATTATTCTTAAAAAAAGTATTCAAGATCTGTGAAGTTGGTTATTGATCATTGCTAGACAGCCATTTTCAAGCTGATTTAAGTAACTGTAACTAGGGCACTGAGGCACAAATCAATGTCAACTTGATAAGCAACTCAAGTGTATATTTGGCCTTGTGTTTTAGGTTATTATCCTACTGAAAGGTGAATTTGTCGCCCAGTGTCGGTTGGAAAGCAGTCTGAACTAGGTTTTCCTCTAGGAATTAGCCTCTAAAGCATTTATTTCTATCCCAAAAATGTCCCTAGTCTTTGCCAATTAAAATCATACCCATAACATGGAGCAGCCACCACCATGCATGAAAATATGAAGAGGGGTACTCAGTCTTTTGCTGGATTTGCCCCAAACATAATGCTTTGTATTCAGGATGTAAAGTTCATTACTTTGCCACATTTTTTGCAGTTTTAGTTTAGTACCTTAATGGAAACAGGATATCACAGCTCAGGATAAGACCCATATGCAGACAGTTCGAATAACAGACGTTTATTTATAAAACAGGGGGCAGGAAAACGACAGGTCAAGGGCAGGCAGAGGCGGTAGTCCAGGCAGAGTCCGTAAGGTACAGAGCGGAAGGCAGTCTCATGGTCAGGGCAGGAAGAGGTCAGTAATACAGGGCAGTGTCAAAAAGTACAGAACTGCAGGCAGGCAGGCTCAGGGTCAGTACAGGCAGAATGATCAAATACCGGGATAACTAGAAAACGGGCTCAAGAAAACAGGAGTACGAAAAACAAGCTGGTAGGCTTGACGAAATGGCAACAAAGAACACAGGTACAAATGCACAGGGGATAATGGGGAAGATGGGCGATACCTGAAGGGGGATGGAGACAAGCACAAAGACAGGTGAAACAGATCAGGGTGTGTGACAGTATCGCCCCCCCCAGCACCTCTCCTCCGAGTCCTAACCCTCCCAGTCAACCAGGTACTGGAATCACTTGCCCCACGGCCGAACCTTCTGAAGGTGCCTCACCGCGTACGCCGGTTGGCAGCCAATGAGATGGGGGGAGAGGGGTGGGCCTGGAAACAGGAGACAAAGGGCTGTGAGACAGGTTTAATTCTAGACACATGAAAAGTGGGATGTATACGGAGGGTACGGGGCAACAGAAGACGAACAGTAGAGGGGCTAAGAGTCTTGGTGATGGGGAAAGGCCCGATAAAATGTGGGGAAAGTTTGTGGGACTCCACCCAGAAGGGTAGATCCTGAGTGGACAGCCATACCCTCTGCCCGAGATGATAAAGGGGAGCCGGGGTCCGGTGGTGGTCCGCATGTTGTTGATACCTGGAGGTGGTCTTATGGCGACAGCGACGGACCAACATCTGGACCGAGGTTATGGTGACCACTTCCTCTTGCTCCGGGAAGAGCGAGGGCTGATATCCCAGGAACACTCAAAAGCGAGAGACCAGTGGCTGAGCAGGGGAGGGTGTTGCGGGTTTACTCTACCCACATGAGTTGCTGGCTCTAAGTGGTGGGGTTGGCAGAGACAAGGCAATGAAGAGTCGTTTCTAGGTCCTGATTGGCTCGCTCCAACTGGCCGTCAGACTGAGGCTGGAACCCGGAGGACAGGCTGGCCGACAACTCAATGAGCGTGCAGAACTCCTTCCAGAACGACAACTGAGGAAACTGGTTGGAGATCATGTCCACCGGAAGTCCATGGATCCGGAAGACGTGCTGCGCCATGAGCTGGGCAGTCTCCAGGTCAGAGTCTGCAGGGTCATGGCCAGTTCGTATTATAACGGCTCAGGATAAGACCCAGATGCAGACAGTTTGAATAACAGACGTTTATTTATAAAACAGGGGGCAGGAAAACGACAGGTCAAGGGCAAGCAGAGGCGATAGTCCAGGCAGAGTCCGTAAGGTACAGAGCGGAAGGCAGTCTCATGGTCAGTGCAGGAAGAGGTCAGTAATACAGGGCAGTGTCAAAAAGTACAGAATGGCAGGCAGGCAGGCTCAGGGTCAGTACAGGCAGAATGATCAAATACCGGGATAACTAGAAAACGGGCTCAAGAAAACAGGAGTACGAAAAACAAGCTGGTAGGCTTGACGAGACGAAATGGCAACAAAGAACACAGGTACAAATGCACAGGGGATAATGGGGAAGATGGGCGACACCTGGAGCGGGGTGGAGACAAGCACAAAGACAGGTGAAACAGATCAGGGTGTGACACAGGATGCATGTTTTGGAATATTTGTATTCTGTACAGGCTTTCTTCTTTTCACTCTGTCATTTAGGTTAGTATTGTGGAGTAACTACAATGTTGTTGATCCGTCCTCAGTTTTCTACCATCACAGTCATTACACTCTGTAACTGTTTTAAAGTCACCATTGGCCTCATGTTGAAATCCCTGAACGGTTTCCTTCCTCTCCGGCAGCTAGAAAAGTTAGAAAGGATGCCTGTATCTTTGTAGTGACTGGGTGTATTGATACACCATCCCAAGTGTAATTAATAACTTCTCCATGCTCAAACGGATATTCAATGTCTGCTTTTTTATTTTTACCCTTCTACCAATAAGTGCCCTTCTTTGCGAGACTTTGGAAGACTTTCCTTGTCTTTGTAGTTGAATCTGTGTTTGAAATTCACTGCTCGACTGAGAGACCTTACAGATAATTGTATGTGTGGGGTACAGAGATGAGGTCGTCATTAAAATATCATCTTAAATGTTATTATTGCACACAGTGTCCATGCAGTTTATTGTGTGACTTCTTATTGACATTTTTACTCCTGAACTTATTTAAGCGCCATAACAAAGGGGTTGAATACTTTTCACCTTTTCATGTTTAATAAATTACTAAACATTTCTTAAAACATAATTCCATTTTGACATTATAGGGTATTGTGTGTAGGCCAGTGACACAACTTCTCAATTTAATCCATTTGAAAATCAGGCTCTAACACAACAAAACGTGGAAAAAGTCAAGGGGTGTGAGTACATTCTGAAGGCACTGTATACAGCATACCATGACAAAGACGAACCAGGGGAATCCAGCTAAAAGCTATGATCCCTTATTTATGTCACCTGTTAAATCCATTTCAATCAGTGTAGATGAAAGGGAGGAGACAGGTTAAAGAAGGATTTTTAAGCCTTGAGACAATTGGGACATGGATTGTGTATGTGTAGCATTCAGAGGGTGAATGGGCAAGACAAAAGACTTAAGTGCCTTTGAACAGGGTATGGTAGTAGGTGGCTGTTACACCGGTTTGAGTGTGTCAAGAACTGCAACACTGCTGGATTTTTACACTCTACAGTTTCCTGTGTGTATCAAGAATGTTCCACCACCCAAAGGACATCCAGCAAACTCAACACAATTGTGGGAAGCATTGGAAATAACATGGGCCAGCATTCCTGTGAAACGCTTCAAAACCTTTCCCTGACGAATTGAGGCTGTTCTGAGGGCAAAAGGGGGTGCAACTCAATATTAGGATCGTGTTCCTAATGTTTTGTACACTCAGTGTATATATATATATATATATATATATATATATATATATATATATATATATATATATATATATACACACACACACACACACACACACACACACACACACACACACACACACACACACACACACTGAGTGTACAATATATATATATATATATATATATATACATACATAAATATATATATATATATATATATATATATATATATATATATATATATATACACACATACATATATACAGTTGAAGTCGGTTTAAGTTGGAGTCATTAAAACTCGTTTTTCAACCACTCCACAAATGTCTTGTTAACAAACTATAGTTTTGGCAAGTCGGTTAGGACATCTACTTTGTGCATGACACAAGTAATCTTTCCAACAATTGTTTACAGACAGATTATTTCACTTATAATTCACTGTATCACAATTCCAGTGGGTCAGAAGTTTACATACACTAAGTTGACAGTGCCTTCCAACAGTTTGGAAAATTCCAGAAATTATGTCATGGCTTTAGAAGCTTCTGATAGGCTAATTCACATAATTTGAGTCAATTGGAGGTGTACCTGTGGATGTATTTCAAGGCCTACCTTCAAACTCAATGGCTCTTTGCTTGACATCATGGGAAAATCAAAGGAAATCAGCCAAGACCTCAGAAAAATATTGGAGACCTCCACAAGTCTGGGTCATCCTTAGGAGCAATTTCCAAACGCCTGAAGGTACCACGTTCATCTGTACAAACAATAGTGCCCAAGTATAAACACCATGGGACCACAAAGCCATCATACCGCTCAGGAAGGAGATGCGCTCTGTCTCCTAGAGATGAACGTACTTTGGTGAGAAAAGTACAAATCAATCCCAGAACAACAGCAAAGGACCTTGTGAAGATGCTGGAGGAAACAGGTACAAAAGTATCTATATCCACAGTAAAACGAGTCCTATATCGACATAATCTGAAAGGCATCTCAGCAAGGAAGAAGCCTCTGCTCCAAAACCGCCATAAAAAAAGCCAGACTACGGTTTGCAACTGCACATGGGGACAAAGATCATACTTTTTGGAGAAATGTCCTCTGGTCTGATGAAACAAAAATATAACTGTTTGGCCATAATGACCATTGTTATGTTTGGAGGAAAAAGGGGGAGGCTTGCAAGTTGGAGAACATCATCCCAACCGTGAAGCACGGGGGTGGCAGCATCATGTTGTGGGGGTGCTTTGCTGCAGGAGGGACTGGTGCACTTCACAAAATAGATGGATTCAAGAGGAAGGAAATGATGTGGATATATTAAAGCAACATCTCAAGACATCAGTCAGGAAGTTAAAGCTTGGTCGCAAATGGGTCTTCCAAATGGACAATGACCCCAAGCATACTTCCAAAGTTATGGCAAAATGGCCTAAGGACAACAAAGTCAAGGTATTGGAATGGCCATCACAAAGCCCTGACCCCAATCCTATAGAAAATTTGTGGGCAGAACTGAAAAAGCGTGTGTGAGCAAGGAGGCCTGCAAACCTGACTCAGTTACACCAGCTCTGTCAGGAGGAATGGGCCAAAATTCACCCAACTTATTGTGGGAAGCTTGTGGAAGGCTACCCAAATGTTTGACCCAAGGTAAACAATTTAAAGGAAATGCTACCAAATACTAATCGAGTGTATGTAAACTTCTGACCCGCTGGGTATGTGATGAAAGAAATAAAAGCTGAAATAAATCATTCTCTCTACTATTATTCTGACATTTCACATTCTTAAGCTAAAGTGGTGATTCTATCTGACCTAAGATAGGACATTTTTACTAGGATTAAAAGTCAGAAATTGTGAAAAACCAAGTTTAAATATACACTGCTCAAAAAAATAAAGGGAACACTAAAATAACACATCCTAGATCTGAATGAATGAAATAATCTTATTAAATACTTTTTTCTTTACATAGTTGAATGTGCTGACAACAAAATCACACAAAAATTATTAATGGAAATCCAATTTATCAACCCATGGAGGTCTGGATTTGGAGTCACACTCAAAATTAAAGTGGAAAACCACACTACAGGCTGATCCAACTTTGATGTAATGTCCTTAAAACAAGTGAAAATGAGGCTCAGTAGTGTGTGTGGCCTCCACGTGCCTGTATGACCTCCCTACAACGCCTGGGCATGCTCCTGATGAGGTGGCGGATGGTCTCCTGAGGGATCTCCCCCAGACCTGGACTAAAGCATCCGCCAACTCCTGGACAGTCTGTGGTGCAACGTGGCGTTAGTGGATGGAGCGAGACATGATGTCCCAGATGTGCTCAATTGGATTCAGGTCTGGGGAACGGGCGGGCCAGTCCATAGTGTCAATGCCTTCCTCTTGCAGGAACTGCTGACACACTCCAGCCACATGAGGTCTAGCATTGTCTTGCATTAGGAGGAACCCAGGGCCAACCGCACCAGCATATGGTCTCACAAGGGGTCTGAGGATCTCATCTCGGTACCTAATGGCAGTCAGGCTACCTCTGGCGAGCACATGGAGGGCTGTGCGGCCCCCCAAAGAAATGCCACCCCACACCATGACTGACCCACCGCCAAACCGGTCATGCTGGAGGATGTTGCAGGCAGCAGAACGTTCTCCACGGCGTCTCCAGACTCTGTCACGTCTGTCACGTGCTCAGTGTGAACCTGCTTTCATCTGTGAAGAGCACAGGGCGCCAGTGGCGAATTTGCCAATCTTGGTGTTCTCTGGCAAATGCCAAACGTCCTGCACGGTGTTGGGCTGTAAGCACAACCCCCACCTGTGGACGTCGGGCCCTCATACCACCCTCATGGAGTCTGTTTCTGACCGTTTGAGCAGACACATGCACATTTGTGGCCTACTGGAGGTCATTTTGCAGGGCTCTGGCAGTGCTCCTCCTGCTCCTCCTTGCACAAAGACGGAGGTAGCGGTCCTGCTGCTGGGTTGTTGCCCTCCTACGGCCTCCTCCACGTCTCCTGATGTACTGGCCTGTCTCCTGGTAGCGCCTCCATGCTCTGGACACTACGCTGACAGACACAGCAAACCTTCTTGCCACAGCTCGCATTGATGTGCCATCCTGGATGAGCTGCACTACCTGAGCCACTTGTGTGGGTTTAACACTCCGTCTCATGCTACCACTAGTGTGAAAGCACCGCCAGCATTCAAAAGTGACCAAAACATCAGCCAGGAAGCATAGGAACTGAGAAGTGGTCTGTGGTCACCACCTGCAGAACCACTCCTTTATTGGGGGTGTCTTACTAATTGCCTATAATTTCCACCTGTTGTCTATTCCATTTGCACAACAGCATGTGACATTTATTGTCAATCAGTGTTGCTTCCTAAGTGGACAGTTTGATTTCACAGAAGTGTGATTGACTTGGAGTTACATTGTGTTGTTTAAGTGTTCCCTTTATTTTTTTGAGCAGTGTATCTGGCTAAGGTGTGTGTCAACTTCTGACCTCAACTGTATATATATATGTATGTGTATGTGTGTGTACATGTGCATGTTAGTGTGCTCAATTATTTTGTCAAATATTTTACTGGTACCTAAACTAACATATTTGTGTAAAGGCCTACTCCCTCAAATAATACACATGGGCATGCATGCAGGGACAGAAGAACTGTTGTGTAGCACAATCATACCTATGCTTTATGCTTTCAATGAAATAATGGAAACTGACAAAACCCATCTGTGTCCATCTCTAAGCCAGTAAAATTGCTTTTTGATTACCGACAAGCATATATTTCATTCCTTCTTTAGATCAGTGCTCTTAGAGCTACAATGGATCTGTATTCACTGAGGTGTGCATTTCCCACAGGAGCCACCTGCCTGCCATACAGCCACTGTCAGCTGCGCTGATGTATCCCTGTAATACCACCACAACACAGCAGGGGGCAGTAAAGGACTTAAAACATATTCTAGCGTATTATAGTGGACTTGGAAGGCCTCAGAACCGTTCTAGATATGAAGATGGACACCAGACTGACTCAATGTTCTCCTAAGTAAAATCATTGTTTACACTGATTCATAAAGAAGTCAAGTAGGTTTTAGTGTGTTACCTTGTATATTTGGATCTCCTCTAAAACACCAGAAAATATAACAGATGCACTGTAGAGTGTGTTAGACTGAAAAGACTGTATGCTACCTCAGCTCAACATAGAATCCGTTCAAAAAGAGCATAGGGCCTTTGCGTGGGTGAAAAGGATGTTTTCTTTTTTATAGTTTAATACATTTGAATATTGTGTGTTTGGATTGAGTTTGATGTGTATGAATAGCGTACATTTGGACATAGTTTGATGTGTCTGAACTGTGTATGTTCTGAATAGTGTACATTTGGTACATTATATTGGTGATAATAGTGCAAATAAAACAAATAATCTCTGATTTGATTTTATATTTATAAAAGAGCAGCTCAAAGTTTCCACATCTAGCCAGTTCTTGCCGAGATGGAGGAAAACTCAGGTCAGACTACCGGAATGTGAGCAGCGATAACTTCTTAGTGAACACTCCATACAAAATACATAACGTTATACACTGCACTATAAAATACAGCTCTAATAGTCGGAGAGCATTCTGCTGGCCGTGTGTTTGATACTGTTTTGCTACACCCTACGCTTTCCCAACTGCCACAACCCCCCCCCCCCCCCCCCCCCCCACACTGCAAAATAAATCTGCCATTCAACCAAATCATTCCATTTTAAGTGGCTGTATGGTACTTTCTCTTTGTGTGTGTGGGGGGGGGGGGGGGGGGGGGGGGGGGGGGGGCTTGTGTGTCAACATGATGTTTTAATTTATGTCTATGCCGCTATCCTTTAACTAATGGGTGTTCATCTTATTGCCCAGAAAGATGTCGAAGACTCATCATGCAAAGGCCAATCATTTTCATTTCATAATTTCAATTCCTGGAAAGGATATGTTCATTTTTATATATCAAAAACCAGTTATCGGGGTAATTTATCGACTGACAATTTTGATATGCTCCGACTGACTGGAAACACAAATTATCCATGTAGCACTAAAACCTATTTACCTCCTCATTTAAAATGTAGACAGGCGCGACCACAGCACTGACACATGGCTGGTCTATGAACAGAGTCAATTAGGAGAGGCTATGTTATTTGTAAATTCAATAGAGGGGCTACCTTACCCACTGTGGCACAGGAGCTAACACCTCTCAATGCAACAATAACAGCTGCTACGGCCTGTTCCAGAGGGAGGGGGGGGGGGAGCAAGAGAGAGAGGGAGAGATAAAGTGAGAGATATAACAAGAGATATACAGAGGGAAAGAGAGAGAGAGCAGGGGAGCGAAAGAAAAAGAGACAGAGAGAGAAAGAAAGAGAGAGAAAAAGAATGAAGTCTTTTCATTAAGCAGTGATATCTCTCCTGGGTTTGTCCACCTGTCCTGATCACGTTAACATTAATAATGCATGGTGGAATGCAGTAATACAACCATTACATTCTCTCTGACTCTCTTCTCTCTCAGCCTCCTCTCACAGGCAGCTCTGCACCGCTGCACAGGGGGACAAATGTAATCTTTCCCCTTTATCTAGGGTCTTCTCTTGTATATTACCACCCAAAGAACACGTCTCTGGTGACACACATGCTTGTGCACGAACACACACAGGCACATACACATACACCAAAATGGGTTACCCTTTTTTTTGGGTTCACTTCATTCTGAAAACAATACAGCAACCGTGGTTTCTACCAGATGAAAGTTGTCAATTTGGAGTCAGTGTATCTAAAGAATGTCCATACCACTGCAATTTCCTATCTACTATGGTACATAAGAGACCACAGAACAAGACGATTGTTCTCCATTGAGAAATGCCAGAATGAGACAAATAGAGAGACAGAGACAGACAGAGAAATAAAAGCCAAGAAAGACATGCCTTTCAATACGGTTATTATTCTTATTATAAGTGACCATGTTATCAGAAATAGTTTTGGGATATTCCCTTAAATCACTGGATCTGCCTGTTAAGAATTGATTGGAGGGGATGTGCATACATTTAAAACAGCTGTAAAAAAGTGAAACATAGCATGGCCTCTCTCAAACAGTAGGCTGTCTATTAGAGGGCCAGAAAGAGACAGAACATTTGGAATATCACAGGGAGCACATCATAGTAACCTTTTTATTGGGGCTATATCCAAACAGTCAATACGGAAAGAAGGAAGACCACACCAGCTGCATCGCACGGTATTAATAGGCTACAGATGCTTGCTAGTTGGGTAAATAGTACTTATTATGTTTTTAATGTAACGGTCCTAATCCGGAGCTCAGATTTCCATTTTAAGGCAAACATGAAGGAGATCGAGGGGTTCATCGAAACGGCCAGGTAATTAATGTGGGGCTCCTCGGCCAGGACATTAGAATGTTAACAGAGTGTAAGGGAGGGACCCATGTGAGGGAGAATACAGAGTGAGGGCTTTATTACTGAGGCCCAGACAGGGGGTGACACCACTCCTAATTGGGGACATCACAGTTCCTTCTGCCGCTTCTTATCCTCCGTTCAGATCTCCTCTCTCCCTCACCTTTTTAATGTATTCACCCATTTATTAACCGTCTCTCCCTCTTTCGCTTTCCTTTTCTCGCTCGATCCCTCGCTTTCTCTCTATTGCTCGCTCTCTTGCTGTTTCCCGATCTGTCTCTTTCTCTCCCTCCCTCTCTCTTTCTCCCTCTCTTTCCCCTTCTCTCTTGACTCCCCCTCTCTTTCTCTCTCTCTCACCCACTTCCCTTCTTTCTCTCTCACCCCCTTCCATTCTCTCTCTCCCTCTCCTTATCATGGGGATCTGTTCTCATTAGCAGTCGGCTGCATGCATTCCCCTCGTTTGCATTTCAAGTGGCAGTGCTGTGCAAGAGCAATCCTGTTTTACCATAAGGGGAGGGAGGGAGAGAGCGAGAGAAAGAGAGAGAGAGAAAGAGAGAGAGAGAGAGAGAGAGAGAGAGAGAGAAAGAGAGAGAGAGAGAGAGAGAGAGAGAGAGAGAGAGGTGAAAGAGGTAGAGAGATAAACAGAGGAGAGAGAGAGAAAGGTACAGAGAGGAATTACAGGGGGAGAGACAGAGATGAGAGAGAGCGCAGAAGAGAGCAAAGAGAGAGAGAGAAAAGAGAGAGATCTTATGCAGGCAATGTTTCATCACAGCGAGGCGAACAGACATCTGAGGCCGTGTCTTTTCCCACGAGCTCCACCGTGTCATTAACGGGATTAATCAAAGCCCTAATTTGGTAATGATGGTTTTTAATGTATGTAATGATAGCTGATTTAATGTATGTGAACGAGTGCAGTCTCTTGACTCATTACCAACAATTTGCCTGAGACACACATAATTATACTCTCTTACAACCCATACACATTTATCTTTGCTATTCGTTTTTTTGGACTGTATGTGGATTGAGCAAACACAGTTTAGGTCTGAGTGGCTTCCCAATCAGTCCTTAAAGGGATGCTGCAAGATTTTGGGATTAGGCCTTTTTTTTTTTTACTTACCCAGAGTCAAATTAACTAACGGATATAATTCTTATGTCTTTGCATGCAGTTTCAAGATAATTGACATAAGCTTATTCTTAGCTTAGCTCAATAGTTGTAAGTCTCCTCTCAAAATCAGGGAAATAAACTTTGTTGGTTAGGACCTTGTACTCTTATTTATTGTATTCTAAGCATACAGTACATTCGGAAAGTTATCAGACGCCTTGAGTTTTTCCACATTTTGTTACATTACAGCCTCATTTCAAAATGTATTAAATACATTTTTTCCTCACCAATCTAAACACAATACCCCATAATGACAAAGCAAAAACAGTTTTTTAGACATTTTTGCAAATTTGTAAAATAAAAACAGAAATACCTTATTTACATGTATTCATACCTCATTTATTCAGACCCTTTGCTATGAGACTCGAAATTGAGCTCAAATGCATCCTGTTTCCTTTGATCATCCTTGAGATGTTTCTACAACTTGATTGGAGTCCACCTGTGTTAAATTGAATTGATTGGACATGTGTTACGTTCCCCAGTTTCTGTGTTGTTGTGGGTTTGTATGTGTGTATGTGTGTATTTCAGGATGACGTCCTGGATCCCAAGCAGCCGATTGGTCGGCCCCATTGCAGATTGGAGCTCTGACCCCGCCCTCTCGTCAGGGGAAACAGCTGGCTCGTCAATTACCGACTCCTTCCGCAGCTTGAAAAGCCAGTGTTTCTTTGTTAGGAGGGAGCTTCTTTGTGTGTGCTGTGTTGGTTGTTGGTCAGAAAGTGTTGTTGTAAAGTATTTTGTAGCCTCTCCTGCAGAGGTATGTGTATGCCGTAGGATTGAGTGTTTTTTGGTTTATTTAAATTGTTCAGTAAGTTTGGTGAATTATTCTGTTTCATTTGTTCCCGGGGGGGAAGGGGAAGGCAACTTGGGAGTGTTTAGGCAAGAGGCCTGCGGGCATACATAACCAGTAGTATTTACTCTGTCTATGCACACTAGGTAAGACCTGGGCGGACCACCCCCTGTATTTTGGTTAGCGCGCCAGGTGGTGCTAAGATTAGGTAAGTAGTGTGTAGGTAGGTAAGGTAGGAGAGGGGGCTCTTTAACTTTTAATATCTTTGCTTTGGTTCCATCCACCCCCCTTTCCCCAGTTTACCGTGTGAAGGAAATAAATTCCCTGAAAACGGTAGCTTTTCTCAGCCTCTGTCGTCCTTCCCCCGCACCTACGAACACATACCTTTTTCACTCCACTGGGAGCTGAGTTGTAGCAGGGTGTTGCATTCCCTCCACCAAGAGGCGTACGTAACAACATGATTTGTGTCACACCCTGATCTGTTTCACCTGTCTTTGTGCTTGTCTCCACCCCCTCCAGGTGTCGCCCACCTTCCCCACTTATCCTTTGGGTATTTATACCTGTGTTTTCTGTCTGTCTGTGCCTGTTTGTCTTGTTTGTTCAAGCCAACCAACATTTTGTCTCAGCTCCTGCCTTTTCCAGTTTCTCTTTTCTTGCCCTCCTGGTTTTGACCCTTGCCTGTCCTGACTCTGAGCCCGCCTGCCTGACCCTGAGCCTGCCTGCCGTCCTGTACCTTTGCTCCTACTCTGGATTATCGACCACTGCCTGCCCTGATCTGTTTGCCTGCCCCTGTTACATTAAACATTGTTACTTCACACAGTCTGCACTTGGGTCTTAACTTGATACCTGATCATTTGGAAAGGCACAAACCTGTCTATATAAAGGTCCCACAGTTGACAGTGCATGTCAGAGCAAAAACCAAGCCATGAGGTCAAAGGAATTGTCTGTACAGCTCCGAGACAGGCACAGGTCTGGGGAAGGATACGAAAAAAATTTATGCAGCATTGAAGATCCCCCAAGAACACAGTGGCCTCCATCATTCTTAAATGTAAAAAGTTTGCAACCACCAACCTTCCTTGAGCTGGTTGCCCAGCCAAACTGAGCAATAGGGCGAGAAGGGCCTTAGTCAGGGAGTTGACCAAGAACCCAATGGTCACTCTGACAGAGCTCCAGAGTTTCTCTGTGGAGATGGGAGAGCCTTCCAGAAGGACAACCATCTCTGCAGCACTCCACCAATCAGTCCTTTATGGTAGAGTAGCCAGATGGAAGCCACTACTCAGTAAAAGGCACATGAGAGCCAGCTTGGAGTTTGCCAAACAAGATTCTCTGGTCTGCTGAAACCAAGATTTGGCCTGAATGCCAAGTGTCACATCTGGAGAAAACCTGGCATCATCCCTACGGTGAAGCATGGTGGTGGCAGCATCATCCTGTGGGGATGTTTTTCAGCGGCAGGGAAAGATGAACATAGTAATGTACAAAGAGATCCTTGATGAAAACCTTCTCTAGAGCACTCAGGACCTCAGACTAAGGCAACGGTTCACCTTCCAACATGACAAAGACCCTAAATGGCTTCAGGGCAAGTCTCTGCATGTCCTTGAGTGGCCCAGCCAGAGCCCGGACTTGAACATGATCGAACATCTCTGGAGAGACCTGAAGTAGCGATGCTCCCCATTCAACCTGAAATAGCTTGAGGATCTGCAGAGACGAATGGGAGTAGAGTCATTCCCAAGAAGACTTGAGGCTGTAATCGCTGCCAAAGGTGCTTCAACAAAGTACTGAGTAAAGGGTCTGAATACGATGTGATATTTCAGTTTTTATATTTTTAAGACATTTCCCAAAATCTTTGAAAACCTGTTTGTGCTCTGTCATTATGTGGTATTGTGTGTAGATTGATCAGAAAATCTATTTTAGAATAAGACCGTAATGAAAGAAAATGTTGAAAAAGTCAAGGGGTTTGAATACAAACCGAATGCATTGTATATTAAACAATAATATTTCAATTGCAATTCTGTTTGGAACTATTTTCTCCAAGGTACGCATTTCATTAATTTGCCATGGGCGCAAGGATAGATTGTGCACAACGTCTCATGTCAACACTGCTGGCCAGCTCCGACAATGTGACAGCGCT
The DNA here is from genome assembly GCF_965601325.2 of Salmo salar. Classification (NCBI taxonomy): domain Eukaryota; kingdom Metazoa; phylum Chordata; class Actinopteri; order Salmoniformes; family Salmonidae; genus Salmo; species Salmo salar. The sequence goes on along the minus strand of NC_138313.1, from coordinate 18,722,884 downwards.
TCAGTTTTGAGCTAGATAGTACTAGTTATCTTTGACTTGTCCAATATGATTTCTGAGTGTGCTGTGAGAATTTATAAAATATTGATTACTATGTACAGCGTTGTAAGACAAAAAATGACCATCCACCTAACTTTGGAGTAGTTAGGTCTATTTCCCTGCTTTTGAGAGGAGCTGGCTACTGTACCTGGAGACTTCCAGCAATTGCAATAAGCTAACATTGATTTATCTTCAAACTTCACGCAGACACAAACATATCTATGAGTTAATCTAAATCTCCCAGTATCCCTTTAATAAATGCTTTACAAACACAGGCTGATCAACATGCAGATGAGAGCAGTCTACTCTAAATGCAACTAAATTAATATGTCGCTGGATGTATAGTTGTATTGTTGATAGAATATTACATTATCTAGGGGTTTAAAACAAGGATGTCCTTTATCAACGTATCTATTTATTATGGCAATTAAAGTATTTTCTATAAAGTGTCAGTGCACTTGGTTCATAGACTGTATAGGCCGCTGTCCTTTAGCCACAGTGTTCAAAGTTTATGCACATGGGACTGACAGGGTATTGAACCAGGGTTTTCTCTGCACCTCAAATACATTTTTTTTAAAATGTTTTGTCTAAAATGAAATACCCAAATCTAATTGCCTTTAGCTCAGGTCCTGAAGCAAGGATATGCATATTCTTGGTATCATTTGAAAGGAAACACTTTGAAGTTTATGGAAATGTGAAAGGAATGTAGGAGAATATAACACAATATATCTAGTAAAAGATAATACAAAGACAAAACCAACCATTATTTTGTATTTTCTTTTAACCATCATCTTTGAAATGCAAGAGAAAGGCCATAATGTATTATTCTAGCCCAGCTGCAATTTAGATGTTGGCCTCTAGATGGCAGCAGTGTATGTGCAAAGTTTTAGACTGATCCAATGAACCATTGCATTTCTGTTCAAAATGTTGTATCAAGACTGCCCAAATGTGCCTAAATTGTTTATTAATAACTTTTCATGTTCAAAATTGTGCACTGTCCTCAAACAATAGCATGGTATTCTTTCACTGTAATAGCTACTGTAAATTGTACAGTGCAGTTAGATTAACAAGAAAAACCCCACAAAAAAAACTCCCTAGTCCATAACAATGACAAGCATAGACATAACATGATGCAGCCACCACCATACTTGAAAATGTGAAGAGTGGTACTCAGTAATGTGTTGTGTTGGATTTGCCCCAAACATAACACTTTGTATTCAGGACAAAAAGTACATTTCTTCGCCACATTTCTTTTGCAGTTTTACTTTAGTGCCATATTGCAAACAGGATGCATGTTTTTCAATATTTTTATTCTGTACAGGCTTCCTTTTCACTCTGTCATTTATGTTGGTATTATGAAATAACTGCAATATTGTTGATCCATCCTCAGTTCTCTCCAATCAAAGCCACTCTGTTACTGTTTTAAAGTCCCCATTGGCCTCATGGTGAAATCCCTGAGTGGTTTTCTTCCTCTCCGGCAACTGAGTTTGGAAGGGTTCCTGTATCTTTGTAGTGACTGGGTGTATTTACAGTGAGGGGAAAAAGTATTTGATACCCTGCTGATTTTGTACGTTTGCCCACTGACAAAGAAATTATCAGTCTATAATTTTAATGGTAGGTTTATTTGAACAGTGAGAGACAGAATAACAGCAAAAAAATCCTGAAAAACGCATGTCAAAAATGTTATAAATTGATTTGCAGAGTATCCTGCTTTGGCAAATTGCGCTGTTAATGCCCTTTGCAACCATGTACCTATGTGAGAGTGGATTCTCGGACCTCACTAGCATAAAAACTAAATACAGGCACAGATTGTGTGTGGAAAAATATTTAAGACTGAGACTCTCTCCAATACAACCCAACATTGCAGAGTTATGAGCGTCCTTTCAAGCACACCCTTCTCATTAACCTGTGGTGAGTTATTCACAATTTTCGATTAACAAATAAGGTTTTATATATAAGATCGTTAAATAAAGAGAAAAATGTATGATTATTATTTGTGCCCTGGTCCTATAAGACCAGGGCGTTGTGACAAAAACTCACACTCATTCTTATGTTTAATAAATGTATCGTATAGTGTGTGTGTGCCAGGCTTACAATGATGGCAAAAAACAACATTTGAGAGTGCGCTGACCCTGGTGCTAGAGGGGGTATGGAGGTTGAATGTTTGAAGGGGTACGGGACTATAAAAGGTTTGGGAACCACTGCTCTAGAAGATAGGCCCTGACAGTTGACCCCTGACCTCACTAACAGCAGGTACAAAAAGGCACTCAAGTCAAGTCCTACGCTAGCGGGTCAGGTACATTAGAGCACATAGTAGTGAAACTATTCAAAACGTTTTGCAATGGAAAACTAAAACAGGCATTTCGTTTTTGGACAAGTACACAATAGTACCTCTGTTTCACTGAACACAAAGATTATGAGCTGTCAACAGAGGGAGATGTAAAACCCTCATCATGGTCCAGGTGTTTAAACACATCAGACATCCAATTTTATCTGTGACAAAATATTAATGAAAGTCCTCTAAATGCCAGTTGGTTATTGGTTTTCACCTGCATTCAAGCCACAAGCAGATTTTATGATTAATACCCCCCCCCCCCCCCCCCCCCCCACACACACACATACACACACACACACACACACACACACACACACACACACACACACACACACACACACACACACACACACACACACACACACACACACACACACACACACACACACACACAGGTCCTCTGTGTAGAAACTCCTGGTAAAAGTACAGGATGAGCGCTGGGTAAGAGAGAAGAGAGGGGAGAAGAGAGAGGAGAAGTTAGTGGAGAGATGCAGGGATGGAGAGAGAGAGAGAGAGAGAGAGAGAGAGAGAGAGAGAGAGAGAGGGGGGAGGGAAGGAGGGATGTGTGAAAGTTGGGAAGTGTGAGAGATGGGAAGCTTTCCTAATTAAGTAGCTTCTAATCAGTCTCTGAGCTGGGGCACGGGGTGGGTGAGGTTGTTCCCTGGGTGTCATCTGTAATATTAAACCATGCTGCTCCTCTGTCCTCCCACTCTCTGTTTGTTGTGGCTTGCATGGCTAAAACTGATCCCTTTAATAACGCTGGTAAATATGCAAATGGTGGTTTCAATATACCAAACCTTCTGCGGTCTATCCTCTCTTAATTCAAACAAAAGGCAAGAGCGGGACCTTGTCACTCAAACTTCCAAACACACACACACACGCATGCACTCACGCACTCGCACACACACGAATACACACAAACTCCACTCACACCCAACCCTGCGGTTCTCCCATTACAACACACAGGCCAACTTATTAAGGGGGCGTTTGTGTGGAGATGGATTTGGTTCTTCCCAAGAGGCTGGAGGACTGCGCTTCTTTTTCTGCTGTTCAGTTTGTTCTTCACCGTGGTCACTGGAAACACATCTGGCTCTGGGATGATCATGAGCTACATGTTAAGCAAGGCAATTTGTTGTTACTGTATGGTCTGTAAAGACTGCTTGTATACATTGGTGGTATGGTATACACATACATACAGCTTCACCCCTGTTGAACCAGTTCCTCAGACAGTTAACCTTATAAGTCAATTGTTGTGCTGTGCATGTTTTACAGTCCAGGAACACGTGCTCCACGTGCTCTAACTTTTCTCCAGCCCAAGAACACGTGCTCCACGTCCGACAGGTCCTTCAGTGCCTCCTGGAGAACCAGCTTTTCGCTCCACCATCCCCTTCCTTGGTTACATCATCGCCGCAGGTAATGTGCAGATGGATCCCGGATGGATCCCGGATGGATCCCGGAAAGGTGAGAGCGGTGGTGGATTGGCCTCAACCAACGACAAGAGTGCAGCTACAACGTTTCCAGGACCAGTTCCCCAGGCCCAGACAAACACCATATCATACTAGATACATAAAGAATAACCACAAGTAGAAATACCCAGAATCATCTCTATCTCTATCTCTGAACAGATTCCACAGTCTGAGGATGGGGTACAAAAGGCCAAGTAAGGAAGAAGCATTTATATCCTTGCTGCTAAACACATTCATAAATAATGGATGAACGTGCAGATCTCCCTCATCTTTCCTGTGTATTTATGTCGCCGCTGACTCAATGGTGATGCCATATTGTGTGCACCAAATGGCAACCTAGTGCACTACCAGAACCCCATGGGCTCCGGTCAAAAGTAGTGAACTATATAGGAATAAGGTGCCATTTGGGATGCAGACCATAGAGAAGTAGCGCTATAGCTGAGTAGGCTGAAGTCTGTTCTGTCAAAGGAGTCTCAGGATAAACAGGGCTAACAGTACCAGGAGACGTTAGTTTGGCCTGTGGGGAATACTGTAGAATACGGGTGGAAGAGAAAGAGCTGCTCTCAGCTGCTTAACCCAGTCAACTAAAAGCATTCAAAGAATTCAGGTAGTCGCTGGAACCAAACTGATGTTCTGAGTATTACAAGCGCTGAGCTGAGCCCAATGTTAAATTCGTGCTTCATTTCAAAAGTGTCATTGTAAACAGAGGGATACAATGCATCACTTCCTGGTGAAGCAGGCCAGTCATTGGCAAGATATGTGGGCACAATATGGTGACACATGATAAAACATGGAAGGTAACATGTTAAGGTCACAGATTAGGGCCAAAAAATCAGGCTGATTGATTATTGAGTCATTTGGGGGATTGAATGTCAAAGAGATGAAAAGCTCATCCTGCCGACTACACCAGTGTGTAGTATCATGTGTTACCCAAAGGTTCCTGACAAAAAAATATGTATTTGAAGAAATCTATTTGTAATTACAAAAACAGAGGACAGTCATGAAAAAAAATGACTATTCTGTAAGCATGCATGAATGCTTGACGATGATTATCATGATATAATCGTTAAGCTTTGAAAAGGAATACAGAAATCACCAGCCAAACAATGAACAGTGACTGAATTCAATGTTAAAGGTGACAGTAAGGTCATATGGCTGTTTGCCCGCTCGATATACAGTACAGTACTGTGTTGCTAGTTGCTTGCGGTTGTCATCCGTGGAGCACGGTTATGACCTAGTGTTAATCGCAGGCAGATACATCGCTAGGTGTGAATGAGGTGAGAATGAGGTGAAAATGAGCAAACCAAGAAACATCTGAGACCATCAATACAAATTAAACAGTGTGTGTGTGTGTGTGTTTGCATGCGTGTGTGTGTTTATGTGTGTGATGCTCCATACAGAATTGTTGCATTGGAATATTACTGGTAGTGCTAAAAATCGAGTAAATGGGCAACATCGAATTGTAGTTTAGAATGAGAATACATTCCAGCCTGCTCAGTGGTAAACTCTGCAGCCCTCTGTAACCTCAGATATCTCTGGGTAAAAAAGTTACTTCAGTGGCTACATCATGGTTAATTATTAATCGACAGTAAGACCTGTGGCGTCATTAAGATCATCGTGATGTCTGAGGGTAACATACCAAAGCTGGGGGTAACCGCAGCCAGAGCACTTAGGCACACAAATGGTCCTGTAACACTATTCAATAGCTGTACACTTACACAGGGAGCTTGGGCAGGAGAGTGATCCTGGTACGGGTATGCCATTAACCACAGTGCTAAAGTGCCTATGCTAAGGATCTGTGTATCTGCTTCAGGGAAGCTCACAGCAACAGCTACAGACAAGCTCCACAAGGAGGGCTCGGTAAATGACATGTTTAAAGGGAACAGAGTGATCCCTTGAAAGATCTTGGAGTAGATTTTGCCACGGCTGCTATCTACTGAGGCTATTCTACATCACATAGGCTACACTCCAAAATGCATCCCAAATGGCGCCCTATTCCATATAGTGCAATTATTTTGACCAGATCCCTATGAGCCCTGGTCAAAAGCAGTGCACTGTATAATAATAAGGTGCCATTTAGGACACATACAACGTTGGGTTGTGGTGAAATCAACGTCCAGTCATGCTCTTTCTGAGTGTAAACATCCTGTTGTTTTACCCTCAATGTGACACCACTGCACTTCAGTGATGGTTATTATCATGAGCAAAGAAATGGACAAACTATATACAACTTTTTTGTATGAAATGCTCCCCCACAACAAAACATTGAATGTATAATGAAGAGCACATTAGGGAATAGCAGAATACGGTGGATTATCCTGAAGCCAGGTAAAAATGTCTGGAAATTGGGGTTGTTCCATTTTCTGAAGTGGATAAAGAAAAAGAAAGAAAGCAGTTGTTTGAAAAAACCTGAATTCCAGCCACAGTTATCTAGGTCAGTTGAACTAATTGCTTAAAGGGCTCTGAATTATTCAGCATAATTGGGATACCTACTTGAAAAGATGGAATCAAAGAATTGAGAATTCTTTATTAATAAGTAACGATTTAAATCCTCTGTACTTACACCATTGGAGGCTTCATGTGGAGCAGGAAGGAGTGTTTTTTCTGCTGCCAATATTTTCTGTTCCATCATAACACTCCAATATGTTCCAACACAACACTCTGTACAACATGGGACCCACCCGTCAATGTTGTATGTAGGCCTACAGAAGTAACACAAAGTGGAACGATGCAATTGGGCTTTTTGGTGCATTCACGTATTAATATAGTCTTTATTGAGTCTTTCTTTGTTTTGTTTGCTGAGTTTGTAAGTTGTTAAAAAGGTTACAGCCTATACCTAACTTTGATGTTGATCTAATATTTTCATAATGTTGTTCTTAATTGTATTGTCGGGTCGGGAAGGAGGAGGGTGGAACTCTTCCTGCCTGGAGGTGGAACAGGTTAGCATCATCCCCTAGCTGGTCTAGTAACAGATAGCAGAATGTGGATATACTCTGTGTTAATAGAGTGAGGACACAGGAGAATACAGTGTTAGAGAGAGAGAGAGAGAGTACAGTGCTCATTTGTGAAGAGGGGCGGAGCGGGTGAAAACCAGACAGATCCTCAACATGATCAGGCATGAAGTCAATTAGAGAGAAGAGAAGGAGTGTAAAGAGTAGAGAGAGAATGGGGGGGGGGGGAAGATAGAGAGAGTGTGAGGGAGAGAGAGAGTAAACATGAGTGAGAAAGAGTAAACGTGAATGAGAGTGAGAAAGAGAGAGAGAGAGAGAGAGAGAGAGAGAGAGAGAGAGAGAGAGAGAGAGAGAATATGTATGTGAGGGAGGATGTTTCAGACACTATACTTAAGTAGAGGTCGTGTGAGGAAATAGGAACAATCTTGTATGGGAATTACTGCGAATGAAAATGTAAATTGGAAAAGAGATGATTACCAAAACTAAAGATCCATTGTCTTGCTTGTGAGGATGATATTTTAGTATGAATGAGAATTTGCTTCGTGCTTGACCGAATTGTTGAACGAATAATACTAATATAATGTAATTTCTGGACTTTCAGACAATATTTGTATTGTCCTTACTATTAAGTACAGAAAAGTACGGTATGTTATAAAATTACTTTCACATTATCTTTAAAATACAGTAACTCTCTTCACCTCCAATAATCTAAGAAAAATCCAGATAAATTAAAATCTAGTCTGGGGACTTGAGCATGTCCCTCAATTATCCCATTTAACATTCCATATATGCAAATAAGCTAATTGTTAGAGTAGACTAGTTCACCATGTAGGGGTTGATGAGGGGTGCCCCCTGCCCCCCTACCTCTCAACCCCTGCCCGTTCTCTCCTCACCTCCTCCTACAGAGCTCTCCGGCCCTTTTTATTAATCCCAATTATCCCCAGTGTAGAGCCATCTCCCTGTGTTATACTGTAGCTTGTTAATAAAGCATTAATGAGGAGCAGAGAAGAGTAGCTTCTCAAGATTAGGTGGCTGACCTCTGTGATAATGGGGCTTTGGAACAGGATCAGCCAACCACCACACTGGTGTCAGCTAACCCCGGGTTAAATAAGCTTATGGTAGAGAGAGAGGGGGATGGAGGGAGGGAGAAAGGGGGGGTGGGGGGGGGGGCTGAGAGACCTCCCCCGCCCAAGGAAATGTAAATTATTATTTTGTTGCAGATGGGTGAAAATATGAAATAGTTAGAGGAGTGGGAGGAAGGAGAATAGTGCTCTTCTTTCCATCTTCAGAATAGATAATTGTTTGGTAGAAACACCATTACCAGATGCTTAGGAGATGACAGGCCGATGCAGGTTATTGTTGTAGTTGTGTGTGTCGTCTACCTGTGAAGTGTAATGCAGACACAGTGAAATTATACACTGGTATGGATGGCGATGACAGCGTAGCAGGGGTGTTCCTTCTGTGTCACTTCCTTCCGTTCCCTCAGAGTGACATCCGTGGTTTCACACCAGAAGTGTCGCACACACACACATACACACACACACACAGAAACACATGTGTAGCTAAGTGTTTGGCAGAATCCTTCTCCTGCAAATGTATAATGATGCAAACTATGCCAGAAAATGTAATCACCAAACAATACACCACCATGACAAACAATGCCAAACGGCTTGGTTTAAATATTTTAAATAACCTGCTTCTCTATTCCTTTGGACAGTAGGGATCTCATCTCTCAGTCAGGTAAGATGAATTTGCCTGTCTTGTCTTTCTGCCTGCTGCTCTGTTATGAAATCTTGATAGAAATATCTGAAGGAAATTCTAATCACAAGGGTGTTTCTCAACACTTACTTATCTAAACCACAAAGGAAGAAAGGGTTCCCAGCAGATGCTGTCACCTCCGTATACCAGCCCCTGTCAGGGAGGGAAAATGTGCCGAAAGACACATCAACTCCCACCCAGGTTATGTACTAGACTGGTTTGAGACCCAAATTGTCACCCTATTCCCTATGTAGTACACTACTATTGTCAAAAGTAGTGCATTATGTAGGGTAAAGGGTGCCATTATGGACGCAACCTGGAACACTGTCTTGCCAAACTGCTGCAAACTTAACAGCCAGATGCTGAGATCAACAAACGGAATGAGGAAGAAGTGATAGGAAAATGGGATGAAATGTTTTTCTAAAGTAAACACACAGTAAACACACAGCTACATCCCCTCACCTCTGTCTCTAAATCCCAACACACAACAGCACTGCCATGTACAGTACTTCGCTTGTTGCTAATTTCCTGTTGTCAAAAGCCTCCATTTGAAAGTTGCTATATGGAAAAAGAAAACAGACAAAATTTGAGAAAATATATAAATAACCTTTCAGAGTGGATTAAAAAGACTGTTGGAGGAAAGTCAGTCGTGTTCAATTAAGCCCTAATAACTGTGTCTGGCTCTCTGTAAAGATGGGCTAATTTTAAGCTCCCTGATGTTTTCAGATGTCCATCAACACAAAAAAAAAGACCCTCCAAATAGGTGCAGATTGAAGGCCAATGGGGGGAAAGTCCTGGGACTTTTATCTTGGACAGTTAAAGAAAATGATGAAGATCTTGAGCTCTCTCAGATAAGTGAATATATTTAATTTTGTGGTGTCTTTGGTCCTTGATGTCTACTGGGGCTTAGAGGCGTGAAGGATTCTTCTCTCACTCTATGCCCGGCCGGCCTTGGTTGGTTCATGAAGAGGAATGAAGAGGCTCTGAAACCTCAGCAGGCCTCTAAGTTGATTTATTTATCAGGTTTCTCTCTAACTCTCGAGTGGCAGCCGAGCACAGCAGAGCCGTGTGTGATGTAAGCCAGGGGTTGGTCTACATGGCTGCACTTTTTCTCTCTCTCTCCACTGCATAGGGATGAGACCGGGTAACACATGGTGAGATGGGCTGAGACGTGGTGGTACCTCCAATCCATATGTCACAGCTCTTTGTTTGAAATATCTCTGTTACTAAAGACACCTGGAAAGCACATTCACATAAACACAAAAAGAGTGAGAGCAAGAGTGAGTGAGTGAGTGAGTGAGTGAGTGAGTGAGTGAGTGAGTGAGTGAGTGAGTGAGTGAGTGAGTGAGTGAGTGAGTGAGTGAGTGAGTGAGTGAGTGAGTGAGTGAGTGAGTGAGTAACAGTACCATTAAAATGGCTTCAGTCACAAAAGAAGGTTCCTACAAATATGTAACTTCACTCACTGTCGAGTATTTTGAAGAGCATTTTCATTACACAGTGAGTGAGTGAGTGAGAATCGGAATGGGGGTGAGGGAGTTAGTAAGTGAAAGAGAGCGAGACAGAGAGACAGAGACAGAGAGACAGAGAGACAGAGACAGGCACAGAGACAAAGAGACAGAGAGACAGACAGACAGACAGACAGACAGACAGACAGACAGACAGACAGACAGACAGACAGACAGACAGACAGACAGACAGACAGACAGACAGACAGACAGACAGACAGACAGACAGACAGACAGACAGAGAGACAGAGACAGAGACAGAGACAGAGACAGAGACAGAGAGACAGACCTCACAACAGCAGTCTTTTGTGTGTTTGTTTTGGAGCCAAGTAATACAGTACAACTAGGAAGCACCAGTTTTGGGGCTCATGTTGCTAAGAAACTCAATCAATCCTTTTGTTGTTTGTTCCAAAATGGCTCATATTGATAACAAGCATTTCTGTTGTTGTTAGTTTTTTCCCCAGCATCTCGTTCCAGCATGTTTACCACACAGGACCCCACTGATAAAACGAGCATCTGGCTTTTATGCATAGCTGAAAGACTACACATGTATTATACATGATGATCTATTTGTAAGTCAGCCAAAACACAGATTATTGTGTTGCCATATTCCTCTACAGTATCAACACACACAGAGACTTGTACAGTCATATTCCTCTACCAAAAATATACACTGAGTATACAAAACATTAAGAACACCTGCTCTTCCATGACATAGATTGACCAGGTAATTCCAGGTGAAAGCTATGATCCCTTATTGATGTCACCTGTTAATAAATCCACTCCAATCAATGTAGATGACGGGAGGAGACCTTTGGCCTTGAGACAATTGAGACACAGATGTGTGCCATTCAGTGGGTGAATGGGCAAGACAAAATATTTAAGTGCCTTTGAACGGGGTGTGGTAGTAGGTGCCAGGCAACTACCACACATTAGATTAATAAAATATTTCATAATTCTTCCTTCTCAAATTATCTTTGCGAGAGGGAGGGAATCTGATTTAATTGGTCCTCAACTTGTGGCTCAGACACTTCATTCTGGTTAAATGGAATTATCCCTGAGTTAGCCTCACCGAGAACAGGTTAGTTCTGAAGGATTTGTTGCCATAGAAATGTACCATAGAATTTACTGGTTATCCCTTGTTGAACTTGGAGTTGACTAAAGTTACCTTGCTAACTCTTCAAACCTGATTCGTAGGACACCCCTCTGGGCTCTTTTGGGGAGGGAGATGGGATGGTGTGTTTGTGTGTGTGTTTAATAACAATTTTCCTCACGCCAATATCATCTGTATACCTCTATGTAAATCACTGTCTATCACTTCACATATGGTTCCATTATTCTGAATCCAGCATGGATATCAAATCAAATACTCCACATCTGAGTTTATAGAATTCATACTGTTCATTATCAAACATTTAACATGTTACAGAGCAACTTCCCCAAAAACCAACCTCTCATTTAGAAAACATGTGGCATCGATATGAGTCAGAAACATTTATTCTACTGTCAAAATTGATTACAAAGTGTAAATAGGATAATTTTTGTAATAAAGTCAGTCTCACCCAAAACGGAGTTTTTGAAACTTGTGGACTGCATCACAATGTAAAATAAGGTTGGGTTTGTTTCAATCCTGCCCACATATCCACAGTTGTCAGCACACAAGTAATCATCAATTCGGAGTGCAGCTGCATATAGTAATATAGTGATAACCGTGGTCACTTTGGGTTGACTTTGGATATCCCTATGGGGCTATTTAGGGACCATTGGTAAATGACAATACATTTCCAACTGCTCCAAATTTTAATTACTTAAAACCCTCAAATCAACACTGCCCTCCCAAGCAAAAAGGCAGTAACTGCTCATTTGGTCGAAAATGAGTTAATGTCATTTTTCATAGACTAACAATGCTACCTGCTCTCATAAGAGGAGATCTGCAATTGATACTACCTTCAATCTATTAGCCATACAATGAATTATATTCTGAAATGTCATCTGATGGTTTCTTTGAATCAGTACACCATACACACGATTTCTAGCCAGTGACAGCCACCTAGCTAAAACTGACGCGCCTCATACTGAATTGTGAAAAGCCACGCACACTCCTTTTCCGGATGAGCAAACACACAGCATTGCTAGCTCATTAATAATATATCTACTCACATGTTCAGGGTTTCTGGTTTTCTTTTATATTCCAGTATTGCGTGACTGTCCCGGTCAGGAAAGTTAAAAACCCAAATTGTATCCATCACCTTTGTTGGTGGCATATGTAATTAGTACAACAAGCTTTGACATGCCAAATGTGTGCTCAATGTGTCTGCTTCAGTGACATCATTACATGAATGCGGAAAAAACAGTTTTGCATGACTTCCACCAATCCCTGTGGTCTAGATGATTAGTATCTATGCGGATCAAAGTTGCCATGTGAGGCTGTATTAGGACAGTACAACCACATCAATACTAGGTTTTATTCCTGTCAATGTCCATCCATGCAATTGTTGTTGTATTTGTAAATAAAGGTACAAATTTAAGAGCCTTTTTGTGAGCAGGTATGAAATTAATAGATTAACTGAGTTATGACACTGTAAAGGATTATGATCATTTGTTTGCACACCACAAAATGTCAGTATTAATTATTATCATCCATGACAGAATAGAATCATTAGGATGCATGTCCCTGATTATTTGCTCTATTTATTTCAGTTGAGTTTGAGGGCCACATTCCAACAAAGATTCCTGATCTACCCCCTTTAACTGAAGTCACAGTGTCAACACTATTTGAAGAAATAGAGAACCGGTGGGTGGTCTCTGACTCCTTAGACATCAGTCTATCAGATGAGAAATCAATTGCCAATGATGATGATGATGAAGATTATCATCCACCTTCAGAGTTAGATGTTCCAGCACATGTGGCAGCTGAGCCCGTGGAAACAACTCCAGACAACCTATCAAACGAGAAATCCAAGATCCACCAATGGGTAAGCCATGAGGTCCCAAATGCAAGAGGCAATGTACTCAGAATATTTCAGAGGGTAGGCAAAAGGAAATATGGGAAAAGTATTGGGAGATGAAGTATAAGGAGAAGAGGACATGGATCTTCCACATGGTGGCACAGCAATCTAAGAAAAAGATCACTGTTGGCACTGACAGTTGACGCAGCAGGTCATTTCTGTACCATCTTCCAAACCAGAGCGGTTCTGCACAACAGGTGTGCAAAGTGTTTTTTCTGACAAAATTGGGCTACCACCCCAAAAATGACAGGCTGATTGTCACGATGATGGGCAAGTCAATCACCACCAAACTGATTCCACCAAAGGATCAGAGGGGAAAGAAAGAATCAGCGAGCAAATTGAACATGAATCCAATCCTGCAACACATTGAGTCCTTCCATCCCCAAATCAGCCACTACAGATGAGAGCATGCCCCACATCGCCTCTATCTCCCTAGTGACGTCAATATTCGGTTCATGCATAATGACTACAAGGAGAAGAACAAAGATGCCAGCTGCGGTTACGAAACCTATCGCAAGGCAGTAAAGGGAAGGAACATCAGCTTTGTGAAGCTTGGAGAGGAGGAGTGCGAGCTCTCTTTGGTGCAGGGTCATCATCTGAAGATGGAGCACAGAGAGAATGAGGCTATGGAAACCCAAGCCTGCCAAGACAACAGCCATGCCGCACCTGAATTCCCCATCATCAACCCCGACTGCATGCAATGTAGGAAATATGAGGAACATAATAAGTCTGCAGGGCAGAGCAGAAGCCATTACCAGGCTGATGCGCAGAAAGATTGGCCTGAGGACTGGTCTGTGAGGAGCATTGATATGCAAAAAGTCATCATGCTCCCTCGCATGCCAGGTGTGAAAACAACATTGTTCACAAGAAGAATTGTTGCCTATCACGAGACATTCGCCACCATTGGAAAAAAGTCTCAAAAGAAGAAGAAAACAATCTCAGTGGTATGGCATGAAGGAACAGCTGGTCAGAAGGCAGAGGAGATTACTTCATCTTACGTAACAGCACTGGAGAGGGACAGAGATGTCAAGCATGCAGTGTATTGGTTGGATAAATGCACTTCTCAAAACAAAAACTGGTGCCTCCTAACATAACTGGTAAGTGTTGTCAATGCTGACTCAACTTTGATGGAGGACGTCACCCTCAAGTTCTTCGAGCCAGGACACACCTTCATGAGTGCAGACAGTTTCCACCATGGCGTGGAACAGGAAATGAAAGCTCGACCTGGAGGTGTGGTGTACGACTTCGGGGACTTCCTCCGTGTGGTCGCCACTTCCAATGCAGGCAAGGTGGAGGTGGTCGAAATGAAAAAGGAAAACATCCTGGCATGGAAAGCTGGCCATTCCATCGTCAAGGTGAAGAAGGCAGCAGCACCAAAGCTGGCAGAGATTGCTGAGATCCAGTTGAGGCGTGGATCCAGGAGCCTCTTCTACAAAGTCTCCCATGAAGAAAAGGACTTCACAGAGCTTGACTTTATCATGAAGAAAGTCACTCCAGAGACACCCTCGACGCTACGTACACAGGATAGAGGGATAGAAGAATACAAGAAGATGGACATAGTCACCAAGCTGTGTCCTCTGATGCCTGCAAATCGAAGGCAGTTCTGGAATGCCTTGGCTGTGAACAGCATTGCTGAGGATGAGGAGTGATATGGAAGAGCACTGAAGAAGTTTTACTTAAAAATGAAATGTTACTTAAAAATTAAATGTAACTATTCAGCATTTTATCAATTGTAGCTAAATGTCATTTGGGGTCCTCTTATGAATATGAACATATAAATATGTTTAAAATGTATTCTTAAAGCTGTTATTTATTTATTAATTCATTCAAAAGTGTCATTTGAAAAAATACAAATAATTTATTAGCAATCTCATGGTCATTTTTTAAATAATTTGTATTCCCCTACGTCATACTTCTATCATGTTCCATCATTATATATTACAAGACAGGTAATCATTTCATGTAATTCAAACAATTGCAGTGCTGCTTTTCATATTTATTCTTATAACAAGACATGGGCTACTTGTCAAACACAGTATGTAATGTGACTGATGCAGAACCTACATCTCTATGTAAATGCAACTGGTATCTTAGTGGAAGACACACAAAGGATGCAGTTTCAAGTCTTTTACACTGTCAGTAATTACACTGCTCTTGTATTACTAGCATAAATGAGAAGTATAGTAAACGAACAAATTAATATTGCAGATACTGCTCTTTGCTTTGGTATTTCCCTGCAATTTGTAACATATCATGCCAAGGAAGAAGGCAGTAACTGCTGTTTAAGGGTCAAAGGTCAAGTCAGAGGTCAGGGTCAACATGAATAAAAAATGTACTCATAGTAAGGCAACAGATCATTACATCTCCAATGATGTAACAAGAATTCATTTGGCTGGACAATTAAAAAACTTTTAAGCCATTTTTCTCAGTTCCACTCTATGAGCAGTTACTGCATTTTTGCTTGGGAGGGCAGAACAGTAAATTGTATAAATTAGTATTAAATATTGAAAGCATTCAATGAGAAAACTAAAAGGTGCGCAACATGAAAATATTGTCTCATTTACATTGTGTAATGTATTGAAGGTCACTAACTAGCCCCAGAGACAGGCTAACTGAAGTCAAACCAACTTGCCAATGTTGCACACCATCCGGCTGAAGCTAATTGGAGAAATAATTTGTCTAACTCTTCCCGACTGCGAACACACATGAGACACCCAGATCAAACCACACCACGAAACAAACTCACATTTGAATTCAGTCATGACCAGTAACATTTCTTAAACGAACAAAAAAAGGAAGGAAGCATAGAGATTGGAGGAGAGTGTTTCAATCGTTAGTCTTCCTCAAATGAAGGGGATGATGACGCAATCTCATTCTTACGCTAGGTTGTAAAAACCTCACGATGGGTATAGGGAAAATTCAAGTCTTATGTAGTAACCCAAACTGTATGATCTTATAATTCGCATAATTTGCTTGGCTAGTTAAATCCTAATGTTAGCAAGCTAACACTGAACCTGGTTGGTTAGCTACCTACAGATTCATGCAGGGTAGTAACGTCATGAGTTTATGGTTCATTGTTTACCTAGCTAGCTAGCTACATGTCTCAACAAAAGACTCCACTATGCAAGTAACCATTTCGGGTGCGTTCGTAAATTCAGTCTGGCCATCAACTCTGATTTCAGAGTTCTCTCGTCTGAGTGTGCCAAAGCTCAACACCCGTTGAATATGACCGGTGTCAGTACACATCATTTACACAATATTCAATGGCTAAACCGACTAGGCTAATAATTTAACAAATTGATTTATATTTACAGATGGTATACAAGTTTGTTATTAAGGCACATGAAAGTTCACGTTTCAGAAGGCAGAATGTAGAATGGTGCCAGGGAGGAAGGCTGACATTTAAGTGCTGCTAACCAACTGTGTAATTTTGTTTGTTTTTTTGCATTGCTTGTAAATTATTTTGTAACTTATTTTGTACATAATGCTGCTGCTACCGTCTCATATGACCGAAAATAACTTCTGGACAGCGATTACTCACCACAAACTGGTAGAAGTGTTTTCCTTTAACCTCTTAACGAGTCCGACGTGAAGGATATACTGCTTTCCCAGGAACAGGCCCATATCCCTGTCATTTGCGTGAAGAGAAGACAGAGAAAAAGGAGGTGGAGGTCGGGATGCCTTCTGAGAATTCATAGGTGAGCTAATAAACCCCCACTGCCATCCGTTCTATTGGCCAACGTGCAATCATTGGAAAATAAAATCGATGACCTACAAGCAAGATTAAACTACCAACGGGACATTAAAACCTGTAAAATCATGTTTCACTGAGTCTTGGCTAAACGACGGCATGAACAACATTCAGCTGGCAGGATTTACACTTTATCGGCAGGCTAGAACAACAGCCTCTGGTAAGACAAGGGGTGGTGATCTATGTAAAGTATATTTGTAAACAACAGCTGGTGCATGATATCTAAGGAAGTCTCGAGGTTTTGCTCGCCTGAGACAGAGTATCTCATGATAAGCTGTAGACCACCCTATCTACCTAGAGAGTTTTCATCTGTATTTTTCATAGCTGTCTATATACCACCACAGACCGATGCTGGCACTTAGACCGCACTCAATGAGCTGTATACCACCATAAGCAAATAGGAAAATGCTCATTTTATTATGTTTGCAATTGCAACATATAATCTGCTCAGACCCCTACCAAGGATCATCAAAAGCCGTGCTATAAATTCTCACACAGCCCAAAGATTCTTAGATGCCTTTCCAGACTCCCTCCTCCTACCCAAGAACGTCAGAGTACAACAATCAGTTAACCACCTAACTGAGGAACGTAATTTAACCTTGCATAATACCCTAGATGCAGTTGCACCCCTAAAAACAAAAAAACATTTGTCATAAGAAACTAGCTCCCTGGTATACAGAAAATATCCGAGCCCTGAAGCAAGCTTCCAGGAAATTGGAACGGATATGGCGCTACACCAAACTGGAAGTCTTCCAATTAGCTTGGAAAGACAGTACTGTGCAGTATCGAAGAGCCCTCACTGCTGCTCGATCGTCCTATTTTTCCAACTTAATTAAGGAGAATAATTTTTATTTTTGATACGGTCGTAAAGCTAACTAAAAAGCAGCATTCCCCAAGAGAGGATGGCTTTCACTTCAGCAGTGATAAATTCATGAACTTCTTTGACGAAAAGATCATGATCATAAGAAAGCAAATTATGGACTCCTCTTTAAATCTGCATATTTCTCCAAAGCTCAGTTGTCCTGAGTCTGCACAAAACTGGCAGGACCTAGGATCAAGGGAGACACAGTTTTTTAATACTATATCTCTTGACATATTGATGAAAATAGTCATTGCCTCTAAACCTTCAAGCTACATACTGGACCCTATTCCAACTAAGCTCCTGAAAGAGCTGCTTCCTGTGCTTGGCCCTCCTATGTTGAACATAATAAATGGCTCCCTATCCACCGAATGTGTACCAAACTCACTAAAAGTGGCAGTAATAAAGCCTTTCTTGAAAAAGCCAAACCTTGACCCAGAAAATATAAAAAACGATCAGCCTATATCAAATCTCCCATTCCTCTCAAAAATGTTGGAAAAAGCTGTTGCGCTACAACTCACTGACTTTCTGAAGACTAACAATGTACACGAAACGCTTCAGTCTGGTTTTAGAACTCATCATAGCACTGAGACTTTGCTCGTAAAGGTGGTAAATGACCTTTTAATGGTGTCAGACCAAGGCGCCAGACCAAAGATCTGTCCTTGTGCTCCTAGACCTTAGAGCTGTTTCTGATACCATCGATCACCACATTCTTTTGGAGAGATTGGAAACCCAAATTGGTCTACACGGACAAGTTCTGGCCTGGTTTAGATCTTATCTTTCGGAAAGATATCAGTTTGTCCCTGTGAATGGTTTGTCCTCTGACAAATCAACTGTAAATATTGGTGTTCCTCAAGGTTCCGTTTTCACTATGTATTTTACCTCTTGGTGATGTCATTCGGAAAAAGAATGTTATCTTTCACTGCTATGTGGACGATACACAGCTGTACATTTCCATAAAATTGCCCTCCCTGGAAGCCTGTGTTTCAGACATAAGGAAGTGGATGGCGGCAAATGTTTTACTTTTAAACTCTGACAGAACAGAGTTGCTAGTTCCAGGTCCCAAGAAACAAAATACATCTTCTTTGGATCTGACAATTAATCGTGATGGTTGTACAGCCCATCATAGCACTGAGACTGCACTTGTGAAGGTGGTAAATGACCTTTTAATGACGTCAGACCGAGGTTCTGCGTCTGTCCTCGTGCTCTAGGTCTTATCTGTCGGAAAGATATCAGTTTGTCTCTGTGAATGGTTTGTCCTCTGACTAATCAACTGTAAATTTCGGTGTTCCTCAAGGTTCCGTTTTAGGACCACTATTGTTTTCACTATATATTTTACCTCTTGGGGATGTCATTCGAAAACATAATGTTAAATTTTACTGCTATGCGGATGACACACAGCTGTACATTTCAATGAAACATGGTGAAGCCCCAAAATTGCCCTCGCTAGAAGCCTGTGTCTCAGACATAAGGAAGTGGATGGCTGCAAACCTTCTACTCTTAAACTCGGACAAAACAGAGATGCTTGTTCTAGGTCCCAAGAAACAAAGAGATCTTCTGTTGAATCTGACAATTAATCTGGATGGTTGTACAGTCGTCTCAAATAAAACTGTAAAGGACCTCAGCGTCACTCTGGACTCTGATCTCTCTCTTGACGAACATATCAAGACTGTTTCAAGAACAGCTTTTTTCCATCTAGTAACATAGCAAAAAATCAGAAACCTTATGTCCAAAAATGATGCAGAAAAATGCATCCATGCTTTTGTCACTTCTAGATTAGACTACTGCAATGCTCTACTTTCCAGCTACCCGGATAAAGCACTAAATAAACGTCAGTTAGTGCTAAACACGGCTGCTAGAATCTTGACTAGAAACAAAAAGGCTAGGTCTGATTTCAAGGTTTTACTGCTAACCTACAAAGCATTACATGGGCTTACTCATAGCTATCTTTCTGATTTGGTCCTGCCGTACATACCTACACGTCACAAGACACAGGCCTCCTTATTGTCCCTAGAATTTCTAAGCAAACTGCTGGAGGCATGGCTTTCTCCTATAGAGCTCCCTTTCTGTGGAATGGTCTGCCTATCCATGTCAGAGATGCAGACTCGGTCTCAACCTTTAAGTCTTTATTGAAGACTTATCTCGTCAGTAGGTCCTATGATTGAGTGTAGTCTGGCCCAGGGGTGTGAAGGTGAACGAAAAGGTAGTGGAGCGACGAACCACCTTTGCTATCTCTGCCTGGCCGGTTCCCTTCTCTACACTGGGATTCTCTGCCTCTAACCCTATGATGGGGGCTGAGTCACAGGCTTACTGTTGCTCTTCCATTCTGTCCCTAGGAGAGGTGCGTCACTTGAGTGGGTTGAGTCTCTGACATGATCATCCTGTCCGGGTTGGCGCCCCTCTCAGGTTTGTGCCATTGGGGAGATCTTCGTGGGCTATACTCGGGCTTGTCTCAGGGTAGTAAATTGGTGGTTGAAGATATCTCTCTAGTGGTGTGGGGGCTGTGCTTTGGCAAAGTGGGTGGGGTTATATCCTGCATCGTTGGCCCTGTCCAGGGGTATAGTCGGACAGGGCCACAGTGTCTCCCGACCCCTCCTGTCTCAGCCTCCAGTAATTATGCTGCAATAGTTTATGTGTCGGGGGGCTAGGGTCAGTCTGTTATATCTGGAGTATTTCTCCTGTCTTATCTGGTGTCCTGCAGCTTGGTATGAATTTAAGTAGGCTCCATCTAATTCTCTCTCTCTCTTTCTCTCTTTCTCTTCTCTCAGCGACCTGAGCCCTAGGACCATGCCTCGGGACTGTCTGGCCTGATGACTCCTGCTGTCCCCAGTCCACCTGGTCGAGCTGCTTCTCCAGTTTCAACTGTTATGCCTGCGGCTATGGAACCCTGACCTGACTCTCTCTCTACCGCACCTGCTGTCTATAATTCTGAATGATCGGCTATGAAAAGCCAACTGACAATTACTCCTGAGGTGCTGACCTGTGGCACCCTCTGCAACCACTGTGATTATTATTATTTGATGCTGCTGGTCATCTATGAACGTTTGAACATTTTGGCCATATACTGTCCAAGCCAGGCGCATCCCCCGGTTAGCAAACTAAATTACTACATCTACAATACCTCTTTTGCCATCTGTCTTGGATCCTTTGTTGACACGGCGCCCCGCCGCACCATCACGACTGGTCTGCCGACGAATACTCCATCCGCTGTGCCTCCAACCGGCCTCCGTCGGACGTCGGAGCAGACGCTTCTACTAGCCCCGGGCTACTAACTTTAAGCGCCGTGTCGCCCGCGTGCTAGCATACTAGCGACTACTCCGCAGCCTCCCTGTTCCATCTACCGCTGCCCCCTGGACCCTATGATCACTTGGCTAATGAACTGTCCATTAATCACGGTCATCGCCATTTTACCTGTTGTTGTTGTTTTAGCTGATCAGCTGTTGTCTCACTCGTTGCTGTCTAGCTAGCTCTCCCTATCAACACCTGTGATTACTTTATGCCTCGCTGTATGTCTCTCTCAAATGTCAATATGCCTTGTATACTGTTGCTTAGGTTAGTTATTGTTTTAGTTTACAATGGAGCCCCTAGTTCCACTCATCATACCTCTGTTACCTCCTTTGTCCCACCTCCCACACATGCGATGTCCTCACCCATTATAACCAGCATGTCCAGAGATACAACCTCTCTTAACATCACTCAGTGCCTGGGCTTACCTCCGCTGTACCCGCACCCCACCATACCCCTGTCTGCAAATTATTCCCTGAATCTATTCTACCACGCCCAGAAATCCACTCCTCTTATTCTTTGTTCCCAACGCTCTAGGCGACCAGTTTTAATAGCCTTTAGCCGTACCCTCATCCTCCTCCTCCTCTGTTCCTCGGGTGATGTGGAGGTAAACCCAGGCTCTGCATGTCCCCAGGCACCCTCATTTGTTGACTTCTGTGATCAAAAAAGTATTGGTTTCATGCATGTCAACATCAGAAGCCTCCTCCCTAAGTTCATTTTACTCACTGTTTTAGCTCACCCCGCCAACCCTGATGTCCTCGTCGTGACTGAATCCTGGCTTAGGAAGAGCACCAAAAATTCTGAGATTTCCATACCAAACTACAACATTTTTCGTCAAGATAGAACTGCCAAAGGGGGAGGAGTTGCAATCTACTGCATAGAAAGCCTGCGAAGTTCTGTCATACTTTTCAGGTCTATACCCAAACAGTTCGAACTTCTTATTTTAAAAATTAATCTCTCCAGAAATAAGTCTCTCACTGTTGCCGCCTGCTATCGACCCCCCTCCGCTCCCAGCTGTGTCCTGGACACCATTTGTGAATTGATCGCCCCCCATCTTGCCTCAGAGTTTGTTCTGTTAGGTGACCTAAACTGGGATATGTTTAACACCCCGGCAGTCCTACAATTTAAGCTAGATGCCCTCAATCTCACATAAATCATCAAGGAACCCACCAGGTACAACCCCAAATCCGTAAACATGGGCACCCTCATAGACATTATCCTGACCAACTTGCCCTCCAAATACACCTCCACTCTTTTCAATCAGGATCTCAGCAATCACTGCCTCATTGCCTGTATCCGCTATGGGTCCGCGGTCAAACGACCACCCCTCATCACTGTCAAACGCTCCCTAAAACACTTCTGCGAGCAGGCCTTTCTAATCGACCTGGCCCGGGTATCCTGGAAGGATATTGACCTCATCCCGTCAGTCGAGGATGCCTGGTCATTCTTTAAAAGTAATTTCCTCACCACCTGGACCCGTACAAATCAGCTGGGTTAGACAATCTGGACCCTCTCTTTCTAAAACTATCCGCTGCCATTGTTGCAACCCCTATTACCAGTCTGTTCAACCTCTATTTCGAATCATCCGAGATCCCTAAAGATTGGAAAGCTGCCACGGTCATCCCCACTTCAAAGGGGGTGACACCCTAGACCCAAACTGTTATAGACCTATTTCCATCCTGCCCTGCCTATCCAAAGTCTTCGAAAGCCAAGTTAATAAACAGATCACTGACCATTTCGAATCCCACTGTACCTTCTCCGCTGTGCAATCCAGTTTCCGAGCCGGTCACGGGTGCACCTCAGCCACGCTCAAGGTACTAAATGATATCATAACCCCCATCGATAAAAGACAGTACTGTGCAGCCGTCTTCATCAACCTGGCCAAGGCTTTTGTCTCTGTCAATCACCGTATTCTTATCGGCAGACTCAATAGCCTTGGTTTTTCTAACGACTGCCTCGCCTGATTCACCAACTACTTCGCAGACAGAGTTCAGTGTGTCAAATCGGAGGGCATGTTGTCCGGACCTCTGGCAGTCTCTATGGGGGTACCACAGGGTTCAATTCTTGGGCTGACTCTTTTCTATGTATATATCAATGATGTCGCTCTTGCTGCGGGCGATTCCCTGATCCACCTCTATGCAGACGACACCATTCTGTATACTTCTGGCCCTTCCTTGGACACTGTGCTACTCCTCGTTTGGAGGAGCTTCAATGCCATACAACACTCCTTCCGTGGCCTCCAACTGCTCTTAAACACTAGCAAAACCAAATGCATGCTTTTCAACCATTCGCTGCCCGCACCCACCCGCCCGCACACCACCCTGGACGTTTCCGATCTAGAATATGTGGACCACTACAAATACCTAGGTGTCTGGCTAGACTGTAAACTCTCCTTCCAGACTCATATTAAACATCTCCAATTCAAAATTAAATCTAGAATCGGCTTTCTATTTTGCAACAAAGCCTCCTTCACTCAAGCCGCCAAACTTACCCTAGTAAAACTGACTATCCTACTGATCCTCGACTTCGGCGATGTCATCTACAAAATAGCTTTCAATACTCTACTCAGCAAACTGGATGCAGTCTATCACAGTGCCATCCGTTTTGTTACAAAATCACCTTATACCACCCACCACTGCGACCTGTATGCTCGAGTCGGCTGGCCCTCGCTACATATTTGTCGCCAGGGCCTGTTGTCCGGATCTCTGGCAGTCTCTATGGGGGTGCCACAGGATTAAATTCTCAGGCCAACTATTTTCTCTGTATACATAAATGATGTCGCTCTTGCTGCTGGTAATTCTCTGATCCACCTCTACGCAGACGACACCATTCTGTATACTTCTGGCCCTTCTTTGGACACTGTGTTAACAAACCTCCAGACGAGCTTCCATGCCATACAACTTTCCTTCCGTGGCCTCCAACGGCTCTTAAATGCAAGCAAAACTAAATGCATGCTCTTCAACCGATTGCTGCCCGCACCTGCCCGCCCGTCTAGCATCACTACTCTAGACGGTTCTGACTTAGAATATGTGGACAACTACAAATACCTAGGTGTCTGGTTAGACTGTAAACTCTCCTTCCAGACTCACATTAAGCATCTCCAATTCAAAATTAAATCTAGAATTGGCTTCCTATTTCGCAACAAAGCATCCTTCACTCATGCTGCCAAAGATACCCTCGTAAAACTGACTATCCTTGACTTCGGCAATGTCATTTACAAAATAGCCTCCAACACTCTACTCAGCAAATTGGATGTTGTCTATCACAGTGCATCCGTTTTGTCACCAAAGCCCCATATACTACCCACCACTGCGACCTGTATGCTCTCGTTGGCTGGCCCTTGCTTCATATTCTTTGCCAAACCCACTGGCTACAGGTCATCTACAAGTATTTGCTAAGTAAAGCCCCACCTTATCTCAGCTCACTGGTCACCATAGCAGCACCCACCCGCCGCTGCAGGTATATTTCACTGGTCACCCCCAAAGCCAACACCTGCTTTGACCGCCTTTCCTTCCATTTCTCTGCGTCCAATGACTAACGAATTGTAAAAATCACTGAAGCTGGAGACTCATATCTCCCTCACTAACTTTAAGAATCAGCTGTCAGAGCAGCTTACCGATCATTGCACCTGTACATGGCCCATCTGTATATAGCCCACCCAACTACCTCATCCCCATATTGTTATTTATTTTTTGCTCCTTTGCACCCCAGTATCTCTACTTGCACATTCATCTTCTGCACATCTATCACTCCAGTGTTTATTTGATAAATTGTAATTATTTTGCCACTATGGCCTAGTTATTGCCTTACCTCCCTAATCTTACTACATTTGCACACACTGTATATAGACTTTTCTACTGTGTTATTGACTGTATGTTTGTTTATCCCATGTGTAACTCTGTGTTGTTTGTGTTGCACTGCTTTGCTTTATTTTGGCCAGGCCGCAGTTGTAAATGTGAACTTGTTCTCAACTAGCCTACCTGGTTAAATAAAGGTGAAATAATATATATAAATATCTTTAAATGTGTTTCTTTTGAGCATTACAGATTCAGCAGGTGGAGGACCTGCTTTATCAAGAGGATAATCTGGAATCTGGAAACACTGACAATGGGGTCATTGTTCCTGACATCCCATGCCCCCTGTCTACTGAGAATCTTGCTGTGCTGCAATGTCAAGTGAACCCTACCACTGACTCCTCATCTTTTGGTCAGGACATATACATACATGCTCTTCGATTAGTTATGAGTCTCCAGACTTTTTAGGTGCAGTCCTCCCACACTATGTAGGATATTGTTTTAGCCTCAGTGCCACTCTTGATAATGGCAAACGTTTGCATTTTTTGGAGCAGCCGGGTGAAAGGATAGCAGGCCCAGCTGTCAGAGTGAGAGAGGCTATTCTGGATAGAGCAGGTACTTTTGTCTAGTCTATTTCTTGTGAGATTTTCTGTCCTCAGATACAGAGAGCTGTGAAAGCCTGTCTGCAGATTAAGAGGTCCCAATGAAGAACAGTGGTTCTCAGTCCTGTACGGGGGACTCAAAGGGGTGCACATTTTTGTTTTTAACTTAGCACTACACAGCTGATTCAAATTACCAAGTTATCATCAAGCTTCAAGTGGTATTTATGTATTCATTTGTGACGCTATTCTTGATATAATCCTGCTATTGTCACATGCTACACATGCGCATGTGTCTATCTATCCAATGATATCATGATTTGTTATAAGGGATATTATACTTACAGTTGAAGTCGGAAGTTTACATACACCTTAGCCAAATACATTTCAACTGTCATGCACAAAGTAGATGTCCTAACCGACTTGCTAAAACTATAGTTTGTTGAGAATAAATTTGTGGAGCGGTTGAAAAATGAGTTTTAAGTGTATGTAAACTCTGACTTCAACTGTACACCTTAGCCAAATACATTTAAACTCAGTTTTTCACAATTCCTGACATTTAATCCTAGTAAAAATTCCCTGTCTTAGTTCAGTTAGGATCACCACTTTATTTTAAGAATGTGAAATGTCAGAATAATATTAGAGAGAATGATTTATTTCAGCTTTTATTTCTTTCATCACATTCCCAGTGGGTCAGAAGTTTACATACACTCAATTAGTATTTGGTAGCATTGCCTTTAAATTGTTTAACTTGGGTGAAATATTTTGGGAAGCCTTCCACAAGCTTCCCACAATAAATTGGGTGAATTTTGGCCCATTCCTCCTGACAGAGCTGGTGTAACTGAGTCAGGTTTGTAAGCCTCCTTGCTTTTTCAGTTCTGCCCACACATTTTCTATAGGATTGAGGTCAGGGCTTTGTGATGGCCAATCCAATACCTTAACTTTGTTGTCCTTAAGCCATTTTGTCACAACTCTGGAAGTATGCTTTGGGTCATTGTCAATTTGGAAGACCCATTTGCAACCAAGCTTTAACTTCCTGACTGATGTCTTGAGATGTTGCTTCAATATATCCACATAATTTTACATCCTCATGATGCCATCTATTTTGTGAAGTGCACCAGTCCCTCCTGCAGCAAAGCACCCCCACAACATGATGCTGCCACTCCCGTGCTTCACGGTTGGGATGGTGTTCTTCGGCTTGCAAGCCTCCCCCTTTTTTCCTCCAAACATAATGATGGCCAGTTATATTTATATTTATATATACAGTTATATTTTTGTTTCATCGGACCAGAGGACATTTCTCTAAAAAGTATGATCTTTGTCCCCTTGTGCAGTTGCAAACCGTAGTCTGGCTTTTAATGGCGGTTTTGGGGCAGTGGCTTCTTCCTTGCTGAGCGGCCTTTCAGGTTATGTCGATATAGGACACGTTTTTACTGTGGATATAGATACTTTTGTACCTGTTTCCTCCAGCATCTTCACAAGGTTATTTGCTGTTGTTCTGGGATTGATTTGCACTTTTCGCACCAAAGTACGTTCATCTCTAGGAGACAGAATGCGTCTCTTTCCTGAGCGGTACGACGACTACGTGGTCCCATGGTGTTTATACTTGCGTACTATCGTACAGGTGAACATGGTACCTTCAGATATTTGGAAATTGCTCCCAAGGATGAACCTCACTTGTGGAGGTCTCCAATTTTTTCGGAGCTCTTGGCTGATTTCTTTTGATTTTCCCATGATATCAAGCAAAGAAGCGCTGATTTTGAAGGTAGGCCTTGAAATACATCCACAGGTACACCTCCAATTGACTCAAATGATGTCAATTAGCCTATCAGAAGCTTCTAAAGCCATGATAGCGTTTTCTGAAATTTTCCAAGCTGTTTTAAAGGCACAGTCAATTTAGTGTATGTAAACTTCTGACCCACTGGAATTGTGATACAGTGAATTATAAGTGAAATAATCTGTCTGTAAACAATGTTTGGAAAAATGACTTGTGTCATGCACAAAGTAGATGTCCTAACCGACTTGCCAAAACTATAGTTTGTTAACAAGAAATTTGTGGAGTGGTTGAAAAACAAGTTTTAATGACTCCAACCTAAGTGTTTGTAAACTTCCGACTTCAACTGTATATTATACAGGAAGTATTATTAAAGAGATGCTTTACTTTGAAATACAGATAGAGATGTAGTCATCCCAGAATTATTAATCCAAGGTCAGTTTTGCATTTCACCACCTGATTATGATGACTGACCGTGTTAGAATAAAAAAAACTAAGCTGAATTATGCTCTCTCTCTATTCATCAGTCTCTCGTCTGCAGGTATGTTTTGATGTGAGAGAGGAAGCCAGTCCCATCATCATCACCCGCTCTTAAAGTAATCTTCGGGCCGACTGGGAGCCCAAGGCTGGTTAGGAGACACATCTAGAAACACTATGTAATTGTGATGAACTGAGAGAATATTAGGGTAGCACTGTAATTCATTAATCATATGCTGTTTTCCCTGCTCCTCTGTTTTACCTCTTTCCTTTTCTGTCTTCTACACCTCTCTCCCCACCTCCTCTTTCTTCCTCTTTTTTATAATGCACACCATATGTGCATTGAAGTACTGATTGAACTTGTATTTATAATATAATATTCCAATTATAATATTTATAATGCATGTATTATGTATTTATAACACCTGGATAGTGAACTTTCAATAAAGCGTTTCACATTCTCCACTGGTTGAAATTAAGAATCTCATTGGAATACTACACCTATCCTGTGTCCTCAGACTAATGCAGATGAAGGGAGTTAGGTAGGCATAGGTGTAGTGTACTGTTTTTTATTTCTGTATATATGAATTACAAATCAGCCTTTACTTAAATCATGTTTCTAGTCTATTGCATAGTTACAATGTGTAATCATTGATGTCCCAGGAGCAGAAGTGGTAAACACTGCTGAAGTGTATAATTGTAATACATACATGCAGACGCAGCATCATTCAAAGAATGGAGTTTGATACACTTGGTATTAGATATGACTGAAAAATAATGTCTCACAGAGATTCATACATGAACCGCACATTTATTTGCCAAGGAAGAGTACATGATCAGTGAAAATATTCAATGTACAGGCTACAATGTGGGGATCCCATGCGTGGTAATAACTACAGTACATGTATATAGGACTTGCATCCTTGGCACAATAAAGTTATTATATTCTACTCAATCCATAGGTTTCATTAATGCCATTCAGACTTGAAGTCGATACAGCAACTGTGATAGCTGAGGTTCATAGATCAGAACCTAATATTCATACCAAAGGTTTTAGGGTCCATACACAGATCGGCTACATACTGTAGCTAGCTACACATCCATAGGCATACAATTATTTTTATCCTCCACTACACAATAAGCAAATAAATAGTTAAATAGCTAGCTATGTTACTTCAGCTGCATTTCATGGCAAATATAAGCAAGGCAAGCTAACACAATTGTACATTCAATTTGCAGTAAATGCTTTAACTAGCTAGATTCTAAACATCCACTGTTTCACAAGACGACATCCTGGTTTGCTGGTTTTCTCAGGAGTCCTTAAAACATTAAACAAACAACACAAATCACAAATTGATACTCATGTCATAACACTTGCTAGCTAGCTGGCTACTGTTAGCTAGTCAGCTAACTTGCTAAATAGAGATTTTTGTAAATGAACTTTATGACAAAAAAAATGCACAATCATTTGTCTCTACATTAACTAACATATTCCTCTCAATTGTAGATGTTTTGCTTGATTCGTTATTATGTTATAACTACTTACATTTGCTTCCGCTCGCATGAAATTCGTCATTGGAACCAATCAATATGATTGGTCATATAAAAACCTTGGAACCCAAATGCATAATGAGTGCTCTAACTCCCCCTTGCGGTGGTCTGGAGCAATGAAGCTGTGACGCTGGGTACCTCTAAGTCCCGCGGTGTAAGCTCGCAACTTTTAAAGGAGGAACCACTGTATGTGAGAATGCTATTCATTGACTACAACTCCGCGTTCAACACCATAGTGCCCTCAAAGCTCATCACTAAGCTAAGGACCCTGGGACTAAACACCTCCCTCTGCAACTGGATCCTGGACTTCTTGATGGGCCGCCCCCAGGTGGTAAGGGTAGGTAACAACACATCACTCATGACTGCACGGCCAGGAACGACTCCAAATCCATCATTAAGTTTGCAGATGACACAACAGTGGTAGAACTGATCACCGACAAAGACGAGACAGCCTATAGGGAGGAAGTCAAAGACCTTGCCGTGTCGTGCCAGGACAATGACCTCTCCCTTAATGTGATCAAGACAAAGGAGATGATTGTGGACTACAGGAAAAGGAGGACCGAGCACGCCCCCATTCTCATCGACGGGGCTGTAGTGGAGCAGGTTGAGAGCTTCAAGATCCTTGGTGTCCACCAACAAACTAACCAACAAACTAACAACTCCAGCCACTCTAGTCATAGACTGTTCTCTCTGCTACTGCATGGCAAATGGTACCGGAGTGCCAAGTCTAGGTCCAAGAGGCTTCTAAACAGCTTCTACCCCCAAGCCATAAGACTCCTGAACATCTAATCAAATGGCTACCCAGACTATTTGCATTGCCCCCCCCCCCCCCCTCTTTTACGCTGCTGCTACTCTCTGTTATTATCTGTGGTTTGTCAACTCTATCTACATGTACATATTACTTCAATTCCCTCGACTATCCAGTGCCCCCGCACATTTACTCTGTACTCGTACCCTCTGTATATAGCCTTGCTATTGTTATTTTACTGCTGCTCTTTAATTATTTGTTATTATTTTTTGTTCTTATTTTTGGGGGGTATTTAAAAAAAACAGCATTGTTGGTTAAGGGCTTGTAAGGAAGCATTTCACTGTAAGGTCTACACCTGTTATATTCGGCACATTTGACAAATAAAAATGGATTTGATTTGATTTCTGCAAAATAAACGCATTTTGATTTATTTGTTAAAGTTTACGTTCAAATGGCTCTCCTGTGAAGTAGTGATGTGCGACATATGCCTAGTTTCATGAAACGAGTCACATATGCTGTATTAGAAATAAGATCATGTTCATTATTTTTTTGTTGTTGTCCTCTCTCATCCTGAATGGCTCCAACCCCCACTGCTAGACAGGTAACAGCTAACAGCTCTCTCATGTCATTGAGCAGGCTGCCCAAATACTAACACCCAAGATCAAATATTTCTATGCATACAGAGTGTAGGGGGCAGGCAGTGCAGGGAGCGAAGAACAAACAGATATACTAACGGAGGACGTTATTTCAGATTTTGGGTTCTAGCAGGGCCGGGGCATAAATCTGGTAGAAGCAACCGGGCTCGATTAGGGTAGGGCCTGAACGTTGCGGACATGGGTAGGGTTCTATTTTCAGGAACTATTAAGACTATTGCAATGTTGCGGACATGGGTAGGGTTCTATTTTCAGGAACTATTAAGACTATTGCAATGTAAAGCCTCATCATCAGAGCCTTCCTGATGTTGATGTCACCCATTAGAAGCGATAGTGATGAGAGGTGCCACACTTGCCTGCGTCCCAAATGGCACCCTATTTCCTATTTAGTGAACTACTTTTGACCAGGGCTCATAGGGCTCTGGTCAAAAGTAGTGCTAGGGTGCCATTTGGGACGCCACACACTGACAGCCACACTGCATGTCCCTGCAAGGCTGCAACGCTTCAGTACATGACTGGGAAGACAGCCAAAGTCCTCTGTAAATAAAGAGAGGGAAAGATGAAATATGAGCGACGGAGAGGCAAGACAGCTGAACAAACGCAATGAGCCTACAGATGTTGGATCTTAATTTGTGTAGGATCTTAATGTGGATTATAATTAATGGACATTTTTTGTAGGGTTGATACATTTTTCATTAGGTCAGATCAAATCTGACATTTTAAAGTGGAAATTAGAAAACTTTTGATGTTTTTTAAACCTTGAATACACTAAGTTTGCATTTCCTGCTATGCAGATCAACCGATCTGGCTCTTCCCCAGCTCTTCACACAATCAACCGTGTAAATTATTGAAATATGATGAAAAATAAATAGTTCAATAAAATAATTAATTGTCTTGCCCAAATTATGCATTTTAGCTGCAAATATCCAGTGTTATTTATTATTTTATGGTAATGAAAAAATGTGGATGTTTATCTAGAAAACAGCACAGGGGAAGGATGTGTATGTGTTGGAATGTTTCAGAGAGCGCATTGAATCCTCTATAAGTCCTAAACAGAGAGGACACATTAAACAGATACCTGCCAGTCTCTATTTATCCACCAAACAAGGACATCTAAGGAATAAAACCAGGTGAACTTGGCATTGCTCACTTCCAATAGAAGACAGGGATCTCTGTCTCTCTCCCTCTCTCTGTCTCTCTCCCTCTCTCTGTCTCTCTCTCTCTCTTTCTCCATCTCCTCTACTCTCTAGTTGTGCTTAGCTTTGAAGCAGCAGGCTGAATGAATGAGTACTATAGGAGAGGAACGAAGAGGAAGAGAGAGCAAAAGGCTGATGTTAAACGTCCATTGTTTTAACCGTTTGAGGCTTTATCCCTATGTTCTCCTGCGACTTCCTCCTCAAAGAGATGATTACCTGGGAGTCTCTGGTGCTTTGTGCTAGGAGTACCCACCCCTCTTCCTCTGGTCCTTGCATGTGATCCCCTTGATTTTAATGAGGCCCGCTCCCCTTCGCTCGGCGTCGTGCCGTGCAGATCCCCTGTGATGTATTCTAAAGGGGTAGGGAGATCCAGGAGAGGTAGGTTGCGTCCCAAAAGGCACCATTCTCTCATTATAGTGCAATACTATTGACTATGTGTCCCTGATCAAAAGAAGTGCACTATAGAGAACAGGGAGCCATTTGGGACGCATCCGTAGTGTAGTGGAGGGTCCATGTAAGGCCGTTGAACATCAGTGACCCCTGCCTTCCCTCCTGCCTCCCCCTTTCTTCTCCCTTGCCTCCCCCTTCCTTCTCCCCCTGCCTCCCCCTTCTTTCTCCCCCTGCTTCCCCCATGCCACCCCTCTCAGCTGGTCCTCTCAGGCTGTCTCTAATGTTTTATTAACCAAGTTCACAGGTTCACACTCTTCAGAGAGACTACTGTGGCCTGTCAATCAATCATCTAGTGTTAAAGTGGGATGCTGCAGTATAGCGCCGTAGTGGACTGGGACTGGGACCTACTTGACTGCATGTCTCACACACTGTAGTGTAGATCGACATACAGATTTCTGGGATTGTCTCTTAAAGTATGTTGACAATACACCAGTTGGGACATGATATGAAATCTGTAAAGACCCTGGTTGTGATGTTCTTAAACTCAGCAAAACAAGAAACGGCCCTTTTTCAGGACCCTGTCTTTCGAAGATAATTCGTAAAAATCCAAATAACTTCACAGATCTTCATTGTAAAGGGTTTAAACACTGTTTCCCATGCTTGTCAATGAACCATAAACAATTAATGAACATGCACCTGTGGAACGGTCATTAAGACACTAACAGCTTACAGACGGTAGGCAATTAAGGTCACAGTTATGAAAACTTAGGACACTAAAGAGGCCTTTCTACTGACTCTGAAAAACACCAAAAGAAAGATGCCCAGGGTCCCTGCTCATCTGCGTGAATGTGCCTTAGCCATGCTGCAAGGAGGCATGAGGACTGCAGATGTGGCCAGGGAAATAAATTGCAATGTCTGTACTGTGAAACGCCTAAGACAGCGCTACAGGGAGACAGGACGGACAGCTGATCGTCCTCGCAGTGGCAGACCACGTGTAACAACACCTGCACTTGATCGGTACATCCGAACATCACACCTGCGGGACAAGTACAGGATGGCAACAACAACTGACGGAGTTACACCAGGAACGCACAATCCCTCCATCAGTGCTCAGACTGTCCGCAATAGGCTGAGAGAGGCTGGACTGAGGGCTTGTAGGCCTGTTGTAAGGCAGGTCCTCACCAGACATCACCGGAAACAACGTCGCCTATGGGCACAAACCCACAGTCGCTGGACCAGACAGGACTGGCAAAAAGTGCTCTTCAGTGACGAGTCGCGTTTTTTTGTCTCACCAGGGGTGATGGTCGGATTTGCGTTTATCATCGAAGGAATGAGCGTTACACCGAGGCCTGTACTCTGGAGCTGGATCGATTTGGAGGTGGAGGGTCCGTCATGGTCTGGGGCGGTGTGTCACAGCATCATCGGACTGAGCTTGTTGTCATTGCAGGCAATCTCAACGCTGTGCGTTACAGGGAAGACATCCTCCTCCCTCATGTGGTACCCTTCCTGCAGGCTCATCCTGACATGACCCTCCAGCATGACAATGCCATCTGCCATACTGCTCATTCTGTGCATGATTTGTTGCAAGACAGGAATGTCAGTGTTCTGCCATGGCCAGCAAAGAGCCCGAATCTCAATCCCATTGAGCACGTCTGGGACCTGTTGGATCGGAGGGTGAGGGCTAGGGCCATTCCCCCCAGAAATGTCCGGGAACTTGCAGTTGCCTTGGTGGAAGAGTGGCGTAACATCTCACAGCAAGAACTGGCAAATCTGGTGCAGTCCATGAAGAGGAGATGCACTGCAGTACTTAATGCAGCTGGTGGCAACACCAGATACTGACTTTTTCTTTGGATTTTGAACCCCCCTTTGTTCAGGGACTCATTATTCCATTTCTGTTAGTCACATATCTGTGGAACTTATTCAGTTTATGTCTCAGTTGTTGAGTCTTGTTATGTTCATACAAATATTTACACATGTTAAGTTTGCTGAAAATAAACTCAGTTGACAGTGAGAAGAGTTTATAATGATACCCTTATGGAAAAACCACATGAATTTCACTTGTGATCACATGTAACGACGTGATATTTTGTGAAGTTAATGTGATAACGTGATAACATTTCAGCATGCGAAAACGTGATAAATGTGACAAAATGGGGATGCAAATTTTCAACATTTGATACGCGACAACATTTGAGCACATATGAAAACCCAGGTGTCAAATATCACTGACAATATTTGACTTTATAATGCATAATTTACATTATTTCAATCACTGACCACGTTTACATGTACACCAATATCCCATTATTATTTGGGATATTCAAGTATTCTATTTTTGAGCTGACGCATATAAACATCATATCCCTTTTAAAATAACCCGAAAAAGCTTGTATCCTGGTTATCCTTGGGCTCTCGAGACACGTAGCGGTCTAAGGCACTGCATCTCAGTGCTAGAGGCGTCACAACAGACCCTGGTTCGATTCGAGGCTGTATCACAACCGGCCATGATTGGGAGTGCCATAGGGTGGTGCACAATTGGCCCAGCGTTGTCCGGGTTAGGATTTGGCCAGGGTAGGCCGTCATTGTAAATAAGATTTAGTTTTTAACTGATTTGCCTAGTTAAATAAAGTTTAAATAAAATAAAAATAAATAAATGAGAAACCCGCATAAGATGCCTGGATATGCTGATCTAAGGCAGGATACTGTGGCATGAAAACATCTTATCCCGTTTACTGTTGTTTTTACAGTCTGCACAGGCTAAATTTCGAATATCATACTGTATCAACGTTTCCCTTTACAGTGGCAATCGTGACATGCAATATTAGCCACTTTCAATGCAACATACCGAAACAAAACAAACTATACAACAGATTTTGTTTTAGGCAGAACATATCAGAGTAGGATTCTATTGCATTGACACGCACTACTCAGCTCGTACTCTACACAGACCGGTAAGGCATAAACAATCAGAGCTGCAGTAGGCTTATATTGCAAATAGACCATTGCCATATATGGATCTGTGCCATTTACTTTGAACTGGACTGTGTTGACAGCATTAGCGGTTGTGAGGCGATGTAGTTGTTTTGAGACAAAAGCAGGAGCTGAATGTAGCCACGGTGTGCACATTTTGTTCATATCCTTTCTATTTACAGTGGCTTGAGAAAGTATTCACACCCCTTGGTATTTTTCCTTTTTTGTTGCCTCACAACCTGGATTTCAAATGTATTTTTGGGGGGTTTGTATCATTTGATTTACACAACATGCCTACCACTTTGAAGATGCCAAATATTTTTTATAGTGAAACAAACAAGTAATAAGAAACAAAAGCAGAACACTTGAGCGTGCATAAGTATTCACCCACCCCCAAAGTCAATACTTTGTAAAGCCACCTTTTGCAGCAATTACAGATGCAAGTCTGTTGGGATATGTCTCTATAGGCTTGGCACATTTAGCCACTGGGATTTTTGCCCATTCTTTAAGGCAAAACTGCTCCAGCTCCTTCAAGTTGGTTGGGTTCTGCTGGTGTACAGCAATCTTTAAGTCATACTACAGATTCTCAAATGGATTGAGGTCTGGGCTTTGACTAGGCCATTCCAAAACATTTAAATGTGTCCCCTTAAACCAGTCGAGTGTTGCTTTAGCAGTATGGTTAGGGTCATTGTCCTGCTGGAAGGTGAACCTCCGTCCCAGCTTAAATCTCTCGAAGACAAACAGGTTTCCCTCAAGAATTTCCCTGTATTTAGCACCATCCATCATTCCTTCAATTCTAACCAGTTTCCCAGTCCCTGCCGATGAAAAACATCCCCACAGAATGATGCTGCCTCAACCATGCTCACTGTGATGGTGTTCTCAGGGGGATGAGAGGCGTTGGGTTTGCGCCAGGCATAGCATTTTCCTTGATGGCCAAAAAACTCAATTGTAGTCTCATGTGACCAGAGTACCTTCTTCCATATGTTTTTTTTTCGGGGGGGGGGGGGGTATCCCACATGCCTTTTGGTGAACACCAAACGTGTTTGCTTATTTTTTTCTTTAGGCAATTACTTTTTTTCTTCCCACTCTTCCGTAAAACCCAGCTCTGTGGAGTGTACGGCTTAAAATGGTCCTATGGACAGATACTCCAATCTCCGTGGTGGAGTTTAGCAGCTTCTTCAGGGTTTGGTCTCTTTGTTGCCTCTCTGATTAATGCCCTCCTTGCCTGGTCCGTGAATTTTGGTGGGTGGCCCTCCATTGGCAGGTTTGTTGTGGTGCCATATTCTTTGCATTTTTTAATAATTGATTTAATGGTGCTCCGTGGGATGTTCAAAGTTTCAGATATTTTTTTATAACCCAATCCTGATATGTACTTCTCCACAACTTTGTCCCTGACCTGTTTGGGGAGCTCATTGGTCATCATGGTGCCACTTGCTTGGGTAGTGCCCCTTGCTTAGGGGTGTTGCAGACACTGGGGCCTTTCAGAGCAAGTGTATATTCAGTTGAAGTCGTAAGTTTACATACACCATAGCCAAATACATTTAAACTCAGTTTGTCAAGATTCCTGACATTTAGTCCTAGTAAAAATTCCCTGTCTTAGGTCAGTTAGGATCACCACTTTATTTTAAGAGTGTGAAATGTCAGAATAATAGTAGAGAGAATGATTTATTTCAGCTTTTATTTCTTTCATTACATTCCCACCAGTTTCCTCCAGCATCTTCACAAGGTCCTTTGCTGTTGTTCTGGGATTGATTTGCACTTTTTGCACCAAAGTATGTTCATCTTTAGGAGACAGAACGCATCACCATGGTCCCATGGTGTTTATACTTGCATGCTATTGCTTGTACAGATGAACATGGTACCTTCAGGCATTTGGAAATTGCTCCCAAGGATGAACCTCACTTGTGGAGGTCTCCAATTTTTTTTCTGAGGTCTTGGCTGATTTCTTTTGATTTTCCCATGATGTCAAGCAATGAAGCACTGATTTTGTGTCAAGCAATGAAGCACAAATACATTGTAACGGCTGTCATAGAGAGGGGACCAAAGCGCAGCGTGTTGAATGCTCATGATGAAATGTATTTTAACTCAAAAACACTAAAGACAAAATAACAAAGAGAAAAACGAAAGCGCACAGTTCTGTCAGGTACATAGACTAAACAGAATACAACTACCCACAAACACAGGTGGAAAAAAACCCTACTTAAATATGATCTCCAATTAGAGACAACGAGGACCAGCTGCCTCTAATTGGAGATCATCCCAAAAAACAACAACATAGAAATAGAAACCTAGAACTAAACATAGATATAGAAAACATAGAAAAACACAAAACACCCCCTGTCACGCCCTGACCAACTCTACCATAGAAAATAACATCTTACTATGGTCAGGACGTGACATACATCCACAGGTACACCTTCCATTGACTGTCAATTAGCCTATCAAAATCTTCTACAGCCATGAAATAATTTTCTGGGATTGTCCAGGCTGTTTATAGGAAACAGTCAACTTATTTTATGTAAACTTCTGACCTACTGGAATTGTGATACAGTGAATTATAAGTGAAATAATCTGTCTGTAAACATTTTTTGGAAAAATGACTTGTGTCATGCACAAAGTAGATCTCCTAACCGACTTGCCAAAACTATAGTTTGTTAACAATAAATTTGTGGAGTGGTTGAAAAACGAGTATTAAACTCCCGACTTCGACTGTATAGTGAGATCATGTGACAGATCATGTGACACTTTGCACACAGGTGGACTTTATTTAACAAATTTTCTAATTTTGTAATTGGTTGCACCAGATGTTATTTAGGGGCTTCATAGCAAAAGGGGTGAATACGTATGCACACACCACTTTTCAGTTCATTTATTTATTATTCTTTTTTTAAACAAGTTATATTTTTCATTTTACTTTACCAATTTTTACTATTTTGTATATGTCCATTACATGGAATCCAAATAAAAATACATTTAAATTACAGGTTGTAATGCAACAAAATAGGAAAAACGGCAAGGGGGGTGAATACTTTTGCAAGGCACTGTCGTTAGTTATTAGCTGTTAGATTATTTGTAATCAGCAATAAGGGAGTGATTGCTTCCTACAAGAGCACAAAACATTTACATTTCCAGACATCTTTGAGAAGCGAGTCAGGTAAAGAGGGGCAGT
Source organism: Salmo salar (assembly GCF_965601325.2). Classification (NCBI taxonomy): domain Eukaryota; kingdom Metazoa; phylum Chordata; class Actinopteri; order Salmoniformes; family Salmonidae; genus Salmo; species Salmo salar. The sequence continues at coordinate 18,684,609 of NC_138313.1, read as the reverse complement.
GTTTTATTTTGAGACAGGCTTGAATAAGCTAAGTAGCAAATAGGCATAATTTGTCTGATTCGCTGTAATAATGGTATGGGAATAATAATGCATTTTATTTTGTAAAGTGGTTTCTTGCATCAAACAACACAACAACATTTTCCGTCACCTCCTTGTCAGAAGGACAAGTGCATAAACAGGTTAGTGTTAAGCCCTGCAGGGTTTCTTTCCAAAAGTCTCATGGAATGTAGGCCTACATTGAACACCACATATTGGATGCTACTGTAGGCTGGGATGCATTTTCTCCATTGTTTTTGATGGTAGGCCACTCTGGTAGGCCTGCATTATGATCACATAGCCACAGTAACCTATATGGCCACTTGTAAAACTATAACTTAAAGCAGGTACAACCTCAGTGTTCACAATATACACGCGCTGGAAGTTGCACAGAATCTTCACAAAGTTTGCTCTCAGCAGACCTGGAATTTGCTCAGTGCCCCAAAAAATGTCAGGGAAAATTGGCCATGACTACACAGAACTCTATTCTACATCAAGTAACTCATGCAAACAGTAAGATTTGATTTAAAAAAACAGATAAAAATACACCTTATGGAACAGCGGGCACCGTGAAGAGACACACAGGCACAGACACATGCATACAAACACATGATAACATATGTACTGTACACACATGGATTTTGTGTTGTAGATGCTGTATATGCTATTTGAGTAGTGGTCTGAGGGCACACACTTAATGTGTTGTGAAATCTGTTGTGAAATGTATTGCGATGTTTTTTAATGTATAACTGCCTTAATTTTTCTGGACCTCAGGAATAGTAGCTGCTGAGCTCTCATCATTGATTTAATTTTCTTATTTCAGCAATTTGAGGGTTTTCTGTACAGTTGTCTAATGTTGGTGAGGCATATTCACAAAATATTCACAATCTGCTAGCCGCGGCCCGCTAGCTGTCTAGAGCATATTGGACTGTTAGCTGAATAGGTCCATCGGCCAATTTCTTGAGGCCGCTATACCTATTTTGCCAATTGGCCTGAACCCCTTTTACTACACGAAGCCCTGCTTATCCATCACGACTGGACTACCGACATAATCTGCCCGAGAGTTTTTTTCCAACAGGCCCCTCCGTCGCGACGTCCCCTGAATGCCCATCTGCTAGCCTGCTCGCCGCGGCCCGCTAGCTGTCTAGAGCATATTGGACTGTTAGCTGAAGAGATCCATCGGCCAATTTCTTGGGCCACTATACCTATTTTGCCAATTCGACTGGACCCCTTTGCTACACGGAACCCTACTAATCCATCACGACTGGACTATCGGCGTAACCGCACGAGAAGGCTCCGCATGAGGAGGCTATAACAGACTTCCTTCATTGCGACATCCCTCTAAGGCCCTTCTGCTAGCTTGCTAGCCCCGGCCTGCTAGCTGTCTGAATCGGTGTGTCTCCAGCCAGACTAACTACTCACTGGACCCCTATGATCACTCAGCTACGCATGCCTCTCCCTAATGTCAATATGCCTTGTCCATTGCTGTTCTGGTTAGTGATTATTGTCTTATTTCACTGTAGAGCCTCTAGCCCTGCTCAATATGCCTTAGCGAACCCTTTAGTTCCACCTCCCACACATGCGGTGACATCAGCTGGTTTAAATGTTTCTAGAGACAATATCTCTCTCAACATCACTCAATGCCTAGGTTTACTTCCAATGTATTCACATCCTACCATACCTTTGTCTGTACATTATGCCTTGAATCTATTCTATCGCACCCAGAAACCTGCTCCTTTTACTCTCTGTTCCGAACGAACTAGACGACCAGTTCTTATAGCTTTTAGCTGTACCCTTATCCTACTCCTCCTCTGTTCCTCTGGTGTAGAGGTTAATCCAGGCCCTGCAGTGCCTACCTCAACTCCTATTCTCCAGGTGCTCTCATTTGTTTTCCATCCCTAACTATAAAATTTTCCGACAAGATAGAAGTGCCAAAGGGGGCGGAGTTGCAATCTACTGTAGAGATAGCCTGCAGAGGTCTGTCTTGCTATCCAGGTCTGTACCCAAACAATTCAAGCTTCTACTTTTAAAAATCCACCTTTCCAGAAACAAGTCGCTCACTGTTGCCGCTTGCTATAGACCACCCTCTGCCCCCAGCTGTGCCATGGACACCATATGTGAATTGATTTCTCCCCATCTATCTTCAGAGCTCGTGCTGCTAGGTGACCTAAACTGGGACATGCTTAACACCCCGACCATCCTACAATCTAAGCTTGATGCCCTCAATCTCACACAAATTATCAAGGAATTTATCAGGTACAACCCCAAATCCGTAAACACAGGCACCCTCATAGACATCATCCTAACCTCCAAATACACCTCTGCTGTTTTCAACCAAGATCTCAGTGATCACTGCCTCATTGCCTGCATCCGTAATGGGTCTGTGGTCAAATGACCACCCCTCATCACTGTCAAACGCTCCCTAAAACACTTCAGTGAGCAGGCCTTTCTAATCAACCTGGCTCGGGTATCCTGGAAGGATATTGACCTCATCCCGTCAGTAGAGGATGCCTGGTTATTCTTTTAAAGTGCCTTCCTCACCATCTTAAATAAGCATTCCCCATTCAAAAGATTTAGAACCAGGAACAGATATAGCCCTTGGTTCACTCCAGACCTGACCAGACCTTGACCAGCACAATAACATCCTGTGGCATACTGCATTAGCATCGAATAGCCCCCGTGACATGCAACTTTTCAGGGAAGTTAGGAACCAATATACACAGGCAGTTAGGAAAGCTAAGGCTAGCTATTTCAAACAGAAATTTGCATCCTGTAGTACAAACTAAAAAAGTTCTGGGACACTGTAAAGTCAATGGAGAAGAAGAGCACCTCCTCCCAGCTGCCCACTGCACTGAGGCTAGCAAACACTGTCACCACCAATAAATCCACTATAATTGAGAATTTCATTAAGCATTTTTCTACGGCTGGCCATGCTTTGCACCTGGCTACCCCTACCTCGGCCAACTGCCCTGCACCCCCCACAGCATCTCGCCCAAGCCTCCCCCATTTCCCTGCACCCCCCATTTCTTCACCCAAATCCAGATAGTTGATGTTCTGAAAGAGCTGCAAAATCTGGACCCCTTCAAATCAGCCGGGCTAAACAATCTGGACCCTCTCTTTCTAAAATGATCTGCCAAAATTGTTGCAACCCCTATTACTAGCCTGTTCAACCTCTCTTTCGTATTGTTTGAGATTCCCAAAGATTGTAAAGCTGCCGTGATCATCCCCCTCTTCAAAGGGGGAGACACCCTAGACCCAAACTGCTACAGACCTATATCTATCCTACCCTGCCTTTCTAAGGTCTTCGAAAGCCAAGTTAACAAACAGAATACCAACTATTTCGAATCCCACCGTACCTTCTCCTCTATGCAATATGGTTTCAGAGCTGGTCAGCCACGCTCAAGGTCCTAAACAATATCATAACCACCATCGATAAGAAACATTACTGTGCAGCCGTATTCACGACCTGGCCAAGGATTTAGACTCTGTCAATCACCACATTCTTATCGGCAGACTCAACAGCCTTGGTTTCTCAAATGACTGCCTCGTCTGGTTCACCAACTACTTCTCTGATATAGTTCAGTGTGTCAAATCGGAGGGCCTGCTGTCCAGACCTCTGGCAGTCTCTATGGGGGTGCCACAGGGTTAAATTCTCGGGCCGACTCTCTTCTCTGTATACATCAATGATGTCGCTCTTGCTGCTGGTAATTCTCTGATCCACCTCTACACAGACAACACCATTCTGTATGCTTCTGGCCCTTCTTTGGACACTGTGTTAACTAACCTCCAGATGAGCTTCAATGCCATACAAGTCTTCTTCCGTGGCCTCCAACTGCTCTTAAATGCAAGTAAACTAAATACATGCTCTTCAACCGATCACTGCCTGCTCCTGCCCGCCCGTCTAGCATCACTACTCTGGACGGTTCTGACTTAGAATATGTGGACAACTACAAATACCTAGGTGTCTGGCTAGTCTGTAAACTCTCCTTCCAGACTCACATTAAGCATCTCCAATCCAAAATGAAATCTAGAATCGGCTTTCTATTTGCAACAAAGCATCCTTCACTCATGCTGCCAAACATACCCTCGTTAAACTGACCATCCTACCGATCCTCGACTTTGGCGATGCCATTTACAAAATAGCCTCCAGCACTCTACTCAACAAATTGGATGCAGTCTATCACAGTGCCATCCATTTTGTCACCAAAGCCCCATATACACCAACCACTGCGACCTGTATGCTCTCGTTGGCTGGCCCTCGCTTCATACTCATCGCCAAACCCACTGGCTCCAGGTCATCTACAAGTCTTTGCTAGGTAAAGCCCCACCTTATCTCAGCTCACTGGTCACTATAGCAGCACCCACCCGTAGCACGCGCTCCAGCAGGTATATCTCACTGGTCACCCCCAAAGCCAACTCCTGCTTTGGCCGCCTTTCCTTCCAGTTCTCTGCTGCCAATGACTGGAACGAACTGCAAAAATCCCTGAAGCTGGAGACTCATATCTCCCTCACTAGCTTTAAGCACCAGCTGTCAGAGAAGCTCACAGATTACTACACCTGTACATAGTCCATCTGTAAATAGCCCATCCATCTACCTCATCCCCATACTGTATCTATTTATTTATCTTGCTCTTTTGCACCCCAGTTATCTCTACCTGCACATTAATCTTCTGCACATCTCTCACTCCAGTGTTTAATTGGTATATTGTAATTACTTCGCCACCATGGCCTATTTATTGTCTTACCCCCCTTATCTTACCTAATTTGCACACACTGTATATAGACCATTTCAACTGTATTATTGACTTTATGATTGTTTATTCCATTTGTAACTCTGTGTTGTTGTATGTGTTGACCTGCTTTGCTTTATCTTGGCCAGGTTGCAGTTGTAAATGAGAACTTGTTCTCAACTAGCCTACCTGGTTAAATAAAGGTGAAATATTTTTTTTAATAAATATTATTCGGTTTTAATGTTACTCCTGAATCACTATGATAAATATAATTGTTTTCTTGAGTTTATTTTTATCAAACCTGAGATTCATTTTGAAGTCCAAAGTGTAAAAATACAGGTGAAATCAGTCATTAACACAGGCGTGGTGGTGAAGCAGAAAGATCGGAATGCCGTGGACCAAGCGGTTGTGAGTTCAAATCCCAGTTGAGGACATGTTGAATAATAATTGCTGTAATAAATAAACATACACAATGTAGTCATGTATGTCAAAAATGTCTGTTGGAAACACTGTGTTTATAATAACTCATTTATGTTAAAACCATGTTTTCACATGTGAATTATCAAATCTGAAGTGTTCTAAAAACACGTGTTCACATGTGAATTGTCACATCCCTGTTAGTGAGCATTTCTCCATTGCCAAGATAATCCATCCACCTGACAGGTGTGACATATCAAAAAAACGTATTAAACAGCGTGATAATTACACAGGGGCACCTTGTGCTGGGGACAATAAAAGGCCACACTGAAATGTGCAGTTTTATCACACAACACAATGCCACAGATGTTTCAAGATTTGAGGGAGCATGCAATGGCATGCTGACTGCAGGAATGTCCAACAGAGCTGTTGCCAGAGAATTGAATGTTCATTTTCACCATGAGCCGCCTCCAATGTCGTTTTAGAGAATTTGGCAGTACGTCCAACTGGCCTCACAACCGCAAACAACGTGTAATCATGCCAGTCCAGGACCTCCACATCTGGGTTCTTCACCTGCGGGATTAATCGAGACCAGCCGCCTGGACAGCTGATGAAACCTTCTGTAATAAAGCCTTTTGTGGGGGAAAACTCATTCTGATTGGCTGGGCCTGGCTCATGTAAAATCCATAGATTAGGGCCTGATTTCCTTATACAGTGGGGGAAAAAAGTATTTAGTCAGCCACCAATTGTGCAAGTTCTCCCACTTAAAAAGACGATAGAGGCCTGTAATTTTCATCATAGGTACACTTCAACTATGACTGACAAAATGAGGGAAAAAAAATCCAGAAAATCACATTGTAGGGTGGAAAATAAGTATTTGGTCAATTACAAAAGTTTATCTCAATACTTTGTTATATACCCTTTGCTGGCAATGACACAGGTCAAACGTTTTCTGTAAGTCTTCACAAGGTTTTCACACACTGTTGCTGGTATTTTGGCCCATTCCTCCATGCAGATCTCCTCTAGAGCAGTGATGTTTTGGGTCTGTCGCTGGGCAACACGGACTTTCAACTCCCTCCAAAGATTTTCTATGGGGTTGAGATCTGGAGACTGGCTAGGCCACTCCAGGACCTTGAAATGCTTCTAACGAAGCCACTCCTTCGTTGCCCGGGCGGTGTGTTTGGGATCATTGTCATGCTGAAAGACCCAGCCATGTTTCATCTTCAATGACCTTGCTGATGGAAGGAGGTTTTCACTCAAAATCTCACGATACATGGCCCCATTCATTCTTTCCTTTACACGGATCAGTCGTCCTGGTCCCTTTGCAGAAAAACAGCCCCAAAGCATGATGTTTCCACCCCCATGCTTCACAGTAGGTATGGTGTTCTTTGGATGCAACTCAGCATTCTTTGTCCTCCAAACACGACGAGTTGAGTTTTTACCAAAAAGTTCTATTTTGGTTTCATCTGACATTCTCCCAATCCTCTTCTGGATCATCCAAATGCTCTCTAGCAAACTTCAGACGGGCCTGGACATGTACTGGCTTAAGCAGGGGGACACGTCTGGCACTGCAGGATTTGAGTCCCTGGCCGCGTAGTGTGTTACTGATGGTAGGCTTTGTTACTTTGGTCCCAGCTCTCTGCAGGTCATTCACTAGGTCCCCCTGTGTGGTTCTGGGATTTTTGCTCACTGTTCTTGTGATCATTTTGACCCCACGGGGTGAGATCTTGCGTGGAGCCCCAGATCGAGGGAGATTATCAGTGGTCTTGTATGTCTTCCATTTCCTAATAATTGCTCCCACAGTTGATTTCTTCAAACCAAGCTGCTTACCTATTGCAGATTCAGTCTTCCCAGCCTGGTGCAGGTCTACAATTTTGTTTCTGGTGTCCTTTGACAGCTCTTTGGTCTTGGCCATAGTGGAGTTTGGAGTGTGACTGTTTGAGGTTGTGGACAGGTGTCTTTTATACTGATAACAAGTTCAAACAGGTGCCATTAATACAGGTAACGAGTGGAGGACAGAGGAGCCTCTTAAAGTAGAAGTTACAGGTCTGTGAGAGCCAGAAATCTTGCTTATTTGTAGGTGACCAAATACTTATTTTCCACCATAATTTGCAAATAAATTCATAAAAAATCCTACAATGTGATTTTCTGGATTTCTTTTCTCATTTTGTCTGTCATAGTTGACGTGTACCTATGATGAAAATTACAGGCCTCTCTCATCTTTTTAAGTGGGAGAACTTGCACAATTGGTGGTTGACTAAATACTTTTTTTCCCCACTGTATAAGCTGTAACTCAGTAAAATCGTTGGAATTGTTGCATGTTTTGTTTATATTTTTTGTTATGTAATTAATTCCGTTACATGTGGAATTGCAGTGCTATCATACCTGGTACCTTGTATCAGGCATCAGGCAGAGCGCAAGGGAATTAGATTATGATACATCTCTTTATATTCTACTCCATACCGCGAAACAAGATTTATTCTGCAAGGCCGAGCAAGAAGTGCTTGTGTCGAACACAAACCCATCATAGCAATTAGGACTGGAGACTAGGTGTTGAGAGAGAGTGAGAGGGAGTGAGATAAAGAGAGAGAGAGAGAGAGAGTGAGAGAGAGATGGAGAGACAGCATGATGCTCTTTGATCGCATTTTACAATTCCGCCATTTTTGCCTCCGCTAATGAATCCTATCATGGCGCACAAGTCATTCTAATGCTAGTGGCTAATGTTAAGCGCTCAAAATGCTAACATTCTCTCATGTATTCAGGGAGATGGGGGAGAGTGGTCTCGCTACACACACACAGGTGCTGACAGACACACGCACATGGGGATGGGAACACACAAATACACGCCCTAACACAGCCGTGCACACACGCACCCACGCGCACAAACACACACAGTAAGAGGGGCAGTCTGTATAAAACATCTGTTTCAGTCACTGCATCTCTTCCTGAATCAGACCCAAAATGGAATCCAGACAAGCCATCATCCTTATACGCTATCGTCCATAGAGAGCAGTTTGTGTTTGTGTGTCTGTGTGTGCCTTAAGGCCAATCCAGACACTACGGAGATGGACGGTACAGAGAGTAGTCTAGTGTTGCAATGTTGTTTTTCGTCACAAAAGGGTGTGTGTTATACGCTTAGTCATATAATGCAATTTTTATCAACCTGGAAATTGAGACCTTTCGGATCATTCCTCGCAAAGACTGAGGGGCAGTATTGAGTGAGTTTGGCAATGGAACTCCCGCCCAGGTACAGTGCCTTCGGAAAGTAATCAGACCCCTTGACTTTCTCCATATTTTGTTACGTTACAGCCTTCTGGTAAAACTGATTAAATCGTTTTTTCCCTCCTCAGTCTACACACAATACCCCAAAATGACAAAGCAAAAACAGGTTTTTAGACATTTTTGCTAATTTTTTTAAATAAAAAACTGAAATATCACATTTACATGAGAATTCAGACCTTTTACTTGGCATACATGTATTTGGGGAGTTTTCCCCATTCTTCTATGCAGATCCTCTCAATCTCTGTCATGTTGGATGGGGACCGTTGATGCGCAGCTATTTTCAGGTCTCACCAGAGATGTTCAATTTGGTTTAAGTCCAGACTTAGGCTGGGCCACTCAAGGACATTCAGAGACTTGTCCCGAAGCCACTCCTGTGTTGTCTTGGCTGTGTGCTTAGGATCATTGTCCTGTTGCAAGATGAGCCTTTGCCCCAGTCTGATGTCCTGAGCACTCTGGAGCAGGGTTTTATCAAGGATCTCTCTGTACTTTGCAGAGTTAAAGAGTTAAATCTTGGTTTCATCAGACCAGATAATCTTGTCTTTAGGTGCCTTTTGGCAAACTCCAAGCGGGCTGTCATGTGCCTTTTACTGAGGAGTGGCTTCCACTGGCCACTCCACCATAAAAGCCTGATTAGTGGAGTGCTGAAGAGATGGTTGTCCTCCTGGAAGGTTCTCCCATCTCCACAGAGGAACACTAGAGCTCTGTCAGAGTGATCATCAGGTTCTTGGTCACCTCCTTGACTAAGGCCCTTTTCCCCCGATTGCTCAGTTTGGCTAGGCGGCCAGCTCTAGGAAGAGTCTTGGTGGTTCCAAACATCTTCCATTTATGAATGATGGATGCCACTGTGTTCTTGGGGACCTTCAATGCTGCAGAAGTGTTTTGGTACCCTTCCCCAGATATGTGCCTCAACACAATCCTGTCTCGGAGCTCTACGGACAATTCCTTCATCCTCAATGCTTGGTTTTTGCTCTGAGATGCACTGTCAACTTTGGGACCTTACATAGACAGGTGTCTGCCTTTCCAAATCATGTCCAATCAATTGAATTTACCACAGGTGGACTCCAATCAAGTGTAAACAGGATGAACTTGAGCTCAATTTCGAATCTCATGGCAAGGGTCTGAATACTATAAATAAGTTATTTCTGTAAAAAAATAGATATAAATAAGCAAACAATTCTAAAAACCTGTTTTCGCTTTGTCATTATGGTGTATTGTGTGTAGATCGCTGAGGAAAATTGTTTATTTTATCAATTTTAGAATAAGGCTGTTGTAACGGCTGTCGTCGGGAATAGAGGACCAAAACGCAGCAGGAATGTGGATGCTCATCTTGATATTTATTTTAAATAAAGAGAACACCAAAACAACAAAACGAAGAACGCACGAACAACAAAACAGTCTTGTCAGGCTCACACAGGCAAAACAAGAAACAGTCTCCCACAAAAACTACACCAAACAATTACACATATATAGGACTCTCAATCAGAGGCAACTAGAAAACACCTGCCTCCAATTGAGAGTCCAACCCCAATAAACTAGACATAGAAATACAAAAGACTAGAGACCACATAGAAATACAAACCTAGAACATAACCCCAAAAACCCGGAACTAACTAAACCAACACCCTACTAAATAAATCACCACCCCGAACCACATAAACAAAATACCCTCTGCCACGTCCTGACCAAACTACAATAACAAATAACCCTTATACTGGTCAGGACGTGACAGCTGTAATGTAACAAAATGAGGAAAAAGTGAAGGGGTCTGAATACTTTTTGAAGGCCATGTATCTACATCACATCTTTTCTTGTGTCCTTTCTGGTATAAACTCAGAAGAGATGGATGTGCTGCTATTCGCCTCTACTACTTGCTATTCTACTTGCAAGCTTCCTTTTTTTGTTTTTAATTTGACATTTTCTACGCACAATTATGTCTATGTCTCTGTGCAGTTTTGAGGAGTGTCTGTGCCAGCTGGTGAGACAAGACAATAACCTCTACAACCCTTCGATGAGTCTATGACGTCACCGTGCCATGGGTGGTGTCCATTCCTGCTGATCAATGTCTCCCGTTTGTCAGGGACACGATGGCGTACCATCGATCAGTACTGTGTGTCCGTTCCGTCCGCACTTGAGTGAGACAAAGCCCTCCGTCTCACCCCAAAAACTGACGTTGTGTGCATTTTCATTATTCACACGTTGAGGTGGTGGGTAATTTACCTGGGGGTTTGCATGTTTATTTCATTTTTTAAACTTATTTTCTCATTCACATGTTAAGGTGGTGGGTAATTTACTGGTATTTACTTTGTGTTTTGTCTCTTATTTACCCTTTCATCACACTTTTCACCGGTGTATTACATTATGGATTACATTGCACGATTTCCCTTTATGGTCATAAAAAATTATCTAAAAGGTCTGCAAATGTCTCTGTCTGGTTATTTGTACTTGTGGCAGAAAATATTACTGTTCAGAATCAGTCACTCATTAAATGTACTGCTTTGTACAAGAGCTGTGTAGAAAAGGTCATTGTGGCAGAACATATTACTGTTCTGAATAAGTCATTCAGTAAAAGTACTGCTTTGTAGATGAGGTTAAGGTCTTGGGGGTCTTTCCTTAGTGTCTACAGCTGGACACTCAGTCTCACCCATAAACCATAGCAGGAAATTCTCCATTAAAAGGCCACTACACATGACCATGTACAACCTTATATTACGTTGATTGGGTAGATGTATTGAGGGGTCTATCCTCCCCAAAATATGACTAACTAAAACAACACAAGGATGAAGTGACTATCATTATGGTTGTCTTTATTAGGATTTGTAAAGTATGAATAAGAAAAACAGCCAATTCCAAACACCCAAACCAAGTGTGTAGCTCACAATATGACATACGATATAAACAGTCATCAGCCAGAGGAAGAGAACATATGTGCGCACATGTTTTCCAAACCACACTCCAACATTTGAACATTTACTGTAGGGTTTTATGTGTGATAGTAGCATCCTGGAAAGACACTTAACCAGCTGGTGTGAGGAAGTACAGTAGTCCTTGAGGTTGTTGCACACATCTATAGCACTCTGGTTGCCCTGTCTGCCGACATGTTTCTTGGGCCCAGGAAGCTGGTGTCTCCTTGTACCACTTGTCTCCATTCTCCTGGATGCAGGTCCCCAGTAGGTGTGGAGCGGTCAACAAATGTTGGGTGGCTGTACCGTGTTGATGACTCTGTGTTGTCAGTGTCTGAAGTGTCTGTGGTGCAAAGGTAGCTGTGGAGGGCCATGCAGGCCTTTCTCTGGGGCAACCTAAAGGGCTTGTCACAGGATTCCCATCTTGCAGCAAGGATTCCAAAGCAGTTCTCTGAAATTCTTCTGGCTCTTGAGTGGTAGCTGTAGATCTTCTTGGCGTCATCAAGGCCAGAAGAACCTTTGAATAAAATAAGTGTTTCCATTAGTATTGGGCTCCCGAGTGGCGCAGCGGTCTAAGACACAGTGCTAGAGGCATCACTTCAGACACCCTGGTTTGAATCCAGGCTGTATCACAACCGGGCAGCGCACAATTGGCCCAGCGTCATCTGGCTTTGGCCGGTGTACGCCGTCATTGTAAATAACAATTTGTTCTTAACTGACTTGCCTAGTTAAATAAAGGTTAAATATAAAATGTGTACTACATCAACTGTGTAGCCGCCTGTGCATTGGACATAGGCCCCCATCCTCTTACTGAGATGCCAGATTACTTTTATGTGAGGCATATAATTACAACATCTGTATTGGTATAATTTCCACATCATATGTATAGTCACATGTATTTACTGTATCTTACATGGATATGGTCGCATCATGTTTACCATCAGAGGGATTTTTTTATTTAAACTAGGCAAGCCAGTTAAAAACAAATGCTTATTTACAATGACAGCCTAGCCCGGCCAATTCTGCACTGCCCTATGGGACTCCTGATCACCGCCGGTTGTGATACAGCCCAGGATTGAACCAGGGTCTGTAGTCACACCTTTAGCACTGCGATGCAGTGCCATAGACCGCTGCGCCACTCGGGAGCCACCAGTAGGAATGCCTCGTCTCCCACGAAGACATATGGGCCCTTTGTTTGGGTCCCTGGCAAGCACTCTAGCCTTGGTAGCGGCAGCTAGCCTGCAATGAGTTGAAAGCTGAACTTGCTTCGTCAGAAGATTCCCGCAATTCCCGACCGGCCATATGTGCCCACGTCTATCATGGTGAAGCGGTACTTTGCATCACAGACTGCCATCAGGCATTGAGAAAAAACCCTTGTAGTTGTAGTACTCTCTGCCCGAGTTTGCCAGAAATTAGATCCAAATAGGTTTTCCGTCGACAGCTTCTGCACCGAACTCTCTAGCGATTTCTGCCCATATTTGGCATGGAGGGATAAGCAACAAAATCCTCTTTCAGGACATGCCATATAGCCTGGCACACTTCCGTGACAATGGCACAAACTGTTGAGATTCCTAGCTTATAACTCAGAGCGATACTTTGCTGTGTGCTGCCACTCGCCACAAACCGAAGGGTCACAGACAGTCTTTCTGCAGCACGGACAAGCTGTGAGTTCTCTCGGGCGAGATGTTAGGGACAGGCCACTGAAGTAAGTCATCAAATTTGTCAACCCATGTCAGAAAGTATTAAAAACGTATTTCCTCAACAATGCTTCGAATAGGTTGGACATGAGACATCATTTCTCCATCTTCCCCTCTTGTAGTGTTCAGTGGATAAACTTGCCATTTTCTCAGTCGTTTTTCTTCTTCTTCTCCTCCTGACCAGTAAGAGCAGTTCAAGCTCTTGCTGTTCAAGCTCTAGCGATTGCAATTCATAGAGAGACATGTTTGCTTCTGCTTCTGTGGCTAAAAAGTAGCATCGTAAAGCATAGAACACCAGACTAGCCAAATATGTAGCTAGCTAGTTCCACAACACTATCCAGTCCCTTTTCAGATGTCATTATCAAATACATTGAAACTCCAACTCACAAAGCTAATACACATGTTGCATGTTACCTATTTGTTTTTGTGGAAAATAAAATATAGTGGCCTAGAAGTGGCGTAGAACTTGTTACACACGATGGCCATCTGGACAGATGGACCCTATTTGGGAACAAAAATAAGAAGAAATCTTTTCTCTGTGCCGCTTCGTCGCCGCGTGCTGTACTGTGTCTCTACTGAAGGGCAGGCTCCAGAGAGGGAAGTGACATTTAGGAAGAGCTAAAACAATGGAGCAGCAGTGCTTTAATGTCTCATAAGATGTCCTCTAAACATGGCTTTTCCATCTGAGAGCATCTCCAGGCTGAGTCAAATGCACTAACTGTGCATGAAAGAGTCTGGTCTCCCTCAGGACCGACAAGTCTGATACCCATAAGAATAAACTGGCCTTTAACTCCACAGAGCTCTGCAGAGCAGAAAATGCATCAGGCATTTTTTCTAGCTCCCTGTGCCAATGGGAAAGAGCAACACCAAACTGTGGCTCTATATTTCTGGAAGGATTTGACTGAGGGGAACCTTCTTTAGTTGCAGCTGTGTCATGATGCATACAGCACTTATGATACAAACTCTTATGTTAAAACCCTTGCATGTTTTTGCATTTTTTGGAAAAACATCTTCTTTTATTAAATCCTGAAATGTTATGTTGATCAAATACATGCTCAATTAAATAAAGTGTAATGTTGACAGCAGTATATTTTTTGATATAGTGTAAATGTATTCCTCTACACTGTTAACATTAGGCAAGACGGTTTATTATTTTTATTTCCAAGCTCTGTAGTTTTATGCTTTGACAGAAACTGCATAAAAAGGTTTAGTGAACTATAATATCCACAGTAGGCTAAGTATTACAAACATGACATTACTAGGCTTGAGGATAAATAAATGCAGTATCCAGTAGCAGAGGACTTAACCTTAGAATTATAAACGCCAGAATTATAAACGCCAACATGCTTAAGATGTGTTGCTTTTTTCACGAACACTCTCTATATTTTAAGAAACTCTTTCAAGAAGTGCTTTTAAAATGGATGGAAGAGGAGCGTGTCGCCCCTCACCCTGATAGGCAGCCAGCTGGATCACAACAGTTAGGTGATGACTGCAACCTGCATTGCGCTCCTCAACAAAACAAATATTTTTTACCAAGTGGCTGTGGTTGTGAAGCGCATACATCCCGCAGCTCTGATTTTACATCCTGTTACATTAATGATTCAAAGCACTCAATATAAATATTAAAACTAATAGCTTCACTATTCAGCTATTACTCCATCATTCCCTGAAATCATCATAAAACATTCAGAGCCTTTTAGAAAATTTACACACTTGAATTTGATGGCAGGAGAGGGAGGCTGTCAGAGTGCCAGGCCCTGGAAGCTTAAATAATAGTGAAAAGCTGTTTATGGACCATGCTTTATTTATTCATCGTCTCCCTCTGAGTAAAGGCTTCAATCTAGATGGAGGGAGGGAGAAAGAGAGGGTGGGGGGCATATAGGAGAGGGAAGAGAGAGAGATGGGGAGACAGAGAGAGGGAGAGAGGGAGGGACGATGGAATGAGTGAGTGAGAAAGAGAGACCGAGAGAATGAGACAGAGATAGATTGAGACAGTAGGAGTAAGATAAAATCAAAGTCAAGCAATCAAGGGAAAAAGACTAAAACATAACTCTTCCCACACTATATATCAGGGGAGGGGAGTCTATGAGTCTATGAGATTCTCAGCACAAGGTCAATCAATGAGAGAACTCTGGGTCCGGGAACACCTAATGGATTGTGAAGACGCATAGCAGGGTTATGAATTTTTAACCACTAGCTACCTTCTACAGCCCAGACCGCCATAAATCAATCACGACTTATTGGGGGAGGATCAATTATGCAAACTTTAAAACATTTAATGACAGATAATGAAGAGGTCCCAAGGGGGCGAGAGGACTGGCTGGCTGTCCGGGCCGAGGCCACACTGCTGTCCCAGGATGCACTGGGGCATGCAGCAGAGCAAAGACCGCTAGGGGATGGAGAGACGGACCGGGGCCAAACATCCAAGGCCAGGTCTTAGAGATCTCAATGCCAGTCAAGCAGTGCTAGCAGATAGCAGATGCTGGTAAAGAGAACATTTATGGGGATTATTGGCTGTGTGTGCAGTACTATAAGGCAACATTAGCTTGACAGACCCAGTGGTATGCTGTACCTACACACGAGGTTATCCTTCACTATATCACGTCTAACCACCCTGCAAACACCGGACCCTCAATCAAAAACAGACAGATTAAGAGAGAAACACTTAAATAATTTAATATGAATGTAATAAGATCATTTTTGTGTCAGGCTTTTTGAAAAGTAATTATCAACACTATTACCATCATGAGTGGTTGTTGCTCTTGTGGTACAACAGCAGTAGTATTGTAAATCCCTTCGCTATCTACAGGGTTTTGTTTATACATTCATAAGTGGACATATAAGTAGAAAAAAAAGTCATTATTTGCAACATTTTCAAAAGCTCATTATAAAAGATCCCTGAGGCCATCCCTTGTGGCACGGTCTCACATCACTGAGCTCTAAACAATGTATACATCCCAAATGGCAACCTATTCCATATATAGTGCACTACTTTTTACCAGAGCCCTATGGGAATAGGGGGCCATTTGGGATGCAAACAATCTTTAAACAGCACAGCCAGCCACATTAAAACCCTCCCTTTAAAGCTGTCCTACTGACTCACATTCTGCACCACTCATCTGACCTTGTCAACCAACGCTTTTAAGCAGTTTGTGTCTTTCTGAAAATGTTTAATGTTTAATGTGTCACAGTCTCTTTAGCTTGTGTGTCTAACCTTAAGCACATACTGTATTCATAATCGAGAGTACAAAACCGTACAAAGGACTTTTAATATGGCTATGGGATACATTTTTGTTAAAAAAAGTACTAAAATGTGGAAAAATATACCATATTACACTACTTGCAGCGGAATTGATCTCAAAGCTTTCTCTTTATATTTATTCAGATGTCTAGTATTGTAAACATATTATATTAGGTGACTGCAACTAAATTACATTTGCTCCTATGCAACAAAAATCCAATTAGAAGTGAACTTTAATTAAACAGGTGTTTTGAATAGAGAGGATCAAAGTAGATAAAATGCCATGTCTGGTGGGAATCATAGATACAGTGACATCCTGGCCTTGTCCATGTGGTCTGCTTTATGATGGTATTTGCTGTTGATTCTGTATCCATGTACACATAGCTTATTAGCTAAGCAGAATAACACAAATCAAAGAGCATCATAACAGTGCATATCGTGGCGTGTCAGGTAGGCTTGTTTTTATACAATGGCATGGTGGTGAATGTATTTTTCATTACTCTGGTTACTGTATCACTCCCATTGGATATTCCTTCCAGATGTTTGTGCCTGTCCCAGGGGCATTCCAGCAGCTGAGCGGGGGCTGAGAAAGGGACTTGTGTCTGAGCCCACATCTGTGCTGACTGCCTGCCTGCCTGCCTGTCTGCTGCCATCCTATCTGATCACTAAAATGACCTCTTTATCACTCTGACAAAGAAAGTAGAGAGAACACTTACATATTCTGTACATTATGGCTTTACGGTATGCATAGAGAATGCACTTTAAAGACTGAAGTGTTTGTTGTGCAGTGAAATGTTTAGAAGATAGTTAGTTGTGGTTCTCCAACCATAATGCCAACAAAAAATATAATTTAGTCTGCTCTCGAGTGGATGGAGGGAAGTAAAGAGGTACTTAGCTACTGAGGGCTCTGATTCTGGATTATTTCCCCCGTTTTGCTCTTTCCTATTTTTTCCTTTTCAAATGCACCTCTGAGACCAGTGGTCATAGATATGATTTCATATCAGTTTACAAAGTTAATTTCCACATCTCATAGGGCCCAATTCAGAATTCTCAGTAGTTGTTATTCAGACTAACCGATCTATGCGAATGTGGCTGCCTTACACGTACTGAATAGATTTAATTCAACCCCTGAAAACACACCCAGTGGGTGGCCGACAGAATTGATCAGGGAGTTTTCAGTTCTTTATAAAAAAAAATCTAAAGAAATCCCTTTAACCCTTTGACACATACGAACATACTGAATAGGTGTGATCATTCTACAGTGGTCCCTGCAGCATATGCTCAAACCGGTGTGATTAGAACACTTATTTATAATGTCCAGTTATGATTGACGCAAAAGTTAGCATTTGAACTGGCCAAACTGTTTTTTCGCCGCTCACCATTTGTTTTTTTCGCATCAACCAAAGATAAGAGGTTACAAAATGAGTTGGGTCTGTTTGCAGTATGCATGTTGAAGGGGGTGTCGTCTACCATCATTCACTTCCATCATTCACTTCCGGAAGTTTACTCGAAAGACGAGTGAACCAATCCTTCACCTTGTTTTGTTATAACATCTGTGGTCTAACAGACGTTTTTGTGACAACCAGAATGCATTGCATGAAGTCAACAAACATAGTGCCACACATAGCTGGCAATTAGCTTAACATTAGCTCATCATAATCAGTATAACCTTCAAAAAATGATTTTACAAACATCACATGTGTCCATTACAATCTATGCAAGAATCAGAATACATGATTTTTCACCAGTACTTGAAAACGTGAATAAAACAGTAAATACATTATGCTCCATACATACATACATTCATATGGTGTGCTACAGTAGAAATGACAACACGATATACAGAAACTTTAATGATAACATAATAAGGCATTTACTTTGATAGGAACGCACACATGTCCAAAGTTATCAGTAGTGAAGGCAACGTGGGTGCCAGCAGGAAAATGTGCCAGAGAGGAAGAAGTTTGTGCTTTGGCTCTCATAGAAGAGAGAAGTTTGTCCGGCTCAGTAATGCCTAAAACGTAAATTGTTCGCAACAGTGCAATGGGGTACTTCTATTTGAATTAATGAGGCGGAACACACCTCAATTTAACAAGAATTTAAGTTTTCAGCCGATATAAGACACTTTTATGTACCTAAACGTTTAAATTATTTATTTGAATTGCGTGCCCTCCAGTTTCACCGGAAGTTGTCCCGCTAGCGGGACACAGATCCTTAAAAGGTTTTTAAACTGACAAGTTGAAACATAGCCTATAGATATTGAGCAAGCACTGTGCCTTGGTTTCAGGGCAGCGTGGTTTAACTGTCCTGTTGCGTAACAATCACATTTTGGAACAGTGAGTGCATTCTGACATCACTCGCATAAAAAAACATCACACTAGGGCAACCATTAGCGTGAAAAGGTTAAATGCTGAGTACCTTGCATTTTTTGGAATCGACACAACACTAGAAGTTAGGCTACACTGTCAAGCTTTTCCCTGTACATGTACATCATTATACTGGCACCAAAGTTGCCAATTTACAGCAGGGATGATACTGTCATATTTTACAGTAAGTAAAATAGTACTGTAAAATATATTACAGCATCTCTGTTGTAAAGCAAAATTACATTATTAAGCTGGCAACTATGGTGCCAGTATAATGCTATACATTTAATGTAAGAACATTTAAGAAAAACTATACATTTATACATAAAATGTCTCCACCCCCCTCCAGGTGTCGCTTATTTTCCCCTGTGTATTTATCCCTGTGTTTCCTGTCTCTCAGTGCCAGTTCGTCTTGTATGTTTCCAAGTCAAAAAGCGTTTTTCCCATTCTCCTGCTTTTTGCCTTCTCTTTTTTCTAGTCCTCCCGGTTTTGACCCTTGCCTGTTTCTGGACTTTGTACCTGCCTGCCTGACCATTCTGCCTGCCTTGACCACGAGCCTGTAAGCCACTCTGTACCTCCTAGACTCTGATCTGGTTTTGACCTTTTTACCTGTCCACAACCATTCTCTTGCCTACCCCTTCGGATTAATAAACATTGTAAGACTCCAACCATCTGCCTCCTGTGTCTGCATTTGAGTCTCGCCTTGTGCCTTGATAGTACGAACTGGCCATGACAGACCCAGCAGACTTGGACCAGCTCCGCCATGCTGTCTCCTTGCAGGGAGACACCATTAGGAGACATCAGGAGTTGCTATATGGCCTTTTGGAAGGGCTCAGTTCCTTGACGGAACGCCACGAACATGGGTTAAAGGCTATTATCGAGCAAATCAGGGAGTTAGCTCTGCCACCTCTGAAAAACCCCAATCACCCAGTCATTTTTTCACTATCTGTGGTGAGTTTGTACAGCCTATCCTGACTCCCGTGAACCCCGCTTACCTCCTCCAGAGCGATATTCGGGGAATCCTGGTACCTGCCAGGGTTTTCTTTCTCATTGCTCGCTTATTTTTGAGCTACAGCCATCTTCATTTTCTTCAGACCGGTCGAAGATAGCGTATATAATTACGCTAATGTCGGGAAGGGCGCTCTCCTGGGCTATGGCAGTTTGGGAACAACAATCTGCCATTTACGGTCATTTGGAGGAATTCATGGCATGGCAGACTACGCGTTGGACTTTCGCACGTTGGCCGCCGAGAGTGCCTTGAATCCGGAGTCTCTTTTCGATACTTTTTTGCACTGATTATCTGAGGAGGTAAAGGATGAGCTAGCTGCTCAGGAACTGCCGGTGGACCTTGATTCTCTTATCGCCTTAACCATTAAAATTGATGGATGCCTAAGGGAACGCAAGGCAGCTCTTCCGAGAGGAGTCGAAGTCACCTGAGCTCTCTCGTGAATCTATGACGGGTGAGTTGGATACTCCTGAGCCTATGCAGTTGGGAAGAACTAGGCTGTCAGTTTGGGAGCGCTCACGGAGGATGAATAATAACTGTTGTCTGTACTGTGGAGGGGCAGGACATTTTATAGCTACCTGCCCTATTAGGAAACCCTTGTCTCTAGTGGGTACCAGTACTATGGTGAGTCAGACTGGGAGTTCCCTAATTCCCCTCACCCACCCACCCCTTTTTGCTCTTGTGCTGTGGGGAGACCAATCTAAGTCTCTCCGAGTGCTCATTGACTCTGGGGCTGATGAATGTCTTATGATGCCACGATAGCTTCGGATCTTGGTATTCCCACTCAGCCTCTCTCTGTGCCCATGGATGCTAGGGCATTGGATGGCCGCTCTAAAGGGGGAAGTCACCCATAGTACTGTGCCCGTTCAAATACGGGTTCCTGGTAACCACAGTGAGATCATACAGTTCCTCCTCATTGCATCTCCCCATGTTCCGGTTGTGGTGGGATTTTCCTGGCTACAAAAACACAATCCTGTGATTGACTGGACCACAAGCTCCATCCTGGGTTGGATTCCTTTTTGCCATTCCCACTGCCTTCAAGTAGCACAGCCTTCCCCAAGTCGTCCTCATCAGGATGTTAGCAAGACTGTGGCTGTCTCTGCTATTCCTACTGAATATCATGACCTCCTGGAAGTGTTCAGAAAAGCACGTGCTACTTACCTTCCCCCACACCGTCCTTATGATTGTGCCACTGACCTTCTCCCAGGCACTACACCATCTCGGGGTCGGTTGTATTCTCTGTCCGGACCAGAGACCAAAGCTATAGAGGAGTACATAGAGGAGTTTCCGGCCACTGGGGCCGTCCGTCCCTGCATCTCCTGCCGGCACAGGGTTTTTCTTTGTGGAGAAGAAGGACAACACCCTGCACCCGTGCATTGACTACCGGGGACTTAACGATATCACTGTCAAAAATCGTTACCCTGTACCTCTCCTCTCCTCTGCATTTTAACCTCTCCAGGGGGGTACCATGTTTTCCAAGTGGACCTTCAGAATGCCTACCGCCTGTTCGGATATTCGAGGGGGATGAGTGGAAGACAGCCTTCAACACAGCCAGTGGACATTATGAGTACCAGGTCATGCCGTTTGGACTCACCAACGACCCCGCTCTCTTCCAGACTTTGGTCAATGATGTGCTTCGGGACATGCTAAACCGGTTTGTGTTCATCTACCTGGACAACATCCTGTTTTTTTCCCGATCTGCCCAAGAACATGTCTCCATGTCAGACAGGTCCGTCAACGCCTCCTGGAGAACCAATTGTTCGTGAAAGCCGAGAAGTGTGAGTTCCACCGCTCTTCTATCACATTTTTGGGATATGTCATTTGTGAGGGCAATGTTCAGATGGATCCTGGAAAGGTGAAAGCAGTGGTGGATTGGCCTCAACCAACGTCCAGGGTGCAGTTGCAACGGTTTATTGGGTTTACTAACTTCTCCCGCTGTTTCATTCGGGATTACAGCACCCTGGCGGCCCCCCTCTCGGCACTCACCTCCCCCAAGGTACCGTTCAAATGGTCTCCAGCTGTCGACAAAGCCTTTGTGGACCTGAAACATCGATTCACAACAGCACCCATCCTCATCCATCCGGACCCCTCGTGTCAATTTGTGGTGGAAGTGGATGCTTCGGATGTTGGAGTGGGGGCCATCATGTCCCAGCGATCTGCCCAGGACCAGAAGCTTCATCCCTGTGCCTTCCTGTCCCGTCGTCTCAATCCTGCTGAGAGGAGCTACGATGTTGGCAACTGAGAACTCCTGGCGTTGAAGATGGCGTTGGAGGAGTGGAGGCACCCTAGTTAACTAATAAAACATAGCTAAATCCTACACAATACCACAGACT
Organism: Salmo salar; assembly: GCF_965601325.2. Lineage (NCBI taxonomy): Eukaryota > Metazoa > Chordata > Actinopteri > Salmoniformes > Salmonidae > Salmo > Salmo salar. The sequence continues at coordinate 18,662,601 of NC_138313.1, read as the reverse complement.
ATTTTACCAGACTCACAAGGTTTTCCTCTTCTGTGCCACCAAACGTTTGAATACTACTGGTAAAGTGAACAGGTTTAGCTAATACTGTAACATTATGGAACAATGTTGTTGAGCAGTTATACGGACACGGACGTATGTTGCGCAGCTGAGAGCCAAGTGAACTGATCACACAGCCTGTGTCACATTATTGTGAAAGCTAAGGAGGACACTGTGTCCCGGTGTTGTTGCCATTCATGCTCTCCCCATTGAGTATACTGTATAAATTCAAAATTGATTAAATATATGTTTTTCTTACCCATCTACACACAATACCCCATCATGACAAAGTGAAAACATGTTTCGAGAATTATTTCAAATTTTTTGAAAAATAAATACAGACATATCTCACGTACAGACATATCTCACGTACATACATTAAGTATTTACACTCCGGAGTCCAAACTTTGTAGAAGCACCTTTGGCAGTGATCTTTCTGGGTAAGTCTCTTTCCACACCTGGACTGTTCAAATTATTCAAGATCTGTCACATTAGTTGTTGATCATTGCTAGAGAACCATGTTAAGGACTTTCCATAGATTTTCAAGCAGCCGGGAGTGTTGGAAAGATTTTTCAAATAATGAGGAACTATCACTCGCAATGGATGTTTAAAAAACAGACTTATTTGACAATGTGTGAGGTGAAGAAAAAATGACTGAGAAGCTCAGCTTATTAGTGGTGGATGTGGTGAGTTAAGACAATCAGAAATCAGACATTGCCAAATGGGCTCTTTCCTACATTTGCACTCAGCAGGCGAGGTAGGTCTACTTCTATACTTCTATGCCTTCTCAGGCTCCCGCATTCCCTCAAAGTTATCAGGACAGAGAAACCACACACATTGCTCATTGCTCAGGGAGCACTCCAAACAAAAGAACATTTTGACAAAACTCATAATGGTTATGAAATAAACCAAAACGTGTTTCACTTAAGTGTAGCAGGATGGGAATTCTGCAAACAACGTTTTCACTCTGAGAATGAGAACAGTAAATTACTGTAATTAATACATGCATTAACAGAAATGTATGTAACCAAATGATGGGGATTAACAGTATGTTTACTGGGCCTACTGGTGACATATGTAATGGGGAATTCATAGAATGAAACAATACATGCGGAAGAATTGGCGGCAGACAGCTGAGCATTATTCTGGTGAGCTGAGTGCATGTATTCTGGAGAGAGACACGCCATTTCTTCGCCACCACTACTCCCCTTCTTCTTGTTGCAACATTTTAAATTATACTCAAGACACATTATCTTCACACATATTTTAGATGCTTTGTGCTGCCCAAATTGCAGGCTTCCCCACACACTTGTGATTAGATTTTTTTTTTCAAGAAGCTAATAATCCTCTGTGGCTAAGTCATGCTCTCTGTCGGGGGTGTAAATTACTTAAGTTAAAATACTTTAAAGTAATACTTAAGTCGTTTTTGGTGGTATCTGTACTTTACTATTTATATTTTGGACTACTTTTACAACAGTACATTCCTAAAACAAATATCTATAGTTTTTACTCCATACATTTTCACTGACACACAAAGTACTCTTTACATTTGAATGCTTAGCAGGACAGAAAAATTGTCCAATTGACCCACTTATCAAGAGAACATCCCTGGTCATCCCTACTGCCTCTGATCTGGTAAACTCACTAAAAACAAATGCTTAGTTTGTAAATTATGTCTGAGTGTTGGAATGTGCCCCTGGCAATCCGTGAATAAAAAAAAGAGGAAAATTGTGTCGTCTGGTTTGCTTAAAGGAAAATTTCTCCCAAAAAATTGATTTTGATATTTGTTTCATTAGTCCATTGTTGACATAGTCCCAAAATGTTTTGCTTGTCAAGAATCAAGTTTTCAAGATATGTACACTATATATAGAAAAGTATGTGGAAACCGCTTCAAATGTGCTATTTCAGCCACACCCATTGCTGAAAGGTGTAAAAAATCCTGCACACAGTCATGCAATCTCCATAGACAAACATTAGCAGTAGAATGGCCTTACTGAAGAGCTCATTGACTTTCAACGTGGCACCGTAATAAGATGCCACCTTTCCAACAAGTCAGTTTGCAAAATGTCTGCCCTGCTAGAGCTGCCCCGGTCAACTGTAAGTGCTGTTATTGTGAAGTGGAAACGTCTAGGAGCAACAATGGCTCAGCCGCGAAGTGGTAGGCCACACAAGCTCACAGAACGGTACCACCGAGTGCTGAAGCACATAGCATGTAAAAATCGTGTGTCCTCGGTTGCAACACTCACTGCCGAGTTCCAAACTGCCTCTGGAAGTAACGTCAGCACAATAATGTTAGTAGAGAGCGTAATGAAATGGGTTTCCATGGCCGACCAGCCCCACACAAGCCTAAGATCATCTTTCGCAATGCCAAGTGTTGGCTGCAGTGGTGTAACGCTCACCACCATTGGAGAAGTAGGGACGCGTTCTACGAGCAGGTGTCCACATACTTTTGTTCATGTGGTGTAACTTTCAAAATATTATTAAGTTACATATCTTGAACACTTGATTGCTGGCAAGCAAAACATTTTGGGACTAAGTCGACAATGGACTAATGAAACAAGTACCAAAAGATAGTTTTTGTGTGGAGTTTTCTTTTAGTATAAGAAATTTTAAATGATTTATACTTTTACCTTTGATACATAAGTACACTGCTCAAAAAAATAAAGGGAACACTTAAACAACACAATGTAACCCCAAGTCAATCACACTTCTGTGAAATCAAACTCTCCACTTAGGAAGCAACACTGATTGACAATAAATGTCACATGCTGTTGTGCAAATGGGATAGACAACAGGTGGAAATTATAGGCAATTAGCAAGACATCCCCCAATAAAGGAGTGGTTCTGCAGGTGGGGACCACAGACCACTTCTCAGTTCCTATGCTTCCTGGCTGATGTTTTGGTCACTTTTGAATGCTGGCGGTGCTTTCACTCTAGTGGTAGCATGAGACGGAGTCTACAACCCACACAAGTGGCTCAGGTAGTGCAGCTCATCCAGGATGGCACATCAATGCGAGCTGTGGCAAGAAGGTTTGCTGTGTCTGTCAGCGTAGTGTCCAGAGCATGGAGGCGCTACCAGGAGACAGGCCAGTACATCAGGAGACGTGGAGGAGGCCGTAGGAGGGCAACAACCCAGCAGCAGGACCGCTACCTCCGCCTTTGTGCAAGGAGGAGCAGGAGAAGCACTGCCAGAGCCCTGCAAAATGACCTCCAGCAGGCCACAAATGTGCATGTGTCTGCTCAAACGGTCAGAAACAGACTCCATGAGGGTGGTATGAGGACCCGACGTCCACAGGTGGGGGTTGTGCTTACAGCCCAACACCGTGCAGGACGTTTGGCATTTGCCAGAGAACACCAAGATTGGCAAATTTGCCACTGGCGCCCTGTGCTCTTCACAGATGAAAGCAGGTTCACACTGAGCACGTGACAGACATGACAGAGTCTGGAGACGCCGTGGAGAACATTCTGCTGCCTGCAACATCCTCCAGCATGACCGGTTTGACGGTGGGTCAGTCATGGTGTGGGGTGGCATTTCTTTGGGGGGCCGCACAGCCCTCCATGTGCTCGCCAGAGGTAGCCTGACTGCCATTAGGTACCGAGATGAGACCCTCAGACCCCTTGTGAGACCATATACTGGTGCGGTTGGCCCTGGGTTCCTCCTAATGCAAGACAATGCTAGACTTCATGTGGCTGGAGTGTATCAGCAGTTCCTGCAAGAGGAAGGCATTGATGCTATGGACTGGCCCGCCCGTTCCCCAGACCTGAATCCAATTGAGCACATCTGGGACATCATGTCTCGCTCCATCCATGCTTTAGTCCATGTCTGGCAGGAGATCCCTCAGGAGACCATCCGCCACCTCATCAGGAGCATGCCCAGGCATTGTAGGGAGGTCATACAGACACGTGGAGGCCACACACTACTGAGCCTCATTTTGACTTGTTTTAAGGACATTACATCAAAGTTGGATCAGCCTGTAGTGTGGTTTTCCACTTTAATTTTGAGTGTGACTCCAAATCCAGACCTCCATGGGTTGATAAATTGGATTTCCATTGATTATTTTTGTGTGATTTTGTTGTCAGCACATTCAACTATGTAAAGAAAAAAGTATTTAATAAGATTATTTCTTTCATTCAGATCTAGGATGTGTTGTTTAAGTGTTCCCTTTATTTTTTTGAGCAGTATATATTTAAGCAGCTACATTTACACTTATCAAAAATATAAACACAACATGTAAAGTGTTGGTCCCATGTTTCATGAGCTGAAATAAAAGATCCCAGAAATGTTCCATACTCACAAAAAGCTTATTTTGCTCAATATTTTTGGCACACATTTGTTTACATCCCTGTTGGTGAGCATTTCTCCTTTTCTAAGTTAATCCTTCCACCCAACAGGTGTGGCATATCAAGAAGCTGATTAAACAGCATGGTAATTACACAGGTGCACCTTGTACTGGGACAATAAAAGGCCACTCTAAAATGCGCAGTTTTGTCACACAACACAACAGATGTCTCAAGTTTTGAGGAAGCATGCAATTGGCATGCTGACTGAAGGAATGTCCACGAGCGCTGTTGCCGGAGAATTTAATGTTAATTTCTCTATCATAAGCCGACTCCAACGTTGTTTTAGAGAATTTTGCAGTACGTTTAACAGGCCTTATAACCGCAGACCTCGTGTTAACATATCAGTCCAGGACCTCCACATCCGTTTTTTCACCTGCGGGATCATCTGAGACCAGCTACCCGGACAGCTGATGAAACTGTGGGTTTGCTCAACCGAAGAATGTCTGCACAAACTGTCAGAAACCATCTCAGGGAAGCTCATCTGCGTGCACGTTTTCCTCACCAGGATCTTGACCTGACTACAGTTTGGCGTCGTAACCGACTTCAGCGGGGAAATTATCATTGATGGCCACTGGCACGCTTGAGAAGTGTGCTCTTCACAGATGAATCCGGGTTTTAACTGTACCGTCAGATGGCAAACAGTGTTTATGGCATCAGGTGGGCAAGCGGTTTGCTGATATCAACATTGTGAACAGAGTGCCCCATGGTAGCAGTGGGGTTAGTGTATGGGCAGACATAAACTATGGACAATGAACACAGTTGCATTTTATCGATGGCAATTTGAATGCACAGAGATCATGAGGCCCATTGTTGTGCCGTTCATCCGCCGCCATCATCTCAAATCAAATCAATTCAAATGTTATTGGTCACATACATATGGTTAGCAGATGTTAATGCGAGTGTAGCAAAATGCTTGTGCTTCTAGTTCCGACCGTGCAGTAATATCTAACAAGTAATCTAGCAATTTCACAACAACTACCTTATACACACAAGTGTATAGTAATGAATAAGTATATGTACATATAAATATATGGATGAGCGATGGTCGTGCGGCATAGGCAAGATGCAGTAGATAGTATAGAGTATACATGTGAGATGAGTAATGTAGGGTATGTAAACATTATATAAAGTGGCATTGTTTAAAGTGACTAGTGATACATTTATTACATCCAATTTTTAATTATTAAAGTGGCTAGAGATTTGAGTCAATATGTTGGCAGCAGCCACTCAATGTTAGTGATGGCTGTTTAACAGTCTGATGGCCTTGAGATAGAAGCTGTTTTTCAGTCTCTCGGTCCCAGCTTTGATGCAGCTGTACTGACCTCACCTTCTGGATGATAGCGGGGTGAACAGGCAGTGGCTCGGGTGGTTGTTATCCTTGATGATTTTTTTGGCCTTCCTGTGACATCGGGTGGTGTAGGTGTCCTGGAGGGCATGTAGTTTGCCCCCGGTGATACGTTGTGCAGACTTCACTACCCTCTGGAGAGCCTTACGGTTGTGGGCGGAGCAGTTGCCGTACCAGGCGGTGATACAGCCTGACAGGATGCTCTCGATTGTGCATCTTTAAAGGTTAGTGAGGGTTTTTGGTGACAAGCCAAATTTCTTCAGCCTCCTGAGGTTGAAAAGGCACTGTCCACCCATGCTGTCTGCGTGGGTGGACCATTTCAGTTTGTCTGTGATGTGTACGCCAAGGAACTTAGAACTCTACAGCTTTACCACTACTGTCCCATCGATGTGGATAGGGGGTGCTCCCTCTGCTGTTTCCTGAAGTCCACGATCATCTCCTTTGTTTTGTTGACGTTGAGAGTGAGGTTATTTTCCTGACACCACACTCCGAGGGCCCTCACCTCCTCCCTGTAGGCCGTCTCGTCATTGATGGTAATCAAGCCTACCACTGTAGTGTCATCTGCAAACTTGATGATTGAGTTGGAGGCGTGCATGGCCACGCAGTCATGGGTGAACAGGGAGTACAGGAGAGGGCTGAGAATGCACCCTTGTCAGGGCCCCAGTGTTGAGGATCAGCGGGGTAGAGTTTCTTACCCTTACCACCCGGGGGCGGCCCATCAGAAAGCCCAGGACCCAGTTGCACAGGGCGGGGTCGAGACCCAGGGTCTCGAGCTTAATGACGAGTTTGGAGGGTACTATGGTGTTAAATGCTGAGCTGTAATCTATGAACAGCATTCTTACATAGGTATTCCTCTTGTCCGGATGGGTTAGGGCAGTGTGCAGTGTGATTGCGATTGCGTCATCTGTGGACCTATTGGGGCAAATTGGAGTGGGTCTAGGGTGTCAGGTAGGGTGGAGGTGATGTGATCCTTGACTAGTCTCTCAAAAAACTTTATGATGACGGAAGTGAGTGCTACAGGGCAATAGTCGTTTAGTCCTTTAGCTCAGTTACCTTAGCTTTCTTGGGAACAGGAACAATGGTGGCCCTCTTGAAGCATGTGGGAACAGAAGACTGGGATAGGGATTCATAAACACACCAGCCAGCTGGTCTGCGCATGCTCTGAGGACGCGGCTAGGGATGCCGTCTGGGCTTGCAGCCTTGCGAGGGTAACACGTTTAAATGTTTTACCTCATGTTTCAATATTATAATGCATGGCCCCATGTCTTAAGTATCTCTACACAATTCCTGGAAGCTGAAAATGGAAGCTGAAAATGTCCCAGTTCTTCCAAGGCTTGCATACTCACCAGACATGTCACCCATTAAGCATGTGTGGGATGCTCTTGATCGACCTGTACGACAGTGTGATCCAGTTTCCGCCATTATCCAGCAACTTCGCACAACCATTGAAGAGGAGTGGGACAACATTCCACATGCCACAATCAAAAGCCTGATCAACTCTATGTGAAGGAGATGTGTCTCGCTGTATGAGGCAAATGGTGGTCACACCAGATACTAACTGGTTTTCTGACCCATGCCCCTACCTTTTTTTAAGGTATCTGTCACCAACAGATACATGTCTGTATTCCCAGTCATGTGAAATCCATAGATTAGGGCCTAATGAATTTATTTCAATTGACTGATTTCCTTATATGAACTGTAACTCAGTAAAATCTTAGAAATTGTTACAGGTTGAGTTTATATTTTTGTTCAGTGTAATTTCTAAGAATGTTGAAAAACACAATTCATCTTTGACATTATGGGGTATTGTGTGTAAGCCAGTGACAAAAAAATCTCAATTTAGTCCATTTTAAATTCAGGCTGTAACACAACAAAATGTGTATGTTAGGGAAGTATTCAAGAATCTTATGGTTGGTGAGACAAAAAAATTGACACATTCAGTTCTTCAACTCATGGTAATGTTGAAGATTAGTGTACAATTAGAATCAAATTAGTTTCGGGAGAATAGTGTACAATAGTATGAATACAGTATATACCCTATTGCCCACAACAATCATGGAACTGTGTAATGACAACACCCAAGTATTGTGCCATGTGTCAGGTTCAAACTGTAAATACTGTAATGGAATGGGATGATATGAAATGTCGGCTAACGGAAGGGTAGAAACACTAAATTGGCAGTTGCATGTGTGGTTATTATTTACAGTCACTATTGATAGTGGATAATATTCAACATGATTGGCTACAAATAGAAAACAGAGAAAGTAGGGGCATATACTGTATTATAATTAAAACATTTGAGAGCACACAAAGGTTAAATTTGGACCGCACGAGTTGTTGCCCTGTGTTTACATGCACCAAGCTTCAGTAACCATTTGAGTTGTGTCTCCAAGTTTTATCAAGCAAGGGATAAGAACATTGCCAGCCAGTATGGGAATGGAACGTTTAGAAGGAACGACTGGGTCGCATCCATAGATACAGAACAAAAAGACTGAACGACTGGGTTGCGTCTCTAGCAACCGAACTGATGGAACGAACAACCAGCCGGCTTGGGTAGCAACCCTAGATTTTTGTTGGGACTAAATCTTGTGGAAGGATGAAATAGTATGAATAAATGTATCAAAATAATATTTTGTTGGTAACCCGTTGTATAAAATGGATAATGCCTTCATCTCGGGCCTAACAACACCCCTGACAATATATCCTCAAAACACTGGCTTCTTGGGCATTATCACTTAAATAAACCACCCAATTAAAAACCTTCTGCATAGAAGATGTTGCACAGTCAAAATCCTGTTTGATCAGGATTTGTTTGTTTTTGCACATCAGTGTTGTGCTGGTTAAGCCTGCTACACACTCTACGCAAACGGAGCGATGGAACGTCGTATATAGTACGTTCCAAAAATTCAGCGGCATAAAAGTACGTAGAACTGTACGCAAACTACTGGACGTGCCGTCGCTCCATTTGGGTAGAGCCCTTTAGCAGGCAGAGCGTGTAGGAAAACCTTCACTCAAGGAAAACCTGTGGTGCAGTTAGAGCCCTTTAAAAGATTCCAGGACAGAGTCAAGTACTGTAACCGTACAACATCCCGACAATTAACAGGGCACAGGGAGGGGGTAAGGAGAGATGGAGGGACTGACCGACTAACCTTCCATCTGAGGGTCTATGTGTGCAGGAAGGTACATCCTCATCTTCACGCTTGGCCAGGTCTGGGCTCAGACAGGAGAGATGACCCAGAGTCAGGCCAAAATGTTTACTGGCAGATGATTTTTAAAGGAGCCCTCCTTAGCTGGTCATGGCAGCGTGAAACGCCCTGCTGTTCACTGCATCTGCAATCCACCGCTCTTCCACCAATCCCAACCTCCAAAATCAACCTGACCTTTTAGACAGGAAGGAGTGATGGATGAGTGGACCATGCTGCAGTTTTTCCCTTTCTTAATCCCTCTCCTTTTGCTTTCTCTCTTTTTTCCATACCATTGAAGATTGAAGCTCCGTCAATGTTCGCCTCAGCGGCAAATTCTGTCCCTTCCCTTTGTCCTTTTTTCAAATCATTTTAAAGTCTAATGCTGGGATACGTGCTTTTTTGTCCAGAGCCCTTTGGCACTTGGCTTTTGTGCAATGGTTCGCGTCAGGAGCTATGATTTGTGATTTGCTGATGGCATGAGCATTGCCTTGCCTGGCTGGCTGGTGGTTGTAGATGTGGTTCTGCAAAGCAGAATTGGCAATGTGTGACATGATGTGACATGGTGCCCACCGTCACCACGACCACTACACTTCTGTTTTCCTTGGTGAAAACAGAACCACCTTTTTACCATTACAGTGATGGACATATATTACAGTGTGGTATATGTATTAGTGTGGCATTTATAAGGAAGTGTGTGTGTGCTTGTGTCTATGTGTTTGTCGGTGTGTAAATACAAATAAATGTGTATATGTATTTATTTATCTGCGTGCAGAGGTGATGGCCACGTTAAGTACTTTTATAAGGTTAAAGGTAACTGATCCCGGGTGGTAACTTACTCTCTCACTGCCTCCAGAACCTTTACAGCTCAATGAACAACATAATCTCTGTGGTAGAGTGCCCTTTAAACCCACCAGTGACCTCTTCTCCCTCCTCTACCAAATGTCGATTCACTGGCTGGCAACCAGTAAAGGGAATGGCACTACCAGAAGCCATGAGTGATGACTGTACCTACCATTTCAGGTTTTAACATCCATTCTAAAGAGCTCAGAGAAGACAGCAGTCATCATTCAAGCTGGCAATTGTGAGCACAAGCAGTATAAAACCATATCAAAGAATGATGTTGTCTTCTGGCAAAACATTTAGCTAGCTAGTAAACCTACTGAAAGCATCCATTATGTGATCCAATTTGTCACCTATTGCGTCTCAGCGGTGCCTCACAATATTGTCACCTCGCTACTATTTTTATTGAATAATGACGCAGACACACCCCTATGCATAATCCTGTTCTACCAAAGTTAGCTTAACCTGTTATCAAAAACCTAATCTTTCATTCAGCCCTGTCTAGTTTATCAATAACAATAATCTGAGGATTTTATAGGCTGTGGACCTGTAAATCTGGGTCATCATTTCTCTGTCTGTGTTGTATTATAGATTTACTTCGGCCAAGAGCTCTCCGGAGGATACAATACGCCCAGGGCATTGTTGAGTTTTAAATAATCCCTACAAGAGCATCGCCAACAGGACCCCAGATAGCACTGACTGTACACTTTAAGATAATAACCCCACCCGCTTCATGCCCCATAACACTACAGAACAACGTCATGGAAAGCAAGAGCTGAGACCAGCTAGCCACTCTCAGTCACAGACAGTCAGGGTATTTCCCTGGTGACCGTGCCCACTCATAATTCACTTTTTATGGTGGGACGTGTTAGCCAGGGGTAACAATTGATGAAATAAATTATTGATAAGGGACATTTTATGAGCCTGCGGAGTTGGGGCTACTGACCCTAAACCAACCAGGGGTGTTGAATACAGCTCCTGTGTGTTGTGTTGTCCAGTGGTTCCTATTGTTATCTTTTGAATTCACCACGTTTTGGTATAGATGACCAAATAAGACATTCAAAAATCTAGAGACACATTCTGAGAACTTTGAGGTCCGTGAAAATCCCTGTGGGATACCGTATGTTTGCGGGGAATCTACACTGCTCACCTCATTCTCACAATAACCAATGCATAGTATGCACAACGCTTCGGTGCAAAATGCTATCTGCCGTATCTCATCTGGGTATGTTCTTCAGATAATCTATATCCAACATGTAACCTAAAGCACTTTACAATCTGATCTGATGTAAGCCTCTGAACAGATATGGTCCAGTAATATCATCATAATGAACACAAAGGGGGTGTCTTGTCTTTCCACCTGTTTAAATCTGCTTGTTTGGCTGTAGGCTGATAATTATCTCTCTCTCTCTCTTCCTCCATCTATCCCCTATCCATCCCTCTATCCCCTCTGAGTCTCCCAGGCTGTGTTGGAGCCTTTTGGTTTTGAAGTGCAAATGTGATGACAGGGGCGTGGTTGATGGCCGTGGCGGTGACACATGTGCCCCGGAGCTAGGTCAACAATAGTGGAGCCCTTCATCCTAAAGCCTGGTCTTCAGGGAGCCCCTCGGACACATGCCTGCTACAGAACCCTCCAGCTCTCAAGCTCCAACCTTACTGTTAGGTTGCATCCTAAATGGCACCCTATTCCCTATATAGTGCACTACTTTTGAACAGGGCCCATAGGGGTCTGGGCCAAATTAGTTCACTATGTAGGAAATAGGGTGCCATTTGGTACGCAGACTTACTCTAATGGAGGAGGAGGCTGGTGGAGGTAGAGGAGGCCCGCAATTCCTTGCTGATGAGATGTCAACATTGCCTCCCCCCCTTCTCTCATTTTTGTCCATTGGCCTCATGGAACACGAAGGTCTTACTCTGGCTGTCAAAGGGGGTGAGGGATATTGACTTAAATAGCTTGACCTGGCTCTTCCCCTGTGACTCCTACTCTCCTCCCCTCGGTCTCCCCGTCCCCTCCTTTTCTATCTGGCTGCTACATCACACATCCCTTTTACCTCTATGTTCGTTTAGAGCGGAGCTGGAAGCCAGCCCAGTCCACCCACAGGGTCACCCCCTACTCCAAATATGAGAGGGGGAAACAAGAGGAGAACCATGTCTCGACAGTTACTGTTTAATTAGCCAACTGGGCTTTAGAGGCCTTGAGACATGACAGGCTGGATCTGGCTTTACTAATCCTCCTACCTGCCAGGAACAAGTCCCACACCTCCACCACCCGACTCCCACACCTCCCTGACCCAGGGAGGGAGGGGGGCAGGACAGAGCCAGTTGGAGGGGAACCCAGCGAGGAGGCAGGAGCCAGGCCCATAGCTCCACAGCCCGACCTGGGGCGGGAGGGGGAAGGGAGGAAGCAAGGTGGGGGAGATGATGAGAGGATTGGGGGTGTGTGGTGGGGTGTCCCTGGCATAGTACCTGTGAGAGGAGGAGTAACTACAGCTACCGTTTCTCAATTTTCCCCTGAAGGCTTTGGAAAATAGGGAAGCCATCTTTAATGCTCCTCACCTTATTAGATGCATGATTTGATTGATTTTCCTCCCTTTCCTTCTCTTTATGGACAGACAGTTATCTTTGCGTAGAGACATAAAAGAGGCTGTTTTATACAGTGATATAAGCTCCTGAGGCAGTGATAGGTTGCATCCCAAATGGCATCCTATTACTGATATAGTGCATTACTTTTGAGCAGGGCCCATGCTATATAGAGAACAGGGTACCATGTGGGATGCAACCATAAGCTCTTGTCGCTGGAATCTGGCAGTGAATAGGAATCGTTGGGACATTGTTCTGCCCAGGCGTGTCTTTAGCCTTATGTGAAGTGTACCATAAAAATGACCAAAATGTTCCATCATCACACTCCACATCGCTGTATTCTGTCAAACTACAGCTGCCGTTGCAGTAGACTGGGTGGAAAGCATGTCTGCTTGGTCAGATGAAAAACCAAAAATAATACTGCTACACATTCACATTGTAATGGCACATGAATCGGATGTGGCTCCTCTCTTGAAGTACCATGCTTTCCTTTACGAAACACAAGGGAGGGAGAAACTCTGACAGGATAAATCGGGCACCAATTTTGATGTTAACTATGATGTATTTTTTAAGATGGCTCACACATGTACAATCAGTCAGTTTTAAAGTGGGAAGACAAGGATTTCAAAGGGAAAAATTATTTATATATTTGCAAAGCTGGTCATTTGTGTTCTTACAACCATCTGTCATAGGGAAGATATGTCATAGGGAATAGAGAATATTCTTGTCTTGTTCTTTGTACTCTAGTTGTAGTGTGAAGTGTAGGCGATATCCTATGGGATACCAACATGGAAAAATCGAAGCACCTTTCCAATTCCCGACAAAGCTGTGAGTATGCATGTTGGGACAAGACCAGACACACAAGCTTTGGGGTCCAGTAATTGTATCCTTGATGTGTCGAAGCATTGTGGACCTAGAGACGGTAGTATGGACTGTCTTGCTGTCACCTCCCTGGAGGTAGCCTCAGAGTTGGGATTCGTCCTGGCTTGTGATACGGTCCTGGGTCTTTTTTTCTCAGTGTGAGCTAATTGTGTCTATTATTGCACATTTTGGGTCTCTGTTCACAGCAGAGAAACACGTAGGACACCTATCAAAACCATTATTCCCAGGTGAAAAAAACTGTCACCTTCAGATGTGTCACTTTCCTCTCCCCCTCCCTCCAACTCATTCCACTTCCTGGCCCACTTTGGCTGAGAAGGTGAAATATGTGTCATCTGTCATTTGGCCGTGGGGATGGATAAATGGCTGGATGGATTGATGGAACATGGTCTCTGGGAAAGGCGATGGGGAATGACATAGTCTTTACATCATTCAGCATGAAAAGGTGGAGATGACTAATCAATACTCTTTTCACGTACTGACCAGAAATAGAAGGCCGAGTTTATTGTATATTTCTCATAGCAAGTAGGCAACTTATGTGAAACATAAACGGAAAATAATTTTCGCAAAATGTACATTTGTAACGCCCTGGCCATAGAGAGGGTTTTTTTGTTCTTTATTTTGGTTAGGCCAGGGTGTTACATTGGGTGGGCGTTCTATGTTCCTTTTTCTATGTTTTTGTATTTCTTTGTTTTGGGCCGAGTAGGGTTCCTAATCAGAGGCAGCTGTCTATCGTTGTCTCTGATTAGGAATCATACTTAGGCAGCCTATTTTCCTTTGGGGTTTTGTGGGTAGTTGTTTTTTGTCTTGTGTGTGTTCACCTGGCAGAACTGTTGGGTTTCGTTTTCCCTGTTTGTTTTATGCAGTGTGTCATTAAAAATCATTATGACCACTTACCACGCTGCATCTTGGTCCCCTCTTCCAGACGATCGTTACAGAACTACCCACCACAACTGGATCAAGCAGTGTGCTCGGGAGGAGATGGACACCTGGTCTCGTCAGGAGTGGCTGGGGAGGAAAGACTGGACATGGGGCCAGGTGATCGAAAGATATCGGAGCCTACCCGGGAGGAACGAGAGGCACATTTTTTGGGGGGGCACACGGGTAGTTCGGCTGGACCAGGGGTGAGGCCTGAGTCAACTACCCATGCTTTTCAGGTGCCTGCCTCTCGCACTCTCTCCAGTACGTCCTGTTCCTGCTCCCCGCACTAGCCTGAAGGTGTGTTACTTTGTGTTACTAGTCTGGCGTCTCTAAAGCCAGTCCCACGCATCAGGCCTACAGTGCGCATTCCCTGTCCAGAGCCGTCAGAGCCGCACGCCAGTCCGGAGTCGTCAGAGCCGCCCACCAGTCCGGAGCCGCCAGAGCCGCCCGCCTGTCCGGAGCCGCCAGAGCCGCCCTCCTGTCCGGAGCAGCCAGAGCCGCCCGCCTGTCCGGAGCAGCCAGAGCCGCCCGCCTGTCCTGAGCAGCCAGAGCCGCCCGCCTGTCCGGAGCAGCTAGAGCCGCCCGCCTGTCCGGAGCCGCCAGAGCCGCCCGCCAGCCTGGTCAGTTCTGTGCCTGCACCCAGGGCCAGGCCTCCTTCATGTCTCCCCAGCCTGGTGAGTCCTGTGCCTGCGCCCAGGGCCAGGCCTCCTTCATGTCTCCCCAGCCTGGTGAATCCTGGGCCAGAGCCGCCCGCCAGCCCGGAGCCGCCCGCCAGCCCGGAGCCGCCGGAACCGCCAGGGGCGCCCGCCAGCCGGGCGCAGCCAGGGTCGCCTGCCAGCCAGCCGCAGCCAGGGTCGCCCCCCAGTCCTCCGGTGCAGCTAGGGGCACCACCTAAGTGGCCGAAGCCAAGGGTGGAGCGGGGTCCACATCCCGCACCCGAGCCGCCGCCGTAGGAAGGCCCACCCGGACCCTCCCCTTCAGAGTCAGGTTTTGCGGCCGGAGTCCGCACCTTTGGGGGGGGGGGGGGGGGGTACTGTAACGCCCTGGCCATAGAGAGGGGTTTTTTGTTCTTTATTTTGGTTAGGCCAGGGTCTTACATTGGGTGGGTGGGCGTTCTATGTTCCTTTTTCTATGTTTTTGTATTTCTTTGTTTTGGGCCGAGTAGGGTTCCTAATCAGAGGCAGCTGTCTATCTTTGTCTCTGATTAGGAATCATACTTAGGCAGCCTGTTTTTCTTTGGGGTTTGTGGGTAGTTGTTTTCTGTCTTGTGTGTGTTCACCTGGCAGAATTGTTGGCTTTCGTTTTCCCTGTTTGTTTTTGAAGTGTCTCATTAAAAATCATTATGACCACTTACCACGCTGAATCTTGGTCCCCTCTTCCAGACGATCGTTACAACATTGTCATGTATTAATCATGTGTTCCAATTTTGTCACTTACTCTATAATCTCTTTTCATTGCCATTTTCGTCCATCCCCCAAAAATATAAGATGTTTTATTGTCACATACACAGGATAGGTTCAGTGAAACGTGGTGTTTTACAGGGTCAGTCATGAAGCAAATGAGGGTTAAGGGCCTTGCTCAAGGGCACAACAACAGATTTTTCACCTTGTCGGCTCGGGTATTCAAACTAGAAACCTTTCGGTTACTGGCCCATCATTCTAACCACTAGGCTACCTGCCACCACCGCAATGCAACCTACACATGCAACCACTTCAATGCAACCTACAAAACTGCTCAACCACAGGTCTACCACACTGTTAACCAACAGAGATATTGCTATGGTTAACACTCTCTCTCCAGCCACTAAGTGAGGATTCAATCCATTTAATGCTACATTGCATTACTGAGTGGACCCGTAGACCATGTACGGACAGGAGGTCTCAGAGAGCCTGTTAAATGGACCTAGACCAATGGGTGCCAACATCTCACCATTCTCAGTACCACCCACGCTATCTATAGCCCGGCGTAGCTAGCACAGATTCTGATTATCCCTGGCAGGAGTCTCTTCTGGGC
Source organism: Salmo salar (assembly GCF_965601325.2). Taxonomy (NCBI): domain Eukaryota; kingdom Metazoa; phylum Chordata; class Actinopteri; order Salmoniformes; family Salmonidae; genus Salmo; species Salmo salar. The sequence goes on along the minus strand of NC_138313.1, from coordinate 18,646,461 downwards.
CTTTACAGCACCTTCAGTAGACCCCCACCATCCTCTAACTCTTAACAGAACGAGAACATAACAAATGCTGAATTTTTTATATAAAATAGATGTTATTGCTACTTAATTTAATTGAAGTGCATTGACTATTTGTACAGGGTGTGTATAGAAAGGAAGGTATTTTAGTGGTTAACAGAATCCACCCTGTTGATTAATCGTGTAGCGTTACAGGCTGCTAGATGACTTCCTTCCACTCCAGTACACCGTTAGTGGAAAAGCTTTTTTCATGGTTTATTTAACAGAGAGTCATTCTGATTAGTGTGGAGATATATTTAAAAGGCACAATGACTAGATCAGACCTGTCAGGGGTTCCTGCATTCTGAAGGGACGATATTGACAAGACAGGCCGAGGGTGAGGGGGGTTGGGGGAGGTTGAGTCACCCAGGCAAGATCTACACCATTACGCTTGGTTGAGCTGTCTTGTGCATCATGTAGATTAAAATGTAGACTGAAAGGAAATTATATGTGTGTTACATAGGTCCAGTTATAGTAGTGGTTAGACAACACAAGACACACATAGACTACCATGTCTAAATTATCCAGTTATTAATTCTATGTAACTCTTTGGGTAATTCATATTTGCATCAGAAGAGCGAATGTTAATTGTTGCAACAACCAAAAAAATTCCCTCCGCTTGACTCAAGTCTCAGGTTTCGCTCTCACTTCCACTCCGTCCCTCCCACCTATCCGACACCCTTGGGAGGAAAAATAAACACGGATTGACACCTTCCCCAATATTTGACCTTTCTACAATCAAGTAATCCCATGGTCACATGGTCAAGGCTGAGATGTTTAGGGGGTTTGCTCAGTCAGACGAGGCTTGACTGGTCGCCATCGACCCACCCAGGCCACAGACAGCACATGTCAATAAGGCCTTTTTTCTGTCTGCTGCTGTCACTGGAAGAATCGTCTTCATTGATCAAGACCAGGCGGTGGCGGAAAAGCGAGTAGGTGTCTCTGTCTCTTACAACATGCCACAACAATCTGAAACATTGGTCAGTACGCTGGGAGAAAATGTTAAGACAGGCAATTCATGGCTCAGTACTTCAGGGCTAAGTCCCAAATAGCACCCTATTTCCTGTATAGTGCATTACTTTTTGACCGGATCCCTATGGTGCCCTATACACTATATAGGGACTAAGGTGCTATTTGGGACGTAGCTCGACTGTCAGCCACAGACAACAACTTTAGAAGACACATCATCACTGACCCACTGTCAAACACCTCCTCACCCCTCCAACCTCCCTCCTTACCCTCCTCATCCCCCAACCTACCTACCCACTCACCACCCCCCAGACCGCAAATGCAATAGTTTAGACACCAACAGCTTGCTGGCCATCAACATGGAGTTACTTGGAGAAAAAGCTGTTGGTCTATGGTATTTAAGGGCAATAGAAAGGTCAACAGCCCTCCAGTCTAGTGCAGAGTGAAGAGGGTATTGTAGGAGGACATTTAGGCTGTTTTCTGCATGGCACCCTATTCCTGTTGTAGTGCACTACTTTTGACCAGAGCTGATCAAAAGTAGTGCACTTTATAGGAAATAGGGTGCCATTTGGGCTGCACTCTTCGTGGTGAAGAGGGTAGAAAGAGGACAGTTTAGTGGTCTAAATCATCACACACGTCTCACCCAAAAGGCTGTTATACAGTCAGCATCAGATGACTCAAGGTGTCCGCATGCTTCCCATCCGAAACAGTTTGTGAATTTTGTGATATTTATGTTCATTTTTAGTTTTTTTGGCTGTTCGTGCACATATCCTTTTTTCTTGAGGCAAGCTGCATTTTGGTAGCCAAAGTTTACACCCCTTTGTCGGTCATTGGTTAACAGGAGGGATTCTTCACTTAAAGTTGCACTATGTAAAAATTGCTCCGCCATTTTTTAATTTTTGTACCTTTATTTAACTAGGCAAGGCAGTTAAGAACAAATTCTTATTTTCAATGACGGTGTAGGAACAGTGGGTTAACTGCATTGTTCAGGGGCAGAACAACAAATTTGTACCTTGTCAAATAGGAGATTTGATCTTGCAACCTTTCGGTTACTAGTTCAATGCTCTATCCACTAAGCTACCTGCCACCCCAATTTCCTGGTTGCTAAAACTTGAACAGTTCACCTAATTTCAGTTTATGTGGCAAAATAAGCTAGTATAGTGTAGGGAATCATTGTACCATCTAAACTGCTGTGAAATATATTTTCCATAACCAAAAATGCTGTTGTTTCAGCGGTTTGAAGCTGGTGTACAAAAACAAAAGTCGCAAAAACAAAACTTATGAATAGGCAGCATTGAAATAGCACACATAGAACAGCTCTACCACTTTTTAGACTTGCTTTCAAGTAGAATGATAGATATGTAACACACATTTCTATGTGAATTTGGTTGGGTTCGCTCAAAAAGTTACATATTGCCACTTTTGTGTTTGTTGTCATTCAACAATAGACAATTTGTTTTCATGCATTTTTTCGCAGTTGAGAAGTACACACCAAATTGTTACATTAGTTAAATAAATAGCTTGACTGAGATCTCTACAACGTCTAAATTAATGACAGATTTATTGAATTATCGTGGATTAATTTAGACTATTTTGAGGTAGTGTATACTGGTTACGGCATCTCAAGATGGACATTTTTCAAGCAAAGGTCTTTTAAAGGTCCTAGATTTAGGATTTCTTTGAATTTCAGAAAATGTCCATGATACACTGCTCAAAAAAATGAAGGGAACACTTAAACAACACATCCTAGATCTGAATGAAAGAAATAATCTTCTTAAATACTTTTTTCTTTACATAGTTGAATGTGCTGACAACAAAATCACACAAAAATAATCAATGGAAATCCAATTTATCAACCCATGGAGGTCTGGATTTGGAGTCACACTCAAAATTAAAGTGGAAAACCACACTACAGGCTGATCCAACTTTGATGTAATGTCCTTAAAACAAGTCAAAATGAGGCTCAGCAGTGTGTGTGGCCTCCACGTGCCTGTATGACCTCCCTACAATGCCTGGGCATGCTCCTGATGAGGTGGCGGATGGTCTCCTGAGGGATCTCCTCCCAGACATGGACTAAAGCATCCGCCAACTCCTGGACAGTCTGTGGTGCAACGTGGCGTTGGTGGATGGAGCGAGACATGATGTCCCAGATGTGCTCAATTGGATTCAGGTCTGGGGAACAGGCGGGCCAGTCCATAGCATCAATGCCTTCCTCTTGCAGGAACTGCTGACACACTCCAGCCACATGAGGTCAAGCATTGTCTTGCATTAGGAGGAACCAGGGCCAACCGCACCAGCATATGGTCTCACAAGGGGTCTGAGGATCTCATCTCGGTACCTAATGGCAGTCAGGCTACCTATGGCGAGCACATGGAGGGCTGTGCGGCCCCCCAAAGAAATGCCACCCCACACCATGACTGAGCCACCGCCAAACTGGTCATGCTGGAGGATGTTGCAGGCAGCAGAACGTTCTCCACGGCGTCTCCAGACTCTGTCACGTCTGTCACGTGCTCAGTGTGAACCTGCTTTCATCTGTGAAGAGCACAGGGCGCCAGTGGCAAATTTGCCAATCTTGGTGTTCTCTGGCAAATGCCAAACGTCCTGCACGGTGTTGGGCTGTAAGCACAACCCCCACCTGTGGACGTCGGGCCCTCATACCACCCTCATGGAGTGTGTTTCTGACCGTTTGAGCATTTGTGGCCTGCTGGATGTCATTTTGCAGGGCTCTGGCAGTGCTTCTCCTGCTCCTCCTTGCACAAAGGCGGAGGTAGCGGTCCTGCTGCTGGGTTGTTGCCCTCCTACGGCCTCCTCCACGTCTCCTGATGTACTGGCCTGTCTCCTGGTAGTGCCTCCATGCTCTGGACACTACGCTGACAGACACAGCAAACCTTCTTGCCACAGCTCGCATTGATGTGCCATCCTGGATGAGCTGCACTACCTGAGCCACTTGTGTGGGTTGTAGACTCCGTCTCATGCTACCACTAGAGTGAAAGCACCGCCAGCATTCAAAAGTGACCAAACATCAGCCAGGAAGCATAGGAACTGAGAAGTGGTCTGTGGTCTCCACCTGCAGAACCACTCCTTTATTTGGGGTGTCTTGCTTATTGCCTATAATTTCCACCTGTTGTCTATTCCATTTGCACAACAGCATGTGAAATGTATTGTCAATCAGTGTTGCTTCCTAAATGGACAGTTTGATTTATCTGTGTTATCTAGTGGAAATTGCTCTATCATTTCCTGGTTGCTAAAATTGTAAACGATTTTACAAGTTTCAAACAGCTGTAAAAACAAAAAATTTTTGTTATTGAAAATATATCTCACAGCGATTTAGATGGCACAATGACTCTCTACACTATTCAGGGCTTGTTTTCTCACATAAACTGAAGTTGAGCGAACAGTGTAGAAGTTCAGCAACCAGGAAATTAGCTTTATCCACTAGATAATACAGCCACAAAGTCAGAACATCTTTTCAAGTTTGACAACAGATGCCTCTCCGTCAGGAGAAATCAATAGGGGGATATCACAGCCAATCACAACACTGGTGGGTGAGTAACTGTCATTCCACTATTAGCGCCAGCAGCGGCGAAACTTTGGTTTTAGAAGTTTTTTTATATCCAGTCGGATAAACACTCCAAACAGCATCCGCATGGTCCTAAAGCACACCGATGCCTCGTTTTGTATCATATTTCAATGATAAAACTGGGGTGGACAAAATTGCAATTTCAGAATGTGGGGGGGACATGTCCCTAGTGAAAGTTGCACCTCTGAGCACCAGATATATCATGGACATTTTCTTAAATTACAATGCAGAAATACAAATAAAATCCTATGTGTAGCACATTTAAGGGAGTATGCGAGCACACTTGTTCGGTTCACCTAGCCGAGTTCGGCTAGTCCTCAGCCGAACCGAAGCATGCGGAAGCCTTTAGGGAGCAATTAGGGGTGGGAGGAATGTGATGCGAGTCAGTGTGGGTTTGGTGCTGCTTCGAGCGAGGGGAGAAATTGGAATTACTTTTCTACATTCACAAACTAATGAAACATTCATGTCACACAGAAACAAGCTCCAGAGCCGTGTCTCGTATTTGTTTTCCAACCAATCTACTTTCAGAATATTTATAAGATGAAGAAAGCATTGTATTGTAAGCACAGTGCAACCCTAATTAATTAAGTAAGCATTTTTACAAGCCTTTTACATTCAGCTGGGGTGGATTCGCTGAAGCATCAGGTGATGCACTGGACACATTTATTCTGTTCTCAGCATGCTGATAATGTCATTGAAATAGGATGGGATGTTTAAACATTCATATAAAGCTAATATTGTACTTAATGTAATTATTGGACCAAAAATATTCAGAAAATGTCCACTTCCTGCTGAATATTCCATTCGACTAGTGACTACATTACTATTATCTAACAAAGAAATAGGCCATATTCAAAGTAAATTAAAGTACATCGACTGATAAAATATGACATATCATCTGCCTGGTTAACTTAGAATATTGGACCCTTGTAATAAGATGTTTCTAAAAACATGAAGCAAAAGAAATACTAAATGAAATGAAAATCTTGCAGTTTATCTTTTGTCTCTAGATAATTAAACATTAAGCGTTTTCTTGACAAAGTGTCATGCACAGGGATTATAATTTTTTTTAAACATCTTTATCTTTCATTCATCCATACATTTACACTTCATTTTCACATCTGACACTTTTAAATAACATAAAGTGTTATGTGACCTTGATGTTACCCATCCTCCCAATGCCTTATGGACTTCAAAAAGTGTCAAATTACTGTCAAGCTTTACTCTAATCTTTATATGACATCAATACATGATTAACTCAAAGGTTTAATTTGTGAATGCAAAACTAAAGATATAGGATTAGGCCCACAATTTTAAAGCAATTTTTATTAAGGAGATCTTTAAACGACATCAATACATGACTAACTCAAAGGTTTAATTTGTGAATGCAAAACTAAAGATATAGGATTAGGCCCACATCATTTTAAAGCCATTTTTATGAAGGAGATGACTACAACTTCTACTGGGCCTAATACCAGTTCTACTATTCTCCTGTTAAGGAACTCTGTATTTTACATACTGTACAGCAAAGTCCAATACTACACTTTTCCTGCCCAAGTACCCTACCGTTCAAAAGTTTGGGGTCACTTAGAAATGTCCTTGTTTTTGAAAGAAAAGCACATTTTTTGTCCATTAAAATAACATCACATTGATCAGAAATACAGTGTAGACATTGTTAATGTTGTAAATGACTATTGTAGCTGGAAACGGCAGATTTTTTATGGAATATCTACATAGGCGTACAGAGGCCCTTTATCAGCAACCATCACTCCAGTGTTCCAATGGCATGTTGTGTTAGCTAATCCAAGTTTATCATTTTAAAAGGCTAATTGATCATTAGAAAACAAATTTGCAATTATGTTAGCACAGCTGAAAACTGTCGTTCTGATTAAAGAAGCAATAAAACTGGCCTTCTTTAGACTAGCTGAGTATCTGGAGCATCAGCATTTGTGGGTTCGATTACAGGCTCAAAATGGCCAGATACAAAGACCTTTCTTCTGAATCTCGTCAGTCTATTCTTGTTCTGGGAAATTAAGGCTATTCCATGTGAGAAATTGCCAAGAAACTGAAGATCTCGTACAACGCTGTGTACTACTCCCTTCACAGAACAGCGCAAACTGGCACTAACCAGAATAGATAAAGGAGTGGGAGGAACCGGTGCACAACTGAGCAAGAGGACAAGTACATTAGAGTGTCTAGTTTTAGAAACAGATGCCTCACAAGTCCTCAACTGGCAGCTTCATTAAATAGTATGATTTGGAAAGGCACACACCTGTCTATATAAGGTCCCACAGTTGACAGTGCGTGTCAGAGCAAAAACCAAGCCCTGGGGTTGAATTAATTATCCGTAGAGCTCTGAGACAGGATTGTGTCGAGGCACAGATCGGGGGAAGGGTACAAAAACATTTCTGCAGCATTGAAGGTCCCCAAGAAAACAGTGGCCTCCATCATTCTTAAAAATGAAAGTTTGCAACCGCCAAAACTCTTCCTTGAGCTGGACGCCCGGTCAAACTGAGCAATCGGGAGAGTAAGGTCTTGGTCAGGGAGGTGACCAAGAACCCGCTGGTCACTCTGACAGAGCTCCAGAGTTCCTCTGTGGAGATGGGAGAACCTTCCAGAACGATAACCATCTCTGCAGCACTCCACCAATAAGGCCTTTATGTTAGAGTGGCCCGACAGAAGCCGCTCAGTAAAAGGCACATGACAGCCCGCTTGGAGTTTGCCAAAAGGCACCTAAAGAGACTCATACTATGAACAACAAGATTCTCTGGTCTGATGAAACTAAGATTGAACTCTTTGGCCTGAATGCCAAGCATCACATCTGAAGGAAACCTGCCACCATCCCTACGGTGAAGCATGGTGGTGGCAGCATCATACTGTGGGGATGTTTTTCAGCGGCAGGAACTGGGAGACTAGTCAGGATTGAGGCAAAGATGAACGGAGCATAATACAGAGAGATCGTTGATGAAAACCTGCTCCAGAACGCTCAGGACCTCAGACTGGGGCGAACGTTGATCTTCCAACAGGACAATGACTCTAAGCACACAGCCAAGACAACTCAGGAGTGGCTTCGGGACAAGTCTCTGAATGTCCTTGAGTGACTAAGCCAGAGCCCGACTTGAACCAGGTCAAACATCTCTGGAGAGACCTGAAATAGCTTTGCAGCAATGCTTCCCATCCAACATGACAGAGCTTGAGAGGATCTGCAGAGAAGAATGGGAGAAACTCCCCAAATACAGGTATGCCAAGCTTGTAGCGTCACACCCAAGAAGAATCGACGCTGTAATCGCTGCCAAAGGTGCTTTAACAAAGTACTGAGTAAAGGGTCTGAATTCTTATGTGGATAAGGTTTTCCATTTTTTTTTTAACAAATGTGCAAAAAATTCTAAAACACTGTTTTCGTTTTGTCATTATGGGGTATTGTGTGTAGATTGATGAGGAACATTTTTATTTCATACATTTTAGAATAAGGCTGTAACGTAACACCATTTGGAAAAAGTCAAGGGGTCTGAATGCTTTCCGAATGCACTATATGTTGGTCTTGACTGCCAAAGTCATAACCATATCAATTGGTTTCCAACCTGAACTGCCTGGACACTTTCTATCTGCTGGGCATCTTGGTCTTGGGTGTCTTGTACAGTGGGGGAAAAAAGTATTTGATCCCCTGCTGATTTTGTATGTTTGCCCACTGACAAAGAAAGGATCAGTCTATCATTTTAATGGTAGGTTTATTTGAACAGTGAGAGACAGAATGACAACAAAAATATCCAGAAAAACGCATGTCAAAAATGTTATAAATTGATTTGCTTTTTAATGAGGGAAATAAGTATTTGACCCCCTCTCAATCAGAAAGATTTCTGGCTCCCAGGTGTCTTTTATACAGGTAACGAGCTGAAATTAGGAGCACACTCTTAAAGGGAGTGCTCCTAATCTCAGCTTGTGACATGTAAAAAAAACACAGCTGGGACCATAATCACCAAGAAAACAATTGGTAACACTACGCCGTGAAGGACTGAAATCTTGCAGTGCCCGCAAGGTCCCCCTGCTTAAGAATACATATACAGGCCCGTATGAAGTCTGCCAATGAACATCTGAATGATTCAGAGGACAACTGGTGAAAGTTTTGTGGTCAGATGAGACCAAAATGGTGCTCTTCGACATCAACTCAACTCGCCGTGTTTGGAGGAGGAGGAATGCTGCCTATGACCCCAAGAACACCATCTCCACCGTCAAACATGGAGGTGGAAACATTATGCTTTGGGGGTGTTTTGCTGCTAAGGGGACAGGACAACTTCACTGCATCAAAGGGACGATGAACGGGGCCATGTACCGTCAAATCATGGGTGAAAACCTCCTTCCCTCAGCCAGGGCATTGAAAATGGCTCGGGGATGGGTATTCCAGCATGACAATGTCCCAAAACACACGGCCAAGGCAACAAAGGAGTGGCTCAAGAAGAAGCACATTAAGGTCCTGGAGTGGCCTAGCCAGTCTCCAGACCTTAATCCCATAGAAAATCTGTGGAGGGAGCTGAAGATTCGAGTTGCCAAACGTCAGCCTTGAAACCTTAATGACTTGGAGAAGATCTGCAAAGAGGACTGGGACAAAATCCCTCCTGACATGTGTGCAAACCTGGTGGCCAACTACAAGAAACGTCTGACCTCTGTGATTGCCAACAAAGGTTTTGCCACCAAGTACTAAGTCATGTTTTGCAGAGGGGTCAAACACTTATCTCCCTCATTAAAATGCAAATCATTTTATAACATTTTTGACATGCGTTTTTCTGGATTTTTTTGTTGTTATTCTGTCTCTCACTGTTCAAATAAACCTACTATGAAAATTATGGACTGATCATTTCTTTGTCAGTGGGCAAACGCACAAAATCAGCAGGGGATCAAATACTTTTTTCCCTCACTGTATATGTGCTGCATAGCACATATACAAGACATTCCATAGCATATATATTTAGACTGGAATTGACAAGGGCAGTGTATCTATCCTACCTTGCTTTAGATATATAACCTAATGTTGACTGGCTGTGAGAACAAGGAAAGAGAGGAGGCTGCTTATCCTTCAGTTAAACCTGTTTTAAATAATCTGGATCAAGCTGACAGAGTCTTTGTAGTGATGTGTATTAGGGTATACGGGACAAGAATTAAGGCTGATGTGTATACAGAGATGAGGGGTGGTTCAGTCCAACCCGTGGACTGGGCTGGCAGTCCCTGATGCTATAGTTCTGTACGTACATCGTACACATACTCATGTTGCCAGTCCTTATACTTCATTTTCTAAAATGGCATCAAGAAGAGACAAAGAGAGCCTCCCCATTCCTGATGTCATTCTCATATGGCGATGCTCGATTTTTTTTTACCACTCTAGATTTCAGTGTTTGTTTGAAGTCTGTCTCTGTCTACTTGTCTCATTAGACTTATTAAATAAAATATTGGATTTTCTTCTTTCAAATGAACTGTTTACCCTTTCACTTTAAAATGTATAATTTACTCCTCAATCTGTGAGACAATTTGCAAATACAGTGGCCGGCTTTCCCTCATCCGTTTAGTGTTCTTTTCTATAACAAACCAAATTGTTAATCAGCCCAACAGATCAAAGAGTGACACTGCAGAAGACTTATAAATATTTAAATCCTCCACTATTCAAATCTTATAGTATGTCAAAGCATTTCGCAAGTCATTTTACTGGTAGATTCAGAGCCATACACACAGACGCACACAAACTCCAATTAAATACCTACCACCGATTTCTGTAAACTTCTCATTCTATTTTCATCTACTGTATGAGCACGCCTCTCATTTTGTGCAATTGAACTATGGGAAGAGAAGTGGCAGATTGGAAAGAGTAATTGATTAATGTGATTGTTTATTTTAAGTTCTTCAGAAATGACAAGTAACTTAAAAGTGCATCTCATTCATGAAGGGGAGTATGTCTCTGTGTGCCTTAGATCAAAGCTTTAAAGGCAGTCAAATGCAGTATATATATATAATAAGCACCTTTTGAAAAAGAAAACTCAAAGATTCGTGCTTTTGATTTTGATTACAACCAGCTTTGCAACTGAATATATTATAGGCCCATGTAATGTTTTTCATGTTATTATTGAGCAATTATATAAGCAAACATTGGAAATACAATCACATATGGAACACAAAAAATTGTATTCATTTATTCATTATGCAAGAGAAAGACTGCAGGGACTGAGATAAATGAAGTACAGTCTTCACTTCTACACAGGGTTCATGTAGTACTAGGTTAGCGTGAGGCCTCAGGTCTTGACCATCTGACTCTGTTCGTTACTGAGGTGGAAAACACTTCCACATACACCTTGGCACTGAGCTCCATTAGAGTAAATTACTTTTTCTACTTAAAAGGTGAGGGCAAGGCACACTCTAATTGGTCCTCTTCAAATGTATAATCTTAGCCAATTAGGAGCTAACACTGTGCTCCTGGCAAAGTAATTGGCTTTATCTTTTTGTGTTAAGTTGTCAAGTGTCTCATTGCGATGGGAAGAGGAGGAGAGGTGAGGAGCGGTAGTACAGTGAGATAATTACATTTCCATTGACAGTAAATTGGACATGCTTCTCCTAATCAGAGAGAGGGATCTACTACTGAGAGGGATCAACTTCCCAGTGGGCGTCTGATGAGACATAGGATACCTCTGTCAATCTATGGATGTGTCCCAAATGATGCTCTATTCCCTATTTAGTGCAGTAATTTTGACCAGGGCCCATTGAGTGCCATTTGATGAATATGCACCGCAGAGAGCAGTCTATTGTACTGGGTTAATGCTACGTCTTAGGCTGCATCCTCGGCTGATGTAATGGGTTTATATTGTGTATTGCACTTCCCTGGTACACAGTGCGGGAGAAACGATTTCTCAATGGATTGGAAGGGTTTTCATGAGGCAGGCAGATTGATAAAATATTGTTGACATTAAACTGTTCCTCTTTTAAGGAATTGTTGTGACAAGGTTGAGCTCCTTCACTCGAAATAGCAGATGGATAGATACTGTTTACAGAGAGGCCCAAAGCAATGTTTGTTTCCATCGAAACGGCGGCATGTTCTCTCTCTCTCTCTTCGTAATGATGCTGCTTCTGGCATTATACGGCATTATATGTTTACTTTACATCTGCTGTCATTATAATCCTATCTCATTCTCACTAAATACAACAATATACAGTGCCTTCAGAAAGTATTCACACCCCTTGACTTTGTCCACATTTTGTTGTTACAGCCTGAATTTAAAATGTATAAAATTTATATTTTGTGTCCCAGGCCAACACACAGTACCCCATAACGTCAAAGTGGATTTATGTTTTTTGAAATGTTATCAAATTAATTAAACATGAAAAACTGAAATGTCTTGAGTCAATAAGTATTCAACACCTTTGTTATGGCAAGCCTAAATAAGTTCTGGAGTAAAAATGTGCTTAACAAGTCACATAAGTTGCATGGACTCACTCTGTGTGAAATTATAGTGTTTCAAATGATTTTTGAATGACTACCTCATCTCTGTACGCCACACATACAATTATCTGTAAGGTCCCTCAGGCGAGCAGTGAATTTCAAACACAGTTTCAAACACAAAGACCAGGGAGGTTTTCCAATGCCTCGCACAGAAGGGCACCTATTGGTCATAATAAAAAAAGCAGATATTGAATATCCTTAGAGCATGGTGAAGTTATTAATTAAACGTTGGATGGTGCATCAATTCACACAGTCACTACAAAGATATAAGAGCACAGGGCGAGACCCAAATGCAGACACAGGAGACAGATGGTTGAGCTCCAATATTTATTACACCAAAAGGGGTAGGCAAAAGGCAGGTCGGGGACATGCGAGAATTCATAAACCAGGTCAGAGTCCAAACAGTATCAGAGGATAGGCAGGCTCGAGGTCAGGACAGGCAGGGGTTCAGTGAACAGGTCCGAGTCCAAAGAGTATAAGGGGATAGGCAGGCTCTAGGTCAGAACAGGCCAATTGGTCAGGCAGGCGGATTTGACGTCAGGACAGGCAAGGGTCAAAACCAGGAGGGCTACGAAAAAACTGAGACTGGGAAAAACAGGAGCTAGGAGAAATGCTAGTTGACTTGGCAAAACAAGACGATCTGGCACAGAGAGACAGGGAACACAGGGATAAATACACCGGGGACTAATGGGGAAAACAGGAGACACCTGGAGGTGGATCGAGACAAATCACCAAGACAGGTGAAACAGATCAGGGTGTGACACAAAGATACTTGCGTCCTTCCTAACTCAGTTGGAAACTGCTCAGGGATTTCACCATGAGGCCTTGTGTTTTAGGACAATAACCTAAAACACAAGGCGAAACACTGAAGTTGCTTTGAATGTTCCATTGAATTTTCCTGAGTGGCCGAGTTATAGTTTTGACTTAAATCGTCTTGAAAATCTATGGCAAGACTTGAAAATGGCTGTCAAGCAATGATCAACAACCAACGACAAAGCTTGAAGAATTTTTTTAAGAATAATGTGCAAATATTGTACAATCCAGGTGTGCAAAGCTCTTAGAGACTTACCAAGAAAGATTCACAGCTGTAATCGCTGTGAAGGTTTTCACTTTGTCATTATGGGTTATTGTGTGTAGACGAGTTAAAAAAAAACATATTTAATCCATTTAGAATTCAGGCTGTAACACAACAAAATGTGGAATAACACAACAAAATTTGGAATAAGTCGACGGGTATGAATACTTTCTGAATGCACTGTAGGCGGGTTAACTGTAGACGGGTTTAAAAAAAACATATTTAATCCATTTAGAATTCAGGCTGTAACACAACAAAATGTGAAATAAGTCGACAGGTATGAATACTTTCTGAATGCACTGTATGGTACCAGCCTACTACTGTACTATTACCAATAGTATACTCCTTTACTTTTACTACTATTCTATTTTATATTGCTGCTACTATACCATACGGTAATATGCTATAATGATAGAATAATAATAATAATAAATAAATACATAAAATACAAATTGTATCCCTTATTTTACCAAGTGAGTTGACTGAAAATACATTCTCATTTCCAGCAACAACTTGGGGAAAGTTACAAAACATAGTAAACATATATATTTAACCTACAAAATACTGTATATAAGCAAGTAAAGGTGCTTGTGGAATGTAGACCATTCCACAAGCAAGGTGCAAAATAGCTAAAGGCAGATTTACCTAACTGTCGAGATCGAAGGGATCTCCAGAGTTAGCCATCCCTGACACCGTGTCTGATAGCTTGTATTTCTGTAGACCAACAGAGAAGTTAGATATGGTAGTAGTTTACACAAAATGGCTTTATAAACAATGTATCGATCTACAAGACTTCAAGGAGGGCCAGCCTACGTTCTGATACAGAATGCAGTGATGTGTGCTGAAACTATCACCCATAATAAAGCGTAATGCACTTATCAACTGCATCCAGTAGCTTCAATGCAGTGGTAGCTGCATTCATATAGCAATGCTATTTTTACTTGTTATTATTATTTGTTATTCACTATGTACTTATTCCTTGTGTCACTATTATAATTTTTTTAACTTTTTTTTAACATTGTTGGAAAAGGACCCCTCACTGTTGTTTATGAAACATGTGACAAATAACTGTTAAGATGGCGCCGTACCAGATGGCCGCCGTTTTGAAAGCTCCGAACCAATTGAGCTATTTTCAGATTATTTTGTGGTTTATTTTTACTTTATTTTCACTAAATGTATCTGCTATTATTTCATACAACTGACAATAACTTTTGAACATCAGATCAGCAGATACTTACCGCAATTCCAGCTTCAACTTCGACTCATCTGTCCTGGGCTCTCGTTGTAATTCTGACCCAATTTTTGGGCTACCCATAAGGAATCGCCAGCGTTACAGAGGTGGGGGGGGGGGGGGGGGATCCTGGTGAGATTAAGGCGAAGGGAAAACCCACCACCTCTTCCCTCCATTCTACTGGCCAATATACAGTCACTCGATAATAAGATGGATGACCTCCAGTTGAGGATTTGCTACCAACAGGACTCTCGAAACTGCAATATTATTTGCTTTTCTGAAACATGGCTCTCGGACAAGATGGCTATCTATTTCAATGGATTCTCCATTGGCGGACACAACAGTGGAGTCGTTTAAATCGGGGGGGAGAGACGTTTGCCTCTACATCAACACCAACTGGTGTGCTGACTCCAGTGCGGTGGAAGTGTCGACCCACTGTTCACCCGTCTTGGAATACCCAATGGTCAAATACATTCCACCTCAGGACAAGAAGAAGAACAAGCTCACACTTAATAAATTGTACAAGGCTATAAACAAGCATTAAAACCTACATCCAGGGGCTGCTTTTCTGGTTGCCGGCTATTTTAATTCTGCGTCACTAAGACGTGATGCCCAACATCCATCACCATGTCTCCAATGCCACTAGGAGCAATAAAGTCCTACACCACTGTCTTTCTACACACAAGCAAGCATACAGTGGTTCATCAATTAAAAGTTTAGAGCTTATGCCACGACCGTTTGTGGTTGTTGATGGCAGATTGTGGTAAATTGCGTCATTCTGTCATTGCACCACACTATCACAAGGGGGAGTTAGAACGCTGATCTATCAATAGTCTAAACTGTGGCACAAATATACTACCTTTTCGTAAATTAATGGAGGTGTGAATGTTTCAGTCCGAGAGTCTCTCTTCTCTGGCACTAGAGTCCTACATCAGGCAATTTTTTTTGGCCTGATGCAGGTCCTGGAGTTGAGAGAGAACTTGGGTAAATACAATGGCACAGTTACACTTGAAATGTGGACTGACAATTTTAAAAAAATAGGCATGGTGGGCTTTTGGTTTCTCAAATAAATAACAAACTGTCTTTATTTACCACAGTGTGAAAGAGTAATAGGCCCTCTAAATAAAGTGAGTTTCTGAAGCACAGAATCCTTCTTTGCATATGTGAAGAAGAAACTGAATGAAAAAGAGTCCATTGAGGATAGGGAGGGGAAAAAGGTTGCCCATATTTTCAAGACCTGAGCTACAAAATGTATTTATGTACTAGTTCATTTAGGCAATTTAATATATTTGTTTTGGCTTGTCCTATTTATTAGGCTATTTCGCAGAATAAAGCTGTTTTTGTCAGCATAAAGCTGTATTTGTCAGCATAAAGCTGATTGACTCACTCATTCATGGCTTTGGATCAAAATAAATAAGTCTTACCTTGTTTCAAAGTAGCCTAAACAAAATCTGACCATAGGCTAAACATTTCCTCATTAACATTACGCCATTGAAACCAGCATTTTCTCTTGTTCTGTTGGTTTTCAAATAAACTTTATTTTCGATGTGTGGAAGCCAAACACACAATCCTAATCATATTAACAACCCACACTAGGTCTTCCCTCTTATTAAATTTCTCACAAATATTGTTATCTCGGTCACATCAAACCATTCGCATTTGAGGAGCCGGTGGGCTTTGGGAGAATAGTGCACTTTGAGAATGTGTTTTTCCGGCAGTTGCATTTTTGGAACATAGCCAACTGCGGTGTGCGATTGCAGCACTTATAATGTGAAGAAATAATAGTCAACATTTTAAGCTAAACATTTTGATCTGTTGTATCTGCCTTCTGGGCGTGGCTTTTTAATTACAGGGTTTGTATGAATTTTGTATCTATTGTCCCAGAACTGTCCCAGTCTGTTTTGAACAACCCATTACATCTTTTTTTAATTATCCCCGGGATGGCGGGATATCATCGAGCCCTGAGACACTGTAGCAACTGTTGTTAGTTTATCGTATTGAATTCTGTCTATTGTACTTTGTATAAAACAATTATTGATGTGTCTGTTTAAAGTGCGCATTTATGTTTTCTACTAATTTGCGCCTGTGTCATCTCGTTCTCGACCATAGGACTGCTTGGAAAATATAAGTTCTCAAAGGAAATCTCTGTTGTGCGAGTTGTCTAGGCCTGTTTTCAGTTGTTTTGCCTATATAGTTTGGTATACTGCTCTTTATTTGGATATACAGTTAATCCTTTTTGCCTATTCTTGGACTCAAACGTTAGCTTTTTTTTGTAAATATCTTCATCACATATTCACTGTTCTTAGCCTATAATAAAACCTTAATTCCATCTTTATCGAACCAACTGCACACCCTCTGCATAAGCTATCTTTTTGTTAAATGTTATGTTTCTGTTTCTCTGTTCATTGTTTCTCTGTTCCTTGTTTCTCTCTTCTTGTGCCGGAGTTGTTTTAAGAACGTGATGGTATAGCAATAGCCTAATAAACTTGACATTAACTTGAATCTTCTCTCTTCAATTTACCGACTTACAAAATCACCTGTAGTCTAGTAAAGCATATTGTTTTTTATTATTTCCAGTACAATTTAGTTAATCATATTTATAATATTTTACGTTTTAAAGTCTCTAGTACAGCCAATTTTACAAACAGTCAAATGCATTATGGAATTCAATCACTTGACATGTTGCAGTTTATTAATTGTTCAATTATTCAAGGCTCCCTTTGTTATTTATTTTTTAACTAAAATGCTTTACTGTATTTAAAGACATGGATGACTTGTACGCCATGTGATATCATGCACAAATGAATGAATGGTTGATCAATATACTGTATATTGGAAGTAGGCCTTTATGCCAATAAGTAAGTTATGCTAAAACAGCTAACAGGACACTTAGCCCTACAGCTCCATGTCATTTCAATAACTTAGCTTCTCAGAGATGCCCTCTGATGGTCGAACTAGCACTAATGACAACAATGGCTGACAGTAGAATACTATGATATCCTGCACTCCAACTTGCCATACCATTCCGCAGGAAACAGGGGGTGAACATGCCCCCATCCACATCAATAGGGCTGCAGTGGAGCAGGTTGAGAGCTTCAAGTTCCTCGGTGTCCAAATCACAAAAGACTTAAAATGGTCCAATCACAGCGCCTCTTACCCCTCAGGAAGTTGAAAAAGTTTGGCATGGGCCTTCAAATCCACAAAAAGTTCTACAGCTCTACCATTGAGAGCCTCTTGACTGGATGCATTTCTGCCTGGTATTACAATAGCACCTCCCTCAATCGCATGGCACTACAGAGGGTGGTGCGTACAGCCCAGTACATCACTGGGGCCGAGCTCCCTGCCATCCAGGACATCTATATCAGGCGGTGTGGTAGGAAGGCCCGGATAATCGCTAAAGACTCCAACCACCCAAGCCATAGACTATTCTCTCTACTTCCACACGGCAAACGGTACGGGTGAATCAAGTCTTGCACTAACAGGCTCTTGAACAGCTTCTATCCCCAAGCAATAAAACTGATAAATAGCTAACAAAATAGCTACACAGACTATCTGAGTTAACCTTGTATCTTTATTGACTTTTTATTTGTATTTTTGTCTCTATGCACACTCACAGGGCCCTACACACTCACGTTCACTACATCATCTGCTCACTCACACGTAATATGCACATACATTTATACTGACTCTAAACACACACACACCAACTCACATACAAGCTGCTTCTACTCTCTTTATCTTATATACTGTCTTCTAGTAACCTTACCCAAACACATATCTACCTCCATGACTCCAGTTTCCCTGCACATTGTAAATATGGTATTGGGACTGACCCTGTATACAGTATAGTATGCTTACTTACTTATTGTGTTCGTCATATTTATTCTTATTTCTTGTGTTTTTTTCTAATATTACATTGTTATTGAAAATGTACATTGTTGGGATTTGAGTTTGCAAAAAAGGCATTTCACTGTGTTTGGGCACGTATTTGAGGAAGAGTAGCAGCAGATAAGGCAGTTTATACAATTTTAAAATATAACAATACATTCACAGATTTCACAACACACTGTGTGCCCTCAGGCCCCTACTCCACCACTACCACATATCTACAGTACTAAATCCATGTGTATGTATAGTGCGTATGTTATCGTATGTGTGTGTGTGTGTGTGTGTGTGTGTGTGTGTGTGTGTGTGTGTGTGCCTGTATGCATGTGTCTGTGCCAATGTTTGTGTTGCTTCACAGTCCCCGCTGTTCTATAAGGCGTTTTTTAATCTGTTTTTTAAATCTAATTTTACTGCTTGCGTCAGTTACTTGATGTGGAATAGAGTTCCATGTAGTCATGGCTCTATGTAGTACTGTGTGCCTCACATAGTCGGTTCTGGACTTGGGGACTGTGAAGAGACCTCTTGTGGCATGTCTTGTGAGGTATGCATTGGTGTCCGAGCTGTGTGCCAGTAGTTTAGACAGACAGCTCGGTGCATTCAACATGTCAATACCTCTCATAAATAAAATGAGTGATGAAGTCAATCTCTCCTCCACTTTCAGCCAGGAGAGATTGACATGCATATTATTAATGTTATCTCTCTGTGTACATCCAAGGGCCAGCCGTGCTGCTCTGTTCTGAGCCAATTGCAAAAAGTTATTTTTTGTGGCACCTGACCCCACAACTGAACAGTAGTCAAGGTGCAACAAAACTGGGGCCTGTAGGACCTGCCTTGTTGATAGTGTTGTTAAGAAGGCAGAGCATCGCTTTATTATAGACAGACTTCTCTCCATCTTAGCTACTACTGCATCAATATGTTTTGACCATGACAGTTTACAATCTAGTGTTACTCCAAGCAGTTTAATCATCTCAACTTGCTCAATTTCCACATTATTTATTACAAGATTTAGTTGAGGTTTAGGGTATAGTGAGTGTTTTGTTCCAAATACAATGCTTTTAGTTTTAGAAATATTTAGGGATAACTTATTCCTTGCCGCCCACTCTGAAACTAACTGCAGCTCTTTGTTGAGTGTTGCAGTCATTTCAGTCGCTGTAGTAGCTGACGTACGTGCATGTGACATTAAAACACTTGAAAATAAAATTGGATTTGATATCGCCATAGTCTAAGACTGGAATGAATGTCTGACTGAATGATTTGTTTTCTGCTATTTAATGATAATGTCTTAAAACTTCTTAGGGATAGCCCACTTTTATACATTTTTGCCTAAATGACATACCCAAATCTAACTGCCTGTAGCTCAGGCCCTGAAGCAAGGATATGCATATTCTTGGTACCATTTGAAAGGAAACACTTTGAAGTTTGTGGAAATGTGAATTTAATGTAGGAGAATATAACACAATAGATCTGGTAGAAGAAAATACAAAGAAAAAAACAACCGATCTTTTTCTACCACTACATTTGAAATGCAAAAGAAAGGTCGTAGTTCTAGCCATCACTCTTGTTGTAATTCCGATAGTGTCCACAAGATGGCAGCAGTGTATGTGCAAAGTAACTTGAAGTATGAGTGAACAACAAGACTTTTAGTGTGAAGTCCCCAGGTACATTTGGGCAAATCGTGAAGGAGACATTCACATTCATATTCCATTTTTCTGCAAGAATATTGTCAAATCTGTATACTTGGACTTTGATTTAGCTTTCCAAGTATTAGTAGCCATATTATAAGTTCAACATTTGCAAAACAATCAGTTTTCCTAACTTCATAATTCTGAATATCCTTCTAATTTCTGTCCAGAATGAACAGGCATGCTGTCGTACAAGGTTAGTAGCTACATTTTACAACATATATATATATGGTTTACTCCCATAAAGCCCATCTCATTGGCTATCTAGCTAGATTTGTTTGAACCCGATTGTTGCTTATTTGACAAAGATACAGTTGTTCAAGTGATGGCCGCCCGCGTCATTGGTGTGCCATGAAGGCGTCACTCTCTGACCAAATATGGTGTCCTATAGGATATACTACACCCCCAATTAAATAGTGAAGTCTTGTTACCTTCTAGAATCTCTGAGGAATAGATTCGAATGTGATTTGACTTGTTGAAACAACATTTAGGGTGAGATTTTCACAGATTCCTTTCTTTGCAAATTGAACGAGTGGAAATACAAAATCGATTGTGCATGATATATGGACCTTTTCAGGATATGAAAAATTATTTTATCTAACAAAACGACACTTCATGTTATCTCTGGGACCATTTGGATGATAAATCAGAGCAAGATTTCAGAATGTGAGTACACATTTCACCTTCAGAGGTGAATTTATCAAATCTACTCCAGTGAAAAAAGTGTTTTGTTGTTAGGAGCTCTCCTCAAACACTAGCATGTCATTTTTTCCCCGCAGTAATAGCTACTGTAAATTGGACAGTGCAGTTATATTAACAAGAATTTAAGCTTTCAGCCGATATAAGACACATATGTACCGACATTTGTTGTTTCTCTAAAATCTGCGATCTTGACATAACGCGCTGCATGATTTACAACTGTCCCATTGACGGAACGCCAATTTAACTCATCAACATGCTTTTTGAAGGAAAGCCTATCATCAATCCACATGCCTAGATATTTACTGTGTAAGTGGGGACACAATCAGTGAAGGCACCATCTAATGTACGTATGCATAAATCATTAGATATATTTTTAAGTAATTTGGAAAATAACATATAATTGGTTTTTACCTGCATTAAGTACCAATTTCAGTTCAACAAAGACTTTCCTTGTTTTCCGGTTCCAGTGGCATGCATTGAAACACGTGACCTTTTTGTGGCTTTTGTGGCAAATTACTATGAATTAATGGACTTATTTCCTAAAACTTGTCAATACAAAACATCATTAAGGTGTGGGACATTCATTGTGTGATAAGAAATAACTAGCAGGTCTATTTCTCTCTAACAGCTAGAATTTGTCCATCCATAATTCAAATCAAATCAAATTTTATTAGTCACATTCTCTGAACCTTACAGTGAAACGCTAACTTACAAGCCCTTAATCAACAATGCAGTTTTAAGAAAAAAAGTAAAGAAAGTATTTACAAAAATAAACTAAAGTAAATAAAAAGTAAAAGAAACAAAAAATATATATAAGGTAAGAAAAATGTAAAAATCACAAATAATTAAGGAGCAACAATAAAATTACAATAGCGAGGCTATATACATGGGGTGCCGGTACAGAGTCAATGTGCGGGGGCACCGGTTAGTTGAGGTAATTCAGGTAATATGTACATGTAGGTAGAGGTAAAGTGACTATGCATGGATAATAAACAGAGTAGCAGCAGCGTAAAAAGGGGGTGGGTGGGGACAATTCAAATCGTCCGGGTAGCGTTTTGATTAGCTGTTCTTGGGGGTAGAAGCTGTCAAGAAGCTTTTTGGACCTAGACTTGGCGCTCCAGTACCACTTGCCGTGCGATAGCAGAGAGAACAGTCTATGACTAGGGTGGTTGGAGTCTTTGGCAATTTTTTGGGCCTTTCTCTGACACCACCTGGTATAGAGGTCCTGGATGGCAGGAAGCCATCCAGGACCTCTATACCAGGTGGTGCCTTGCGGTGCCTTGCGGTCGGAGGCAGAGCAGTTGCCATACCAGTTAACATACCAGGCAGTGATGCAACCAGTCAGGGTGCTCTCAATGGTGCAGCTGTAGAACCTTTTGAGGATCTGGGGACCCATGTAAAATGTTTTTAGTCTCCTGAGGTGGAATAGGCATTGTTGTGCCCTCTTCATGACCGTCTTGGTGTTTGGACCGTGATAGTTTGTTGGTGATGTGGACACCAAGGAACTTGCAGCTCTCAACCTGCTCCAATACAGCCCAGTCGATAAGAATGGGGGCATGCTCGGTCCTCCACAATCATCTCCTTTGTCTTGATCATGTTTAGGGAGAGGTTGTTATCCAGGTGTCTGACCTCCTCCCTATTGGCTGTCTTATTGTTGTCGGTGATCAGGCCTTCCACTGATGTGTTGTCGGTAAACTTAATGGTGTAGGAGTTGTGCTTGGCCATGCAGTCATGGGTAAACAGGGAGTACAGGAGGGAACTGAGCATGCACCCCTGAGGGAACCCTGTTTTGAGGATCAGTATGGCAGATGTGTTGTTACCTAACCTTACCACCTAGGGGCGGCCCGTCAGGAAGTCCGGGATCTAGTTGTATAGGAAGGTGTTTAGTCCCAGGGTCCTTAGCTTAGTGATGAGCTTTGAAGGCACTATGGTGTTGAATGCTGAGCTGTAGTCAGTGAATAGCATTCTCACGTAGGTGTTCCTTTTGTCCAGGTGGGAAAGGGCAGTGTGGAGTGTAATAGAGATTGCATCATCTGTGGATCTGTTGGGGCGGTATGCAAATTTGGGTGGGTCAAGGGTTTCAGGGATAATGGTGTTGATCTGAGCCATGACCAGCCTTTCAAGGTACATCATTGCTACAGATGTGAGTGCTATGGGTCGGAAGTCATTTAGGCAGGTTACCTTGGTGTTCTTGGGCACAGAGACTATGGTGGTCTGCTTGAAACATGTTCGTATTACAGACTCAGGGACAGGGACAGCGCATGTTCGGAATACAGGTCCTGGTAATACGTCTGGCCCTGCGGCCTTGTGAATGTTGACCTGTTTAAAGGTCTTACTCACCGGTTACAGAGAGCGTGTTCACACAGTCGTCCGGAACAGCTGATGCTCTCATGCATGCTTCAGTGTTGCTTGCCTCGAAGCGAGCATAGAAGTTATTTAGCTCATCTGTTAGGCTCGTGTCACTGGGCAGCTTGCGGCTGTGCTTCCCTTTGTAATCCGTAATAGTTTGCAAGTGCTGCCACATCCGACGAGCATCAGAGTCGTTGTAGTACGATTCAATCTTAGTCCTGTATTGACTCTGTGCCTGTTTGATGGTTCATCAGAGGACATAGCGGGATTTCATTGAAAGCGGCAGCTCTACCCTTTTGCTCAGTGCGGAAATTAACTGTAATCCATGGCTTCTGGTTGGGGTATGTACATACTGTCACTGTATGGACGACTTCATCAATGCTCTTATTGATGAAGCCAGTGACTGATGTGGTGTACTCCTCAATGCCATCAGAAGAATCCCGGAACATATTCCAGTCTGTGCTAGCAAAACAGTCCTGTAGCTTAGCATCTGCGTCATCTGACCACTTCCTTAGTGAGTCACTGGTGCTTCCTGCTTTAGTTTTTGCATGTAAGCAGGAATCAGGAGGATAGATTTATGGTCAGATTTGCAAAATGGAGGGTGAAGGAGAGCTTTGTACCACTCTCTGTGTGTGGAGTACAGGTGGTCTACCGTTTTTTTTCCCTCTGGTTACACATTTAACATGCTGGCAGAAATGAGGTAAAATGGATTTATGTTTCCCTGCATTAAAGTCCCTGGCGTCTGGATGAGCATTTTCTTGTTTGCTTATGGCATTATACAGCTTGTTGAGTGCCGTCTTAGTGCCAGCATTGGTTTGTGGTGGTAAATAGATAGCTACGAAAAATATAGATTAAAACTCTCTTGGTAAATAGTGTCGTCTACAGGTTATCATGAGATACTCTACCTCAGGCGAGCAAAACCTTGAGACTTTCTTAATATTAGATTTTGTGCATCAGCTGTTTTTTACAAATAGGCACAGACCGCCACCCCTTGTCTTACTGGAGGCAGCTGTTCTATCCTGCCGATGCACCGAAAACCCAGCCAGCTATTTGTTATCCATGTCTTCGTTCAGCCACGATTCGGTGAAACATAAGATATTACAGTTTTTAATATCCCGCTGGTAGGTTAGTCTTGATAGGAGCTCATCCATTTTGTTATCCAATGATTGCACGTTGGCTAACAGGACTGATGGTAAAGGAGGATTACTCACTTGTCATCGGAGACTTGCACGGCACCCCGACCTACCTCCCCGATATCTCTGTCTCTTCTTCATATGAATGACGGGGATTTGCGGGTGTCTGAAGTAAATCCTTTGTGTCCAACTCGTTAAAGAAAACATCTTTGTCCAGTACGAGGTCAGTAATCACTGTCCTGATATCCAGAAGCTCGTTTCGGTCATAAGAGATGGTAGCAGAAACATTATGTACAAAGTAAGTTACAAATAACGCGAAAAAACACACACAATAGCACAATTGGTTAGGAGCCCGTAAAACGGCAGCCATCTCCTCCAGCACCATCATAGTCAACTGTGGGGATATAGTAGCTCTCAATACCAGACAACAGAAAGAGCTGGCTGGTACTATACGATAAATTGTGAGGAGATTACCTCTCCCCTCGATTTACAGTTAAAACCTGTAAATGAATCATTGGCAGTGCTCACTGCTAAAGTAGATACCTATTCAACCAAAGTGGAATGTCTGGAGAAGGCACCCAATGTGACAGAGGTGTGACTCCATGATCTGGAAACAGCGCAAGCTAAATTGTAAGGGATAATCAAACTTCTAAAAGATTAAACAGAATCCCTCAAATGATCCCTGTAAATTCAATGTGCGGGTCACAGGACTTGAAACTGGTGTGGAGGCGGGCAACACAACTTCCTTCATGAGAAATATTTTCTATGAACTGTTTAGGCAGGAGAAGCTGGGTACCATGCCAGGCAAAATCGCACTTCATTAGCTCATTGTTAGTGACATATCCAAATAAATGTCACTAGGAAACAACTTAAACAAATGCAAATGCAGCTACTTTGCTGATATTCTGGCTGCTCTTTTTGACATGACTGTAAGTTAGCCAAAGGTGGCTAGCTAGCAAGCAAGGGATAAGAACGTTGCCAGCCAGTATGGCAATGGACCATTGAGAATGAACAACTGGGTCGGTTCCATAGATACAGAACAGGAAGACTGAACGACTGGGTCGTGTCTCTAGCATCCCTAGATTTGTGTCGGGACGAAATCCTGTGGAAGGATGAAATAATATGAATAAATTAATCAAAATAATGTTACTAAAAATGTCTATCATTGTTTGGATATGTTGCTAGCCTGTTGAATAAAAGGGATAATGCCAGAGAATCCGGTGTTTAGAAGATATATTGGCAAGGGTGTTGTTAGGCGCAAGATTAACTAGAGGGCCGACAAACAGTCTCGATGTAAATATAAATAGACATGGAATCCCTGGCCACGTTAATAATGAAACACTAGTCACTTTAATAATGTTTTACTCATTTCATGAATTACCTGTCAAAAGTTCGGACACATACTCATTCAAGGGGTTTTCTTGATTTCTACTATTTTCTATGTTGTAGAATAATAGTGAAGACATCAAAACTATGAAATAACAGATAGGGAAACATGTAGTAAGCAAAAAAGTGTTAAACAAATTCAAATACTGTGACATGGTAAGGTTGGATCCAGGTGCAGAGAAGAGACCAGACGAGGTCAGTGGTTAAGGATAAACATAATATTTTACTGAGAAATGGTAACAGAATAATCACAGTAACACTTGGAAAACAATCAACACCAAGTCTCAAAAACTCACTCGGCACACAATTCAAGCTTCTGCAAAGGACAACAGAAAACACACCTCTTTTAACAAGTAAATCATAATGAGTAAATAGTACACACCTGAGTGCCGTTAATGTCTCTAGGACGGTCTCTGCCGTCCTCTGGTGACAGGTGGAACCATGACAAATATATTTTAGATTTTAGATTCTTCAAAGTAGCCACCCTTTGTCTTGATGACAACTTTGCACACTCTTGGCATTCTCTCAACCAACTTCACCTGGAATGCTTTTCCAACAGCCTTGAAGGAGTAACCACATATGCTGAGCACTTGTTGGCTGCTTTTCCTTCACTGTAACGTCTAACTCATCCCAAACAATTTCAATTGGGTTGATGTTGGGTGATTGTGGAGGCCAGGTCATCTGATGCAGCACTCCATCACTCTTCTTCTTGGTCAAATAGCCCTTACACAGTTTGGAGGTGTGTTGGGTCATTGTCCTGTTGAAAAACAAATGCAAACCAGATGGGATGGCGTATCACTGCAGAATGCTGTGGTAGCCATGCTGGTTAAGTGTGCCTTGAATTCTAAATAAATCACCGACAGTGTCACCAGCAAAGCACCCCCACACCATCACACCTCCTCCTCCATGCTTCACGGTGGGAACCACACATGTGGAGATCATCCGTTCACCTACTTTGCGTCTCACAAAGACACGGTGGTTTGAACCAAAAATCGCAAATTTGGACTCATCAGACCAAAGGACAGATTTCCACCGGTCTAATGTCCATTGCTCGTGTTTCTTGGCCGAAGCAAGTCTCTTCTTCTAATTGGTGTCCTTTAGTAGTGGTTTCTTTGCAGCAATTTGACCATGAAGACCTGATTCACGCAGTCTCCTCTGAACAGTTGATGTTGATATGTCTCTGTTACTTGAACTCTGTGAAGCATTTATTTGGGCTGCAACTTCTGAGGCTGGTAACAATAATGAACGTATCCTCTGCAGCAGATGTAACTCGGGGTATTCCTTTCCTGTGGCGGTCCTCATGAGAGCTAGTTTCATCATAGCGTTTTTTGGTTTTGCGACTGCACTTGAAGAAACGTCCAAAGTTCTTGAAATGTCCCACATTGACTGACCTTCATGTCTTAAAGTAATGATGTCGTTTATGTTTACTTATTTGAGCTGTTTTTGCCATAATATGGACTTTTACCAAATAGGGCTATCTTCTGTATACTCCAAATTAGTTTCTCTCTCGATTTATAGCGTTCTAACTTTTTAAAGCATAGTCATATTTTTATGAAATAGGGCTATCTTCTGTATACTCCAAATTAGTTTCTCTCTCGATTTATAGCGTTCTAACTTTTTAAAGCACAACTGATATGCTCAAACACATTATTAAGAAGGAAAGAAATTGCACAAATTAACTTTTAAGAAGTCACACCTGTTAATTTAAATTTATTCCAGGTGACTACCTCATTTATTTTTATTTTTTATTTTAACTTTATTTAACCAGGTAGGCCAGTTGAGAACAAGTTGTCATTTACAACTGCGACCTGGCCAAGAAAAAGCAAAGCAGTGCGACAAAAACAACAACACAGAGTTACACTTAAACAAATGTACAGTCAATAACACAAAAGAAAATAAAAATCTATATACAGTGTGTGCAAATGTAGAAGAGTAGGGAGGTAGGCAATAAATAGGCCCTAGAGGCGAAAATAATTACAATTTAGCAATAATACTGGAGTGATAGATGTGCAGATGATGATGTGCAAGTAGAGATACTGGGGTGAAAAAGAGAAAGAGGGTAAGTAATAATATGGAGATGAGGTAGTCGGGTGTGATATTTACATATTGGCTGTGTACGGGTACAGTGATCGGTAAGCTGCTCTGACAGCTGATTCTTAAAGTTAGAGAGGGAGATATAAGACTCCAGCTTCAGAGATTTTTGCAATTTGTTCCAGTCATTGGCGGCAGAGAACTGGAAGGAAAGGCGGAGAAAGGCAGTGTTGGCTTTGGGGAGGCAATATATCTGCTGGAGCGTGTACTACGAGTGGGTGTTGCTATGATGACCAGTGAGCTGAGATAAGGCAGGGCTTTACCTAGCAAAGACTTATGGATGACCTGGAGGCAGTGGGTTTGGCGATGGATATGTAGTGAGAGCCAGCCAACGAGAGCATACAGGTCGCAGTGGTGGGTGTATATGGGCTTTGGTGACAAAATGGATGGCACTGTGATAGACTACATCCAGTTTGCTGAGTAGAGTGTTCGGGGCTATTTTGTCAATGACATTGCTGAAGTCAAAGATCGGTAGGATAGTCAGTTTTACGAGGGTATTTTTGGAGGCATGAGTGAAGGAGACTTTGTTGCGAAATAGGAAGCCGATTCTAGATGGAATTTTGGATTGGAGAAACTTAATGTGAGTCTGGAATGAGAGTTTACAGTCTAACCAGACACCTAGGTATTTGTGGTTGTCCACATATTGTAGGTCAGAACAATCCAGAGTAGTGATGCTAGTCGGGCAGGGGGTGTGGGCAGCAATCAGTTGAAGTGCATGCACTTAGTTTTACTAGCATTTAAGAGCAGTTGGAGGCCACGGAAGGAGTGTTGTATGGCGTTGAAGCTCGATTGGAGGTTTGTAGCACAGTCCAAAGAAGGGCCAGTAGTATACAGAATGGTGTCGTCTGCGTAGAGGTGGATCAGAGAATCACCAGCAGCAAGAGCGACATCATTGATATAGACAGAGAAAAGAGTCGGCCCGAGAATTGAACCCTGGGCCCCCATAGAGACTGCCAGAGGCAACTTCAAATGTCTGAATACTTTCCAAAGGCACTGTATGTGCCTTAAGTTAGCAAAGCACTGCTTTGCAAGTTAACCCTGTTTTCTAAAAATTCCTATCAGATTTTGTAACCAGTGTCTTATGGGTTCTACAGTATGCTATGGGATTTCATTTAATTTTATAGGAATCCAATGCAGGAATCTTATCAAAAAATCTTATCGGAGGATTATATAGGATTATATCCTACAGGATAGGTTCCAAAATCTGATAGGATCAGACACTAGATTTTTAAAATTGGAATCCTATAGGATTTTTTGACTGGGGAAACATTAAAGATCCACCACT
Organism: Salmo salar; assembly: GCF_965601325.2. Classification (NCBI taxonomy): domain Eukaryota; kingdom Metazoa; phylum Chordata; class Actinopteri; order Salmoniformes; family Salmonidae; genus Salmo; species Salmo salar. The sequence goes on along the minus strand of NC_138313.1, from coordinate 18,617,562 downwards.
ATATTTTACAGTAGGTATGGAGTTATTTTCTCCTTATGAATTTTTATTCCGAGCCCAAACCCATTACTGATTTCTATTTTCATGTCATCCAACAAATGTAAATGCCTGGAGTTTGCTAAATGGCATAAGGGCTTTGATTGGAACTGGTGCTTTGGTCAGATGACCTGAAAATGTAGCTCTTTGGCCACGCACATTGCTGCTGGGTTTGGCCTCAAAATGAGAATGCATTAATTAACAGAAAATATCTCCATAACTAATGTATAAATTCAGCAAAAAAATTAATGTCCTCTCATTGTCAACTGCATTTATTTTCAGCAAACTTATTAACATATGTAAATAATTGTATGAACATAACAAGATTCAACAACTGAGGCATAAACTGAACAAGTTCCACAGACATGTGACTAACAGAAATGGAACAATGTGTCCCTGAACAAAGGGGGTGTCAAAATTAACAGTCAGTATCTGGTGTGGCCACCAGCTGCATTAAGTACTGCAGTGCATCTCCTCCTCATGGACTGCACCAGATTTGCCAGTTCTTGCTGTGAGATGTAACCCCACTCTTCCACCAAGGCACCTGCAAGTTCCGGACATTTCTGGGGGAATGGCCCTAGCCCTCACCCTCCGATCCACCAGGTCCCAGACTTGCTCAATGGGATTGAGATCTGGGCTCTTCGTTGGCCATGGCAGAACACTGACATTCCTGTCTTCCAGGAAATCACGCACAGAACAAGCAGTATGGCTGGTGGCATTGTCATGCTGGAGGGTGATGTCAGGATGAGCCTGCAGGATGGGTACCACTTTAGGGAGGAGGATGTCTTCCCTGTAACGCACAGCGGTGAGATTGCCTGCAATGACAACAAGCTCAGTCCGATGATGCTGTGACACACCGCCCCAGACCATGACGGATCCTCCACCTCCAATTCGATCCCGCTCCAAAGTACAGGCCTCGGTGTAACACTCATTCCTTCGACGATAAATGCAATTCCGACTATCACCCCTGGTGAGACAAAACCGTGACTCGTCAGTGAAGAGCACTTTTTGCCAGTCCTGTCTGGTCCAGCGACTGTGGGTTTGTGCCCATAGGCGATGTTGTTGCCAGTGATGTCTGGTGAGGACCTGCCTTACAACAGGCCTAGAAGCCCTCAGTCCAGCCTCTTTCAGCCTATTGCTCTTTCAGTCCAGCCTACAATCCCTCCATCAGTCTGAGCACTGATGGAGGGATTGTGCATTCCTGGTGTAACTCGGACAGTTGTTGTTGCCATCCTGTGCATGTCCCGAAGGTGTGATGTTCGGATGTACCGATCCTATGCAGGTGTTGTTACACGTGGTCTGCCACTGCTAATTAGCTAGCTTTATAGGTTAGCGAGCCTCAAGCTTAGCAAGTAAAACTCCAGTAGTATTAATACACTCTGTATTCATCCTTGATCATTCAATTCCATTGCAGAAGAGGGAGGAGGAGAGTGGATTGTCCTCCGCCTCATCGTAGCTAGCTCTGCTGTGCTCTGTAGCAATTTAGCGAAGTTACCCTCGCTTTTTAGGTTTGTTGATACAACTTGCAGAGTGTGGGCTGTGACTGAGATAGTATGGCCTGTGCACACAGAGGATGGTGGAGATGTGCACGATTGGTTAATCAATATTTATAAGGAGCCATATTGTAAGTCGGTGTTTGGAGGGTGAAACTAACCAAGCCTTTCCGCACAAGGACCGGAATGACTTTGAAATAGTGGCAGCAACTTCCTCTGGAGGGGTCCTTTAAGTAGATTAATAAAGAAGGTGAGTATTTGGCCCGACGCTGTTGCCGCTTTGCTAATTGACGGTTTGATGTGGAGACCACAACCCACTTCACCTCTCTCTATTTCTATCTCTCAGTTTCTAACCCTCTCTCTCGCCCTCTCTCGCCCTCTCTCTCGCTCCCTATTTTTGCCTCCTCTCTCTCCCTTTCTCAATGTCTCTCTCAATCCTTCTCTCTTTCTCTCATCCCTCTCTTTCATTCCCTTTACGCTTTTGTTGAGATTGCGAAGTCAAGGTCTTCTCACCCATTTTAATGACTCCTCTTGTGTGTTACAAGAAATTAATTGATATTCTTACAAGCAAACAGCTAGGTGCTCATTTATCAATAGGTGTCAGTTTCTCCCGCCATAAAAATGTACTTTAATTTCCTCCTTCCTTCCTTGCTCCAGTCACTCTGAGTGCCCATTGCTTTAAATGCTTGACATTTAACATTTTGTGTACAGTTCAAATGCTCAAAGAGCTCTTGTGATGAGGTGATGAACGCTGCCTTGCCTGCAAAGCAGAATAAATTGACAAATATCCCTGAGAGATATACCAGAGATAAACCTCTACATGCAAATGAAAACATATTACCACAGACATGAACAATACACTGAGTGTACAAAACATTATGAACATAATGTTCTTTCCATGACATAGACTGACCAGGTGAATCCAGGTGAAAGCTATGATCCTATATTCACTTGGTAAATCCACTCAATCAGTGTAGATGAAGGGGAGGAGACAGGTTAAATAAGAATTATTAAGCCTTGAGACAATTGAGACATGGATTATGTATGTGTGCAAGAAAAATGTTTTTAAGTGCCTTTGAACGGGGTATGGTAATAGGTGCCAGGCGCACTGGTTTGTATCAAGAACTGCAATGCTGCTGGGTTTTTCACGCTCAACAGTTTCCCTTGTGTATCAAGAATGGTCCACCACCCAAAGGACATCCAGCAACTTGACACAACTGTGGGAAGCATTGGAGTCAACATGGGCCAGCATCCCTGTGGAACACTTTCGACACCTTGCAGAGACCATGCCCTGACGAATTGAAGCTGTGGTGCAACCCAATATTAGGAAGGTGTTCTTAATGTTTTGTGCACTCAGTGCATTTTGCCATGATGATGAATTTATTATGTGATGATACATTTAGTAAATATTGTTAAAACTCACATTATTTTTTCTCTCTCCTGTTTGTGAGACATTAAACTCTTCTCCCCAATGGTAGCATCCCAAATGGTATCCCATTCCCTTTATAGTGTACTACTTTTGACCAGGGCCCATAGGCCTCTGCTCAAAAGTAGTACACTATTTAGGGAACAGGGTGCCATTTGGGACACAAACCTAAAAGTTTACGTCTGGATGGTAAACGTTGTGGAAGGAATGGTGTTTATCCCATCTCCCCATGCAGTGGTTAGTCAAATGGACTAACTCAGGAGCACCCTGAGACCCACACCACCACACTGGACGTCTTGCTGTGACCTGACCGATTGCACATCATACTGAGGGGCAGCAGAGAACATTGGAATATTTGATTTCTTGTCAGGCGACTGAGCATAACTAAAACCTTCAATAACCCAATAACCTGCTTGAGACGTCCATGCCTCATCCCTCTGCCCCCCCCCCCCCCCCCCCCCCACCACCACCACCACCACCCATGTCCAACCTCAATCCCCAAAAATAGCTAGTTAAAAAGGAAGAAGGTACAACTTAAAAGTTAATGTCATCATAATAAAGGTGAAACTTACAATTGTTCACAGAAAAGCAAATATCATTCATATTAATGGTAAAAAATAGCCGGTCTTCAATTGGAACCTTGTGGTACTCGTTTTACGCTCCATGCCGTAATGAGTCCTAAGTAAGTAACTAAAAGTAATAATACGAGCAAATCTAGAGTGGTAAATCTAGTGGTGGCATGCGTTGATGTGTTGCTAGTATCGGTTGGTATACTTTGCATTTTGTCCCATATTTAATACAGTTGTCAAAAAGGAATGCCTACCAAAGCGATTGACAACAAACGGCTAAGCCTGAGGGTATATCAGCAGGTTTCTCAACATATGGTTTGAACCTGCAACACTGCAGTCATCTGATCTGCCTAAACTATCCTGTCATACTGTAGTCTCAAAAACATGCCGCAATAGAGGGGTTTAGTTTAACTCTAGCTAAACCCTCTCGCAATGCTCAGATACCAAATTAGGCCCTGGCTCCATGTACAACTTCTGGTTCATGTTTAATCATGTATATCCTTCCAGTATGCTAAGGACTGTACATTATAGTTTCTGATATTTATTTCATAGCATCATGCTTCTTCTTAGAAACAAATAGACGTTTCTCCTGCTGAGAAATGTAATATTAAAAACAGCTCTGTAAAATAAATAAGTAGAAAGACCAGTATCCATATTTACAACGGAGACATGTTGTGAGATTAGAAAATAAATTAGAGGCTCATCTGACATACTTAGAGAAATGATGTACAATGAGGCAAAAACTGCTTTGGGATATTTTGATCAAATGATTAATGAGTATAATAAATACATAATTTACTCGCCTGGCCGTAAACTATTTATCTGAAATGAATGCACCCAGCATTTGTTTTTCATAGCTCAGCACTTAGAAGGGTTTTAAGCAAAGTCTTTTGGAAATAACCAGCAGCTGTCAGCTTTTATTCAGAGAGAGATGGAAATTGTTCTTGTGCTCAGAGAAGTGTACATGTCAATAACTCGAAAAGGGTTTTTTATGATTAATTCAAACCTGATAAGATATCATTACACTTTTTAAGGATATCGACCGTCTCAGAGAGGCGTTGAATGAATAAAAAAGCATTTTTCTTCTCCACTTCATTAGTTTGTGCATCCTAAATTGACTCGTCAATATGCCTTTTGCACGAGTCAGCAAGCACATCATAGCAAGACAACATGACTATTTAATGCCCACGTCCTCCGTCTTCCCAAAGTGATGATTCGCCCTCTTTTGGAATCAAATGAATTTATTAGCACCCAAGTATTTACCAACTTATATTTTCTAAAAGTGTTATACATATACAAAGTGAGCGACAACACTGTGATGATTGTCAAAAGGAGTAGACCAAGGTGCAGCGTGGAAAGTGCTCATATTCATATTTATTGTAACTCAGAACACTCAAACAAAATAACAAACCAAGGAAAAACGAACGTCACGTTCTGCAGGCTTACTGAGCTGTACAAAAACAAGATCCCACACTGAAGGAGGGGAAAAAGGGCTGCCTAAGAATGATTCCCAATCAGAGACAATGCTAGACAGCTGCCTCTGATTGGAAACCATACTAGGCCAATTAAAGAAAAAAACAACAACATAGAAATATGACACATAGAATGCCCACCCTATGTCACACCCTGACCTAACCAAACAGAGAAAAACAGCTCTCTCAGGTCAGGGCGTGACAAACACAGCAGGTAGATACTGTATAAAGCACAGAAGACCCAGAACCATAGATATCCTATAAATGATCGAATATAGAATATAGTAATTATATATGTAATTCTATGCCGAGAACCTATTATAGACCTAACCATAACATATGTAAGGCACAGAACATCCAACATTAATACTGATCTCATTAGGAATGAGTGCCAAAAAACAGGTCAGATTAGCATACATTTGAAGAAGTGATTTCCCATTTACTGTGGATTACTGACTCTCTCACCACTCTCACAAGTAAAAACTGTTGCATTAAAAGCATTTAACCCATTTTGCTTCAACATATTGCACACATCAAAAGGCTGTTTTTGAAAAGAGCTCTGCTCTTTATAACTGCAGGGTACACTTTGTACGTTTTTCCCCCTTACCCACTCCACTCGACCCCCTACCCTTGCCGCGCCTGGCCTGCCACCCTCCACCCTCTGAATAGAGCGAGAGAGTAGAGAGAGAGCAGAGTAGAGCTAGGTGTTAAAACTACAGAAGACGAGTAGAGCCAGAGAAAGATCTTGCAGGTGCCCTGTGGGTATCTTTCAAATTAATCGTCTGGCTGGTCTGTCTTATGTGCAGTTTTTAAACATTAACAACACCTTTGAGAGCGAGGGATGAGGGGGGAGAGAGAGGGGAGTAAGGGAGAGAGTGGGAAGGCAGAGGGAATGAGCAGGACATGGCATGATGGTCTTTAATGTTTTATTGAACAGACACAAATTATTTTGGCCCTGGCCTTTAGTGTTGGTTGGAAGTCAATGAGAAGGCGAGTCGGGGCATGCCATGGGCGCTGAGCGGTGAGCGTGACAAGGAAAGTGTGGGATTGAAGGGTCTTTCTGTCTCTCTGAGGCCTACAGCAAAGGCTCACAAAGAGAAGTTTTATGGATCAATGATGATGACAAGTTTCCACTTATCACCTAATTACTTTAAATTACAACTCGGTGCTTCAGATTGCTCAGTGAGTCTCAGTTGGTAGAGCACGGTGCTTGCAACGCCAGGGTTGGAGGTTTGATTCCCACTGGGGACCAGTATAGAAATGTATGCACTCACTAATGTAAGTTGCTGTGGATAAGAGCTTGACTAAAATGTAAAATGATGAGCAATACAGTAAGCATAGACAGCCTGGTCTCATAGACTAGACGTAACATGGTAAATGTAAATCTGTGACACTCAAATTAGGATGATACTGTATGTTACGTATGGTTACAAAAGACAGATGGTTACTTAAGGCAAAAGCGAAAGTAGGGTGGTTGGTCGGGGTGTGTGTATAACGCGAACGTCTAGCAACCAGAGCATTGGGCCAGTAACCAAAAGGTTGATGGATCGAATCCCCGAGATGACAAGGTAAAAGTCTGTCGTTCTGCCGCTGAGCAAGGCAGTTAACCCACTGTTCCCCGGGCACTGAAGACGTGGATGTCGATTAAGGCAGCCCCCCGCACCTCTCTGATTCAGAGGGGTTGGGTTAAATGCGGAAGATACATTTCAGTTGAGGGCATTCAGTTGTACAACTGACTAGGTATTCCCCTTTCCCAAAGGTTGCAAGTTTGAATCTCATCAAAGACAATTTTAGCTAATTAGTAACTTTCCAACTACTTACTAATTTGTATCTACTTTGCAACTGCTTAGCATGATAACTAACCCTAACCCTAACCTTAACCCTTTTAGCTAACTCTTCCCCTAACCCGAACATTAAGCGTTTAACCTAACTCTTAAACTTGACCCTAACCCCTAACCCCTAGCCTAGCTAAAGTTAGCCAGCTAGCTAACGTTAGCCACCTAACTAAAATTCATAACATATACTAAGTTTTGCAAGTTCATAACATATTGACTGTTTTACAAATTCGTAACATATAATACAAATTGTAATTCATAACATATCATACGAAATGAGTAATGGACATCCACAAATTAATACATACCATACCAAACTTAACATATCATACGGAATGGAGTGTCTCAGATTTTCCTTACATAATAATCCAAAATGCTCTGAGACAAGGTTGGCATAAAGTTTACTGTCCAATGGGGATGGCCAAGAGACTGTAGGTGGATGTCGAAATACAGTACCAGTCAAAAGTTTGGACACACCTACTCATTTCAGGGTTTTTCTTTACTACTATTTTACTATTTAAAGGAGTTCCTACATATACTGAGCACTTGTTGGCTGCTTTTCCTTCACTCAGCCAACAAGTGCTCAGTATATGTGGGAACTCCTTCAAGACAGTTGGAAAAGCATTCCTCATGATGCTCGTTGAGAGAATGCCAAGAGCGTGCAAAGCTGTCATCAAGGCAAAGGGAGGCTACTTTGAAGAAACCAAAATATAAAATATATTTTGATGTGTTTAACACTTTTTTGGTCACTACATGATTCCATATGTGTTATTTCATAGTTTTGATGTCTTCACTATTATTCGACAATTTAGAAAATAATAAAAAATAAAGAAAAACCCTTGAATGAGTAGGTGTGTCCAAATTTTTGACTGGTACTGTAGATGATGATAATTTGTCAAGTTTTTTTTTATATAGCAGCTGACTGATGGGACAGATGGGAGATATCTATGGTGAGTTATCAGCCATGGAGAATATTTTCTTTCAAATAAATAAGTGCACTTTAAGCTTTCCGTAGTACATTAACCATCAGTAAGCACTATTTCCGCTGATGGCTGACTGACTGACGGACTGACGGGCTGACTAGTGTTAGTAGATTAATAATTTGTGGTTATAATTTACTCTCACTGGGTACGTTCCAAATGGCACCCTATTCTCTATATAGTGCATTACTTTACCAGGACCCATTGGACTCTGGTCAAAAGTTGTGCACTTATAAGGAATAGGGTGTCGTTTGGGACGCAGACATTGAGTAACGGAGATGTCCTCTACAAGAGAGTGAGGAGAAGACTCAGGCACTCTAAGCTTTTAAAAATGCATTATATTTATTTAAAAGCCTTACACTTATTTAAAAGCATGAGACTTATTTAAGTTGCTCTTGGCGAGCCCGTTTATACTACCCTATATGTAGTAAAATGATTTAATTTTTGGTTTGAGAGAGCTCTGCTGTTTATTTTTCAATTGCATTGGATGCCCCCTTTAATGTCTTATTATCATCTCTTAATAACCCTGACTAAATGACAGCTATATTCAACCCATTAAAAATATCTATTTAAGCAATAAGGCCCGAGGGTGTGTGGTATATGGCCAGTATACCACGGCTAAGGGCTGTTTTTTGGCACTACGCAACGCAGAGCCGTGGTATATTTCCATGTATCACAAGCCCCCGAGGTGCCTTATTGCTATTATAAACTGGTTACCAACATAATTAGAGCAGTAAAAATAAATATACCATGGCTGTCAGCCAATCAGCATTCAGGGCTCGAACCACCCAGTTTATCAATACCCTAAATGCTGATTGGCTGACAGCCGTGGTATATGAGACCATGGAATAAGGTATGACATAATATGTATTTTTCCTGTTCTAATTACGTTGGAAACCAGTTTATAATAGAAATAAGGCACCTCGGGATTTGTGGTATATTGCCAATATACCACGGCTAAGGACTGTGTCCAGGCACTCCGCGTTGTGTCGTGCTTATGAACAGTCCTTAGCCGTGGTACAGTATATTGGCCATATACCACACCTCCTCGGGCCTTATTGCTTAATTATAATGAGACATGAAAGCTTATACATGCTTATAATAAATGATAAAGCATTATACCTGTTGGCTTAGTGTTACCCTACTAGCCGAAATGACATATACACTCTCGTATCTATTTATTTGGACAGTGAAGCTAAAACTTTTATTTTGGCTCAAAACTCCAGCATGGGCGTGTAGACTACTGTAGGTATTATTAAGCTGACCCAGGTTGATTAAGCACAGCACAGCACAGTACTAAAAGACAGTGACAGCAGACAGCAGAACCCTTACCTTGGTACTAATTGTTATTCTGTGTCACACCCTGTTCGGTTTCACCTGTCTTGTGATTGACTCCACCCCCTCCAGGTGTTGCTTTTTCCATGGTGTATATATCCCTGTGTTTCCTGTCTCTCTGTGCCAGTTCGTCTTGTATGCCTTTCAAGTCAACCAGCGTTTTTCCCGTACTCCTGCTTGTATTCTTCTTTGCTAGTCCTCCCGGTTTTTGACCCTTGCCTGTTTTCTGGACTCCGTACCCGCCTGCCTGACCATTCTGCCTGCTCTGACCTCGAGCCTGCCTGTCTCTCTGTACCTCTTGGACTCTAAACTGGTTTTTACCTTTTACCTGTCCACGACCATTCTCTTGCCTACCCCTTTTGGATTGTTTAATAAATATCAAGACTCAAACAATCTGCCTCCCATTTCTGCATCTGGGTCTCGCCTTGTGCCCTTATATACTGAGAGTATTGTCACTAGTTATTCATGATTACAAAAACTCTGCTAATTCCATTAGTGTAACGAGACAGACAAGTTTCCCTCATCACACAGTTATTTCTAATGTGATAATGATACATTTGCATTGCTAATTATTATTTAAATATTAACTATGTACACCTACAGAAGAACTGTCATTAGCGTTAATGCTCAAGTTGTCAAGAACTCGGATGTGCCTGTTTATGCTACCATACGATTATGGCAGCCCCCGCACATCTCTGATTCAGAGGGTTAAATGAGGAAGACACATTGCAGTTGAATGCATTCAGTTGTACAACTGACTAGGTGTCCCCCTTTCCCTTTACTGTAGGTTTAGTCGTCATTACAAGGCTTATTGTTGACAAGCGCACTCCACATGACTTTTGAAAGGCATTTTACGCTTGAGTCGACATCCGTAGCATTTGCTGGGGATTCAATCTCCACGAATGCAAAGGAAATTGTCTGTAAAAGGCACATTGTCGACAGAGCAGTGTACTTGTCGACAATGCGCCTTTAATTGAATCCCGGGTCTAAAGACTGAAAGGCAAAACATTTATGTTGGAGTTTCTATAATGGACGTTTCATTCCAAAACGCTATACCTTGATGGTTTCATTTCAGAGACAAATAATCTAGTTTTTAATGCTATATATCTGCCCCACTTTCAGGCAAATAAGTAGTACTGTTAGGTTTTACACAGTCAAGTAACATAACAAAATGTTTGATATTGAAATATATACATGATACATTTGTGACATCAATGTTTAAAAAAATGCAATACTATAATATGAGATCTGTTTGTGAAACATTTACATTTTACATTTAGTCATTTAGCATATGCTCTTATCCAGAGTGACTTACAGTAAGTGCACTCATCTTAAGATAGCTAGGTGAGACAACCAAATATCACAGTCAAATATATAGGATACGAACACTCCATTCCAGCTAAACAATGGAAGAAATTACATTTTCATACACATCTAAAATCTATTAATAAAAAACAGTAATATTTTACACACTCATGAAGTTACCCATAAGCAATTCTGTCTGATTAAAAACACAGTAACATTTTACATTAAGTTGCCCCTATTACTATGTAACTACCACTAACTGTGTTAATAACTCAAACCAAAATCGGACCATGAATACACATGTAATGCCAGTCACACCCTGTCATTACAATGGTAATTCACAGGTGACTTTCAAACATGTAATCACAAAACATTAGTTATATAGTGGAACAAGAAACAGTGTAATAAGTTGTTACACATGTGGAATAACCTGCAGCAAGTGAATGTGTAATTACAATTGTGCAATAACTGATTCCTCTACAACCATATTACCATGTGATTACATAGTAAAACTTATGCAACGACTATGTTGTTAACACAGCTGTAACTGTGCTAGTTACATAGTTATAGGGTCAAAGTTTTGCCAAAAAAACGAATGTAAAAAAGTTGTTGGATATAGTATTTTGGAAATAAACTTCAATTGTGTACTATAAATTGGGTGGTTCGATCCCTGAATGCTGATTGGCTGACAGCCGTGGTATATCAGACCACATACCCATGGGTATGACAAAACATGTATTTGTACTGCTCTAATTATGTTGGTAACCAGATTCTAATCGCAATAAGACACCTCAGGGGTTTGTGGTATGTGGCCAATATACCACGGCTAAGGGCTGTATCCACGCACTCCGTGTTGCATTGTGCATAAGAACAGCCCTTAGCCGTAGTATATTGGCCATATACACAAGTATATTGGCCATATACCACACCCCCTCTGGCCTTATTGCTTAAGTATCAATTAACAATGTGCATATATCAAGGTAAGTTAGTGTCCATCCTGAACCCTGGTTCTGTAAACAGCAGATAGAAGTGTATTCCCATCTCCACAATGTGTTCTATCAGTGATACACTGCCTGGCTGTGCACAGGGTAGGACAAATGAAAAAGCTGTCCACAATAATATTTTCTAGTACCAGCACCACTGAATTGTATCAACCAGCTTTGGATTGAGTGCCACCACCAAACTGATGGCGAAATAGAGCTTTTGAGCAACTTGCTTTCAGCCACACAGAGGCTCTATCCTCTATCTGTGCACATGGAAGAAAAGAGAAGAAGAGAGAAGGATGAGGAGAGTGGGATTGTATTACAATAAAAACATTTTTAGGTGGAGTTGTGTTTTAGTTTGAAAGAGCACTCTACTTGTGCGGATAAGATTGACATATGCATTCATTGATGAGAGTGGATGGTTGATATGCAGCATTATCAGCTTCTAGCTTCTGCTTAGTGAGGTTCTGATGAAGGAAGATTAATCTACATCCCAAGGGGAACCCTATTCCTTACATAGCGCACTACTTTTAATCAGAGTCCCCAACAGTGCACAAAGCTGGTCATGATTATTTCAGAACCAGATCTGCCAGGGATCAGCCTCGGCCATCGTGCAAAGTAGCTATCAGATAGTCACTTTTAATATAGGAGAGGAAGAGAAGAGAGAAGAGGAAAGTGGGGCGTTTGTCATTAAAGTGTAATTTGGCTTTTTTACTTGGGAAGGATGGAAATACTATTAAAATAACTTTAAAGTGGCTTTAAAACAGCTTTAGAATGGGATGTAGAATTAGCGTGAAGAGCATTTACATTTCTGCACTGGAGTGAATGAAAAAATGCAAAGAGAAGCACAATGAGAAAAAAAAATCCCACCTGTTTTATAGATTCATTGCTAAATCAATAACTCATGAATGAGAAACATGGCGTTTTCCAAATCAAGCCTATCTTTTTTTTCTTTATTATCATTACTTAATTTATATATTTTTTATTTTGTTGTCACTTTCAATCACATTATTAGAGTTAATTATAACAATACCTTGTTGTGAAAGTGTGTGTGTGTGTGTGTGTGTGTGTGTGTGTGTGTGTGTGTGTGTGTGTGTGTGTGTGTGTGTGTGTGTGTGTGTGTGTGTGTGTGTGTGTGTGTGTGTGTGTGTGTTTGTAAAATGGGAGCAGGGTGTTGTGCTGTGACTACTGAGTGAGTGAATGTGGTTTAAGAAGTGTGTCTGCTTTGTATCGAACGCTACGGCATCTCCTCTTGCTTTGTATACTTAACTTTATTGATTTCTCCTTACTCTGGCATTAGGAGCAGTAATTATGAGCCTAGACCATCTCATTGATTTGACTTCCCATCGGAGGCTAGCTTGCACTGGCACATCTTTACAGACCAAGTTAGGGTTTCCTTAGGACTCGATCCAGTTATCTACAGTTTGTGTTTTCACTTAACAGGACTGCAGTCTATAATGTAACTGTACACAAAAATACATGTTTCATGAACTAATATTGATTATTTTTAACACATTAATGTATTATTACTTTTTATGCATTAATACATTATTATTAATATTATTATAATTATAATTATGGAAAGTAGCCCATGTACTCCCCCTTCGTTAAGCTGTTGACCCGTGTGTAACGGTCGTCGTACGTAGTGGACCAAGGCACAGCGGGTTGAGTGCTCATAATGACTTTTATTGAACACGTAAGAAACAAAACAAGAAAATGATCGAACGAACATTATTGCAGGCTAACACACAGCAGTGCAACAATAACTTCCCACAAAGGGACAGGTGAAACAGGGCTACCTAAGTATGACTCTCAATCAGCAACAACGATGTACAGCTGTTCCTGATTGAGAGCCATACCAGGCCAACACAAAGAAATACACAACATAGAAAACCATAGAAATACAAAACAAGAACATTACCCAAAAACCCCGGACCACATAAATCAAACACCCCTCTTACATAAATACATATACCATTAAACCCCGAACCACATAAAACAAATACCCCCTGCCACGTCCTGACCAAACTACAATAAACAATAACCCCTTATACTGGTCAGGACGTGACACCGTGTGACTTAAATAATATCGCCCATTTCCAAACTCTCTTGACTAGCTAAAATCTTAGAATCCTTGTTAAGTACTCAACTTAGATCCTTTTTAACTATGAAATGTATTCTAAATGATCATCAGTCGGGTTTCAGACCTGGTCATAGCACCATCACTGTGCTTCTATGGTTTTAAATTATGTTATTCATCGTATGGAAAGGAACAAACACTGTGCAGACTTTTTTATTGGCCTGTCTAAGGCTTTTGACATCTTGGATCACTCATTACATATTCAGAGGTTTTCTACAATAGGCCTGAACCAACCTGTGTGAAGCTGGTTTGAAAATAATTTAACGGAAAGAATGCAGTGTGTATTTACTGATGGTGTTCAATCAGGTTATCTGGACATAACAAAGGGTGTCCCACAGGGATCGATTCTTGGTCCGGTTCTTTTTACAATTTACATGAACAATATTGGTTTATCTGTAAAAAGTATTATAATACTTTCACCTGTATGCAGATGACACTGTTGTGTATGCTATTGCCCCCATGGCTGACCAGGCTAGTTCGGAGCTTCAATCTGTCTTGCTATCTGTGAATGTGCCTTGCAGAAAGCCTTTGTTTGTTGTTGTTTTTATTTGCTTTGTAAATATTGTCAACAATATTCATGTCAATTTACACACTCTAAAGAATAAAAAGAAAGGAATACATATACAAATACAAAAATAAAGAAGTACGGTCAGATGCCAAGCAGTTGCCATATTAAGCAGTAATGCAGCCAGTCAAGATGCTCTCAATGGTGAAGATGTTGAACTTTTTGAGGATCTGAGGGCCTATGCCAAACCTTTTCAGCCTCCTGAGAGGGAAGAGGCATTGTCGTGCATTCTTCACGACTGTGTTGGTATGTGTGGACCATGTTAATTCCTTAGTGATGTAGACACTGAGGAACTTGAAGCTCTCGACCCGCTCCACTACAACCCCGTCGATGTGGATGGGGTAGTGCTCAGCCCTGTTTCCTGTAGTCCACGACCAGATCCTTTGTCTTGCTGATGTTGACATTGTTGGCCCCACCAGACTGCCTTGTCACTGGCCTCCTCCCTTTAGGCTGTCAGGATCCTACCCACTGTACAGTACATCAACACACAGGTCAAGCCACCCATGATTGTCCCGCCTTCTTGTAGTCCTGACACTAATCTACTCTACTTTTAGCAGGGTTGGACAATAAATGGTCGGTGACCTACTTTGCATTTTTTGGGGAGAGAGAGAATCCTCTCTTTCTCAGTTTTCTGGGCTTGTATGTGTTATTATGTTATTTACAGTAACATACATAGGTATACCGTCACAATAATTTACTCAAATGAATGTGTACACTGCATTTTAAAAACACTGCATTAAAAACTACAGTAATGAAGCGAATGCACCAATTTGTAAGTCGCTCTGGATAAGAGCGTCTGCTAAATGACGTAAAGGTAAATGTAATGTCCTTGGACAATAATTGTCGGTGACCTAATTTGTCCTGAACTATCTGTTCAGACCCCAGTCCTACCTACCTACAGTTTATGGACAATTTGCTCTTTTAGTATTTCTCTAGTAGGCTTCCTCAAGGAGAAAGCCTGCACTTCTATGTCAAAGACAATAAAAGAAAAACTCTATACTGAACACTACTGTAATGGCAATGAAAATACTACAGTCCGCAATAACACTACAGTAAATACTACGGTATACTACAATCCGCAAAAACACTACATTAATTACTATAGAAAATACTACAGTTTTCTTTTACTACAGTTTTATACTAAAGTTAACTGTAAATACTACAGCATACTACAGTTAATACCACAGTAAAGTTCTCAAAATATCTACATTGAATAGTATAGTATTACCGGTATTATCCGGAAAGTATTCAGACCCCTTGACTTTTTCCACATTGTGTTATGTTACAGCCTTATTCTAAAATGTATTAAATGTTTTTTTTCCCCTCAGCAATCTACACACATAATGACAAAACAAAAACAGGTTTTAGAAATTACAGCCTCAGATCTACATGGTATGATGCTACAAGCTTGGAACACCTGTATTTGGGGAGTTTCTCCCATTATTCTCTGTAGATCCTCTCAAGCTCTGTCAGGTTGGATGGGGAGCGTCACTGCACAACGATTTTCAGGTCTTTCCAGAGATGTTAGATCGGGTTCAAGTCTGGGCTCTGGCTGGGCCTCTCAAGGACATTCAGAGACTAGTCGGAACAGCTGGTGCTCTCGTGCATGTTTCAGTGTTATTTACTTCAAAGTAAGCATAGAAGTAGTTTAGCTCGTCTGGTAGGCTCGTGTCACTGGGCAGCTCTAGGCTGTGCTTCCCTTTGTAGTCTGTAATAGTTTGCAAGCCCTGACACATCCGACGAGCGTCGGAGCCGGTGTAGTACGATTCGATCTTAGTCCTGTATTGTCGCTTTGCCTGTTTGATGGTTCGTCAGAGGGCATAGTGGGATTTCTTATAAGCTTCTGGGTTAGAGTCCCGTTCCTTGAAAGCGGCAGCTCTAGACTTTAGCTCAGTGCGGATGTTGCTTGTAATCTATGGTTCAGCCACGACTCTGTGAAGCATAAGTTATTACAGTTTTTAATGTCCCGTTGGTAGTTTAATCTTCCTCATAGGTCGTCAATTCTATTTTCCAATGATTGCATTTTAGCTAGTAGAACGGAAGGCAGTGGGGGTTTATTCGATCGCCTAAGAATTCTCAGAAGGCAGCCCGACCTCCGTCTTCTCTTCACGTAGTATGTCCTTCACGTCGGGCTCGTTGGACTCCTTAATGGAAAAACAAGCTTCTGCCAGTTCGTGGTGAGTAATCACTGTTCTGATGTCCAGAAGTTATTTTCGGTAATTTTTATAGATTTTGTATTTTTTTATTTTAACTTTATTTAACTTGGCAAGTCAGTTAAGAACAAATTCTTATTTTCAATGACGGCTTAGGAGCAGAACGACAGATTTTTACCTTGTCAGCTCTGGGATTCGATCTTGCAACCTTTCGGGTTACTAGTCCAACGCTCTAACCGCTAGGCTACCTGCTTATGCTCATAAGAGACTGTAGCAGCAACATTATGTTCGTTTTTTTTACAAACAACGCAAAAAAATGAACAAAACAACATATTCGGTTAGGAGCATGTAAAACGTCAGCCATCTCCTCCAGTGCCATGACACCACTGCACAGTTAGCTATGCTTAGCTAGCTACCTAGTTAGCCATCCAAATGTGTATAGTTAGCTAGAAAACAACTGCTTCTAGCTAGCTAGCTACTCTCTTTTGCTTGCTACTGTTGCGCTGCCATGTCAATAACATGTCTCCAGAAACAAAGGGGTGTCCCAGCTGTGTTGACATTTCACCTATCCACTTCATCCACTTTTGGCATTAGCTACCTCACTAGTTATCAAGCTAATGTTAGCTAGCCCTTTCACGCGTGAGTTCCAAATATCTCTAACGGTCGCCCCAGCGTGAGTTTTTTTATGTACGTGATGTTCGAACGTTCTCTCCATTCCAGGATGTGATTGATACGTAACAGTGCATTTAATCCGCGCTGTCCTCAAACCAAAGCATGCAGACTGTTTTTATTTATAGGCTGTTTCAACTTCAATTTCAAATTATTTTCTAACAAGTTTTTATTTTCTAAGAACAGTTTGAATTTAGGTGTGTTCCGCCTCCTCATTCATTCACATAAAAATAGTTTTTTTTTTCTTTTGCGGACAATTTCATTTTTGGGACATTTCTGACCCGGACAAAATTCCCCAAGCACTTTCCAATTGTTTGTGCAGTTCAAGTCTGCAGACATTTGCTAATCTCCCGTCAGAACAGGATCTGCACACGTGTTCACATTTTCCATCTGTTGCCCTCATTGTTTTCGTTACTAGTAATGACTTTGGAAATGTGTGCGTTTCTATCAAAGTAAGTGCATTATTACGTTGTAATTGTAGCGTACTGTATGTATGGAGCATAATAGATTTGTGTATATTCTTTATAACCGCGGACACGTGAGGTAACGTTACTCATTTTATAACCTTTATGTTATATTCAATCGTGCTTAGGTAGCTTGCTACATTCTTCTATTAGCTCTGTAAAACAATGCTAGTTGCGTCGGAGAAGTATTAGCTTGTGTTGTATTTTGAAGCTACCCTGACCTTATGACTCCCTAGTGGCGCAGCGGTCAATGGCACTGCATCTCAGTGCTACATCTCATCACTACAGACACCGTGGTTCAAATCCAGGCTGTATCACAACTGGCTGTGATTGGGAGTCCCATAGGGCAGCGCACAATTGGCCCAGCGTTGTCCGAGTTTGGCCGGTGTAGGCCATCATAGGTAAATAATAATTTGTTGTTAAATGTCTTGCTAGTTAAATAAAATAAAACATATGACCATGGTTTGTTTATTTGGTCTATTCAGCATGGCTCTGTTCTGCCCTGCCTTGCCCCTTTGTGGAGCTCAAACGTTAGTTTCTTACTGTTATAACTCAAATCTGTGATTTTGTCAATGCAATAAACTATTTTTATAGCAGTGTTTATTATGTTATTTGTAATATTGTTTTATTGCTATATCCTTATATTGTATTCTAATTAATAATTCCTCTTTATTCTGTACTTTCAGAAAACACAAACACTATTTGCCAATATCATAACTGGAACTGGACATCTTTCCAGCTGAAGATTGAGGACAGCTTTTGTATGCTAACGTTCTCTCCTTAACAGTTTTACTGGATGAAAACACAGCAAGAAAACACATAGGCCAATATGTAATAGTCGTCTATTTTTGTACTTCATCCACTGTCGGTCTGCCTCCATCACCACCAGCATCTTCAAAGGGACCTGGTACTTGGTCAGTGGACAAGGGGTCCTCAGATTCAGGGTTCTCAATGGCTACAAGGTTGGGGGGCAGCTCCTCACTGTCACTGTCAGAATCTGATTCCTGACTTTCATACTCAGACTCATTGTCAGAATTTAAAAAAATCTCCACATTTGTGAGTTGTCTCCTTTTGAAAGACATTGCTAATGCTACAGCTTAGCTCACTAGCTACATACATAAACAACAACACTGAATGGCTCAGAGTGAGAGGGGACGTGATTGACTGCCGGCATGCGTCACTTGTATCAATAAATCACCATCAGAAAATGTTTTGTGTGGTAATTATTTGTGTATTTACTGTTTTATTCACATGTTTTCAATTCTAGGTGACAAATCATGCATTCCGATTCTTGCATAGATTGTAATGGGCACATATTATGTGTGTAAAATACTTATTTGAAGGTTATACTGATTATGATGAGCTAAGCTAATTCCAGCTATGTGTATGGAGCCATGTTTGTTGACATACAATGCATTCTGGGTTTCATGTAATCGTCTGACCAAAGATGTTATAACAAAATGAGGTGAGTAAGAGTTCACTCATTTTTTGAGGACTTCTGGAAATGAATGGTGGGATGTGAACGACGGTAGACACACCCCTTCAACATGCATACTATAAACAGACCTAACTCATCTTGTCTGTTATTATCTTCGGTTTCTGTGAGGAAAAAAATGCATGGCTGCGCGCTGAAACTAATCGTCGGATTACTTTCGATTTCTAGAAAGTGTTTTATCTCAATTATTTTGATCAACGGTGAGCAAACCCGTGATGTGATTAATTGTACATAGTAATTGCTATTAGCTAATTCATAGTGTAGTTTATGTCAGCCGAGAGTTAGAAAATATGACCGCTTGTGTTGCGTTGCGTCAATCTTTCCTCAGCGCTAGGACAAATGTAGCCTACATTTTTCCGGTTAGGATGATTGTGTCATGCTATAGATACTTCTGTGAATATCTGAACATTGCATCCAAAAATAAACTGCTCACATTCTGGACATAACTTTGTAAGGACTGTGTTTGTGTAAATAGTTTCTGAAAAAAGTGTGGCCAGCTGCGCGCTGAAACTAATTGTCGGATTACTTTCAATAATTGTACATAGTAATTGCTATTAGCTAATTCATGGTATAGTTTACGTAAGGACTGTTTGTGTAAATAGTTTCTGAAAAAAGTGTGGCCAGCTCAAATGTTGATTGTTGCGTCATTCGAAACTGTCCGTTCTAAATGAGCATTCTAAATTAGTGTTCTAATCACACGGGGTGTGATCGTACGCTTCAGGGACCACTGTAGAATGATCACACCCCGTGTGATGGTACGTGTGAAAGGGTTAAGTAGCGATGAAGCTACTAGCCGCTGACAAGTCGGCGAAAGTCACGATCTGTGTTAGTCTGGCCAGGCTGGTTACTTCAGACATTGGCTCCCATGGCTACTTGGCAAAGTGAACGTCAGTAGCTTATCACAAAGCTTGCTAGAATAGATATTTTTTTACTCACCATTTCATCAGCCCAAAAGCTCCAGGTCGAAGTGCGTTGCAGACAGCCGTAAGCCAGTAGCAACAGGTTGTAAACAGGAGTCCACATGTGAAACGTTGTCGGTGTTTCCAAAATAACTCAACCCAGTCCTGAAAATAAATATAGTCTGAAGAGTGTATGGACATAATTTCATCTTAAAAACACAAGGCATCCTATTACATATATTTGACAAGAGCCCTATGAGCTAGCATGTCATCCTAGGCCCTAGGGTGCCTCTTGGAACACAGCCATAGGTTACACCCTGGTGGGGTTACTGTTTTCTCTTTTCCAGCCTTTAACAGATCTACTACCCAATTCTACTTCCCCAGTCTACTATGAACTCTTCTGTCCTTCCCTTAGGAAGCGACTCCCTCTCAGACCTGCCTGATTTGGTCCGCTTGGCTTTCTAGCAGGGGTCCAAAAAAGCCTTCCCTTCATGCACTGCTCTGATTATTTAAGACGGAGAGAATAGTGGGTTTAAGGCTGCAGTGCTTTGGGAAAACACCAGGCAGGCTGGAGAAATCTCAAAGCCCTGTTCAATTATAATGGGGAGGAAGATGGAAGGAGGAGAGGGGGGGGGGGGCGACTGGCCTTGGGTAGCCACAGGGGAGGGTCCTTCTGCAGGCCAGCCAATAGAGAGGAGAGGAGGTATTAGGGGCTTTCTGTCGGTGTCTACAGGCCGCAGTCTAACACTGTCTCACCTGCTGCCATCATTACTGTCTGGAAGAGACCTCCTGCCATGGTGCCACCTCCTGTCTGTACTGTGAGGAAAATCTGTGACAACCCCTAACCCAGTGTTTCCCAAACTCAGAAACTGGGGACCCCAAGGGGGTGCACATTTTGGGTTTTGCCATAGCACTACACAGCTGATTCAAACAATCAAAGCTGGATGATGAATTCATTATTTATATCAGCTGTGTAGTGCTAGGGCAAAAACCAAAACGTGCTCCCCTTGGGGTCCCCAGGACCGAGTTTGGGAAACACTGCCCTAACCCTTATTCCCTATAGCCAAAGTCATCACATTGGTTAGCTAACCGGTTGTTTATGAAATTCTAATTCATTTTCATCATATAACAATTGGATTAAAGTTTGATAAGATTCATTGTACAATCCATCGTAGCAGGAAATCAAAGTTTGTATTGTTGGTAAAAACTCCCACAGACAGGCATAACAAACCCTGTATCTCTTACAAGTTAATAAGCCCATCTACCACTTGTGACCGAAGCTTGTTTGTTTTTGTCTGTCTCTGTGTCGGAGCTCTCTCCTCTCCACAGCTAACCCACGGCAGATCACTCCACAGGCCTAACACTATAGCAGATAGACCTCTTCTCCTCTCCTCAGGGGTGTTAGGCTACTGATACCTACATGGAACAATGCAGCAAAAGCCACCTTAAATAAGCAGATACTTTAGCCCAGGCTCTCTGTGCAGCCCTGGATCATTATTTTTTGAAGCAGAAAAACCCAGTTTGACAGATGAACCAAGGCCACAGAGATGCCCGGCACTGCTCCGCCACATAACAAGCTCTCAGAAGAGATACAACACACACTCATTACCATGGTAACCTGCATCAAAACACACTTCCAGGGAGGATTTCTTTGTTTTGTTAAAAGAGAGAGTGATGATTATATTTGATGGGAGCCTGAGCTGTGCACTAGCTAGCGAGACAACACCAGGTTCAGGGGTATTAGTGCACAGCAGCGTCGGGCCTCTGTGATGAGTTAAATAGTCCAAGGCGTAGAAGGCTGCTCTCCCAAACTGGGAATACTACAACAGGAGCAGGATCAGTGGAAGAGTCAGAGTAATTTAATGGGTGAGTTATATTTAGGTGTGATATTACTGCAGGGCTAGAGGAGGGTGAGGGTGGTGAAGGATACGGGTGGAGGGGTTGGGGGGGATGTTAACCACCACCGACCACAGACACACTGTAGCCTCTCTGTCTCTAATGACTCCTTCAACCTTCTCACCTTCCAGGCATCAGTGAGCGTGTGTCTTCTGTTTTCTTAGATTAGCTTTGATTTGTGAACAGACAGAGCCTTGAAGAATGGTCATTATTGTACTGAAGACCTAAAAGGGTTCTTCAGCTGTCCTCATAGGATAACCCTTTGAAGAACCCTTTTTGGTTCCAGGTAGAACCCTTTTGGGTTCCACGTAGAACCCTTTTAGGTTCCACATAGAACCCTTTCCACACAGGGACCCAAAAGGGTTCTTTCTACATGTAACCAAAAAGGTTTCTACCAGGAACCAAAAAGGGTTATCCAATTGGGACAGCCAAAGAACCCTTTTGGAACCCTTTTTTCTAAGAGTGTATAGAAATACACAACATTTGATTTTATGGTGTACTGGCATATTTATGACATCCAGGTTCAACATAACAATTTAGGCTGAAAGCTGGCCAGTGGATGCAAGGGTCCACCTGACCCTATTAAAATACAGATAATGCATTCTGTCCTATTGTATTTTAATATGGGTCAAGACTGATGTCATATCTGGAAAAAGCAGCTCTTTATTTCTCTTAACCTCAATCCCTCTCTCTTTCCACCTTCATTCCTCTCTCCTCAGTGTGCTCACAGCATCTGTCATTTGTCATCAGAAGTGACTGGGCTGGTATTACAGGGTCAGCCTGTGAAAGCAGTTTAAAACCTTGTGTTTAGTCTCGTCCTCTGTCCTCTTGGCCTGTGTGTCATTCACCAAATAGTCATCCCTCCATCCGATCAACCCTTAAATCTAAAAAACAGATCTAAAACATGATCAAGAGGGGAGATAATTCTGCAGAAGACATTACAGTAAGAGGCCTCATGTTCCTAAACACTAACTGTGGTACAGAAGTGCCGTGTTTTATCCAACTATCTGTCTGTTGAAATGCAATATCTACTAATTGAATTTAATGCAAAGAGAAAATCCCAATCTCACTGTACACATGTGTAGCTCTACATCATTACACGTACATAATTAAACATTGACATTCATAATCCAGTAATGAAATCCAGTAATGCAACCTCTTTGATTTTAAATCCAGTGGTGAAGGAAAAAGTATTCTGTATCAATCAATCTGTTCCATTCCCTTTCATTTGTAAAACACGTCAAATAAATATTTTGGCACCTGATGCTGGAGGAGCCTGGCTAAATCAAAGTGTATTAATAATTAGTTCTAATTAGCAGTGTGTGTGAGAGGTGTGATGCCTGTCTTCATGGCTGCGCTCCTCCCCTCCTCTCCTCCTCCTTACCGCTCCTCCTTTCCTTCCTGAATCTCTATCTGTTCTGCATATCAGCTGCTGTGAGAGACTGCACATTACAGAGAGAGGAAGTTAAACTTCTCACAAAGAGAGAGAAAGAGAGAGAGAACAACAAAGAGGGAGTGTGAGAGAGAGAGAGAGAGAGAGCGTGGGGTTAACGTTTGTGATATCGAGTTAATTGAAACATATACACACACACACACACACACACACACACACACACACACACACACACACACACACACACACACACACAAGTGAGAGCAAACATTCAAAAGTGTATCCATTTATTTCAACAGTAAGTTAATTAAACGCCTTGACCTGCAGGGAGGGGTTTGAAGCACCTGTCCACACAGGTTTGGTTGGTAAGCGAGAGCATTTCGGGGGCATCTGGTGATACAGGCCATGAATGGACCTTAATTAGTGTCCCAGCAGGGGTGTAACGAATGGGGAAACACCGCCAGGAATGACACACACACACAGCCAGGAACGACACACACACACAAAGATAGGCATACACACACGACTCACACACACGGCCAGGAATGACACACACACCGCCTGACAGTGAGTTAGATTTCACAGTGTTGCATCATCATGGATTATCTAACGAGCACCAGTGTCACAAAGCCAACAAATATCCTTGGGACCTGCAGGGGTAAATTAGTCTCCTGCCTCACACCCCTACCAACGACGGGTACAAAATAATAGAACTCACACTATCACTCTCCTTTACAGCAGCCGGGGGCCCACAGCACTGCACTGCCATCACTTTAATGAGAAGCTGTATATTTGTATTATACCTCAAATCCCCTCCCACCTCCCGTTTTCATAGATTCATCTTGCTAGAGTGGATAATTCATCTTATGTTTAAAAAAATCTGATTAGGCCTAACACTTTGGCCCTGTTTTTACGTGATGAATCATGTGAGTCATATATGCAGCTTTAGATTTATCTTCCTGACCTTTTGTATGCAAAGGAGACACGTTCTGTTCAACCATAATGTGACATGTCAGAAAAAGAGGTCAGGGCTGTGAGAAAACACAAACACTTCTTCTCTCCCTCCCTCTCTCTGATGACTCTATTGTTTTGCTGTGCTGTGGCCTGTGTGGTATTACAGAACACACTATGTTCTTCTTATCACAAAGCTAGCTATCTGAAAGTCATGCTTATTAATTTGATTTGATTTGTGGGAGCTAGGCTCACATTTTCAAATTACCAGGGCAAACCATTTATAAAGGTTAAATTATAGTGACCATGGTGAAATGATTAGATATTGAGAATGTATGGCAAATGTAAAGCCTTCTAAGATAAGGATGACCACTTTTGAAATACACTGAGTGTAAAAAAACTCAGTGTATTTCAAAACACCTTCCTAATATTGAGTTGCACCCCCTTTTGCCATCAGAACAGTCTAAATAGAGTTGTGTCAAGTTGACTGGATGTCCTTTGGGTGGTGGACCATTCTTGATACACATGGGAAACTGTTGAGTGTGGAAAACCTCGCAGCGTTGCAGTTCTTGACACAAACCAGTGTGCCTGGCACCTACTACCACACCCTGTTCAAAGGCACTTCAATCTTTTGTATTGCCCATTCACTCTCTGAATGGCACATACACACAATCCATGTCTCAATTGTCTCAATGCTTAAAAGTCCTTCTTTAACCTGGCTCCTCCCCTTCATCTACACTGATTGAAGTGGATTTAACAAGTGACATCAATAAGGGATCATAGCTTTCACCTGGATTCATCTGGTCAGTCAGTCTATGTCATGGAAAGAGCAGGTGTTCCTAATATTTTGTACACTCCGCGTAAGTGTTTTAATTAATGCTTTCAAGTGTTATCCTCTAGGATCAAATTGACATCTTGTTTGATGCATGTACCCAAAATAAATTCAATGCAATTCTAAGATATATTATAACTATAGGCTAAGATGAGTAAAATGACAAAATTGACAAATCAAGAATTAATGTCGAAGTATTGGTGTGTGTGTCCTGTTGTAATTAAACATGATGGGTGTTTTTTTTCTCCACATACAGTGTTTTTTTCCACTAGCCTAGATTGACAGGACTTCACAACAACCCCAGGTGGAACCAGGCGTGCAAACACGCTTGTGAGTACAGCCATGAAACACACACATTAGCACCTAGACCAAATTACTGTGCACACACCGCTGGGAGCAGGGCCATAACATTGCTACTCGGCTATGTACCAGAGTCCACCAGTGCACTCAGCCAAGTAAAGTGGAAGTCAGTAGTCACCATAAGCAAGAATTATATACATTTTTATGTAACGCTCTCCATTGAGATGTGAGCCAACTTATTCAATATGGTTGGATTTTGAGTTTGTGGATATTTGTGATTTATTCCCCAAACACAACAGTAGGATACAATGCATTTTCAAAAATGACATTATCATACATGATCCTTATATATATTTTTTAAATGATCTTTAATGCTAAATAAAATGCAGTCAGGTTTACATGAGCCAACAGTATTAT
This sequence comes from Salmo salar, assembly GCF_965601325.2. NCBI lineage: Eukaryota > Metazoa > Chordata > Actinopteri > Salmoniformes > Salmonidae > Salmo > Salmo salar. Next base: position 18,591,957 of record NC_138313.1, on the reverse strand, counting down.
ACAGAGCCTGTATGTGTAATCAGCATTATGTGCAAGTGTTTAGGTCCGGTGTCTAGCAATGAGTGTCTATGGGGACCAGTCATCAGCCCTACTCAGCCCATCTCTCCAACACCACCATTTTTTTCAGTAATTAATACATAAGAGGCTGCCAACACAGAGGCTGCTAACTGTTCATAAATACAGACCACGCCAAATATCACAGAACAAACAATAACAAAAAAAACAGGGAGGGATACAGTGATGATGGGTAGACTGGAGAGACAGGAAAGACTGGGAAATAGAAGAGTGATGGATGTGATGGGAGGCCACTGAAGAGGCAAGAAGGGAAGAAGAAATGAGGTAGAAAACAGAGAGACAGAATAGAAAGAGAAAGGTAAGAGAGAGAGGGGTGAGAGAGAGAGAGAGAGAGAGAGAGAGAGGTGAGTGGTATGTGATAAGGGGTCCCACCAGAGCAGTGTAAAGTGAAGCTGAGTTAGTGGTGGAGGTGAGTGAGAAGCAGTCCAGGAGTGTCTCAGAGGGGTTTCCTGCCTGGACAAAGGGAGAATGGGAGAGGAGGGAGTGCTGTTCAGGTCCCCTGGCGGACCCAGTCCTAGCTCTGCCTGACATAAGTACCTTTCCAAAGATAAACAACATCACCTCCACTGTAGCTTAGAAGGTCGGGAAATTGCTCCCATTGCACATCACCCCCCCCCCCCCCCCCCCCCCCCCCCCCCCCGCACACACACATACACTACACACCATGTGACCTTCCTCCTGTCCGCTTAGAGTTCCACCTTCCTCCCCCTCCTCTTGCATGTCCAGCTCTGGACAGCTTTCCCAGCCCGGCCTGGCATCTCTAAAGGTAGCTTTTACACTTCTTTACTCTTCCACTTGATGGGACATGGAGACCACTCGGGAACCGCGGCAGACCTTTTTCCACTTGACTTTGTCCATTAAAGTGGTTCTAAAATAAAGCCCTGTTACTCACACATGGAGTGTGGGTGCATTATGGATGTGGCGGTGGTGATGAAGTTGTGGGATATCTTAATGACACCCAACACGTCTCTTGGTAACCATCCCTAGTCACAATGAATTAGCTAGTGCTCATAATTAAACTGCACGGAGGGGGAAAAAAGAACAACTTTGGACGTTAATAAAACATCGCTGGTGGTACCAATTTACTTACGCGATTACGCTTACTGATTATGTCAAGTCTCCACTCACACACTCCTCAGTGGCTTCAGAGAGAGAGAGACAGTATGGGAGAGAGAGAGAGAGAGAGAGAGAGAGAGAGAGAGAGATGACAATCACCTGGTAATAACAGAAAACAAAACTATCGCAATAGTATTAAAACTAGAGTTTTCCCCTCCATCCATGGACGGACACATTTTTGTTTATTCCAAGAGGCTATAGGGAAGTGACTTCCGTTTAGATGTTCAGTTGCCTAACTCCTTAATGTTAATGTGGTGCTGCCTGCTGTATGACGTGTACTGCACTGTGCTTAGCTCACTGCTCCCATTAAGCTTTTGGGGCGTCATCAATTTTTATTCCTACAGAGGATCTGGCACGCGCCAGAGGAAACATTGCAGTAGAACTCTCAATCTACATCCATTTATCCACATTAAACAAATGCTTTAGGGCTGCCCTCAGAGAGATAAGAGTCTAATAGCACTGTCCTAAATAAGTTTGCTTCAGTGTAGCGGTGTATACTTCAGCAGCACATCCAACATTCATGTCCCTCTTTGATGCTTTTATCACCTAGAATAGGCCAGACCCAGCCAAGCATGCATCTACTGCTTTATCTGCCACATCCAGGTAAATCTCCTAGCCTACCTAAGTACACCAGCTTACCAGCTATCAGCTATCCAAGTAAACCAGATAAGGAATATTATGCTTTTCAAATCCCATATTATCAACATGACGAAATACTATCTTATCTATAATACCTTATCTTTCATTTCATGTTTAATGGACGAGGACAGAACCAGCAGTCAAACATAATATGTGATTGAAAGACAGCAGACTTTGGTGGCGGTTGGGAAAACATTGTTGGAATTGAAAGTGATTCACACGAAAGTGAACCGTGTGAGTAGCCGACCTACAGTACAGTTAGCTACAGTACAGTGATCATGTCTGGTTGTCTTGAGGGAGGGAAAGGTACATGTGCTAACTGTAATCAGGGGTTGTTCCTGCCATGTAGAGTAGCAGGAACAACCCCTAGCTCCATGCTGGACACACTGAGGCTACATTATAGGATAATGTTCTCCAGTGCGACAGACTGTTTCTCTTACTCCCGGCTTGCAAAGAAAGGAGGAACCTGTCGCCATGAATTAACCGCAGGCCTCGCAGCCATGCAAACACAGGCTATCATTGGTAATTGAAGTTAGGAAAAAAGAGAGCGAGTGAAAAGAAAAGAACGAGGAAAGGAGAAAAGGCTCTAAAAAAAATGTGTTTTGTCGTTGCTAGTTATACCGTTGAGGCGGTGGCAGCCTATGTTTGAAACATAACGAAGCTTTTAGCGAAGGAGGGGGCAAATATTTGGAAGATCAGGAGGCTGAAAAGATTTGGCCTGGGCCCTCAGATCCTCCAAAAAGTTTAACAGCTGCACCATTGAGAGCATCTTGACTTGCTGCGTTACCACTTGATACGGCAACTGCAGGCCACTACAGAGGGTTGATGAGTACAGCACAGTACATCACTAGGGCCGAGCTCCCTGCCGTCCAGGACCTCTATTCCAGGCGGTGCCAAAAAATGTAAAGACTCCAGCATCCCAAGTTAAAGAATGTTCTCTCTGCTACCGCACGGCAAGCAGTATCAGTGCACCAAGTCTGGAAACCAAAAGGACCCTGAACAGCTTCTGCCCCCAAGCCATAAGACCGCTAAACAAGACTGCTAAATAGCTATCGCGGTCTACCTGCTTTGAAAAATGTTTTTGCACTAACTCTCTACGCACACACACTGGACTCTACCCACACACTCATACATACTTAAAATGACACCCCAACACACACACATTACATACGCCCACACGCACATAACATGTGCACACATGCATACTGACGCAACACACACACACGCTTTCACATTCACCACATACGCTGCTTCTACTGTCTATTATCTATCCTTTTGCCTAGTCACTTTACCCCTACCTACAGTATGTGTACATAGCTACGTCAATTACCTCGTACCCCTGCCTGCACATTGACTCGGTACTGGTACTCCATGTATATAGCCATGTTATTTTTACTCAGACACAATACATTGGTGTCCTTAGGACACCATTGTAAATGAGACAACAATCTCAATTGGGTTCCCCTGTATAAATAAACGTTAATAGGAATACAATTATTTGTTATTCACTGTGTATTCATTCCTTGTGTCACTATTTCACATTTTAAATGTTTTATCTTTGACTTTGCATTGTTGGAAAAAGACCAGTAAGTAATCATTTCACTGTTAGTCTACACCTGTTGTTTACGAAGCATGTGACCAATACAATATGATTAGATGTTTGATTTGATATGATGTGCCGGTGCGCATCGCATGCCGCATACTTCTAATTTTTCAAACTTTGCATTGCCTTTGGTGCAGCCAGAGTCAATAGAACAGGAAGTTACCAAACCGAAGAGCAAGATCAAAATATGTGTTTTTTGGCTTTATGGGATAGCTAGCCATTTGTAATCAATGACCCATTCCTATAAGTGAGTACTGTTTTTATAGTAATGTTAAATAATACAATTTGGTTGTTAACCCCTAAGGTTGATGTCCGCTCCCCTGCGGAAATGTAATTTGCATAATAAAAAAATACACATAAAAATCTGCCAGTTTAAGCTAGATATATATTTTGCAATGGATGCGTCTCAATCCACCGTATCAGCCTATGTCGCACTTTCAAATCTGCGGTGAAAGATGACAGAGCTAGAGCTGTGTTTGTCAGACCAAAGACATCCCATAAATCGGTCTTCTCACAAAATCGGCCGAACGGTTTGGCCTACAAACTACACTGTATATCCTTTAAATTAGTGGATTCGGCTATTTCAGCAACACCCGTTGCTGACAGATGTTTAAAATCAAGCACACAGCCATGCAATCTCCATAGACAAACATTGGCAGTAGAATGGCCTTACTGAAGAGCTCAGTGACTTTCAAGGATGCCACCTTTCCAACAAATCAGTTTCACACATTTCTGCCCTGCTACAGCTGCCCCGGTCAACTGTAAGTGCTGTTATTGTGAAGTGGAAATGTCAAGGAGCAACAATGGCTCAGCCACGAAGTGGTAGGCCACACAAGCTCACAGAACGGGACCGCAGAGTGCTGATGTAACGGGTGTCGTAATGATCAGACCAAAACGCAGCGGGAACGTGTATACTCATCTTCTTTTTAATGTTGAAGAAGGAAAACAAACAAATCACGTATACAAAAAACAATAAACGACACTAACAGTCCTGTCAGGTGCTCAGACACTAAACAGGAGACAACTACCCACAAATACCATAGAAATAACACCCCTCTTAAATAAGACCTTCAATTAGAAGCAACGAGGAGCAGCTGCTTCCAATTGAAGGTCAACCTCATTAACTAAACATAGACATAGAACGACTAGAGCTAACATAGAAATAAACTAACAAGAACATAGCCCAAAAACCCCAGAACACTCTAAACAAACACCCCTCTTACATAATAACATAACCCAACAAACCCCGAACCACATAAAACAAACACTCCCTGCCACGTCCTGCCCAAACTACAATAACAAATAACCCCTTTACTGGTCAGAACGTGACAGCTGAAGTGCGCAGCGCATAAAAATCATCTGTGCTCGGTTGCAACACTCACTACTGAGTTCCAAACTGCCTCTGGACGCAACGTCAGCACAAGAGCTGTTCGTCGGGAGCTTCATGAAATGGGTTTCCATGGCTGAGCAGCCGCACACAAGCCTAAGATCACCATGCGTAATGCCAAGCATCGGCTGGAGTGGTGTAAAGCTCTTGGACTCTGGAGTTAAATACATGTAAAAAAAAGTACTATAAAAATTTACAAATTCTAAAAATTTAAAATCAAATAGCAAAATGATCCTTGGTATGATCGTCTTCAAACCATTCCACATAGCTTAGTAGACTGTGTTTGTATCTGTTTGCCGTGCGGTGAGTGCTTTTGCTGCCTGCTGCAGTCTTGGAGAAATGACCAGTTTACCTGATGATATCGACAGCTCTGTTGTAAAATCTTTCGGCATCAGAGGTCAAAAAGACCTGTGTTTTTCACTGCCTCCTCCGGGTTCGCTACCCATCCAAAGGAGAGTAAATCTCAGAGATGCTTCACTTTTCTGGCAATAATTTATAAATTATGCACGACATGTGTTTGAATTGCGAAAGGCTTTCCATTAACTCAGATTAAGATTTCATAGTGATGCTTGGGAGAATGCTAGCAATATCCCCAGCTCATTTTAATGAAATTTTTATCAGTGCTTTTTTCTGTAGTAGTACACTCCTATTGGGATGACTGTGAATGTGAAGGTTGGCTTTGGACATGAACTCCCCTCAACCTGACTGTGTCTCAAATGCCACCATATTCCCTAATTAGTGCACTATTTCTGACCAGGGCCCATATGGCTCTGGTCAAAAGTAGAGCACAATAGTGAAAAGGTTGCTATTTGGGACGCAGCCCCTGACTGCCAGTGGCTCCCAATGTTTCAATATTTGATGGGCTCCAGCTAACTCAGCCGTGATATTCCAGCTGCAGAGATTTAACTCTAATGTAAAAATGTTGAACGGATGAAAACTGGGATGTCATAAGTAATACATCTATTCCAAGTGGGGGCAAGGCTACCATCCGCACACAGACAAAAAAAAAAGAGGAGGGACAGAACAGAGGGAGAAAAAGAAAAGTATTTAAGACAGAACATCTTAGCCACTCTCTTTCTTCTCCTTTAAGCCCCCAAAATGAAATGACTTGAAGCTAAAGGGCTCATTTATAATCCCCCCTCCACCACCACACTGACCCCTCCAGCTTCAATTGACTCTTCATTTTGACCACTCTGTCCTCCTTTTTGTGCAGCCATCAATAAAAAGGGTCCCATAATGCCCTTCTCCTGAATAAATGGGCATCACACCACTTACATTTGTAGGCCAAATCCATTTCTTCAAGGCTCTCGCCTCTTTTCCCCCTTTCTTCCTTTCTCAGCATCCAAACGGATTTCAAAACATTTGGAAAATCTGTCTATTCAGTGCTAGTGTCCTGATGCATTCTGCCCCGGGATCTGAGAGAGGTCAGATAAGATGGGTCTGATGAACTTTCACTTTTTCTCCCTCTCCTGGTTGCTTCCCAAATGGCACCTTATTCCCTACATAGAGCACTACTTTTGACCAGGGCCAATAGGGCTGTGGTCAAAAGTAGTGCAATATGAGGGAATAGGATGCCATTCGGGACGCAATCTATAGCTCTCTCCCTTGAGCCATATGTTGTCCAGCTAGTGCGGAGGAAACTGTTGGTAATGGCCCTGCTAACAATGCACTCTTTATGCCCGAGAAGCAAAGGAGAAGCGTTGTGTTGCCAGGGGGCAAGAGGTGGAAGAAACACTTTTAGTACATAGCAGTGTATAGTTTTTTTTTCTTCTTCATTCCATTATACACTAAGTATACAAAGCATCAAGAACACCTGCTCTTTCCATGACATAAACTGACCAGGTAAATCCAGGTGAAAGCTATGATCCCTTATTGATGTCACCTGTTAAATCCACTTCAATCAGTGTAGATAAAGGGGAAGATACAGGTTAAAGAAGGATGTTTATGCCTTGAGACAATTAAGACATGGAAGGTGTTCTTAATGTTTGGTATACTCAGTGTACAAGCGGGCTCCGCTCAAAATATTTGTCTAGACAGTAGTTTAGCATCCCTCCCGCTTTCTCTCCCCTACGCCCAGTTAAAAGTTTAAACCAAAGACGCCCTCTTACTTTGTGTGGTTGTATCTTTAGAGTCACAGTGCCCCTTCTTCACCAATGGTTTACCACCCTCATTTGTTTGTCACAAACTTTGAATGGTGTTCCAGGGAAAAGGGGACTTGAACTTTATGTATCTAAGTCTCAGCGGAGCATACACTCAGAGAAGTGTGTTTTCTATAGTGGCATAAGCTTTCCTCTCACTGTATTTATGGGTTTTTATTATCAATAATAACATTGTTCCTCTGGGAACTGGAGGCTAAGTATGCCCCCTAGCACTCAAGCTCTTTTACACAGAGAGAGAGACTACCCTACCGTCTAGCTAACATAATAAAGGCCTTGAAGTCACTGTGTGTATCTCAAATGGCACCCTATTCCCTATATTGTGCACTACTTTTGACCAGGGCCCATTAAAAGTGCACTAGGGTATGTAGGGAATAGGGTGTCTTTTGGGACGAATTCTCTCTCTCTGCTTCTAACTCCCTGATAAAACATGTACTACTACAATACAGTCTGATGGGTATCTTTTAGAGCAGATTAATAGAGAATAAGAGAAAACGTTATGGTCAGGGAACTGTTTCATCTTCATAAATGCTTGGATTGACATTTCAGAAATAAACATACTCTTAAACATACTATACGCAGGCCAGGCCAGTACAAACTATATGGTTGAAATGCTTCACTATTGGTAGTAATTTACATTGTCTGGTACAATCAAATAAATACTCACAGCCATGACCTGGCTAGAAAATCTAGAAACATCCAAATTCTGGCCAGGCTGATGCCATATTTTATGTCAGATATTATTGCACCTAAAAGATTAAAAGTTTCTACGCTATTTGGTTCTCTCTGTTTTAAAACCATGCACATATCCAGATAGAGATAAAAATTGACAGTTCATTAAAATAATAGCAGGTTGATAATATCCTTGTTATTGCTATTAAAAGCTATTGTGCTAAATGTTTTACCGGCTCCTCCTTTTCTGTGTACTGTAAACAGCTGAAGATGAGAACCATATTTGATGCTCTACTTTGATGGCATTTGAAAAGGCCTGATGTTAAAGATTCAAGTGCTGCTACAGTTTATGTCTATGAAATCTATTAAGAGAGCTTGAGTACGCTCCTATCTCTTTGTCTACCTCTCTCACCGCTCTCTTCAATACTCCAGAGTACTACCTGTCAAAACCATTTGAGGGTTTTTATTAACAAGGCATCCATAACTCTAATTCTAGCTGCAGCTTTTTAAAACATCTTAACATCTTAACTCTGGGACTACTATAAAATCTGATCATCTCAGAATGATGGTGATATATAGTTTTATGTGATATACATTACCATGTATATACTTTTGGCTATAATGTCTATCATTCTATTTACAAATGTTTCATTAAAAGCTAGTAAACCCTGAAAAAGGCATGTAGGCTGCCAATAAATTGGTCTATCTTGCCTTCTAACAGGGGAGGAAGGGGGAGAAAGAGAGACAGACAGAGAGACAGAGTGAAAAAGAGAGGCCAGGCCGTGTGAGTGAATGTCCAGGTCGGCGTCTCTCTCTCTCTCTCGCTCTCTCTGTATGACACCCTTGTTATTTAAAAGTAATTTCCTTCATTAACAGGGAAGGACACTCATCTCCTCTGGGAGCAGACAAAGGCAGACAGCACAGATCACAGCTCCAGGGGCTAACAGAACAGGCACATGCTGCTCAACTATCAATAACTTCAGCTAATTGTATGCTTTGTAATTAGAAGCATAATCAATTACCAAATCGTTTGTGCTTTGTCCTGCTGCTATCCCTTACGAGGGGAAATTACAATGAGATTAAGAAAAAAAAACGAATTAAACCCTATTGTGTGGTACATTTTCCACCAATAATTGGTATGTGTGTTAGTTGGAAATGAATAATAATCAACACCCATGTTTACTGTGAAAATTACACAGTGGGATTAATATAATGGAGCTAGAACAGAAACTTGATGGTTTGACCTCTACATAGTCAAACTGCAAACAATGTGCTTAATCCTCATCTGTCTCTTCCTATCTTAATTAATCCTAATAGACTATTGATGCCAAGGCAACTGTTAGGCTTTGTAATTAGTATTGCAATTTAGACCGGATAATCTGGGAGGGCATCCCAATTACTCCAGAGGAAATAGAAAGCTGTGACAAGATAATTGTGAAACGATCATTACAAAAACAGATGTATTTTTATTTTTTATTACCCATGCATAAATCATACACTCCACCGAACCAGAAAGAAAGAAATAAAATCAGAGCAGTCTTTTGAATATTTCAAAGCCGGCTAATTTAATTGATTACAGCTATCAATAGGAAACCAATCTGTTAAAATGTCTATGCCTATATAATCTGACCTGATTCTACAGCTGTCATAATGAGTGAGAAATCTGCCATCCATGCTCTTTTACTCTAATCTGGCCAGTGCATTTACATGTCGTTGTGTTTCCATGTTGATAGGGCAATAAATAAAATATATGTTAATAGGATCTTAATTGTTTGACAACAGACGCTTGACAAGGCTGTGGGAGAGAGGAGGGTTGTGGGTTGTCAGTGATATGAAATGTGTGTATGGCCAGTCAGTCAGTCTGTGAGGAGTTAGGTGAGCAGCATAGCCCAGAGCCTAGCATATGGTCCCCTTTCCAGGCTTAAACTGTACCACATAATGGGCTGCTAGAGCCTGCTGTTAATTTTTTTTTATTATTAGTGATGTCACCAACTCCTTTGTCTCCCTCTAAGACAATGGCTGCCGTCTTGCTTTGCTCTTCTTGCTTTTGCTCAGATGATAATCCACAGAATAAAATATGATCTTTATGAGATGATCACAGTTTTTCAGCTAAGAAAATATCCCCAAATAGAATGGGAAATCTATACCCCGGTCGATTTGTGTGTATCTGCACTGTGCCCAAATCACACAAACACACGGTTCATATATTTTTTAAATTATCACAAACATTAGTTGCCAGCATAGAAAGCACCCCGTAAATTTAATTTTGGTTAATTTTGACAGTGAGTGCGTGCTAATTCATTCTTGCAAATCAGCCACTTAAAGTTAATTAGAAATGACTTAATCTTAAAGTGAGTGAATTCTGCCATATGCTTACAGTATGTGATCTATTGGGGACACGGGATTATGAAGAATCCATTTAGAACTAAAGCTGTTGTCATTTGTCAATTAAGCTACTGGTGTATCTGGGAAGAATACTGTGTGATATTGAAACAAACACAACACAGCAGCACTGATGTAATTTATATTGTGTCGACACATGCTCGCACTTGCGCGCGCACTCGTGCACACACGCGCACACCATCGCAGCAACTATATCAGTTTATATTAGTTACTCCTCCAGTTCAAACTCCAGGGTCAGGCGCTTCATTTACCAATAAGATTATCTACATAATTTGAAAACAAATTAAAAACAAATTAGATCTACATGAATGGCACTATTTGGTTCCTCTTCAGTAATTATTCATGATTGAAGTGATTGCCTCCGATGGATTGAGACTGACTCATTGAGCAGATGATCAGCAGCATTAAACAGGTCGAGGCCATGGGTGTTGTTTTATTTAAAACTGCTTCTGGATGTGGCAGCTTGCGAAGTGCGGGCCGTACGGCGGTTGAGTGTGTGTGAGCGTGGGTTATTTCTGTGGCAGCAGAGTGTTGCCCATGCAAGGGGATGCCACGCCAAGTGGTTCATACACAAGCGGCCTGAGGGAGGCAGCAGTGAACAAATATGAGCTCAGCAGTGAGCAGCTAGTCACTCTCTCTGTCTCCGAGTGCTGGGCACTTTAAAAGGCCATTTACATAGAGAAATCTAATTACCTCAATGATAGAATAGAGTATTTCATCTGTCTGCATCCCAAATGCCAACCTATTCTCATTGTTGTGCACTGCTTTTGACCAGGGCCAATAGGGCTCGGTCAAAGGTAGTGCACAGTTGTGATATTTGTGACGCAGCTTCAGTCTTAAGCAAATAAGAACATATTATTAAGAAAAAAATTGCTTTTATGAAGTTTTAGATGAGCGTGGCTTATTGAACAGAGGATTCAAGCTTGTAAACAATTCAGTCCAGCTTTTTAATTATGTTCTTCCAACCACAGATTAAAAAGAAAAGAACATTGATTTGTTTGTGTCGTTGGAGATCCTTTCTGGTCTTTTGACAGAGAATAAAAACCAAGGAGGGGACTCTTTCAGACAATTGTGAAGGAACAAAGTCACTACATCACTTGCGGCTAAAGAGGAAGTAAAAATATTGGACAGCCTTGCTCATTCCTGGAACCTTTCTCCCTAATAGTGTTGAGTCTATGCTGGTCCCAAATGTCACCCTATTCCCTTTACAGTACACTACTTTTGATGAAAGCCCTTTGGGCCTTGGTCAAAAGTAGTGCAGAGGGAATAGAGGGAATAGTGCCATTTGAGACGGAATCTCTAACTTGGCTTAGTCCAGACTTACTGCAGGCTAACTGGGTATTAAGGTGATTACCTCATAGTGAATCGCATCTTTATTTTCCCATCAGGACTACAACAAAAAGTACGCATGATATCATAATTAGATTGGCTTATCAGCAACATAACTGTAACTTTCGACTAAAAGACATTGAAAAACAAATCACAAGATGATGCATCTTATAATTTTTATAATATTGAATATGTAAAATAATTATTGGGACAGGTCAAATTACATGAATTATCAAGATAAGTACATATTTTTCTATGAATGATTACCCATGTACTGACCTTTGCTCTTTACACTTGTTTTATGTATCCCAAAGTATCTATTACTCTAAACATAAGTTATGGTCATGGTGACATCTGAGAGGATATTATGTGTGATGGACACAACCATAGAATTAGGAATTAGAATACCAGAATGGACATGAACCTTCTTATGATGTTATAAAATGTCAGCACTTTTGGTCAAGGAGTGCTGTAAGATATTGTGTAAAACAATGTACTTGAAGAATGTCTCTGCACTGTATGTATGTTAGCTAGCTAGCCAGTAAGTTTTAGAGGAATGGTTTCACAATTTTTTTCAATTAACTGCCAATATGCCAACATTCCATTCAAACAATCTGGTCAATGCACAGCCATACACTGGTTGAAATTAGTTGACGATATTATTTAGCCAAGTTGTAAAGGAAGTTTATTCTCAAAATGCTACATCCTCCAATTTTTCAAATTTGTGCTTTTTCATGAGAAATTATTGCATCGTGTGTGTGTGTGTGTGTGTGTGTGTGTGTGTGTGTGTAAGATATTACTTTTCTCAGATTTTTTATTCCTACATTTTAGATGTATATGAAAATAAGTGGAGGCTGCTGAGGAAAGGATGGCTCATAATAATGTCTGGAAAGGAGTAAATGGAATGGCATCAAATACATGGACCAATGTGTTTATTGTATTTGATATCATGCCACAAATTCCGCTCCAGCCATTATCACGAGCCTGTCCTCCCCAATTAAAGTGTCACCAACCTCATGTGATGAAAATGTTTTTTTTTGTAAATGGATATACAGCGTTCTGGAATTAAACTTTTAAAATGCAACAAGAACTGATATTGTGTCATATAATAGCACTCACAGCTTTCCAATAAGAAAACAAAATAGACATTTATGGTCTGTTTCATATATTTTAGAGGATATTTATACAGAAAATGTATATAAAACCTGTATAAACTGTATTTATATGTGTATGAAAATATTTTAAGTTGACAATAATACTATTACACAATTTTTGATATATCACATTCCTTACTTTTATTTTCATACATAAGTAAAATAAGGAAATGAGAACTGTAAAAATAATCCTGTTGTTTTTACGGTAACATACTGGCAGGATGTAAATTACAGTAAAAAATATACAGTATGTTACTATCAATTCCAAAGAAACTTTGTTTTAACAGTATATTACTGTAAAGTTGTCAGTTCACTGACATTCATTCCAATTAGACTGGTTTGGATTTCTCCCTGACCACATTGGTTGCCATTTTCTCTCATTGTGGAACTTTGAGGGTTTATGAGATAGCCCCTATAATAATGTGTGTGTGTGTGTGCTCACTCTCGCACAAGCCTTTATGTGTGTGTTCGCATCATTTATGCCTCTCTACCCTTTGTTACATTATAGCAATTTTCAATACCACACCAATTTCAGCCTCCATAATGTACAGGATGCTTTTTTCATTACATGAATGATCATCAAGTGTTTCCAATTCGCCCTTATTTCATGACAAGATTAAGGCTTTCTGAAAATAACTCCTGGAAATGTCTGCTTGCGGCAGCTTTTTGTTCCCTCTCTGCCTGAAATGATAGGTAATTGTAGTCACCCCATGAAGGTTTTTTAGCTCTGACCTTTCCTACGTAATAATATATAAATTGATGGAGAGCAGATTGCCTGGCTGAACCCCTTACTCTCTCACCTGCATCTCAATCTCAGATGATGGCATGGAAGCTGTTCTAGCTGAGGGTTTCCAAAACTCGGTCCTGGGACCTCCCCTGGGTGCACTTTTTGTTTTGTTGCCGTAGCACTACACAGCTTATTCAAATAGTTAAAACTTGATGAGTTGGTTATTTGAATCAGCTGTGTAGTGCTAGGGAAAACACCAAAACATGCACCATTTTGATATTGTTGTTTTGCGGTGCAGTGTAACGTTTCTTTCCTGGCAATTATACCTCCATTAGATTTAGGCTACTGCCTATACAGTGCACAACTTTTTACCAGAGCCCATAGGGCTCTAAAGTACTGCACTACAGGGAATAGTGTTCCATTTGGGACACAGGATTACTGCTGTGAAATTAGGATTCCATGCACAGGACAGGACCCTTGTTCTAGCTTCAAAATAGATTCCCAATTTTCTTAACTCCAGAGCAAAAAAATGCCCTTCTTTGATCGTCACAGTCTTGAAATAACATAGCCAAAAGCTCCCAATCCTGTAAACTTTCAGGACCACGCTCCCTCGCCAAGTTTCACACCGCCACTGACAACGAACAGTGCTTCTCCTCGCTAAATTGGAAACCACAAAAGGAAAATGCAGCCATAGTGAGACTCTCCATATAACCTTTTCACAAAAACACAAAAGGTACTTTAACTGTAACAATTGTTCTCTGAGTCCTTCAAGTAAATCCAGATTCTTTAAAAATAAAAATGCTCTGTGTTTTGTCAACACAGATAGATTAAAATGAATTGATTCATGTAATTTTTCTTTTCTTTCACTTTATAATAGACAGTTGTGTTATATTTATTGCTGTACATGGAAAATGATATGCATCCACATCCATGGTGTCTATATTGCTATCTGCAGCAGCCTGTGGATTGTGTTAGCGGTCCAGACCTTGTGTGGCATGCTGGCCCTTTGAATAGTGTATTGGCAAACCAGCATGTCTCCAGTATATCTCTAGGCATAACGAGTTCACAATGGAACACTATACCAAGGTGACTCCACAGCTATCTGCACACACACCACACACACAAACTCTACAGCTATCGACCAGGGTGCCTATAACCAGCGAGGGACCCGTGTAAAGGGTGCCATCCATCCTCTACTTCTTTAAAGCAGTTTGAAGTTGGGTCTCTCAGCTCAGACAATGCAGGGCTGTGCGACTCAAAGCCTCTGCAGGAAGGAAAGTCCCCCTGACTCCATCCATGGACACGCTGTGTGGTAGATTGGTAGATTGCTCATTTCCATCTCCTGTTCCGGCTCCCTGTAAACTTTCTCCCTTTCTCTACCAAACTCTAATTAGAGTTCTGCTTTCCTCCACTACCACCAGACTCCCTTCCTGACACGTGAGTCTGTCCACAGCAACGACGACAACAACAGCAGAAAAACCAGGCAGATACAGATACATACACTACCTGCTAACATCTCACAGACAGACTGCAGGCTATTTTCATTCTTACTGGGTTCAAGGAAAGTGTACGAAACTGACAATGATTCTCAGAAACACAAAACGTATTCAGGGGAGAATTCAAAGTTAACTTGATTCTACTTAAAATTGATTAAAATTAGCAACGTGTATTCAGTCTATTGTGTTACTACCAGTACCTGAGAGTTTTGATCTATTTTCACACTAACTTTTCATGTAAAAAAAATGATCACACAACCACAGATTTTTAAGTCTGTCTCGACGACAACAGGTCTATAGTTCCCTGTGTGCTTCACTCACCTTCCTCCTACATTCCGCCACCCTAACCCACCAGCGGATGTAATCTGGATAACTCATTATTTCTACTATTCCTGTCTGGGGGGCCTTTCAGTCCCTGTAATGAGGTATTAGAAACTACAGACTAAATTACTGAGCTTTCACAAGGCACATTTTTTAACACAGGGGCTGAAAGCCGATCGTATATGTTAATCATTTTATAACGTTGCAACCTGGGGCTACAGCCACACCTCTGAACTAAGAGCTTACAGAAATCCCGGTCTCTCTCTGCTAGGACATTGGTTGTTACGTTTTTCTGACCAAGCAGCAGAAAATCCAATTATTAGTCACAACCCAATTACTTTCCCCCCCCGACTCAGTGGCTCAAATCCAAGGTCGGATTTGTGGATTAGCTTGCAAGGTTTACGGGGTAGCTTCCTAAAAAAGGAAAGCAACAATGTTGAATTCCCCCGTCGGCTGCTTGCCTGCACTCTTCCGGGATTTGGAGTCAGAGGGCAACATAATCATCAAGGACAGGGGTGATGAGGGATGGAGAGAGAGGGAGAGATGGGAGGAAGGAAAGTGAAGAAGAGAAGAGAGAGGGAAAGAGGAGAGGGGAGAGAGATAGTGACATACGGAGGGAGGGAGGGAGGGAGGGAGGGAGGGAGGGAGGGAGGGAGGGAGGGAGGGAGGGAGGGAGGGAGGGAGGGAGGGAGGGAGGGAGGGAGGGAGTTGGCACTGCATCCACCCTGGCAGTGAAGATGTCTCTACATATAGTATATACCATACACATAGGAATATATCCAGTGACATTGGAGTCATCCAATCATATACTACTTACATCTGTATGATGACAACACTATAGGCCTCCATTAAGGGCTGGCATCGTCCTTTCCCCCCTGGGCAGTCAATTTGCAAGTACTTTGTAAAGTATGGATCTGTCCTATGCTCTCCATTCCCAAAAGAAGGCATAAGGACCCCATGTCAAAGGTGAAGTGAGCCAACTATTGTGTTGATATCCAATACTGCATTCATGTAGGCTACCTTATGTGTATGCTCACAAAGAAGATCTTAACACGATCAGAAATAATGCAGTGGGTTTGGAGAAGGAAATACAGAAGGAAAGAAGGAAATAAAGAAGGAAAGAAAGAAGGAAAGAAAGAAAGAAAGAAAGAAAGAAAGAAAGAAAGAAAGAAGAAGAAAGAAAGAAAGAAAGAAAGAAAGAAAGAAAGAAAGAAAGAAAGAAGAAGAAAGAAAGAAAGAAAGAAAGAAAGAAAGAAAGGTAAGAAGAGAGACGGGTCTGTCTGTGGACAGCAGATCAGTGTAAACTGGGGTCAGGAAGCCAAGCAGGGCCTGTCAGGGGAGTCCAGGCCACTAGTAAAGTCATATCGACTCTGCAGGCACATTTAATGCTGGGAGTCACTTTGAGGCCAGACGACACTCCATTTGTAAGTCAATCATAGAGGGGAGATGAAGCGTGTGCGTGCGCGTGCTTGTCTGCGTGTGTGTCTGTTGGTAAGGGGGTTGTCACTTTCACCTCCAGAGGACCGCATTGGACATTGACCTCTGCACCAAGATCATCCTCTTTGACCCCTGGCTACTCCTCTGACACATTGCCTGACAGGGCAGTTATTTGAACACAAACAGACTCGGTTCAGAGGTGGTATTGACACAAACTATTGAATTATTGGAATATCAAGGTCTCACTATGTTAAGATGCTGCCAGTAAATGTTACTGCTATACACATCATTATGTTGCCCTAGTAAATCTACACAAACTATTCTCATAACAGGGATAGAGCCATACCTCAGGGAATAAATGTGTATTTGTTGGTGTCGTATGTATTATGTAGATGTGCAAACCAATTTTTCCTTTAAAGACATCCTCCAGCAATTTCGGAACTTTTACTGTTGAAAAGTGATATTCAAAGTATAAATACAGTAAAGGGTAAAAAAAAAGATACATTTTCAGCAAAATAATGGTTTTTAGACACAACGGCAAACTTCAAGGAGTAGCGCATTCAAGGAGCTGGTCTGATGGGAATTTGTGATGTCATCGGCCTTCCCCTTTCTTGAGGAGCAATTGAGGAGCAATAGAGAACAAAAGTGGAAAGGCCAACCCCACACTGGTGCTATGTCATGATTTACCTGGACCACCTATTGAGATGTGTCTTTTATAAAGTAAATCAGGTGTTAAATGAGGTACAAAGGAGACTGGAGTGTCACTTCAAGGATAAAAAAGTACTATATTATCTTATCTAATCTTATGTTATTGTATTTAAAAGCTGAATTACATACAAGTAATTAAACAAGTAAACAAAGACAGTTAAAAAATCTGGAAGTCGGGATGGGAGCTAAAGCAGTTAGTTTTGGTAGCATCAAATGGCCTGGGTGGTAGGGGGCAGCATCGCAGCTACAGGGATGAAGGATGATGTTCACATCTAGGGGGATTCATGGGTCAGGATCAGACAGGTCCGGAGCCCTTTAGCAGTGCACCTCGATGTCCCTAACTTCCACAGCCTTCTGTAGCATAGCCCCTTGACTTTGTAGCTACTCCTCCACTACCAACAAGCAGCACCCACCTGGGTGATGCCCCAGCAGCCGTTGGAGCCAGAAAGCTCACCACTCATCAGTAATCCAGAGTAAGCTATTACAGTCCTATTACAAGCCTCTGTAATCACTGCAAGCCATCTCCACATACACAACCGTTCAAAAGTTTGGGGTCACTTAGAAATGTCCTTGTTTTTGAAAGAAAAGCACATTTTTTGTCCATTAAAATAACATCAAATTGATCAGAAATACAGTGTAGACATTGTTAATGTTGTAAATGACTATTGTAGCTGGAAACATCTGTTTTTAATGGAATATCTACATAGGCGCACAGAGGCCCATTATCAGCAGCCATCACTCCTGTGTTCCAATGGCACGTTGTGTTTGCTAATCCAAGTTTATAATTTTAAAAGGGTAATTGATCATTAGAAATTATTTTGCAATTATGTTAGCACAGCTGAAAACTGTTGTCCTGATTAAAGAAACAATAAAACTGGCCTTCTTTAGACTAGTTGAGTATCTGGAGCATCAGCATTTGTGGGTTTGATTACAGGCTCAAAATGGCCAGAAACAAATAACTTTCTTCTCAAACTCATCAGTATATTCTTGTTCTGAGAAATGAAGGCTATTCCTTGCGAGAAATTGCCAATAAATGGAAGATCTCATACAACGCTGTGTACTACTCCCTTCACAGAACAGCGCAAACTGGCTGTAACCAGAAAAGAAAGATGAGTAGGAGGCCCCGGTGCACAACTGAGCAAGATGACAAGTACATTAGACTGTCTAGTTTGAGAAACAGATGCCTCACAAGTCCTCAACTGGCAGCTTCATTAAATAGTACTCGCAAACCACCAGTCTCAACGTCAACAGTGAAGAGGCGACTCCGGGATGCTAGTCACGATTTGCTTACCTATAACTACGAACATAGTTATGTATTTGTGTTTTTTAACTTATTTCCAGATATCTTTGAAACTACCCACAATGCACTATTTCTCTACGTCATATGTGACTAGTTTCAGGAAACTAGACGAATGTTGCGCGTCACTACTTCACAGGAGCGGCATTTGAACATAAACATTTATTTTTCATCAATATGCATTTTTTGGGGGCAGAAATGCCTTCTGGAACATATGAACTTTAATTTGCCTTAATAATAAACTTACATTCCATCCATAAAAATACAAATAAAATGGTTAAGTTACAAGCCTAGTTGGTTTAGCTATGGAAAAAGTGGCAACCTTCCCACTAGCCATGATTGGCTGAGATAATGGATGGGCTGGACATGCCAGGAAATGAGTTTGGATTGGTCTGCCATGTAGCGTGCTTCTGTCTATAACGTGAGCTGTTCAGTATGTGTTGACAGTCCTTTCTACTGCACCGTTTTTGAAAGATATAACATTAGCCATCGAGAACTACAAAAGTTTTGCTACTTTTCTCAACAACATTGATGCACTGAATTTAGCAGGCGCTATCAACAGATTAGTTGGAAAAGGTGATGGGCTACACGGTCAGTGTGAACCGTAGTGACTTGACACAACGCTGGCCAAAAGATGTAGCTACAAACAAAATTGAATGAAATGGTTCCAGTCTGCCATGAAGCGTTCATCCATGTATATGGGTAAGAGTGTAGCTACATTTTCAGAAATACGTTTCTACTTTTGTCAAGTAGTTTTTATTGCAAGTTAAAGGGTACTGTTAGTTAGCTTGCTTACTCGCTAGCAATTGTTACATGTATGATCTGTGTAGTAATATTATTCGAATCAGAAGTCCATTTGCATTGCTAGTTATAGCCTAATGTTAGCTAGCTAACATTGAACCTAGTTTGTTAGCTTTAGCTACCTGCAGATTCATACTACAGCTATGAAGATGTTTGTATTTGTTGTAGTATGTGTTGGGATTACGCCGGTTCCTTGTTTAGCTAGCTAGCTACCTAGCTACATGTCTAAACAAGAAACTCCATATAGGTCGAATTATTACATGACCCATCAAATTAGCCAGGTGTGTCTGGAGGGGATTACGGCCATCTAGTGTATTTCATGAATATGTGTACATGTCTAGACAATAGTGAACCATCCACTTAGCTAGATGTGGCTGGGGTTGGTTATAGCATTTCCTTCACACGACCTATCAATTTAGACAAGTGTGTCGGGTAAACATCATCTAATAATGATCAAATGTTTTTTTGACCATCTAACTTAGCTAACGTGTCATATCCAGCTTGTCAACTTGTGACTGTTCCAAAAACATGTAGACACGTTGCTGGTATTGAGACATGGGAGCCATCCAGCTACCTCTCTAACTTGTCTAGCTAGCTAACGTCAGCTAAAATAATTGTTGTCGATGGTCCTGTTCAAATCAAATCAAATGTTATTTTTCACATACGCCGAATACAACAGGTGTAGACCTTACAGTGAAATGCTTACTTACAAGCCCTTAACCAACAATGCAGTTTTTAGAAAAATACCCCAAAAAATCACTTTTAGTCAGTTAGGTAACAACCAAAGCCATCTAGATAATATAACATATTATCAGAGATATACAGGAAGCTATAGTACATAATATTACTTGTATTATGTAATACATTTACATTTACATTTACATTTACATTTAAGTCATTTAGCAGACGCTCTTATCCAGAGCGACTTACAAAATGGTGCATTCACCTTATGATATCCAGTGGAACAACCACTTTACAATAGTGCATCTAAATCTTTTAAGGGGGGGGTGGGGGGGGGGTTAGAAGGATTACTTTATCCTATCCTAGGTATTCCTTAAAGAGGTGGGGTTTCAGGTGTCTCCGGAAGGTGGTGATTGACTCCGCTGTCCTGGCGTCGTGAGGGAGCTTGTTCCACCATTGGGGTGCCAGAGCAGCGAACAGTTTTGACTGGGCTGAGCGGGAACTGTGCTTCCTCAGAGGTAGGGGGGCCAGCAGGCCAGTGGTGGATGAACGCAGTGCCCTTGTTTGGGTGTAGGGCCTGATCAGAGCCTGAAGGTATGGAGGTGCCGTTCCCTTCACAGCTCCGTAGGCAATCACCATGGTCTTGTAGCGGATGCGAGCTTCAACTGGAAGCCAGTGGAGAGAGCGGAGGAGCGGGGTGACGTGAGAGAACTTGGGAAGGTTGAACACCAGACGGGCTGCGGCGTTCTGGATGAGTTGTAGGGGTTTAATGGCACAGGCAGGGAGCCCAGCCAACAGCGAGTTGCAGTAATCCAGACGGGAGATGACAAGTGCCTGGATTAGGACCTGCGCCGCTTCCTGTGTGAGGCAGGGTCGTACTCTGCGAATGTTGTAGAGCATGAACCTACAGGATCGGGTCACCGCCTTGATGTTAGTGGAGAACGACAGGGTGTTGTCCAGGATCACGCCAAGGTTCTTAGCACTCTGAGGGGAGGACACAAGGGAGTTGTCAACCGTGATGGCGAGATCATGGAACGGGCAGTCCTTCCCCGGGAGGAAGAGCAGCTCCGTCTTGCCGAGGTTCAGCTTGAGCTGGTGATCCGTCATCCACACTGATATGTCTGACAGACATGCAGAGATGCGATTCGCCGCCTGGTTATCAGAAGGGGGAAAGGAGAAGATTAATTGTGTGTCGTCTGCATAGCAATGATAGGAGAGACCATGTGAGGATATGACAGAGCCAAGTGACTTGGTGTATAGCGAGAATAGGAGAGGGCCGAGAACAGAGCCCTGGGGGACACCAGTGGTGAGAGCGCATGGTGCGGAGACAGATTCTCGCCACGCCACCTGGTAGGAGCGACCTGTCAGGTAGGACGCAATCCAAGCGTGGGCCGCGCCGGAGATGCCCAACTCGGAGAGGGTGGAGAGGAGGATCTGATGGTTCACAGTATCAAAGGGCAGCAGATAGGTCTAGAAGGATGAGAGCAGAGGAGAGAGAGTTAGCTTTAGCAGTGCGGAGAGCCTCCGTGACACAGAGAAGAGCAGTCTCAGTTGAATGCCCAGTCTTGAAACCTGACTGATTAGGATCAAGAAGGTCATTCTGAGAGAGATAGCAGGAGAGCTGGCCAAGGACGGCACGTTCAAGAGTTTTGGAGAGAAAAGAAAGAAAGGATGCTGGTCTGTAGTTGTTGACATCGGAGGGATCGAGTGTAGGTTTTTTCAGAAGGGGTGCAACTCTCGCTCTCTTGAAGACGGAAGGGACGTAGCCAGCGGTCAAGGATGAGTTAATACATGAAAGCTAGTATTTATAAATACATTAAGAGTTAGGTGAATATATTAGTCTTCGACGAGATTGATCCCCCAAGGGGAAAAAAATGGCCTAAGCCTAAAGAAAATAACATTCACAATATAGTATAGTAAAATAATAAATAATTGCTGCGAAAATAGACAGTAAATGGATGTTGACTGAAGATTATACCTAAATATTGATTCGACATGTTTAGATTATTAATATATTTTCTACATTTCCCCCACCCCAAATCTAGTGTCTAGCACCCAGGGGCCAGGATGAGCCTTATCCCATTGAGAGACCTTCTCGGATAATCTCTTTACCTCTACAGTCTGAAGTGTCGGTCGCATCACCTGTATTGGGACCAACTGGACCGTATCATAAAGACAAACAGGTGTAATTTCTAATGCCAAATACAAGAAGCGTTGATAAGTCATCATTTTATATTTCTGCCCTAGTTACTTTGGATTTAATATTATGGTTGCTTTGTCTTCTCACATGTCACATTTATACTGCTCACCTCACCCCATGACCAGGCAGTTATAGTGAAAAAGCTGTCAATACCAATAATATATTATAATAAAAACTGAGCAAATTTAATTTGTGCACATACTGAAATATATCTAGGATGGCAAGCAATAAACAGTATGGCACAGTCCCAGTTTGTGCAATGCACATTAATTGGAGAAGATGAAGAGATGAACCTGGGTTAGGAGGAGGAGAACGAGGACATCTATGGCGATGGAGAGCACATGGAGGATGAGGACTACATCCCAGCTGAGGATGCAGAAGATGACATTGTTTGCCCTACAGCATCTGTAAAAATGTCTGACATTATAATAATGTCTGACATATAGTATATTTATTCACTATCAGCTAGCCTGAGGCTTCAGCCAGTCCGGATGAGAAAATACATTTATTGTGTTCCAGTCCCAACTGATGAAGCTTTTCCAAGTCTGTGTTGGGTGTGGTGCAGCAAGTTCAGGGACTACGTCAGCAGCGAGAGGAACAGCGCTCTACATCATGCAGATCTGCAAGCCGTGCAACCATGTGAGAGAATGGTCCGGCCAGCCTATCTAGATGGTGCCAGCAGGAAATCTAGTCCTTTCTGCTGCCATATTGGTGTCAGGTTGTATGCCGACCAAAGTCCTCCGAATGCTCGGCATGATCGGAGTGGCAACTATTCACTGCAGCACATTCTTCCGTCACCAGCATAACCAACTTCAGCCAGCAGTCCTCAACACATGGGATGTCGAGCAGAGTGGCACCATCAAAACCCTCAAGGAAATGGGTGGAGATTTGGTCTTAGCAGCAGATGGAAGGAGTGATGCTGCACTTCCTGCCGAAGCACACTGCCTTTCTCCTACAAGGGAATGCATGCAAGGTTAGTAAAGCCATTTCAAAATAATATTTTTTTTCTAACTACTGAAATGGTCATTATTACAATCAAGTCTATCAAAGCCCTTTCCATTGTTTGTGTCTCTCAATATTCAGCAACCCATCAAATGTACTCTATGCTTATTTATCTTTTTTGTTATTTTAGATCATACCTTGCAGTCTTGCATTAGAATGACAACAGTGGATGGACGCAGGCAGTGAGAAAAGACTAGCTGCTCAGGTACTCCCTCTCCTTCCCAAAGACCAAGAAGGGCGGATACACAATTTGGCCAGTGAAGACCAAACCCACCTATGGTAAGATTTTTTTATATTCTATCAAGTCAAAATATATAAATGTTTATTTTTTATTACAGTTTGCCAATATTGTTGACATGCCTGTTTATGATTTGTGTCTTTACAGACCACGCTGGCAAAATAGTGAACGTTTATTTCATTTTTTTGTCCACCAGTAGCGGTGCGTATGTAAAATCAATGGGGAAGACAAAAAAGCCATATTACAACCTGTGTTGTGATAATTGCGTTGTTTACTCTATAACCTGTTAATTCATATGCCATGTGACCGTGATATATAGGTCTAAAGGCCAAGACAATAAGAAGACACAGTGGCAGAATAAATTCAACTATACCTTTGTTTTATCACAAAACCGGATAGCAACCTCTGTCCAGTGTGTTTGCGCATTCGTGCAAGTAGAAAAACATGTTGACTCACCCTACTTGTAGAGAAATGCCAATGCCATCTTCCTCTTTCATGTTGACGAAACAGTCTATCACTCTGTTATACAGAACACGCTTGTATTTCTTGTTGCCCTAGGCTACCTGGCTAAAATTCTTGCCCACTAGCCTAACTCCCATTCATGGGCAAAATTATCTAGTTAACATTAGCCTTCTACATCTAGCTACATATTGAACTTCCATCCTCTCAGGCCAGGGGCACAACAATGTATGAATTAATGGTTTGATCAGAATTGCCAGTGCGGAGAATTAAGTAAAACCCAAAGTCCCAATCCCCATCTACATCCATGGCTAATTTAGGAAAGGGCCAATTTTTGCCACCGGAGGACAACACAACAAGATGCAACAATTCAAGTTTTTCTGGCAACGCTCTCAATGGGATTTGATAGGTGCGACACCAAATCCAAGCTGGCTTCCCTTGACACTTTTTTTTGGTGTGCCAGGACCATTCACAGTTGAGCTCTGGCTAATTTTTTGTACTTTTTTGGTCAAGGGAGGCCAGACGCTCACTGGCTTCCCTTGTCTTCAATGCTATGGGCTGCAACAATGTCATACTTGTTTGGACCAGACAGCATCAGATAGATGGCCTGCATGTAGAAAGGCAGAGGGATGTTGTTTCACTCCGTCGGATGCTTTCTCCTGTGAGATACATGCCGCGATACTCCCTAAATGCTTGGTCCTTCATGGGACGTTGAAACTGGCTTCAGAATGGTGGAGTTGATTCCAGGATCCTGGGGTCTGACTCCCATGAAGGACTTGGCATTTAGGGAGTATATAATGTAAAGTGTAGGGCTTTTTTACATGCGGGTGGCTCTCCTCGTGCCTCAGCTTCTCCGGCCTGCTCTGTAATGGCTTGAGACAGTACTCATGCAGTAAGTATTGTTATTGTCTCGTTGGTAATATGTTGTGTCATAATGATTCAAAGTATGTGTGACAACTTGAGTAACATTATTTATATTTCTGTCTTTCTCCCTCTCTTCCTCTAGGAACCTGAGTACCACCACAGTTCAACATCAGCCTTCTAATGTCAAGCTGCCATCAACACACATCCAGCCCTAAGCTGATTCCTGTCCGTCTGCTAGGGTAGAGCAGTAACTGTCACTAGGGTTTTGTTACACAAAGTTGTTCCCTTGTACTCTTTGCCCTTGTTTACTTACCATTACTGAGTTGAGATAATTTGATAAGTTTAAGCAGCACTTTGAGCCTGTAACAGCCTAACTCCACACCTATACACCCGCCCGAGGTCTATGTTCATCGAACCTGGCTCCTTGACGATCCTCACACAAAGCGTGGCACGTCTCTGCTGCTGCCGCCAAGCTTTCAGAGTGGAACTCAATCATCCATAAAGAAATGTATTGTATTTCACAATGGAATTGTTATTGTATATTAACTATCACTATTCTATCACTATTATGGGGACTGAGATCACAAAGTGAAATGTGACAGATAAACAAAAAAAGCACTCCATGTCAAAAGTGTTTATTATAACTGTTTATAACGTGTTTGAATTCTTTGGATGTTAACTTGAAGACAGTGTAGTACATGTTCTCATCATTTGGGAACCTATTTCTTATCCCATTTACTGCACACACTGGAATTGGCAAGTTTCCTTTGCAGTGGTAAGCTAGCTGATAAGGGTAGTTAGCTGGCTAAAATAGCTAGGCTTCTCACATCAGAAGTGCCTCTCTCCCTGGCTCTCGCTTTCTTTGGTAGCTAACTCAGCCTATAGTCCTAACCATGATTGACCCCATCCGTCAATATTTAAGTGTCCACTCTCTTTGCTTTTTTTATCTGCTGGAGGGTTTTGTTTTAGTTGTTCTGTGTGTTACTGCCTGTGCTCGCTGGTCTTGATTGTTGTAGCGTTAGCTGTCTGGCTACCTTGCTGGCTACCTAGTTGGCTAAAATAGCTAACGTTAACTGTCTGTCTAGTTTACTGGCTAAGGTAACATTAACTGCATATAACATTCTTTGATAGCTGGTTAGATGTTGTTATGTATTTCAAAAAAAGTTGGTTTAATTTAATGTAGTGTTGATAGCAACTTGCTGACTCATGAAGTGCTGATGTAAAGTTAGCAGGCTGGTAGGGCTAATGTTAGCAGGCTAGTTTGCTAGCAACCTTGCAAGCTGATTTGTAACAATATATTCATAAAGTATTTGCTCGCAAGTTGGCTGAAAATGTAATTGAAACCAGTAATCATGAGTGCTCACCCCCCAACAACAACAGAAAAATCTGATATGACTTTGATCGGTTTTATGTAATAACTTAAAAATAGAACAATGGTGTGTAACTTTGCATTGGGATTTTTTATCCGTATACTAATGCAAATCCATATGTTACATGTGGTTCTGTTTATACTACATACACTTTAAGCACTGTGAATTACTTTCTAACATTATTATAATGTATTGTTCTATTGTGCGACGCTGTGACACTTTTTGTGTATCCAAATCATGGGCTGGTGCAACCAACTGAAAATGTTGGGAAAAGTTCATCTGGAGCCCACCTATACTGTTTTTTATATACTGTACTGTAAATGAGCATTGGTTCATGGTAGGCCAATCACAACATTTCAGTGCCATAATCCTATGGGAAATTAGGCCAATGGGAGTTTTTTTAAATGCTCTGGAGTTGAGAATATTGCTATATCCAGAGACCAAAAAGATGAACAGATAAACACATTTTTGAATTGCAGGACGGGGGGATTGCATTAAACCAAATTATTAATTTCCAATAATTTACTGCCCATAAGGACGGGGTACTGCAAGTAATATATTATTATACCTAGCTGTCAACCTTTTATTATGTAGATACATTTACTTCTGCTAAAGTTGACAAAAAACATCCAAGGATTTATTCATTAAATAAAAGTATATCTATTAAAACCTCTTTAAAGCTATGGTAAAAAAATATATATAAATAATTGTACAGTATCAGTCAAAAGTCTGAACACACCTACTCATTCAAGGGTTTTTCCTTATTTTTACTATTTTCTACATTGTAGAATAATAGTGAAGACATCAGATCTATGAAATAACCCTTATGATTTGCATACCGCCCTAACAGATCCACAAATGATGCAATCTCTATTACACTCCACACTGCCCTTTTCCACCTGGACAATAGGAACACCTCTGTGAGAATGCTATTCATTGACTACAGCTCAGCGTTCAACACCATAGTACCCTCAAAGCTCATCACTAAGCTAAGGACCCTGGAACTGAACACCTCCCTCTGCAACTGAATCCTGGCCTTGCTGACGGGCCACCCCCAGGTGGTAAGGGTAGGTAACAACACATCCGCCATGCTGATCCTCAACATGGGGGACCCTCAGGGGTGAGTGCTCAGTCCCCTCCTGTACTCCCTGTTCAATCATGACTGCACGGCCAGGCACGACTCCAACACCATCATTAAGTTTGCCGATGACACATCAGTGGTAGGCCTGATCAACGACAATGACGAGACAGCCTATAGGGAGGAGGTCAGAGACCTAGCCGTGTGGTGCCATGACAACAACCTCTCCCTCAACGTGATCAAGACAAAGGAGATGATTGTGGACTACAGGAAAAGGAGGACCGAGCACGCCCCCTTTCTCATCGACGGGGCTGTAGTGGAGCAGATTGAGAGCTTCAAGTTCCTTGGTGTCCACATCACCAACAAACTAACATGGTCCAAGCACACCAAGACAGTCGTGAATAAGGCACGACAAAACCTATTCCCCCTCAGGAGACTGAAAAGATTGATAATGGGTCCTCAGATCCTCAAAAGGTTCTACAGCTGCACCATCAAGAGCATCCTGACTGGTTGCATCACTGCCTGGTATGGCAACTGCTCGGCCTCTGACCGCAAGGCACTACAGAGGGTAGTACATACAGCCCAGTACATCACTGGGGCCAAGCTTCCTGCCATCCAGGACCTCTATACCAGGCGGTGTCAGAGGAAGGCCCTTAAAATTGTCAAAGACTCCAGCCACCCTAGTCATAGACTTTTCTCTCTGCTACCGCATGGCAAGTGGTACCGGAGCACCAAATCTAGGTCCAAGAGGCTTCGAAACAGCTTCTACCCCCAAGCCATAAGACTCCTGAACATCTAATCAAATGTCTACCCAGACTACAATAATTTCCGGACTATTAAGTGCACCTGAATATAAGCCGCACCCACTGAATTTTAAAAAAATCATTATTTTGAACATAAATAAGCCGCACATGTCTATAAGCCGCAGGTGCCTACCGGTACATTGAAACAAATTAACTTTACACAGGCTTTAACGAAACACGGCTTGTAACAAAAATAAATAGGCTTTAACGAAACACGGCTTGTAACAAAAATAAATAGGCTTTAACGAAACACGGCTTGTAACAAAAAATAAAAAATTAGCAGTAAGCTTTACCAGTAGTTGTCTTTTTGCACTGAGTCAATTCCTCACGCTGCTGTTGCCAACGTCTTATCATCGACTCATTAAGACCAAGCTCCCGTGCAGCAGCTCTATTTCCTTTTCCAACAGCCAGATCAATCACCTTCAACTTGAAAGCTGCATCATATGCATTTCTCCGTGTCTTTGCCATGATGAGGGTGACAAAATGACTACCGTAATCAGAATGATGGGAAGTTTGAGAGCGCTCGATTTAATTTAAACAGTAAACAAAAAAGTTGTTTGACCTTAACCCGTTTGGCAATTTCATTAGTCTAATGAAAGCTTCATGACGCCAAAAAACTGAACACGTCACAGAATGTGTTTTTTTGGAGAGAAAAAAATTGAAAGCGGGAAAAATCCATATATTAGCCGCATCATTGTTTAAGCCGCGAGGTTCAAAGCCTGGGAAAAAAGTTGCGGCTTATAGTCCGGAATTTACGGTATTTGCATTGCCCCCCTCCCTCTTGTACACTGCTGCTACTCTCTGTTATTATCTATCCGTAGTCACTTTAATAACTTTACCTAAATGTACATATTACCTAAATGACCTCGATTAACTAGTGCCCCACACATTGACTCTGTACCGGTACCCCCTGTATATAGCCTCGCTATTGTTATTTTACTGCTGCTACTTTTATTTATTTTCGTAAATTTTATTAATTTTTTTAAACTGCATTGTTGGTTAGGGCTTTTGATTTGATTTGATATGGAATCATGTAGTAACCAATAAAGTGTTAAACAAATCAAAATATATTTTATATTTGAGATTCCTAAATGTAGCCAACCTTTGCCTTCATGACATCTTTGCACACTCTCGGCATTCTCTCAACCAACTTTTGACTGGTACTGTGTATACATTTTTACCATTCAACATCGGTGGGAGAATAGGGCTTGAAATCCTTAAATTCTTTATAAATATAGTAGCAATCTAATTATAAATTACTTACTATACGATTTTACCTTTTTTATTGTTGTAAAATAAATATGATAATATTTAATGACAATACAAATTTGGGCCCATTTCATATAACTGACGACAGAGCATTTCCTGCCAAGCCTCTTCTGAGCAACGCAGAGACACCATTCAAATGTCTGCAGATTCAGCTTTACGCACAAAGTGATTTTGTCCCTCTGTGACCAAGAGAAAGTGGTCGTGTTTCAATTCTACTAAAATATTTATTCATTTTTTCGTGTTGAGAGTTCTAAATCTGATGAAAACCACGATTGCTGAAATCGCTAGACTGTCCCCTTTAATATGCAATCTCCCATGCTGGGCTAAGTCCCTCAGAGGGAGATTACATTGTTTTTTTGTCTGGATAGGCCAGAGAATTTTACACGTCACTCCCTATGCAAATGTTGGGTGTGAAACCTGACACTTCCAGTCAGCTCTGCTGACAGAGAGGTAGTAGAAAGCAGACTGATGGGGCTTTCTGGAACTATAAGGAACTGAACCCTGCAACATTCACAGAGTGCATTGTACACCAAGTCAGAACCGGTCCAGAACCCCTAAATAGAGGATTTAACATCTAAGGAGTTGAGATCATACCAGTGCGTTGGATGGGTGATTTGTGCCTGCTGCTCAATTCTCAAATATCGTTCAGTCTAAAAGCTTTGCAAGCTTCATCAAACCATCTATTCTCAATTCCGAATTGGAGCATGTGAAAATCTGTTGGCAATAATAGTCTGGAAGGGAAGGTATGCCGGTCTCAATTATTATGCAGGGATTAAATCCTACACCCTGCTTTATATTAGCCTGCTTGAGAGCCGTATTGTGCTAAAGTCTACAGTAACCTGAAGTATCTCTTTAATTATTGCCTAATTAACCTGCTAATAGCCATGTCCGCTAATGCCACAATGCATCCACATCCTTACCACTACCATCTCCTTAAATTATCAAGTGCTGGAGCCGCAAATAGATTACCTCTGTAATTATCCAAACGGCCCGACCGATGCAATCATGCCCAGATTATACTAATAAATCAGTTTAGGTGATATACACTGAGTGTACAAACATTAGGAACATCTGCTCTTTCCATGACATAGACTGACCAGGTGAAAGCTATGATCCCTTATTGATGTCACTTGTTACATCCACTTCAATCAGTGTAGATGAAGGGGAGGAGACAGGTTAAAGAAGGATTTTTGAGACAAGGATTGTGTATGTGTGCCATTCAGAGGGTGAATGGTCTAGAAAAAAATATTTTAGTGCTTTTGAATGGGGTATGTTAGTAGGTGCCAGGAGCAACAGTTTGAGTGTGTCAAGAACTGCAAAGGTGCTGGGTTTTTCACGCTCAACAGTTTCCTGTGCGTATCAAGATTGTCCACCAACCAAAGGCATCCAGCCATCTTGACATAACCGTGGGAGCATTGGAGTCAGCATGGGCCAGTATCCCTTTGGAACACTTTCAACACCTTGTAGTAGAGTCCATTCCCTGACGAATTGAGGCTGTTCTGAGAGCAAAAAGGGGTGCAACTCAATATTAGGAAGGTCTTCCTATTGTTTTGTATACTCAGTGTATAGCTACGATGGTTAATTGTTCCTCATTTTGACATATATTCCAATGGGACCGTGTTGATTACTACTGTGTCAGTCAGATTCTCTGTCCCATCATATATCTCATCATTAGATCAACTGCTGAGCAAGGTGGCTTATTAATAGCAACTTTCCTCTTTAGATGTGATTTTATTACTCGTACCTCCTTGACAAATAGCAGTATAATCATGACTGTTTAGGGCCAGAGTTGTGAAGGGAAACTGTGTTATGATCAGATCTGTGCTGGTGTGTCTGAACAGTTTCCTGTGGGGGAAAGTAGCGACCAACTGGCTGAGGCTGGCCACTGTTCTGGATGACTGATAGAGAGGAAGGGGGAGGGAGACAGAGACAGAAAGATAGACTCTATTGGCTACATAACATCATGGTCCTCATGCAGAAGAGACACTGTCATCATTAACTAGTGAGTGTTGAGTCTCTGATTCATGACCAACTCATCGGCCTGGCCGGTCGTGTCACTCATCATAGAGGTATATGTACTGTACTTTGTGTCCAACTCTGGTCAGCCTTTTCACCTCTACAGTCTCCACAATAAGCAATTCTGCTAAAAAGTTTGCCACTAGACGAGACAAATGATCATCTTAAACAAACGTCAGTTTCAGTCAAGGCATCGCAAGGTATCAAAAGGCATCGTAAAAGACAGACACTGCATTGTTGCTGAGGAAATGTAACGAGTCATCCGCTGCAGTGATTTGGTACTGCCAAGTCCAATCTTATATCACTGTGTCTATCGCAGACAAGTACAACCAGTCAGACATGAAGGGGGCAAAGAAAGACGCCCCCTTAACTAAAACAGATCAGGACAAGGAGAGGTTATTACAGAAGATGTTCTCTCCCGTGTCCCTCTAGACACACAACCACTGGAGCATTTAAGTCGCTAGACGAACAGCTCAGACAAGTGAATTGACGTGTTAAGTTGCTGTCCCCCCTCCCCTTCCCTTCCCCGCGACGTCTCCGAAGACCCACCACAACCAACGATAGTGGGTTCCATTAGGAATTTCAAGTTGAATTAAGGTGCTTGGGGAGGATACATTAACACATGTGCATAACGGCTCGGTAGTTAAATGTCAGAATGGGAATGAGGCCTGTGTTACTGTGACTTTATATTCCATTAGCCAGCGCCTCATGTTACCCTGCTGAGGAACTAAATAATACATACAGACAGACCCCCAAAACACAAATCATCTTTTCACAATAATAGAAAATGAATGGGCCTGGCTTGGGTAAGTAAATTACACCAGGAGGAGTTCCTAGGGAGTTACATTACTGGCTGGGATGATGATGACAAAGGATGCATTATAAGACCAAGGAAAATAGAGGGATGCACTCGTCCAGAAAATGCTGAAATCTGAATAAAACTCGGCGGGAGGCTCTGTGAGACATGGCTTTCTAGAATCACCTTGTATAAAAATCCAATTCAGTTTGGGTGGTGATTAATTCATAAGCCCGTTAGTAAAATATTTCCAGTACAGAAATCCTCTGACAAAGAAAAAAGAAGGGTGTGTGTTTTGGAGTAGGCATATGGAATTAACATTTTCGCATGGTCGATTAAATTTTTTTTTTTTTTTTAAAGAAATGGCTGAGAGCGAGCGAGGTCTTGAAAGATGCAAATGGAATAGTAATTTTATGGCACATTAGTTAGCAGTCACACAAAGTCATGTACACAACGTGTACCCATCATGATAAATAAAGACATACTTATAATGGTTTTATTTATGGCCCTGTAATATGCAAACCATTATCACTCACTCTGGCTATTAGAGTACTACAGTCCCAAAGTACTACATGATACCAGCACTTTTTAGGATTTTGTGTTTAACAAAAACAGCCATCTGATTGTTTAGTATGCGTGGTGATTATCGTACTGGACTAAACAGTGTACGAATGTCACAAGTCATATTTTTTTATTTAGATTTTTTAAATGTAACCTTTATTTAACTAGTTTGCATTGTATTGGTGGCATTGTACTGAAATAAGCTGAAATAAGCAGCAGTGTAACGCCACAATGCATTTGTTTACATTGAACCAATGACTTATGACTTGTTACAGCATTAGATCAAATGCATCTTACCTAGATGAAGTTTAAACATGCCTTGCCTTAGGGTTTTGAGAAACTGACTGTATACAATGACCTTATTTTAAAATATAGAAATATGATAGAAATATAAAATCGAGCCCAAAACTGAAATAGCTATTTACATGACTCTAATGTAGGCAGGGTAGCCTAGTGGTTAGAGCGTCGGACTAGTGACTGAAATGTTGCAAGATCGAATCCTCCCTGAGCTGACAAGGTAAGAATCTGTCGTTCTGCCCCTGAACAAGGCAGTTAACCCACTGTTGCTAGGCTGTCATTGAAAATAAGAATTTGTTCATAACTGACTTGCCTAGTTAAATAAAAGTAAAAAAATAAATCCTCTCTATAGGACCTCTGTGCATGACCTTTGACCCACAGCCTGCAGTGACTCATCCAAACCACAGGGGGTGCTGTTTTCCTAGTGGAGCAGCTACAGCAGGTGTTAATGGCATCTCATTTCCCCACATAAACACCTTTCTCTCTCCCTGCACATCAATTATTACCACAAGCACACCAATCTATTGTTTACTTTTTAAACAGGATGAGATGGGGGGGTATTGCACCATATGAGAGCAACAGAGCCAGCCCTGTGAGTCTACACAGGTTATAGTGTGGAGGGAGACAGGAAAGAGGGAGAGGGGGAGACACGGACATTGAATAGGGAGGGAGAGAGAGGGGAGATGCGAGAGGGAGCAGGGTAAGAGGGGATGTAAGACAGGGAGGTGGAGAGGGAGAGGGGGTAGAGGGAGCAGGGGAGAGGGTAGCGTAGTAGGACAGGGAGGTGGAGAAGGAGCAGGGGAGACGGGGGTGTAGGGCAGGGGGAGAGATGGTGGTGGACGTGTCGGGAAAGAAGGGGGAACAGGGAGAGAGAGGGGAGTGTAGGACAAGGAGCACCAGGCCCCAGGAGAGTCATAAATAAGTCACACAGCCCCTGGACCTTCCTCTGAAGGTGCCAAGACTCTGTGATCTGACTCTTTCATCTGGTAGCCCTGCAATGTCCTGGAGAGATGTAGGGAATTCAGATACTGAGTTACATGGGAGTGTGTGTGTGTGTGTGTGTGTGTGTGTGTGTGTGTGTGTGTGTGTGTGTGGTGTGTGTGTGTGTGTGTGTGTGTGTGTGTGTGTGTGTGTGTGTGTGTGTGTGTGTGTGTGGGGGGGGGGGGGGGGGGCTGCGTAAGAGTGTGAATGTAACATCACAACCCACAGCATCAGAGACATCAGGCATCTTCATGCCCCCAGGGACCCAGCCATCCACCATTGTTTCAGAGCAGAGCTTTCTTTTTCAATTAGA
Source organism: Salmo salar (assembly GCF_965601325.2). Taxonomy (NCBI): domain Eukaryota; kingdom Metazoa; phylum Chordata; class Actinopteri; order Salmoniformes; family Salmonidae; genus Salmo; species Salmo salar. The sequence continues at coordinate 18,557,708 of NC_138313.1, read as the reverse complement.
AGCTCCAACACCAAGCCAACAGTGCCAGGTGAGTGAGCTAGCTCCACAGCCTTCAGTTCAAATAATGACTGCAATTAAGCAATTAAGAGCCGGGAGGCATAGAGGCCAGGAGCTGAGCTAACTATCTCTAACCCTTCTAAGACACACTGTAAATGAGGATTCGCCAGGGAATACACTTATTATTAGCCCTGTGTGTTATTAGGACAGCAACCTGTGCTACGCTGCTCCCTGTTGTGTTCTGATATAAATAGGTCAAATTAAGTGAGAGGAGTAGACTAGAGCCGTGGTGATTTATAATGTTATCGTTATCATTATTATAACATTAGTTATTGGCATGAGTATTTTTTACTTATTTAACGTTCATGTGTACTGGTTAATTAAGAATGCATTCTTATTTACAATGATGACCTGTCCAAAAGTAATGATTATGAGTATATAATATATGACTACCGCTATATCTCTTCAAAATAGAACGGTATAGTAAAACGATATATTGTTTTAACTGTATAGGACCTTAGAAACTTTCATATTTTCTTGCTTTACTGTTAGAATAGTCAACCCCACCACCAAGGCACTGGCCAGCAAGGATGAAATATTTGGCGTTTGTCAGGTAGGAAGAAAAAGTCCAAGCTAGCTAGCCTCACATTCAGAAATAACACACGTTTTTAAACTATTGACTGCACTGAAGCCGCAGACTTCAAAAGATCCCGCTGACCTGTTTGCTGAGAAGCATCAAACCAAGTTTTCCCTCTCCCTCTTTATCTCCTCCTCTCTTTCTCCTCCTCTCCCTCTCTCCCTCTTCCTTGCCAGTACTACACGTTTCATTATTAATATGTTTTTTCTCAAGTTTCTCTCTGACCCAGGACATTAAATAAAACATTGTATGGTTCATGAAAGATTATGAAAGAGCAGAGCATAAGCAGCGGGAGGTGTAAACTCAGCACAATTCATTCTGCTATATAATGTCAATGCCAACAACCCCCCCTCACCCCACCTCCATAGCCTGCAGACATATTGGCGGAACTACCAATGGATGCTAAGCTTTTTCCGACAAAGCTCCGAAGATAAAGTATCTCCCTTTTATCCCTTCTGCAAATCAATTCTGGGCCTTACAGCGAAATCCCATAAAATAACTTCAAACACCACTACTTACTCCGAAAATTTGTATTATGGCTATATCTCTTTGAACATTCACCACTGAAGTTTTGGAGGAAAAATGATTTAAGCGTTACCTGCTAAGATGTTGGCCTGTCAGCACTTTACCTCAGTTTTTCTTGACATATCAACCTGTTACCTTGACTCTGTCTCCCTCCTCACTCTCTCCTGCCTGTCTGTCTGCGTGTTTGGGGTTTGATTGCTGCTAACCACCCAGACCTGCAGATAAATACAAATGCTGCTTGTTAACTTAATGGCTGCAGTAAGCGAGAGTTAGCAGGCATGAAGGCCCTACTGGCGCTGAAGCGGCCGCTTGACTGCTGAAATATTCATCTTCTCCATCTCAACACTTCATCTCAACAAACCGTACCACAGCTGGGCCGGTATGGACGTATACAGGGAACAGATGGGTTAGATTTCGATGATGGTTCTGTAAGTAATTGCAGAACTTTGATTTTAAGGTTGGTGGAGTGGGGACCCGAGATCATCGCTGGAATGATAATTGATAACATCAACAAACAACTAGGATCGAAAGGAAAAGTTGTTACTATCTGTTTCAAGGCATTATCACGAGGTATCTTTTAACCAATTAGAAAACCTGTTGAGACATTAGTGCATGATTGCCAGAGAATAACCCTTGCTGCTCCTATAATCTAATTATAGTGCTCATCCTAATCTAATCCTAATTTCCACAACTATCAGTCTAATGATGAAGGTCTGGTAATCCCAGCTCCTTGGCTGGGTGGGCTCCTTGAATCTATGGGCTCTTACTTTGTGGACTGGAGTGAAACACTGATCTCTCTTCTCTCCTGGTGTCATGACTTCTACCGAAGGTGGCTCCTCTCCCTGTTCGGGCGGCGCTCGACGGTCGTCGTCGCCGGTCTACTAGCTGTCACCGATCCCCTTTTCCCTTTTTGTTTGGTTTTGTCTGTCTTGTGTTGCACCTGTTTTGAGTTGAGTTCATTAGTGGGTTATTTAGTCTTGCTGTTCTAGGTTGGGTTTTGTGCGGGATTGTTTCGTGTTACCTGTCGTGGGTTTGGGGGTTACGTATTTCTCTTTATCTATTGTGGACTGGCGTTTTATTCTGGACTGCGTTCCGGCCCTTTTGGGGTGGACATTTTTGTCTGGTTGGGTTTTCCTTATTCATGCCTGTTCATGGTGGTTTGGACTCTGGAAATAAAACGCTCTACTATTGCATATTTGGTTTCCTTCACCCCACCACTCCTAGTGAGTACTGACAGAATCCCGCACCGAAATATTATGGAGTCAGCAGGAGCGGACTCGCGCCACCCATCCATGGAGGAGCGTGTCGCTCAACATATCGCCATCCAACATCGTCTGGGGACGGCCATGGATCAAGTGTTGGCGAGAATGGAGAGATGGGAGAGGAGCGCTCTCCCTACCCCACCTTCTGCTGCTCTCCAACCTGCACCACCACCATCTCCGACGGCGCCCAGCCCCAGCGGGATTAGGCTTGCGCTCCCAAGGGAATACGATGGGACGGCTGCTGAGTGTTTATTTATTTATTTTACCGTTATTTTACCAGGTAAGTTGACTGAGAACACATTCTCATTTACAGCAATGACCTGGGGAATAGTTTCAGGGGATAGGAGGGGGATGAATGAGCCAATTGTAAGCAAGGGATGATTAGGTGGCCGTGATGGTGTAAGGGGTTCCTGCTCCAGTTGGAGCTTTACCTAGTGACCGTCCACCCGCCTCCCTCGGGAGAGGAGAGTGTCAACGTCCTCGTCTCCTGTCTTACGGGTAAAGCCCTGGAATGGGTCAACGCGGTCTGGGAGGGTCCGGATTCAGCAAGGGACCATTACCCAGAGTTCACCCGTCGCTTCCGGGCTGTGTTTGACCATCCACCGGAGGGCAGAGCGGCGGGTGAACGGCTATTCCATCTAAGGCAGGAGACGAGAAGCGCGCAGGACTTCGCGCTGGAGTTCCGAACCCTGGCCGCAGGCGCAGAGAGGAATGACAGGGCCCTGATGGACCATTACAGGTGTAGCCTTAGAGAGGACGCCCGCAGGGAGCTGGCTTGTCACGACACCACCCTCACTCTGGACCAACTCATCGACATGTCCATCAGATTGGACAACCTGCTGGCTGCTCGCGGGCGTCCTGATCAGGCCCTGCTCGTTCCACCTCCCAGCACTCCTGCTCCGACGCCCATGGAGCTAGGGGGTGCTGCTGCTTGGAGGACTGGAGGAGGAGTCTCCTCCTGCTCTAGCTGTGGTCGGAGAGGACATACTGCTGACCGGTGCTGGAGGAGCTCGTCTGGGAGTCGAGAGGGCAGGCAGAGCACTACTCGGACACCTCAGGTGAGTCAGCACCAGGCTCACCCAGAGCTCCCTGTCGGCCATATGTATGTGTTGGTTTCTTTTCCCGAGTTTTCCCCTCATTCCCAGCATAAGGCGCTAGTCGATTCAGGCGCAGCTGGGAGTTTTATGGACCGTGGGTTTGCGACTAAGTTAGGGATTCCTTTGGTTCAGTTGGACCAACCCTTCCCCGTGCACGCCTTAGATAGTCGACCACTTGGGTCAGTGCTGGTCAGGGAGGCTACAGTTCCACTGGTCATGGTAACCCGGGGGGGTCATGAGGAGCAGATTAGCCTCTTCCTCATTGATTCCCCTGCGTTTCCGGTGGTGCTGGGGATTCCCTGGTTAGCTTATCACAATCCTAAAATTTCGTGGAGACAGAGGACTCTTAAGGGGTGGTCAGAGGAGTGCTCGGGTAGATGTGTGGGAGTTTCCATCGGTGCGACTACGGTGGAGAGTCAGGACCAAGTCTCCACTGTACGCATTCCCTCAGAATATGCCGATTTGGCTATCGCCTTCAGTAAAACGAAAGCCACTCAATTACCACCTCATCGACGAGGAGATTGTGCGATTAACCTGTCACAGGAGGAGACGGTGGCTATGGAGACATACGTCACTGAATCCCTGAGGCAGGGATACAGTCGGCCATCCACGTCACCCGTCTCCTCGAGGTTCTTTTTTGTGAAGAAGAAGGAGGGAGGTTTGCGTCCGTGCATTGACTATAGAGGTCTAAATTCCATCACAGTGGGATTCAGTTACCCGCTACCTCTCATCGCCAGGGCGGTGGAGTCATTTCACGGAACACGCTTCTTCACAAAACTGGATCTCAGGAGCACGTGTAATTTGGTGCGTATCCGAGATGGAGATGAGTGGAAGACCGCGTTTAGTACCACATCTGGCCATTATGAGTACCTCATCATGCCGTATGGGTTGAAGAATGCTCCAGCCGTTTTCCAATCCTTTGTAGACGAGATTCTCCGGGACCTGCATGGGCAGGGTGTGGTGGTGTACGTCGATAACATTCTGATCTACTCCGCCACAGGCGCCGCGCATGTGTCTCTAGTGCATAAGGTGCTTGGGCGACTGTTGGAGCATGACCTGTACATCAAGGCCGAGAAATGTGTGTTCTCCAAAAAAGCCGTCTCTTTTCTGGAGTATCACATTTCCACATCTGGGGTGGTGATGGAGTGTGACCGCATTTCGGCCGTGCGTAATTGGCCGACTCCGACCACGGTAAAGGAGGTGCAGCGGTTTTTAGCGTTTACCAATTACTACCGGAGGTTTATCCGGGGTTTTGGGCAGGTGGCGGCTCCCATTACCTCATTGTTGAAGGGGGGCCGGTGCGTTTGCGGTGGTCGGCGGAGGCGGACAGAGCTTTTGGTCGTCTGAAGACTCTGTTTACCCATGCTCCCGTGCTGGCGCATCCAGACCCCTCTTTGCCATTCATATTGGAGGTGGACGCGTCCGAGGCTGGTGTTGGAGCCATGGACTTCCTCACCAATCTCCCTCCGTCTCAGGGGAACACCACAATCCTGGTCATTGTGGATCGGTTTCCTAAGTCCTGCCGTCTCCTCCCTTTGCCCGGTCTTCCCACGGCCCTACAGACCGCGGAGGCCCTGTTTACTCATGTCTTCCGACACTACGGTGTGCCTGAGGACATAGTCTCTGATCGGGGTCCCAGTTTACGTCCCGGGTGTGGAGGGCATTTATGGAGCGTCTGGGGGTTTCGGTTAGCTTGACCTCGGGTTTTCACCCCGAGAGTAATGGGCAGGTGGAAAGAATAAATCAGGGTGTGGGCAGGTTTCTGCGGTCCTATTGCCAGGACCGGCCCGGAGAGTGGGCGAGGTTCGTGCAATGGGCCGAGATGGCTTAGAATTCTCTCCGCCACTCCTCTACGAGCCTGTCGCCGTTTCAGTGCGTGTTGGGTTACCAGCCGGTCCTGGTACCATGGCAGCAGAGCCAGACCGAGGCTCCTGCGGTGGAGGAATGGGTGCACCAGCCTGAAACGGGCTGGTGGACGGCAGAAGGAGAGCGCTGACCGCCACCGCAGTGAGGCCCCCGTGTTCACACCGCAGTGAGGCCCCCGTGTTCACGTGTTCCCTCCCCATCGACACGGAACATGCCCCTCCGCCTGCCCTGCCGGTAGATGGGTCCGCGGTTTGGGGGGCCATTTAAGGTCCTGAAGAGAATAAACGAGGTGTGTTATAGGTTACAGCTCCCCTCTTACTTTCCCCTCATTTCATGTGTCTCTCCTCAGCCCGGTGGTAGCTGGTTCACTGCAGGACTTTGAGGTGCGGGAGGTCCCTTCGCCCCCCCCCCGGACATCGAGGGGGCCCCGACGTACACAGTCTGTTCCATCTTGGACTCTAGGCGTCGGGTGGGGGGCCTGCAGTACCTCGTGGATTGGGAGGGGTACGGTCCGGAGGAAAGGTGCTGGGTACCGGTGGGGGACATCTTGGACCCATCACTGCTGTGTGAGTTCCACAGCCTCCACCTGGATCGCCCTGCGCCTCGCCCTCCGGGTCGTCCTCGAGGCCGGCGTCGGCGCGCTGCGGGAGCCGCGCGTCGGGGGGGTACTATCACGACTTCTACCGAGGGTGGCTCCTTTCCCTGTTCGGGGGGCGCTCGGCGGTCGTTGTCGCCGGCCTACTAGCTGCCACCGATCCCCTTTTCCCTTTTCGTTTGGTTTTGTCTGTCTTGTGTTGCACCTGTTTTGAGTTGAGTTCATTAGTGGGTTATTTAGTCTTGCTGTTCTAGGTTGGGTTTTGTGCGGGATTGTTTCGTGTTACCTGTTGTGGGTTTGGGGGTTACGTATTTCTCTTTATCTATTGTGGACTGGCATTTTATTCTGGACTGCGTTCCGGCCCTTTTGGGGTGGACATTTTTGTCTGGTTGGGTTTTCCTTATTCATGCCTGTTCATGGTGGTTTGGACTCTGGAAATAAAATGTTCTACTATTGCATATTTGGTCTCCTGCGCCTGACTTCACCCCACCACTCCTAGTGAGTACTGACACCTGGCTAGGCCCTCCTACTGCCCTTCCTCCCAGAGACTAAAGGCTGATTCAGTAATCTGGATATGATGGGCAGGTTCACTCCTAGGTAGAACAAATTCACTTGTGTGAACAACTTCACTGATCACGGTCCTTGACAGCAAACACTCTCCATCAGAATACCACAGCCATGGGGGGCTAAGGGGCTGAACCCATTCTAACTCCAAGTCATCTTTCTTCATGAACCGTGACCCTCCTTAATTCTCTCTCTTACAATCAACCTTCCCCTTGATCATTTGAGTGGTTGAGAGGTGAAAGAATTACACACAAAGATAGCAAATGGTATCAACACTAATGCATTGATTGACACATTATCTGATGCTTTTTAGGTGTTCTATTGAGGTGAATGCTACAGTAGTTGTCATCAACAACAATCCTGTGCACCAGCAAAGCTCTTTAGCCTGGGACTTTTCAATTATGCAAGACTCTTCCCTCCAACTGTCAGTGCCCAGGGGGGGCCAGCGTCCAACTGTCAGGGCCCAGGGGAGGCCAAGCGACAGTCTGTGCATTATTCTTTGATCAGGGGGTATACGGTAGTCTACATAAGAGTGCACAGACTCAACCAGACACTGTGAGACTGAGTGCTATCTGACACAACACACACTCATCATATCCAAGATGACAGAGCTACAGAAGCAATACATGCCATTCCAATCTTGTTACCAGCCAAACAATAAGAGGTTGAGAGGGAGGGGGTAAAGGGCTAAAATTGTCATTGTTTCTTTACAAAGCGACAGAGATCCAACCAACAAAACACCCCATCTGGTGAAAGTAGGCTTAGGCTGTGTCCCAAATGGAACCTTATGCCCTATATAGTGTTCCACTTTTGAGCAGGGCCCATAGGGTTCTGGTCAAATGTAGTGCACCATATAGGGAATAGGGTGCCTTAGTGAACAAGACAAAAACACCCCTTTCCCTCCCCATACACCCCCTCACTCACCCTGAGCTTATTGTCTTTTGTTGAGGTTTAAATCAACTCTCTTTTTGTATGTGCTTACACAAGGTCATACTGCACATCAATACTAGGGTTGTACTTACGCCAGATACAGATCAAGGGAGGTTCAACTGCTAACGATGAGAAGACACAGGTTCCATTTATAGTAGTTAACCGAGGATTACAAGTCAATTGGCTAATGAATAAACTGGAGTTACAGTAAAACAACTGTTAAACTCAAACAAAGCATATTATACCTTATTGTCCTTACTGGATTATGCCCTATAACAGTATTTTTTTTAAATCATTATGATAAAAGACCAATAGGAAACAGAAATAGGCTTCATATTCGTACGTCTTAGCGTTCTAAATATTCTGGTTAAATATTATATTGCACTCTAATTAATATATAGCAACCAGGCATGGCAATTACACACACACACACATACACAAACAGCACTTCTCTAAAACACAGAACAAAGAGATAGCAGAGCATTCAGATAAACTTAGCAACTTCAACACACCTTCGGACAGCAATTCCCAGGGTACCTCCTGCTAAAATCTAAATCAGTTCAATAAACTCTGTCATGGAATCAAGCACTACACCAACCCAACTTCAGCTAGGACATAATACAAGCCACCTGCCTGGAATGCTTTGTCACTGAAATGAAATGTGATGTACAACCATTTTCCATGTGTTTGCCTCTGAAGTATGGATACTGAGCTTAATTAATTCAGATGGATCCCAAACACTGAACTTCTGCTCACTGCTATTACTGTTTGGTAAGAATAACACATTTTTATCAGGGCTGTGTGTGTGTGTGTGTGTGTGTGTGTGTGTGTGTGTGTGTGTGTGTGTGTGTGTGTGTGTGTGTGTGTGTGTGTGTGTGTGTGTGTGCGTGTGTGCGTGTGTGCGCGTGTGCGCGCGTGTGTGTGTATACATTTTGAAAACTACTCTGTGTCTCACTCATGGCTAAAAACACTTTTACCACAAAATCCCACATAATAATCTGTGTGCAATTAGCGAGAATGAGTTCAAACTAATGTACTCTCCAGAGCTGGTGGTATAGTTAGTACCGCAGGATTTTGTCTTTAGTATTTCATTTGTCATCTAGAACCCTGGAAGGACAAGAAAATGTTCACTCCATTTTGCAACCTTTAGGGCTCTATTTAATCCGTATCGCGGAAGTTCAGCATTACTGTGTGATTGAAATTTAAAGGCAATGTTCCTGAGTTAGTGTAGACTGTGTCAGAGATACTTTCGAGAAGATGGGGAAACTCCATTGGAATCGTATTAACGATCATTGTGTAGGTTGCCCATGAAGCATCAATGGGCCACGCGGTGCATTCTGGGTGATTTTGGGACAAGGATATCACTCCTTCAAGGAGTGATTGGAGTCAATTGGGCGCTAGCTCAAAAACCCAACATTATAATGAATTACGTGAACAATAAGAACAACATTACACATATTTTCCGAGATGTGAGATTATTAATTTGTTCTCTGTAATATCGTATAGCTTTGAAATCGTGACATTACGTACTTTCGAGGAAAATAATCCGGTTTCTCGACTTTTAGAAGGGATTGCGTGATGATTAGTTTAGCAATTACATGTTGCAGCATGACAACGTAAACACGATTGGTCGACAGTCTGCTGGGTGGGGCATTATACGTTTCTCCATTCATTGGCCAATGGGATTCCTGTCCTCCTTTCTAAGTATCTCTGAATGTATTCAGGGTAAGGGGTTCATTTGTCGGCTCAATCGGGATTTCCTTTACATTTCTAGAGAGCAATATGTAACGCTTCCGCGATACAGGTTGAGTAGAGCCCTTCGTTTCCACCAGAACTAATCAGTTGGACGGGCCTTTGATTTCTATAGGCAGGCACTTTTTTTCACGGGACCTCTTATGTATTTAGCAGGTGTAAAAGTAAAGACCATAGGCAGCTTGTGAGTTGGAAGTTTGGGCAAACTTAAAATTTATCCTACCATTTCTACCGATCTGCATGCCAGTTAGGATTATTTTTATGTAACAGTTTCATTTCAATAATAACATTTTAGTTTCTCAGAATCACAGCTTGTAGGTCAATGCAGCAGTAGGCCTATAACTTCCATCATCAGCAAAGTAAAATACATATGCCTACAGCCGACAAATAAAAACAGTAGAAAATATCCTGATGAAAAATCTGGTTCTTTCAATCACATTAATCTCTCTACTCTGCATGTCTACCTCCATTTCTATCTGCCTTGACTTGAGCTATCAACTAGCCTATTCTTGGCACTCTGAGTTTTTTGCGCCAGTGAGCTCAGGACAGAAAGCTGTATTTTATGAAGTTTCCACTGAATATATGGGATCATCAGATCATGATACTTTGCTCTTTCACATAGGTTTGGTGATTATCGAGGCCGGGAGTGTTGGAAAGATTTCGCAATGGATATTATTCGCAATGGATTTTTTAAAACAGACTTTGTTGACTTGTTTGAGATGAAGAGAAAATAACTGAGAAGCTCAGCTTGTTAGTGGTGATTTAAGACAATCAGAAATCAGACATTGCCAAATGTTACACTTTCCTACGTATGCATGCATTCTGGAGAGACGCACCATATCTTCGCCACACACCGCTCCCCTTCTTCTTGATGCAACATTTTAAAATGATACTCAAGACATTATTTTCACACATATTTTAGACTCTTTTCACTGACAGCCGCAACTCAATCAGTTAGACCTATTGCCATGTGCCCTCCCCAAATTCCGGGCATCCTAAATAGTCATAGGCCTGCATACTTGTGATTTGAAACAATCCACAGCATTTACAAAAAAATAAGCTAGTGATCCTATGTGGCTAAGACATGCTCCCTGGTGAAGTATTTCAAATTATTTTTAGACAGGAGAAATTATATAATTTTGGAAAAACATCAATTTAATTTAGGGCAAGCCAGCATCCTAACCGTGCACTGTGCACCCGGCAACTTTCTTTTCCAATTCGCAAGAGAATGACACCAGAGTGCTGTATATGATGACGAGATGCTCATGTCTCCGCCCTAACAATGGGAGTCTTTGTCCCAAAGGCGGGAAGTCAGGCGACAAGCTTAGGTCTCCATATTATTCCCACAGAAACGGATTGGGCTTATTCTTGACCGATTTGGGCGGCAGTGAGCCCTCTTGCTTCACCTCTTCTTATCTACTGAAACTATACCACCGTAGAAAGCATCCGGATGAGTAAAACAGCGCCCCTCTACACTAAGTGGACAAAACATTAACATTAAGAACACCTGCTCTGTCCATGACATAAACTGACCAGGTGATCCCTTATTGATGTCACTTGTTAAATCCACTTCATTCATTGTAGATGAAAGGGAGGAGACAGGTTAAAGAAGGATTTTAATGACTTGAGACAATTGAGACATGGATTGTGTATGTGTTCCATTGGGAGGGTGAAAGGGCAAGACAAAATATTTAAGTGCCTTTGAACGGGGTATGTTAGTATGTGCCAGGTGCACCGGTTTGTGTGAAGAACGGCTGGGTTTTTCACACATAACAATTTCCCGTGTGTATCAATAAAAGGTCCACCACCCAATGGACAACCAGCCAACTTTACACAACTGTGGGAAGCATTGGAGTCAACATGAGCCAACATCCCTGTGGAACGCTTTCGATGCCTTGTTTAGCTGTCGATGCCCTGACAAATTGAGGCTGTTCTGAGGGCAAAAGAGCAACTCAATAACAGGAAGGTGTTCCTAATGTTTGGTATACTCAGTGTAAATGTAGCCCGTGTATCTGATGCTGTCTGGACAGAAGTAATTTGACATTCCATACTCTTTTGGCAGTGGCGGTCGATGCAGTTTAAGATTATGTTTTTATGAGCATGACGTTATTTCATTAACAGCATATTAGAAGTCAGTCATTCATATTCCATTCACAAGCACAATGTAACATCGATAGGTTTAGGCTACTACATTAAACTCACATTTTCCCTAGGTTGCTACAACCTAGCCTATGAATGAAAGTTTACAGTGTAGGTGCACAGCTCGAGAGAATGTTCTGTAATGAAGGTGACAGACAGTGACACTTTCAATACCACCTTGCACACTCATTCATTGGCTGTTCTGAGGGCATTCATTCCGCCGATTCTGTTGAAAAACGTTTCTTAAAACAGAAGCAAACGAACGAAACGGGGATAAACATACCTGAATTTGTTCAATAGAAACTTGTTTGCAACTGTTGGACTAATGATTATACCCTAGATCAGCTAGATGCAGGCAATAGTGTGCAAGGCGGTATCAAATGTGTCGCTATCTGTCCATATGACACTGTCTGTCACCTCAACATTTTCTCTCAACCTGTGTGCACCTACATTGTAATCTTTCATCTGTAGGCTAGGTTGTAGCAACCTCATGAGTATCATGTAGTAGCCTAAACCTATCGATGTTACATTGAACTGGGTGAATAGAACATGAATGACAAGATGGTGTAATAGAAATAAGGCCACGCTCGTGAAAAAAAACTAAAATTTTCCTCCCTCATCTTAAACGGCACTGATCGGCACTTGGAGGTACAGTAGGGCAGACCAGAGCCCCTAAGGCCCGTACATAACGCCGGCCCTGTTTCTAAAGAAGCATTTTAGCTAGGATCTGATTTGTAATGGACTCTACTACTGCACACACAGCTAACTAGCTAGCGATCCCACAACGGCTACAGTTAGATGTTCTGGCACACTACTCTACATTACTAAACCCTTCATGAAGAGTGCTAAGGAGTGGGCTTAAGTTTAGGGCTAAGGATATACTCTTTCCACTGTCAAGCAGTATTTTAGGGACAAGGCTCAAGGGTACTGTAGGATTTCACTCAAACACACATTTAAGTGCTGTTTGTTGTCAGAGAAATCTACTACTCTGATGAAAAATTTAGCATGCCCAGCTCAGAGTCCTTTTCGTTTTCATTGCTCAGTTCTGAATCCTGTAACTGAGCACGGACTGTTTAAATAAGAAATGCAGATTGACTGAAATGGAGATACAAGACCAAATAGACATTGACTCTAGCCTCCACCTCAGCTAGCTGTAGCTTCAATCCATCCAAAGACCTTGTACATCCACCAGTATCATGTCCTATACAGGTTCCATCTCATAGCTGTAGCTCCAATTGAACTGTGTTGCAAGTGATGCTGCTCCATAGCTAGATTCAACCAACTCCTTGTTTACAAGAGATTGTGCGGTCATTATATCTGTATATATCCATTTAAATGTGGTCAAATCTAAATCCAAGTCGATGACACCAGTTCCATCCTACAGTACGGTTGGTAAAACAGGTGTTTAGGCCTAGTTCATGCTTTTACCCTGATTCTGACACACACTAGGGACCCACTGTTACCAGCAGCAGGAGGGGAGTGTTTTCTCACCAGGGCCCTGTGTGCTCCTCCATGTAACATATAAAGGGTAGCGAGAGGAGTCTTGATGGGGAGGCTGTGCAAACAGAATTACAGGGCACGTTACAGGGAGCACACATGTCTAACCCTCTGATACCTCCGTCTCACACTGAGACTGTCAAACACAGGGAGAAGCAGCCTCACAGCACAGCCTCACAGCACCCAAAACAGGGGGGTCATATTCTGGTGGCTCATATGAATTCAAATCATGTCTCAAATTTAAGAAGAACAAACTCAAACATAGGTCATTTAAGGTCTTATCTCCCAAAATAATTAACGTGGTCAAACCACTCAAGCTAATTAGGCCTACTATAATTTTATGTAACAAATCGGGAGGTTTGTGTGATCATGGAAAATTGGGAAGAGGGAATTTCCTTCGAAAAGGACCCATGAGCAACCAACATGTGAAGTTCATAAGAGCATATCAAATTTGCTGTCAAACAAATGCTACAGGTATTTATTTTGGGGGAAAGGAAGGCTAGTTAAATTTTTCATTCATTCTCCATCTTAAAAATTTGGCATAAGTAAAGGCTTTGATTTCTGGATAAACAGACGGAAAGGGGTCTTAGAAAACTTCTACCAGAAAAAGTCTTAAAAAGGTATCAGCAATAGGGATGGGCATTTGATCTGAGTACAAAAGTACGAGATTGAGGGAAGAAAAATATATATTTTTAGAACACAAGTCCCACACTGGAATAAAATATGTGCGCATTAATCGATATGTCAACAGTGAGCAACAATGCCTAATTTATCATAACCATTACAGATAACAAATCCTGATTGCTAAATTGCCCCATATACAGTATATTCAGTCAATAAAAAAAACAAATGCCATTTAAGATTCATTTATTGAAACTGTGATATCAACTGGTTATAAACTCAGCAAAAAAAAGAAACGTCCCTTTTTCAGGACCCTGTCTTTCAAAGATAATTCATAAAAATCCAAATAACTTCACAGATCTTCATTGTAAAGGGTTTAAACACTGTTTCCCATGCTTGTTCAATGAACCATAAACAATTAATGAACATGCAACAGTGGAACGGTCGTTAAGACACAAACAGTTTACAGATGGTAGCCAATTAAGGTCACAGTTATGAAAACTTAGGACACTAAAGAGGCCTTTCTACTGACTCTGAAAAACACCAAAAGAAAGATGCCCAGGGTCCCTGCTCATCTCCGTGAACGTTCCTTAGGCATGCTGCAAGGAGGCATGAGGACCGCAGATGTGGCCAGGGCAATAAATTGCAATGTCCGTACGCCTAAGACAGCGCTACAGGGAGACAGGATGGACAGCTGATCGTCCTCGCAGTGGCAGATCACGTGTAACAACACCTGCACAGGATCGGTACATCCGAACATCACACCTGCGGGACAGGTACAGGATGGCAACAACAACTGCCCGAGTTACACCAGGAATGCACAATCCCTCCATCAGTGCTCAGACTGTCCGCAATAGGCTGAGAGAGGCTGGACTGAGGGCTTGTAGGCCTGTTGTAAGGTAGGTCCTCACCAGACATCACCAGCAACAACGTCGCCTATGGGCACAAACCCACCGTCGCTGGACCAGACAGGACTGGCAAAAAGTGCTCTTCACTGATGAGTCACGGTTTTGTCTCACCAGGGGTGATGGTCGGATTTGCGTTTATTGTCGAAGGAATGAGCGTTACACCGAGGCCTGTACTCTGGAGAGGGATCGATTTGGAGGTGGAGGATCTGTCATGGTCTGGGGCGATGTGTCACAGCATCATCGGACTGAGCTTGTTGTCATTGCAGGCAATCTCAACGCTGTGCGTTACAGGGATGACATCCTCCTCCCTCATTTGGTACATTTCCTGCAGGCTCATCCTGACATGACCCTCCAGCATGACAATGCCACCAGCCATACTGCTCGTTCTGTGCGTGATTTCCTGTAAGACACCAATGTCAGTGTTCTGCCATGGCCAGCGAAGAGCCCGGATCTCAATCCCATTGAGCACATCTGGGACCTGTTGGATCGGAGGGTGAGGGCTAGGGTCATTCCCCCCAGAAATGTCTGGGAACTTGCAGGTGCCTTGGTGGAAGAATGGGGTAACATCTCACAGCATGAACTGGCAAGTTTGGTGCAGTCCATGAGGAGGAGATGCACTGCAGTACTTAATGCAGCTGGTGGCTACACCAGATACTGACTGTTACTTTTGATCCCCCCCCCCCCCTTGTTCAGGGACACATTATTCAATTTCTGTTAATCACATGTCTGTGGAACTTGTAAAGTTTGTCTCAGTTGTTGAATCTTGTTATGTTCATACAAATATTTACACATGTTAAGTTTGCTGAAAAGAAACGCCGTTGACAGTGACAGGACTTCCTTCTTTTGCTGAGTTTATTATATTGTTGTACCCAATCTTCAAAAAGGTAGTAACCTTAGCAGTGGTGCTTGCTTGTAGATGCCGATGGCTTTGCAATGGCATAGCCTTGTTTTGTTAATTTAATTTGTTAACTCATTTCCCAAGCCCTTATCACAGTCAAGACACACCTATTTTATAGTAAAAAAAATATGATTTAATTTATCAGAATGGAATAACAGAATATTTTTCCAAATGAAAAAGGTTATTGAGAAGTGATGCGCATCTCACATCTGGAACAGTTATTCTCAAAGAGTGATCATTTGAAACAGGGGTCAGTTTAGCAAAAAAAACATCTGTCTTCTTTTCAATATACAGAAGTTCAATTTAGTTTATTCTGCCTGTTCTTTAGAATTGTCTAAATGGCTTAACAATTCCACACTGAACACTGCATGGTGATGTATTAACGTACACACTACCGTTCAAAAGTTTGAACATTTCACTTAGAAATGTCATTGTTTTTGAAAGAAAAGCACATTTTTTGTCCGTTAAAATAACATAAAATTGATCAGAAATACAGCGTTGACATTGTTAATGTTGTAAATGACTATTGTAGCTGAAAATGGAAAGGAATATCTACATAGGTGTACAGAGGCCCATTATCAGAAACCATCACTCCTGTGTTCCAATGGCACATTGTGTAAGCTAATCCAAGTTTATCATTTTAAAAAGCTAATTGATCATTAGAAAATCATTTTGCAATTATGTTAGCACAGCTGAAAACTGTTTTGTTGATTAAAGAAGCAATAAAACTGGCCTTCTTTAGACTAGTTGAGTATCTGGAGCATCAGCATTTGTGGGTTCGATTACAGGCTCAAAATGGCCAGAAACAAAGACCTTTCTTCTGAAACTGATTAATGCCCTCCTTGCCTGGTCCGTGAGTTTTGGTGGGCGGCCTTCTCTTGGCAGATCTGTTGTGGTACCATATTCTTTCCATTTCCTATTAATGTATTTAATGGTGGGATGTTCAAAGTTTCAGATGTTTTTTTAACCCAACCCTGATCTGTACTACTCCACAACTTTGTCCCTGACCTGTTTGAAGATCTCCTTGGTCTTCATGGGGCCGCTTGCTTGGTGGTGCCCCTTGCTTAGCGCGTTTGCAGACTTGAAATTGCAAATTGAAGTAATAGCATTTCTAAGGTATTTGAATAACGCGCCACGGGATTCCACTGGCTGTTACGTAGGTGGGACGAAATCATCCCACTGGCCCTAGAGAAGTTAAAACCTCTAAAATATAGATGTTGCGCTAGCGGAACGCCTTACCAATATCCAATGGTATAGCGTGGCGCGAATTACAAATACCTCAAAAATGCAAAAACTTCAATTTTTCAAACATATGACTATTTTACACCATTTTAAAGACAAGACTCTCCTTTATCTAACCACATTGTCCGATTTCAAAAAGGCTTTACAACGAAAGCAAAACATTAGATTATGTCAGCAGAGTACCCAGCCAGAAATAATCACACACCCATTTTTCAAGCTAGCATATAAGTCACAAAACCAAAACCACAGCTAAATGCAGCACTAACCTTTGATGATCTTCATCAGATGACACTCCTAGGACATTATGTTATACAATACATGCATGTTTTGTTCAATCAAATTCATATTTATATCAAAAAACAGCTTTTTACATTAGCATGTTTTGTTCAGAACTAGCATACCCACCGAAAACTTCCGGTGAATTTACTAAATTACTCACGATAAACGTTCACAAAAAACATAATTATTTTAAGAATTATAGATACAGAACTCCTTTATGCAATCGCGGTGTCCGATTTTAAAATAGCTTTTCGGTGACAACACATTTTGCAATATTCTGACTAGATAGCCCGGCCATCATGGCTAGCTATTTTGACACCCACCAAGTTTGGCACTCACCAAACTCAGATTTACTATAAGAAAAATTGGATTACCTTTGCTGTTCTTCGTCAGAATGCACTCCCAGGACTTCTACTTCAACACCCAATGTTGTTTTGGTTCCAAATAATCCATAGTTATATCCAAATAGCTGCGTTTTGTTCTTGCGTTCAAGACACTATCCGAAGGGTGATGCGCCGGCGCATATCGTGACAAAAATATTCTAAATATTCCATTACCGTACTTCGAAGCACGTCAAACGCTGTTTAAAATCAATTTTTATGCGATTTTTCTCGTAAAATAGCGATAATATTCCAACCGGGAGACGTTGTATCCGTTCAAACACTGAAAATAGAAAATGGAGTCGTCACATGCACGCGCGCGCCAGTGTCATTGTTCTCAGAACGACCACTTTCCAAAACCCCTACTGTTTTTCGCCCAGGGACTGCAGAGTTATCATTCCACATTCTGGCGCCTTCTGAGAGCCTATGGGAGGCTTTGAAAATGTCAAGTTACAGCAGAGATCCTGTATTTTCAATAAAGAGGCTACAGAAGGCCAAGAAATGGTCAGACAGGGCACTTCCCATATAGAATCTTCTCAGGTTTTGGCCTGCCATATGAGTTCTGTTATACTCACAGACACCATTCAAACAGTTTTAGAAACGTTAGGGTGTTTTCTATCCACATCTACTAATTATATGCATATTCTAGTTTCTGGGCAGGAGTAATAACCAGATTAAATCGGGTATGTTTTTTATCCGGCCGTGAAAATACTGCCCCCTATCCTAAACAGGTAAAAAAGTTCTACAGCTGCACCATAGCGAGCATCCTGACTGGTTGCATCACTGCCTGGTATGGCAGCTGCTCGGCCTCCGACCGCAAGGCACTACAGAGGGTAATGCATACAGCCCAGTACATCACTGGAGCTTGGTCGCAAATGGGTCTTCCAAATGGACAATTACCCAAGCATACTTCCAAAGTTGTGGCAAAATGGCTTAAGGACAACAAAGTCAAGGTATTTTTAGTGGCCATCACAAAGCCCTGACCTCAATCCTATAGAAAATGTGTGGGCAGAACTGAAAAAGCGTGTGCGAGCAAGGAGGCCTACAAACTTGACTCAGTTAAACCAGCTCTGTCAGGAGGAATGGGCCAAAATTCACCCAACGTATTGTGGGAAGCTTGTGGAAGGCTACCCGAAACGTTATACAATTTAAAGGCAATGCTACCAAATACTAATTGAGTGTATGTAAACTTCATAATCATTCTCTCTACTATTATTCTGACATTTCACATTCTTAAAATAAAGTGGTGATCCTAACTGACCTAAGACAGGGAATTTTAACTAGGATTAAATGTCAGGAATTGTGAAAAACTGAGTTTAAATGTATTCGGCTAAGGTGCATGTAAACTTCCGACTTCAACTCTAGGTTCTAGCCTGATAAAAAATGTAGTTTTGACGTCAATCACACAAGCCCATCACTAATCAGAAATACATTATATTTTAAGAAATATTGACTTTTTCCTCATAATTAGTTTTTTCATGGTTTTGCCTCGTATTTCCATTATCCACATACACTATATATGCAAAAGTATGTTGACACCCCTTCAAATTAGTGGATTCAGCTATTTCAGCCACACCCGTTAATGACAAGTGTATTAAATCGAGCACACAGCCATGCAATCTCCATAGGGAATCATTGTCAGTAGAATGGCCTAATTTAGAGCTCAGTGACTTTCAACGTGGCACCATCATAAGATACCATCTTTCCAACAAGTAAGTATGTCAAATTTCTGTCCTACTAAAGCTTCCCCGGTCAACGGTTTGTGCTGTTATTGTGAAGTGGAAATGTTTAGGAGCAACAACGGTTCAGCCGCGAAGTGGTAGGCCACAGAAGCTCACAGAACGGAAAAGAGTAGCACGTAAAAATTGTCTGTCCTCGGTTGCAGCATTCACTACCGAGTTCCAAACTTGCCCTGGAAGCAACGTCAGCACAAAAACTGTTCGCTGGGAGCTTCATGAAATGGGTTCCCATGGCCAAGCAGCTTCACAAAAGCATAAGATCACCATGCGCAATGCCAAGCGTTTGCTGGAGTGGTGAAGAGCTCGCAGACATTGGTCTCTGGAACAGTGGAAATGCGTTCTCTGGAGTGATGAATCATGCTTCACCATCTGGCAGTCCGACGGACAAATCTGGGTTTGGCGGATGCCAGGAGAACGCTACCTGCCCAAATGCATAGTGCCAACTGTAGAGTTTGGTGGAGGAGGAATAATGCTCTGGGGCTGTTTTTCATTGTTTGGGATAGGCCCCTTAGTTCCAGTGATAGGCCCCTTAGTTCCAATGACATTCTAGACTTCCAAGTCTGTGCATCCAACTTTGTGGCAACAGTTTGGTGTAGGCCCTTTCCTGTTTCCGCATGACAATGCCCCCGTGCACAAAGCGAGATCCATACAGAAATGTTTGTGGATCTTGACTGGCCTGCACATAGCCCTGACCTCAACCCTATCGAACACCTTTGGAATGAATTGGAACGCAGACTGCGAGCCAGGCCTAATCGCGCAACCTCACTAATGCTCTTGTGGCTGAATGGAAGCAAGTCCCTGAAGAAATGTTCCAACATCTGGTGGAAATCCTTCCCAGAAGAGTAGAGGCTTTTATAGGAGCAAAGCGGGGACCAACTCCATATTAATGCCCATGATTTTGGAATGAGATTTTCAATGAGCAGATGTTCACATACTTTTGGTCATGTGGTGTATCTTTAAGATATTTGCACATTTCTCTCCCTCATGAGGAGGGAGGATAATGAACTTTCACAGAAGTAACAATTAACGGTATATCTACCAATTAGTTATAGGGATTTTACTGATATCAATTTTGTTTATTAATTATTAAGTGGTTCAAACTCGTAATTCTGTTACAAAAATGTTTGTAAAAGAATTACTGCAACTGAATTTGCTACAATGGAAAATCATAAGAGTCACAAACCACAGTTGTGTCACCTGCTACTGTCCTCCCTTCTACTGGCATACAGTTAAGTTCAGCTCATAATGGTTTTCTTAGTCTTTCTGTTGTCTGATGGTCAAACAAAGTGTTAAAACAGTCTGAGTTCTCTCTCTCTGTCTCTCTCTCTCTCTCTCTCTCCTCTCTCTCTCTCTCTCTCTCTCAGGCGAGAACGAGAAAGCAGGAAAGAGAGAGGGAGAGAGGCCTGGAAGAGAGGCCTATGAAAGAGACGAAGAGAGAGAACGGGAGAAGAGGTGAAAAGCTAAGCAGTTTATGGCTCATTTGTCTCAGACATGGAAGGAGCCCACAATCAGTACTCTCTATCCACAACAATGTGGTTTAGGCTTTTCAGAAAATATAATATGGAAGTGACAGATAATGATTGCTGGTAGACTCTCTCACACTCTCCATTGTTCCCACTGAGACACCGCTTTCCTGGTGTCGCCCGTCACTCTCTGCCTCTTAATTGAAACAATTTCTTCCACCGCCAACGTTACAGCATTCTCCTCCCCTCCACCGTCCTATCTCTCCTATGAGATCCATGAGGTGCTGCTGAAAGGCCCTGAGGCAGGCAGGCAGGCAGGCAGACAGACGCCAAGCTGAAAGGATCAGACTTTAGGAGGAGTGATCCATGGATGGCAGGAGAGATAGAAAGAACAGTGTTTACACGACGTCACCGAACCAGCTGTTTTCCTGCCTGTGTGGCTGGCTTTGGTCCAGGCTTCCTTCCTGTGACTGAGAAGGCTGAGAGACTGAGAAACGGAGGGAGCCAATATACGTGAGAAGCAGCCGCTGCTGCTGCCGTCGCTAGCTGTGATATCCTTAAGTTCTCGCGCCGAGTTGTGTGCTGTACAATCCCCCTCACCACTTAAGGAGAAAACAGCCCGCTTGAGAGCCGAGCTTTGATATGTAGAAATATGAAGGCGTCTTATTTACCCCCCACCCCTCAGTTGGGAATGGAGGGATGAAAGTAGCGGAAAGAGAGAAGGAGGGAGAAGGAAGGAACAGGACGCTGAGGGGCTGGGGATTAACAATGACATAACATGAAGAGGGGTATGTCAGCGCAGTGACACCTCGTTTCGCCTGCCATTGTCTGATTACCCCAAACAGCAGCCCACCATCGACAGGGATGATCACAGAAAGGCGGGAAAAACACAACTGTCAGTCTTAGGTGACAAAGCCAATTCCCGCAGTGCCTATTCCTTAAAACCAAACATTAGAGAAGTGGAGAAGAAGCAGAGTGAGCATAGGAGAAGGGAGAGAAAGAGAGAAGGAGGAGTATGGAGGGTGGAGGAGGAGAAAGAGAGAGGGGAGGAGAGACTCACACATGGACAGCTTACAGGGGATACAAACCAAAAGATTATGTTAATCTTACTTCCTTTGTCCCCCGCGAAATGTTTTCATACTACGCCTTTTATGTGTGGAGGAAGGGATGTGAACCTCTTCAGTCAGTGACAGTGGGCACTTTCTGTGTGGTTTCTGGGTAATTAGCAGCAGTAGCAGACCCTTTCTGTTTCTCTGCTCAAGCTTATGGTCTTCTTAAGGGATTTCTCCCCCCTCAGACCCCTCTCTCTGTCTGCTGCTGCTGGGGAGTCCTGATTCCCAGCCCTGGCCCCAGCTCCCCGGCACTCCCTGGCCCTATAGCTCACTGGCCAAGCCACGACCAGCCATCTGTTAGCGATAGGAGGATCAAAACCTTCTGAGGCTCTCAGCAGCAACAACAATCAAATGGACAGCTTAAGTTCAGACAGGTGACTGCATTAATTAAACCATTCAGGACTGAAACACAACACCGAAATGGGTCCCAATACATCTGTCCACAGATTCCACTACTGTTCATATCCAGGCCTGACTTGGACTTAGCGCCATGTCCACATATTGCTGGTGTTCTTGTCTAGAAGGGTAGATGTTGTTGAAACCTGCGACGTCAGATCCTTTTGAGGTTTGCTTTTTCAATAAATGATCTAGGTCACTTGTAGAAATTATATTTGTTACATTATAGTTAATTGAAGTAAACAAACGGTAAAGGTATATGTTTGAGTGAATAGTTCAGAAGCAAGAAAATCTCCATCTCAATTATTAAAATCACATCATCAAACCGCACCACTCCACCATCTTTCTCCCAATGCTTTTTTTTGGCAGGGAGGGGGGTCCAAAAGAAATCGGGACAAATTTCTTACAGAAAAACTTAAACTTCTGGAGAATCAAAAGTGGTTGTAAATA
The DNA here is from genome assembly GCF_965601325.2 of Salmo salar. Classification (NCBI taxonomy): domain Eukaryota; kingdom Metazoa; phylum Chordata; class Actinopteri; order Salmoniformes; family Salmonidae; genus Salmo; species Salmo salar. The sequence continues at coordinate 18,535,359 of NC_138313.1, read as the reverse complement.
ATTGTATACTTGTTGGGAAGAACTGACTCCTAATCTCTTTCCCCATGGAGAGAAGCAGAAGCCAGGGGATGACTAAGGCGTGGCTACTGATACTACAAACACTCCTCTTTAAACCCTGCATAGGGGATAGATAACAGAAATCCCACATCTAAAGACCACTGGTGGCTTACGCTCATCATATCTCCTGGGCCTTTTCAATAGGAGGTCAGAGGAGCTTCTCAGATAAAGTGGTGTACAAGGAGATCAGAGGGGTGGAGCTCTTCAGGACGACAACATACAGAAAACACATTTTTTGAAATTGAAACCGATACATTTCTCGTTCCAGAAGAGGTGTTAAGTCTCGTTGTGGCTGTGTTTTTGTTCTTTTTCCCCTTACTCCTTTGATGTAATTTTTGGGGGGTTTAACTTAATAATGTTTTTTCAATGAGCAACACCTCTCGTCTTCTCCTCTCCACTCCAATAGATGAAGCCTCTCTTGTTTTGTTGTGGGTTGAGCTGCTGCGTCTCATTGTCCCCGTCACGGGTGCTTTGTCTTACACACAGGCCCCAGTGCAGCCCAGTGCACCCACACACAACACAGGGGGGGCCGCATCAAAGCCTGGGCGAGATGGACTCAGCAACACTGGATTAAGGTCTTCTGCATGATAAAGTAGCTACCTAGGGGTGGAATTAACTTAATATGTCAAAGAATGTTATTGAGAGGGTATAAAGTGCCAAAAAGCTCTGTCATTCTCTCCGTAATGTCCTAATCCTGGGCAGGACACAGAGGGCTGTGGGGCTGACTGGAGCTGTGTGCTAATCACAGAGATGCCTTCCCATCTGTAGTCGCCTTCGTCCTTTAAAGCTGTTCCAATTTCTCCCTAAACTCAATTATCGTCCCAGAGAGACCAAGATGGCATGTTAAGTTACGTGAAAGGGAGACTCGGAGCAGGAGCAAATAGAAATCTCCAGCGTTAAAGCAATGAGGTGTAGACCAATGCCGCCAATTGGACTCGAGCTAAACAGATTAAGGCAGGGATCTATAGACCTGCAAAACAACGTGACAATGAGTTAAAGGGAGGAGGAATCTCACTTTCAAAGCATCCTCTAAACTATTAATCATGGCTGGATCTGAAGGCCTGTGCCCCGGCATATATTTCTCTATTTACACCTCACACACTGCTGAGACCACCGGCCATCGAAGACCTCAGATGGGGAATGAGCAACACACGACGTCTCTCTGACGAGACCGACCAGCCTTGATCCCTTGAGCAATTTGACTCCGTATAGTAGTCCCATTTAAAGGCTAATATGTTGTCTTCTGTTTTAATTGTGTTTCAGATACATTCCCTTTTGTTTAGCAGATGGATTCAACAGACAGTGCAGCACAAAAACGTAATTTGCTTTTGTCAATCTGTCGACAACTTCTGCATTGACAAACATCAGTTACAAACAGAACTAGCAGCAGCAGATTTATTTTTGCATTGTGAGATGTTCAGAAGCTGTCAGCTCTGAGAGAGGGAGACAATACAAAGCATGGCTGCGTTTTAGGCTTTCACTGGGGAGAAATAACACATCCATGAGAGAAAATGAATAAACCACTTTGATTTTGACACAAAGACAATGAGATGTTATAAATCCATTACTTTATTTAGATATGACTAAGTACATACTGTATCTATATAACAGTGGTGGAAAAAGTACCCAATTGTCATACTTGAGTAAAAGTAAACATACCTTAATAGAAGTAAAAGTGAAAGTCACCCAGTAAAATACTACTTGAGTAAAAGTCTAAAAGTATTTGATTTTAAATATACTTAAGTATCAGAAGTAAATGTAATTTCTAAAATATACTTAAGTATCAAAAGTAAAAGCATAGTCATTTCAAATTCCTTATATTAAGCAAACCAGATGGCACCATTTTCTTGATTTTTTGCTTCTATTTACAGATAGCCAGGGGTACACTTCAACACTCAGACATCATTACAAATTAAGCATGTGTGTTTAGTGAGTCCGCCAGATCAGAGGCAGTAGAGATGACCAGGGATGTTCTCTTGATAAGTGTGTGAATTAGACAATTTTCCTGTCCTACTAAGCATTCAAAATGTAACAAGTACTTTTGGGGTTCAAGGAAAATGTATGGAGTAAAAAATACATATTTGTTTTAGGAATGTAGTAAAAGTAAAAGTAAAAGTTGTAAAAAATATAAATAGTAAAGAAAAGTACAGATAACCCCCAAAAACGTTTTAAGTAGTACTTTCAAGTATTTGTACTTAATTACTTTACACCACTGCTAAATACAAAACTGTAACATTTCTGATGCATGCTTTACAGTTTATAAAAAATGAAATGACACTGAACAGATTACTGAACAGACCTGGGTTCAAATACTATTTCAAATATCTTAAATACTTTCACATAGACTGCCTTGCAAAAGTATTCAGAACCTTTGAATTTCTTCACATTTTATTGTCTTACAAGTTTGGATTAAAATTGATTTAATTGTAATTTGTCTGTCAACAATCTACACAAAGTACTTTCCAATGTCAAAGTGGAATAAAAATGATATACAGTAGCAGTAAAAAGTTTGGACACACCTACTCATTCCAAGGTTTTTCATTATTGTACTATTTTCGACATTCTACATTGTAGAATAATAGTGAAGACATCAAAACTATGAAATAACACATATGAAATCATGTAGTATCAAAAAAAAGTGTTAAACAAATCAAAATATATTTTATATTTGAAATTCTTCAAAGTAGCCACCCTTTGCTTTGATGACAGCTTTGCACGCTCTTGGCATTCTCTCAACCAGCTTCATTAGGTAGTCACCTGGAATGCATTTCAATTAACAGGTGTGCCTTGTATAATAGTTCATTTGAGGAATTTCTTTCCTTCTTAATGCCTTTGAGCCAATCAGTTGTGTTGTGACAAGGTAGGGGTGGTATACAGAAGATATCCCTATTTGGTAAAAGACCAAGTCCATATAATGGCAAAAACTGTCCAGAACTTGACAGTCCAGAACTTTGTGAATGTCTTCAAGTGCAGTCGCAAAAACCAGCAAGCACTATGATGAAATTGGCTCTCATGTTTACCGCCACAGGAAAGAAAGACCCAGAATTACTTCTTCTGCAGAGGATAAGTTCATTAGAGTTAACTGCACCTCAGACTGCAGCACAGATAAATTCTTCACAGAGTTCCAGTAACAGACACATCTCAACAGCAACTGTTCAGAGGAGGCTGCGTGAATCAGGCCTTCATGGTCGAATTTCTGCAAAGAAACTACTACTAAAGGACACCAATAAGAAGAAGATACTTGATTCGGCCTAGAAACATGAGCAATGGACATTAGACCGGTGAAAATTTGTCCTTTGATCTGATGAGTCCAAATTTGAGATTTTTGGTTCCAACCGCCGTGTCTTTGTGAGATGTGTGGTTCCCACCGTGAAGCATGGAGGAAGAGGTGTAATGGTGTGGGGGTGCTTTACTGGTGACGCAGTCAGTGATTTATTTAGAATTCAAGGCACACTTAACCAACATGGCTACCATAGCATTCAGTAGCAATATGCCATCCCAACTGGTTTGCGCTTAGTGGGACTATCATTTGTTTTTTGACAGGACAATGACCCAAAACACACCTCCAGGCTGTGTAAGGGCTATTTGACCAAGAAGGAGAGTGATTGAGTGCTGCATCAGATGACCTGGCCTCCACAATCAACCAACCTCAATCCAATTGAGATGGTTTGGGATGAGTTGGACTGCAGAGTGAACGAAAAGCAGCCAACAAGTGCTTAGCATATGTGGGAACTCCTTCAAGACTGTTGGAAAAGCATTCCTTATGAAGCTGGTTGAGAGAATGCCAAGAGTGTGCAAAGCTGTCATCAAGGCAAAAGGTGGATACTTAGAAGAATCTAAATATAAAATATATTTTGTTTTGTTTAAAACTTTTGGGTTACTACATGATTCCATATGTATTATTTCATAGTTTTGATGTCTTCACTATTATTCTACAATGTAGAAAAAAGTAAAAATAAAGAAACCCTTGAATGAGTAGGTGTATCCAACCTTTTGACTGGTTCTGTATATGCAGTGTATATACTTTTTTTCTCACTTTGACATTACAGAGTATTTTGTGCAGATTGTTGACAAAAAAATTACAAATCCATTTTATTCCCACTTTGTAACACAATTACATTTTCAGAAATTCAAGGGGTCTGATATATTTTAGAAGTTGAATATTTTAACGTATCTGGAAATTGATACACTATACAGACACTTGTCCCGAAGTCACTCCTGCATTGTCTTGGCTGTGTGCTTAGGGTCATTGACCTGTTGGAAGGTGAACCTTTGCCCCAGTCTGAGTCCTGAGCGCTCTGATTTTCATCAAGGATCTCTCTGTACCTTGCTCCATTCATCTTTCCTTCAATCCTGACTAATCTCCCTGTCCCTGCCGCTGAAAAACATCCCCACAGCCTGATTCTGGCACCACCATTCTTCACCATAGGGATGGTATTGGCCAGGTGATGAGCGGTGCCTAGCTTCCTCCACACGTGACGCTTGGCATTCAGGCCAAAGAGTTCAATCTTGGTTTCATCAGACCAGAGAATCTTGTTTCTCATGGTCTGAGAGTCCTTTAGGTGCCTTTTGGCAAACTCCAAGCAGGCTGTCATGTGCCTTTTACTGAAGAGTGGCTTCTGTCTGGCCACTCTAACATTAAGGCCTGTTTGGTGGAGTGCTGCAGAGATGGTTGTCCTTCTGGAAGGTTCTCCCATCTCCACAGAGGAACTCTAGAGCTCTGACTGGCGGCCATCTCTAGGAAGATTATTGGTGGTTCCAAACTTCTTCCATTTGTTGGTACTTCAGACATTTGTTGGTACTCTTCCCCAGATCTGTACCTTGACACAATCCTGTCTCGGAGCTCAAAGGACAATTCCTTCAATCTCATGGCTTGGTTTTTGCTCTGACATGCACTGTCAAGTGTGGGACCTTATATAGACTGGTGTGTGCCTTTCCAAATCATGTCCAATCAATTTAATTTACCACAGATGGACTCCAATCAAGATCTAGAAACATCTCAAGGATGATCATTGGAAACAGGATGCAACTGAGCTCAATTTCGAGTCTCATAGCAAAGGGTCTGAATACTAATGTAAATAAGGTATTTCTGTTTTCATTTTTAATACATTTGAAAAAATTACAAAAAACAGTTTTCACTTTGGAAATATGTGGTATTGTATGTAAATTGATGAATACTCTGAATGCGCTGTATATATAAAAGTATGTGGACAACCCTTCAAATGTGTGTATTTGGCAATTCCAGCCACACAGGTTGCTGACAGGTGTATAAAATTGAGAAGAATGGCCTTTATTGAAGAGCTCAGTGACTTTCAACGTGGCACCGTCATATGATGCCACCTTTCCAACAAATCAGTTGGTAAAATTTCTGCCCTGCTGGAGCTGCGCCAGTCAACTGTAAATGCTGTTATTGTGAAGTGGAAACGTTTCAGAAGCAACAATGGCTCAGTTGCGAAATGGTAGGCCACACAGGCTCACAGAATGGGACCGTCGAGTGCTGAAGCGCGTAGCGCATAAAAAGCTTCCTCTGTTGCAATACTCAATTCCGAGTTCTAAACTGCCTCTGGAAGCAACATCAGCACAAGAACTGTTCGTCGGGAGCTTCATGAAAAGGGTTTCCATGGCGGAGCAGCCACACACAAGCCTAAGATCACCATGCGCCGTGCCAAGCGCCGGCTGGAGTGGTGTAACGCTCGTTACCATTGGACAATGGAGCAGTGGAAAAGCATTCTCTGGAGTAAGGAATCACGCTTTTCCATCTGGCAGTCCAACAGATGAATCTGGTTTTGGCGGGTTCCAGGAGAACGCTACCCACCCGAATGCATAGTGCCAACTGTAAAGTTTGGTGGAGGAGGAATAATGGTTTAGGGCTGTTTTCATGTTTCTGTCACGGCTGTCGAAAGGATCGGACCAAAGTGCAGCGTGGTTGTAGTTCCACATTTTATTTAATCTGTGAAACTTTGCAAAACATAAATAACTGAATTTACAGAACAACAAACCGTGATGCAGAGAGAAACAAACACTACTCAAAAGATAATCACCCACAAAACCCAGGAAGAAAAACCCCTACTTAAATATGATCTCCAATCAGAGGTAACGAGGACCAGCTGCCTCCAATTGGAGATCAACCCCCCAAAAAACAACATAGAAATAGAAAAAATAGAACTTAAACATAGAAATAGAAAACATAGAAAAACACAAAACACCCCCTGTCACGCCCTAACCTACTCTACCATAGAAAATCACATCTTACTATGGTCAGGACGTGACAGTTTCGGGCTAGGCCCCTTAGATCCAATGAAGGGAAATCTTAACGCTACAGCACACAATGACATTCTTAACAATTCTGTGCTTCCAACGTTTTTGGCAACAATTTGGTGTAGGCCCTTTCCTGTTTCAGCATGACAATGCCCCCATGCACAAAGTGATGTCCATGCAGAAATGGTTTGTCGAGATCAGTGTGGAAGAACTTGACTGGCCTGCACACAGCCCTAACTCAAATAAAAGCACTTGTTTTGGGCTGTGTATACATACTCAAATACACAGAAAATGTATTTTAAACACCAGATACTCAAATACACATGTATTTGAACCCAGGTCTCTTGCTGAATGAGGGGGACCTTCAGTAAATTTCAATACAAACAATGAAGAGAATATATTTATATTGATATATTTATAAAGAATAAGGACATGGGAGCTTGTGTCTTTTAAACAATTTCAGTAATAAGCCGGTGAGTTTTAAGCCACTGAGTGTGGCATAAATGTCCAGAAAGTGTGAGGTAATGTGTGCAGCGGCAAGTCTGGACGTTTTTTTCTGCTTATTGGATGCTTTAGCCATCATGACCTCAAACCACCTCCTGTGTTGTGTGTGTGCAAAGGTGCATGTGTGCATGCGTGATTTAGCATACTGTACGTACACGCTCAGGCCCAAGGGCTGGGGGGAGTCCGACACAGGCAGGCACTTCACTGTCCAAAGCTAAACAGGCAGCTATCAGAAACCCACCCAAGCGCCGTTTATTCAATTAAATTAACACAGGAACACTATTATAACACTGCTGAGATACTGACCCTGGATAATCGATAACACGCAATAACAGGCTTCATTTCATCTCCATTTTACACTGTTTCCTACTCTCGCCATAACAACAGAGCAGCCATTAACAAATGACATGCAATTTCACATTCAGCAAAGCATATACACAACGATTCTCTCTGCATCAATCCAGTTCCATATGTGGACTAAGTTTCCATTCACAGCAGGAGCATAGTCAGACGATGGCGTTGAGTAGTTGAGGCAAAATGGCCTACTTGCCACACAACCATGCCAAATCTACTTAGGACAAAATGTGTGCTTGCTTCCCCTCAAAAAAAACCGAGCTTACAGTCTGCTGAACGAACAAATCCATAAATTGGTGCATTTGTGAGGTAAATCCTGAGAATAACTGACCTTCACAAAGCCATTCGTCCAAAATGGCCTAAATGTGTTGAGTCTAAAAGCCAGTCATTACTCCCAATAAGCAGACTTGGGTCTGATATTCTGCAAGAGATAGCACTCTTGAGAATGGACAGAATGGTGTGATACTCTTTATCAAACTGGAAATACATTTCTCTAAAAGTTCCACTGTTGCTCTGAATTGAACTAAGTACCTGTGAAGGAGCGCAGTTCCTCAACCATGTGATGCTGATGGTATGTGGTCTTATACCGTGTCAATGGCCTTGTTTGACATCAGCTCACTCAGGGGAAAGACGAGCGAATAAGAAAGGATATGGCTCCTAACTGTTACAGTGTAATGCAGACCTACAGCTTTTCTTATGGACACAAAAAACCTTAATGTGACATTTTGCGCCTTTGAGCAATATAACATATCTCTGTGAGCATGGTGACACAATTAGAAAGGAGGGCATATTCTCTTCCTCTGGCACAGATCCAGTAGAACGTTTTCCCGCCTAAACAGGCCAGGCATCGCGTAGCGGCCAGTCACAGCGGAGCGCCCTTCAACAAGAGAAGATGCTGCTGCTGACATGCTGTACAGAGGCATTAACCTGTGTGTGTGTGTGTGTGTGTGTGTGTGTGTGTGTGTGTGTGTGTGTGTGTGTGTGTGTGTGTGTGTGTGTGTGTGTGTGTGTGTGTGTGTGTGTGTGCGTGTGCGTGCGTATGTGTGCGTGCTTGTGCGTGCGTATGTGTGCGTGCATGTGCGTGCGTATGTGTGCGTGCATGTGACATGCTGTACGAGGGCATTAACCTGCTGAACCAATGTTACGCCAACTCTGGAAGTTCCAGAAGGGGGAAAAAAGAAGGATGCGATTGTCACAGCTTGTTTGTTCTCTCTTCATCTTCTGTCTCAGCGGCCGGGGCCTACCGGAGAGGAGCTGTTTAGTCCGGGTACCATCCACCTACCACCAGGCTCTCAGGTAATCAGAGATGACCACGAGAAAACACCAGGAATGCCTTCCAAATGGCACCCTGTTCCCTGTATAGTGTACTACTTTTGACCAGATGCCTATGGACTTGAATTTTGGTCAAAAGTAGTGCACTATATAGGGAATATGGTGCCATTTAGGACGTAGCTTGGCTGTGGCATCAGGAGGACAGAGGATAAAAGCTACTGTTACCCTACTTTTCCGACTTTACTCTCTCTGATACATAGTTTACTGCTGTAAAACCCTGACATTTACACTGTGGAAAACACAGCATTACGTGAATCTCTGCATTAGGAGTTTGGCTACTCTTCTTACAAGCCACACATATTTGACTACCCTAATGTGGTTCTGCTGTAATGATGTTAGGCTACTACTACTGCTAACGAACAACTTGGATAAATGCACTAGACTATGAGAGTGTTGGCTATTTCCTTTTGGGGAAAGCTTGTGGCCTAAACACCTCAGGGATGGAGAGGGGGAGTTTGCGTTGCATCCACCCTGGCAGTGAAGATGTCTCTACATACTGTATATACCATACACATAGGAACATATCCAGTGACATTGGAGTCATCCAATCATGTACTACTTACATCTGTATGATGACAACACTATAGGCCTCCATTAAGGGCTGGCATCGTCCTTTCCCCTCTGGGCAGTCAATTTGCAAGTACTTTGTAAAGTATGGATCTGTCCTATGCTCTCCAGTCCCAAAAGAAGGCATAAGGACCCCATGTCAAAGGTGAAGTGAGCCAACTATTGTGTTGATATCCAATACTGCATTCATGTAGGCTACCTTATGTGTATGCTCACAAAGAAGACCTAACCCGATCAGAAATAATGGGGTGGGGGAAGGAAGGCGAGAAAGGGAAGTTAACAGAATAAAATAAATGACCTGAGGACATAGTAGTCTAAATGGGGAGAGGAAAACATACACATCTCTAATTGACCACTCATGCTCCATCAGAATCATATTTTTTCCACTTCATGCTTGGATTCCTAATGAACCTTTTCTCCATCTGTAAACAAATCAATATTTGCACGGAAAATTACAAATACGAGGAGAAGTGAGCTTTACACTCAATGCTTCGGACATCGCGGCTTCTATTCTTCCAAACAGCAGCGGCAAAACAAGGGCCTTTATATCTAGTTACAGACATAGCCATGCTTTAGTGCACTGTGGGGTTTTAGAGGGGGTTGGGCTGGAGGAGGAGTTCAGATCCGTCTTGACATTTCTAGCGCCACAATTGTCGTAGGATGGGGAACTCGGAGACAGATGTGAATACCTCCGGAGACAAGCTTTAAAGAGCATTAAACAAATACATTTTGGAACTCAAACCAAAGGGTGTCACGTATGCATTTTCCTGAACACTGCCGTTGCGGGAAGCCTTCTTTAAACGTCTTTTGATGTTTATAGGCTATAATGCAGCCTTCTTGTAGAACATTGTGAAACACTGCTGGAACACATGGAATCGGAATTGGAATGGAATCCCATCTGACGCATCTATATTCCAGCTCCATTTATAAATAGTTGAATAAATATCCCACTCTCTCCGACTCTAAAATGTTATTACTCAGAAGCATTACGAGAAAAGACATTTACCCTCTGTCTCCTAGGAGCACAGAGGAAAGGAGAGTTTATTTGTGTAAGAATGGAATTTGATATGGAGGGCTTGTTATAAAAGAAATGCAGACTTGAAAAATGTCCCCAAAACTGATTAAACCATAAGACAAGAGTGCACATTTAGCTTTAAACAACAATGTCTAAATCACTTGACGAAACATCCGCCCTTCACTCCACGTCAGCTATTGTTTATCTATGACACAGTTGACATTGAGAAATGCATCTACTGTACTTCGAGTCCAGACTCCTTCTGAGTCTCTGTAAAAGCCTTGGACCAGTCAGCAGTCAGCGAGAAAAGGTCATTCAGCTTATTACTGCTCGTTCAGCTAAAGGTGATTTCATACTGCTGACATCTAATATACTTTCCTCTCCCATCTTTGACTGCTCCAGAACAATTTTCACATTGAAACTTTGCTCTCATTATCTTTGAAGTTTACACGCTGAACATTATGCCAAAACGTGCCTTAACACAAAAATCAAGTAGCTGATTTGGTTCTTTGTGCATATGACATATGTGACAATCGATGCAACATACCAACACACAATAGCCAATCAGCTCTATAAAACTGAAACGTAACAACCCTTGCCTTACCTTATAACAGGGGCTGATATTGGCAATGAATCATAACATATTGTATGAGATTTCCAAATGGATGTAAGGCCTCAAAAGTTACCTATATTTTGCAGACAATGGTAAGTGGGTTGTTGGCTTGTTGGCTTTCTAGGTGTTCATGGAATCCATGTTATCTGTGTTACTTCAACATTGTGTGACATACCAGGGATAAATCATGGCAAGGTGAAGAATGGAGGAGATTGGAGGAGAGGGTAAAAACACTAGAGAAGAAACACCTCAGGATATGGGAAATAAAGGTCAACACATTGACACTGTTAGACTTTAGACTGTGCACTTTGACAACATGTCTGAATCAGATGTATTACATTTGTAATATAAGTGTAGTATTGTTGTACATATAATATAATCATAATAACAGTAGTAATAATAATAATAATATATGCCATTTAGCAGCAGACACTTGTATCCAAAGCGACTTACAGTCATGCGTGCATAAATATATATTTTTTTACTACGACCTGTGCTCTTCTATAAATGTGTTCATGAGATGTATTAAATTTGTATAACATACCTTTTTATTTGTCATCTAGCTAAATGTATAACATACCTTTTTATTTAATTTGTTGTCTACATAACTCCAACTATGTGAACACAAAATCATAATTTCTCCCATGCAGCCAGCCCATGTAGTTATGAGTGTAACTGATGTTCTTCTAAATTAGAGTTAATTGTGATGTTAACACTGCTGCTGTGCTGCTGTGGGTATGAAGCATAACAGCACAGCGAGTCTGTTCTGTCATCTCTGCCCTACCCTAATGAATACTGAGATGCTCCACTTGCCAGGAGAGAGGATTGGAGGGGAGGGGAGGGTGAATGTGTGTGTGTGTGTGTGTGTGTGTGTGTGTGTGTGTGTGTGTGTGTGTGTGTGTGTGTGTGTGTGTGTGTGTGTGTGTGTGTGTGTGTGTGTGTGTGTGTGTGTGTGTGTGTGTGTGTGTGTGTGTGTGTGTGTGTTTTAGCTGTTTGAGAGCACAGCAAATCTGTCCACAACACTAACGCTCATCCTAATTGAATCCCACTAATTAGCCACCACGTATATCTGCCCGATGGATCCTCCACTGGTTCCAGATCTGCCACCAGAAACACTGAGCTGGTTGCTTTCAGAGGCTGCATTCCAAACGGCACCCTATTCCATATATAGTGCACTACTTTTGACCAGGGCTAATAGGGCTCTGGTCAAAAGTACGGCACTATGTAGGGAATAGGGTGCCATTTTGGACTCCTCCAGAGCCTCCCCTCACTGGCTGGCTGAGACATCTTAAAGTGCAAAAACATTTCCCCCCACAGGCTCCTCTGACCATGTTGGCGTCCCGATATAGGTTAAGGGAAAAAGGCCCTCATGGTTATGAGAGAGAGCAGGCCTAGTGTAATTTAAATTCTGATGACATTTACTGTCGGAGAGTATTAGAGCCAGGGCATCCTACTGCTGCTTGGTCTTACTCAGCATCAGCAGGCCCGGGGCTCAGGAGAAAGGAGGAAGACGCTCTGCTATAGCTCTGTTTACTGTAGCTACTTCTCCAAGATGGCCTTGAGTCTATGGTGGTGTGGAGGAGATCTAGAGCCTTATACCCTCATACAGACTAATGCCCAACCCTCCCAGCCCAGAGGTTGCCACACCAACATGGAGGGAGATAGCCTGGTGGAATGTCATGTACACAGGTTTGGTGCATCCCAAATGACACCCTATTCCCTATATATAGTGTCCCACATGGCCCTGGTGAAAAGTTGTGCACTAAAGGGAATAGGGTATCATTTGGATCGCAGGCCATTGTGCCCTCAGAGCCACGTTAGACACCTTCAGACTGCATTCCAGAGGATGTGCCCCCCTCTCCCCTCCTCTCAACCTGTCGTGCCATAAGAGGGAAAGACCCCAGACTTGCTTTCCACATCATTTATAAATAGCCGGGACCTGGGTGTTACTGGGAAATATAAGCTAGGCTAAGCTGGCAGCACCAGAGGAAGGGACAGTGTGCTGTAATGTCTTTGTACTAAGATTCATCTGAGCCTCTGAGAGTGCATAGGGTTGTGTGTGTGTGTGTGTGTGTGTGTGTGTGTGTGTGTGTGTGTGTGTGTGTGTGTGTGTGTGTGTGTGTGTGTGTGTGTGTGTGTGTGTGTGTGCGCGCACGTGTGTGTGTGTGCGTGTTGGTATGTTCTCTATGTGCTATGTGCTATTTAGTGTGTGTGCATGTGCATTTAACTGTTGAGTAAAAGTGTATTGGACAAGGTCTGAGCTCAGAGAGGCTCCTAGCAATGACACGACCTTGGATGACTAACACAACCCCAATCATCAGCCATCAGACAGGACCAAAAGGCTCGCAACCTGGGGGACAATCCCAACCTGCTTAAAATGTAACAAAGACAAATTAGGCAACTTAATTGTGCATGGCTAATGCACTGGAGAGTATAGTAATGTTATATGGAGATATGACCTTATGTTTTCCTGCAGTTATCTGAATTATTTAAAAGCAGAAAATGTATACACATGAAAAACTACACAAACACACAAATAAGCAGTACATGTTCATAAGCATAGAGGTCTATTACAAAAAATATATATATCACATTTAAACATTACACTGACAATGGCTTAAAGGCCCTGTTTTCCAGTTTTTTTATTATATTGTACAGCAGCTAATAAAGCTAACACTATAATAGAGTGACTTTTTTTATTATGATTATTACCTGATAGTGTTGCTGGTTGAAAATAAAATCCACATAGGACCTCCTAATCAGCAGGTTTTGTATGGGTGAAATTGTGGCTTGCCTGGTGACATGACCAGGTGGTACGAGTTAGTAAACCAATAACAAACCTCTCTGCCAATAACAGTTCGTTTTCAGATTACATATCCCTCCCTTAGGCCCCTCCACCGATTTGATGCCTTTCCTCTGCTCACTCAGACCACACTCACCAAAATTCTTGCTTGAGGATTTTTTTTTTTTAAATAGCTACAAGTATTTTTATTTATTTTTTACAATTCTAATGGACAACTATTACAGTAAGGTACTTAATTGTAACCCAGAAATTATTTGATATTGAGATACAAACGGCTGCATTGGGCATTTAACTAATAATTTATAAAGTACTGAGATTCAACATTAATTTGAAAGTTGTAATTATTGCAAGTATAATATTGGCACTGCATGTTTGCCCATACACCCCATCCTAAATAGAGGATTAAAGTATAACATAGCCTTTAGAAGCCTAGGTTGTAGCTGTGACAGGTCCCTGAGAAACATGCACAGACTGCTTGCAACACATGTCATATATCATAGCTTCAACATGTAGCCCCAGTCCACTACTACCTGCAAGCTACAAATGTGCACTTCTCTTGCCATTTCTGCAAAAAGCGGAGACAGGGGAAGGAAGGTTGTGAACTAAAAGCCAAATATCTCTGCATTTAGTCTATTGATCTACCACTTCCCAACCTTAGAAAAATACACAAGTATAATAATTTACTACATTCTGGAATTTAAAAACATCATATTAACATATTCCCTCCTCTGAATACCCAGGAGCACTTTGAACAACAGACCAGATGTAATATCCAATTAGCTCTCACAGTCTCACTGTCACACCCTGATCTGTTTCACCTGTCGTTGTGATTGTCTCCACCCCCCTTCAGGTGTCGCCCATCTTCCTCATTATCCCCTGTGTATTTATACCTGTGTTCTCTGTTTGTCTGTTACCAGTTCATTTTGTTCATTCAGACCTACCAGCGGTTTCCCCCTTGCTCCTGTCCTGTCTATAGTGCCTGTTACCTAGTTTTCATGGTTTTGACCTTTCTGCCTGCCCTGACCCTGAGCCTGCCTACTGTCCTGTACCTTTGCCCCACTACTCTGGATTACCAACCTCTGCCTGCCCTGACCCTGAGCCTGTCTACCATCCTGTAACTTTGCCCCACTACTCTGAATTACCGACCTCTGCCTGACCTGACCCTGAGCCTGCCTGCCGTCCAGTACCTTTGCCTGCTCGTGTTCGATTTAATTAACTTTTGTTACCTCAACATTTTCTGCACCTGGGTCTTACCTTCAAACCTGATAGTACGAACTGGCCCTGACTGACCAAGCAGACCCGGACCAGCTGCGCGACGCCATCTCCTCCCAAGGAGCCACCATCGGGAAGCACGAGGAACTGCTTCGTGGCCTTATGGAGGGGTCCAAACGTTGGCTGAACGCCATGACCGGGTATTGGACATTTTGCTGGAGCAATTCCGTGGGTTGTCTGGGAGGCAGCCTACCATGTTGGTAACCCCACAGTCCCTCAGTAACCCAGCTGCTAGGAACGCCGTCTCGTCGGTCACTCCACCTTCTCAGGAGCCCGGCTTACCCCCCCGGAACGCTTCAATGGAGAGCCGAGCACCTGTCGGGCATTTCTATCTGTGTGCCCTTATTTTTGAGCTTCAGCCCTCCTCCTTCCCCTCAAATCACTCCAGGCCTATCTCATCACGCTGATGTCCAGGAGGGTTCTCACCTGGGCTACTGCTGTATGGGAACAGCAGCCGGCCATATGCGTTAGTCTGGAGGGGTTCGTGGGAGAGGTGAAGAAGGTTTTTTATGCACCGTTCTCCGGGAGAGAAGCTGCCCGGAAGCTGATCCAGCTTCGGCAGGACTCCCAAAGTGTGTCAGACTATGCGGTGGATTTCCACACGTTGGCAGCAGAGAGTGCTTGGAACCAGGAAGCACTGTTCGATATGTTCCTGCACGGCGTCTCGGAGGAGGTCAGGGACGAGCATGCATCTTGGGAGTTACCTACAGATCTCGACTCCCTCATCGCTTTGACTATAAGAATCAATGGGCGACTACGGGAACAACGGAGGGAGAGGAAATTCGACTTCGCTCGCATGTCCAGGGATTCCACCTTGCCTCCAAGTCATCCCGGAAGTCGCCGATGATCCCGTTGCCGAGATAACCGGAGGCTTCCCGAGAGTTGCTGAAGACGGCTGAGTCACCGCTTCCCAATCCAATGAATCTAAGTAGAGCTGGGCTGTCGCCAGCGGAATGGCAATACAGGATCAACACGAAGAGTTGTCTGTATTGCAGGACTTTTGGTCATTTTGTGTCCATCACCGTCCCTGGTCCCACATCTCCTTGGACTTTGTCATGGGTCTTTCCCCATATGATGGCAACACAGCCATCCTGACTGAGGTAGATCGGTTTTCCAAATCTGCCCACTTCATTCCTCTCCCCAAGCTACCCTCTGCCAAGGAGATGGCCCAGCTCATGATGCAGCACGTCTTCCGGATCCATGGACTACCAGTTGACATGGTCTCTGACCGGGGCCCTCAGTTCTTGTCTCGGTTCTGGAATGCGTTCTGCAACCTAATATGGTCGTCGGCCAACCTGTCCTCTGGATTCCACCCCCAGTCCAACAGCCAGTCGGAGTGAGCCAACCAGGATCTAGAGACTACTCTGTGATGCCTGTTCTCCGCCAACCCCACCACCTGGAGCCAGCAGCTGGTGTGGGTCGAATATGCCTGAAACACCCATCGCTGCTCTGCCATGGGCCTATCTTCTTTTGAGTGTTCCCTGGGGTATCAGCCCCCACTCTTCCCTGAGCAGGAAGAGGAGGTCGGCATACTTTCTGCTCAGATGTTTGGAGGAGAGCCCGGTAGGCCCTCCTCAAGACCACCTCCAGGTATCGACGACAAGCAGATCGCCACCGTACCCCGGCTTCCCGGTATCGTCTCTGGCAGAAGGTATACCCTCGATCTGCCCCTCCGGGTGGAATCCAGCAAACTCTCCCCCGGTTTATCGGCCCGTTTCCCATCTCCAAAATAATTTAGCCCCTCTGCTGTTCGTCTTCTGTTCCCCCAGACCCTTCATATACATCCTACCTTTCATGTGTCCAGAGTTAAACCCGTGTCTCACAGCCCTTTGTCTCCTGTTGCTCCACTACTCTGGATTACCGACCTCTGCCTGCCCTGACCCTGAGCCTGTCTACTGTCCTGTACCTTTGCACCACTACTCTGGATTATCGGCCTCTGCCTGACCTGAGCCTGCCTGCCGTCCTGTACCTTTGCCTGCCCATGTTCGATTTAAGAGTGTGCTCCTATTCTCAACTCGTTACCTGTATAAAAGACACCTGAAATCTTTCTGATTGAGAGGGGGTCAAATACTTATTTCCCTCATTAAAATGCAAATCAATTTATAACATTTTTGACATGCGTCTTTCTGGATTTTTTTGTTGTTATTCTGTCTCTCACTGTTCAAATAAACCTACCATTCAAATTATAGACTGATCATTTCTTTGTCAGTGGGCAAACGTACAAAATCAGCAGTGGATCAAATACTTTTTTCCCTCACTGTTTCCCCCTTTCCCTTTCCTTTCTCTTTCCTCTCAAACTAAGTGTTATACTGGCCATATAAAGAGTTACTATTTTTGCTTTTAATTAAAAGTTTGAGCAACATCTTGATGAGCACATAACAGACAGTCATTATTCCTGGATGATTTTAATCTAACGTTCTCTTCCTTCACCGTGGGAGGAGGGTCCCCCATGCTGTGGTCCTCTGTATCTGCAGCCGCACAAGTCCGCAGCCGCCTTAGTCTGCGTTCTACAGGCCACCGCAGTGATGTCATCCTCTCCCTGGGTGCTTCTCAAGTTGAAATGGAGGAAATTGGCTCACCTTCACTTGTTGGCATTTTGTGGTCTTTAAAAGAAGAGGGGGTCTCATTAAAACAATATAACCAAGAGACGAGCCTTCAAGTTTCTCCTCCATCATTAAACAGCGTAACAGCAGATAACATAAATTCAATTAGACATTTGGATAACTCCATGTTGTCAATGTACCTCTGACAGAGCAGCACAGTGTCTAACCTCAGATGGTCCCCCTATAGAACTCTTCACCTTTCGTGTTTTAATGAGGGCTGCGACTGAGGAGAGAGTGACTCAATGATTCAAATAGGACGGTCATTGCTGAGATCTCGCCTACCTATCTCACAATCTAGCCTAATCCTCTTGCTCCCCCAGCCTTTGGTCTTCATTTCATGTGTATTTTATGCCCATAGATGAGATGTGAAGACATTTACACACAAATAACTAAACAAAAACGAGGCTTATTAAAATTGGCTACACAGCTAGTTAATTGTTACTGTCTGTTCTACTTTTTTGTATTCCATAAAGTTAGTCAAGCGTTCAGGTGTAAACTATGTACTGTTAATAAAATACAATACTCACGTCTTGTGTGATACCATGTTTTAATTGAACTGAAGGATGTGTTTTAACACATGGAAAGGTCACATTCACCTTACCTGTGATTTATGTTCCTGGAGGAACTTAGCGAGCTATAAATACACTGGAAACAGGCAACTTTAATTTATAGATACGTATTAAAATAAAAAAGATTCAGAGAAGTTAGAAAACAAACAGAACAGATCTAGGGTTAGGGTTAGTGGATAGTCAATCTCAGTTAAACCTGAACTAAAGTCTTGTGTAATTGATCAGATGCTCGATTAAAGTTATGGTTCCATGCGTTATAAGAGAAGAGCTTCACCCTTTCTCTTTGCAAGTCACGGGCAAGTCTATGGACCAAAAATGACCCCTCCCCTTCCAAAATTTGAAAGATGCTAACACCTGTGAAATCGTGATTTGCCCATATAACCAGTGATGAAAAACTCAAGCACTAGAACTAATGCTGATCGATCTCACGCATCGTGTTGTTTCATGACAGATCTATGGTACCATTTATGTTTACGTAGTCTGTCCATGAGAGATTAGTGAATAGTTAGTTGAAATGTTGTTGACAGTTAGTTGAACATCTACTGAACATCTACATTTGGGACTATCCAAATAAAATGATACCGTCGGAAAATAGATTCCAAAGATAAGTTCAAGTCTGGCGTAGTTATATTAAGCAGTGGTACACTCTCCAAGATCTCTGCGAGGAGGCCATTTTTATAAAGTGGAGTACTGACTATGCACACAACAGACGTATGGACAGAGAGCCAAGCAGCTTTCCCTAAACACAATCAGAGGGATGAGTAGCATTCAATGAAGAGAACAAGTGACTTGGTTAACATCAAGCCCCTAGACACACACACACTCTAACGCATTTGGATTGTCCTTTGTTTTATTGAGGATATCGACAAAAAACATAAAAACATATAGAGTAAGTGATAGGCATCTTCTTAAACTCACCAAAACTATGACTTTGCAGCGAAGTGCAGGTGTAAAAAAAAGAATCCTTATGCACTTCAGCTGTGGAGAATCGATGAAAACGTCTGCAAGTATGAAAAACAGAAACTTCTGCAAAAAAAAAAAGTTTACTCCTTTTCAAGTACTGCAGCACTTAAATGTGAGAATTCGTAACCAATCAGAATTGTATTACACGTTTTGTGTTTGGCTAAGCAGGATTAAATATTAAAGGAAACAACTCAGGTAGGAGTTTTACCATAAATCACCATCCTCCAGTCCCAAACAGATTAAAAAAAGAAGAAAAAGGGGTAGAGTGAAAAGTAGAGCCACACATAGCCGTAGCTGTGGTCAGGGGTTTAAGAAATTAGCAATGCTCAACTGGAACGGAAGTACCTCGCCGAGACCGCCACAGAGTAGGGTTCTCTAATCATATGTAACATCTACCTTTGGAACGTAGCAGAGGGAGTTTACAATAAGCTTAACTGCTACTTTTATATTGCACCCAGCAGGCTTTCCCCACCATGTTGTGCACTTTGAACACTATTTTGTTATTCTAACTTCATAATCCGTCCGGAGCTCTCCTGAACCGGTTTCCTTCTAAAACTCTACAGCACATCTTTTCTTCGATATTTTGTAGAATACATGAAATAGCTACTTTTCTCGTTGCTCGTTGTTGTAGTTTTGGTTGTTATAGTTGACAGAAGTCTATCCTTAAAGGCTTATTTGTATTTTAGACTTTCATTCTTTACATACAATCTGTCCCCCTCCATTTCGGCCAATTTTTATGATCCACCCCCCCCCCTAAAAATATCTATGAGCTTGAAAATTCTGTTAAATGTTGGGTACTTACAAAGTACTTTGTGGATGGTGGCGAGAGAGTAAGAGACCATTCGATTAAAGCAAACACCCCTCCTACCAACCCATTTAGTATCCCACAAGATATTTTAGTGTCTAGATTAGTTTAATTTGATGGACTCCGTGGTGTGGTCCATTTAGTGGGGGTTGAACCTTCCTGAGTCCTGTTGCGCTGCACCGTTGAAACGTGGGAAGGGAGTTGGAAGGCAGGACGTGAATTAATTTATCTCTGTACGTAATTCTGCCTCAATGGCCTTCTCTGTCCTTGCACGGAGGCTTGAAGAGGAGACACGGAGTCCGATTGCTCAATATTCATCTACATTTTTCCCCTGGATAGACACAATATGGTGGGCTTAATTAACTTCTCTCAAAGGTGAAGCAGTGCGCACCATCTGCTGGGAGACAATCACATTACTATGCCTCTCCCTATAATCCCCTTACTCTATTTAAGCACAGGGCTGTGCAGGCAGGAAGAGAGAGAGAGAAAGAGAGAGAGAGAGAGAGAGAGATGAAATCAGGAGGGAAAAAAGAGAGAGAGAGACTTCCAAATCATCATATCCAATTCTGAGAAAGCTCGCAAACCTTTAATCTGTAGGAAAATCGCCTAATGTTTTTTTTCTCCTTCCCCAGAAAATTCCCCAAATTGAACTGCTTGATCTCTCAAAATTGTTGTGCAGCAATTATTTAAAGCCCTTCTCCCATCAAAAATAACTTTTTCTCTCAAAAGACGTCTTGGTTCTAAGCCCAGCTCAAGAGCTATAACAGATTTGGAAACAGGGAGTTAGCATAGTTAGATATTTTGGATGCCCCATCCAAATGTCCAGAATAGTGATCTAACCTTAACAAATTTAGATAGCATATCACCACTATGGTGATTTCATCATATAATTTCTACGAGAACCCACACTTCATTCTTTAATAAATCTCAAGGACCACACATTGAAATCATGGGCCTGGTGAACTTGCCCTGAAGCCGGGTCATTATTTGATCTTTGTGGCTCTTAATCTGATTATGTCATTGTGGAGGTAAACTTCAGACCCAATCTTGTTAGCAGCTGGCTGCGATGGATTACGCAAGCCAGTCAGGTGGAGAATGAACTGAGCAGTTCAGCTTTGGCCTTGCTTCTCTTTCAAGATCCTCACCATCACTACTTCAGCTCCTTCTGCTTTTCTTTCCACTGGCCCTTCAAACAAGATATTATCTCCAGGCTCACGCACAGGCCCCTCCCTCTTTCTTTCTCTACGATGCCTTAACTAAGCCAAGATAAAGACCGAAAACCCCAAAATCCTGACCCCTTTCTCTCTCAAACATTTAGGATTTCTTAAGACGTTCATTAATCTTAATATATTTTATATATTAGATAATTTATATAATCTGACGGCTTCTTTTGAATACAAATCTTTCATTCAGTGAAAAGGTAGCTATCGTTCTAAAAATCTTAAAACTCCAAGCAGTTTTGGACCAGACGTTTGTTGACTGAGTTTGACCGTCGAAGGAGAGGTTAACGCTATAGGTCGAGAGAGGTATGCAGCGTTGCTTCAATTCTTCAAATCTTAAATGAAGAGGGTTGTTTTTTTTTTTGCTTTTTCTTTTTTCTCCTTAAATTATGCAAATGCTTTAGATGTGTGGTCCCGCTTAAGACACTCACAGTTTTGCTTGTGGTCTTATTGCGTCATTGAGTGCTTTTACAGTGAATGCACACCACAGTCCAAAGCACAAAAAGTCCCCCTAAAGGCTGAAAAGAGTTCAAAGCATTCAAAAGACAAAAAGGACTAAGCTGGGATATTTTTTATGTACACTGAAAAGAAGAATAAAATATAAGTTCCCTATTGGCGCCTGTTATGGCAATGGGACCCATATCAAAGCATTATGTTACTACATAAAGGGCACTGCATTTTCTTCTTGCGCACCATATGCAAGGAAGAAATTAGAATAATTTAGACAGACGGCGATTTTGTTACACAAGCCACTGAATGCTCTTTTTGACACACCACTGAGGGAACAAGGAATTCAAAAGAGGTTATATTCGATCAAGTTTTCTGCCTCAGTAGGTTATAATCACTGCCAAAGTATTGAGCACTACATAGAGTAGAGGTTCTAAGGAGGCTAATCAGCAGGTTTTCTCCCTATTATCGCCTCCCGTCCGAGGGTAACAGAGCACAGAAGTTCCCCTTTCCATTGATTATCTGGACGGGAATTTAAATATTAATACACTCCGCGGCCATGCTTGGCACTCTGTTGAGCCCCGCTCCATGGTGAAGCACTCATTCGCCAGATTAAAAAAAACACCACTTTTTTTTCACGATCCTGCTCTCTCTTTTCAGTGTAGGAGAAGAAAAAAAAACTTCAAGGGGTAAGTTGAGAGTTGAGAAGGCTGAGAAAGGGGGCCTGAGTCTCTCAGAGTATCAGAGTCTCGGCAGTGGAATTCAAAGGCGACACTTTCCTTCAGGCCCGGGGTCTGGTCTGGTCTGCTAACGATGCAGGAATCCCACAGTGGTCATTTAACTGCTGCTGCTGTCTGCCACTGAGACATGGAAAGAAGGGAAGATGGAGGGAAGATGGAAGGATGGAGAGAGGTCCATCTATGACAAAATAATTCCTTTGTGGGTATCCTTGCAATAAGACAAATCTATTGAAAATAAGTAACCAGCACACATGTAGTGTGTTTGAAACACTTCACACCATTGCAATACAAGGGATCTACACTGAACACATCTGAAGAAAACCTAGCTGAAGAAGTGTGCTTAAAAAGCCTTCTCCACTGCCACTTTCTTTTGAATTGTGTGTACATCAGATCCATGCACCCAGAGAGCCTTGGCCGTTGAACCCCCTGAATGTGAGGGCACATTGGGCACAGCTGCCCTCGGGCATGGTGGTTCCACTGTGGAACACACACACAAACAAAGCACAGGGACAGAGCCGTGTTGACATCAACATTGGTAGGGCTGGTCCTTGGTCAACCCATATACACAAGTTGTGGCCCCACTTGACTGGAAAGTGTGAAACCAAATGCTGCAGAGAAAATATTGCTTATCTGCCTTGATGGTTACACATGTAAATAAAACAGTATCGTATTCAAAATGATTAGAAAGAAAACAAGTTAAACAGAGCTCATTTAAAAAGTTTACTAATACCCAAATATATGATAGTGTCACGATCGCTGTCTTCAAACTCCCTATCGTAAATAAGCCAAGGCGCAGCGTGCATGGAATTCCACATCCTTTAATGAAGTGAAACCAAAAAACAATACAGAAGGGAAACGAAACGTGACGTTCTGGGCTGCTCACAGGCAGCTACACAAAAACAAGATCCCACAATCACAAGTGGGAAAAGGGCTGCCTAAGTATGATCCTCAATCAGAGACAACGATAGACAGCTGCCTCTGATTGGGGACCATACCCGGCCAAACAAAGAAATAATACAACTAGATTGCCCACCCAAATCACACCCTGACCTGACCAAATAGAGAAATAGAAAGGCTCCCTATGGTCAGGGCGTGACAGTACCCCCCCCCCCCAAAGGTGCGAACTCCGGCCGCAAAACCTGACTCTATGGGGGAGGGTCCGGGTGGGCATCCAGCCTCGGTGGCGGCTCCGGTTTGGGATGTAGACCCCGCTCTGCTCGCTGATCCCTCCACTTCTGTGGAACCGGGCCGTGGATCGTCGCCGGAGGCTTCGGACCGTTGATCGTCGCCGGAGGAACCGGACCGCGGATCGTCGCTGGAAGCTTTGGACCGCCGACCGTCGCCGGAGGCTCCGGACCGCAGACCGTCGCCGGAGACACCGTACCGCAGACCGTCGCCGGAGACTCCAGACCGCAGACCGTCGCCTGAGACTCCGTATCGCAGACCGTCGCCGGAGATTCCGGACCACAGACCGTCGCTGGAGACTCCGTGCCAAGGATCGTCACTGGAGGCTTCGTGCCATGGATCGTCACTGCAGGCTTCAGTCCATGGATCTTCACTGGAGGCTTCGGGCCATGGATCATCACTGGAGGCTTCGGCCCATGAATCACCACTGGAGGCTTCGTGCCATGGATCGTCACTGGAGGCTTCGTGCCATGGATCATCACTGCAGGCTTCGTGCCATGGATCATCACTGGAGGCTTCCTGCGTGGAGCCGGTACAGGATATACTGGACCGTGGAGATGCACCGGAGGTCTGGAGTGCAGAGCTGGCACAACCCGTCCTAGCTGGATGCTCACCCTAGCCCGGCAACTGCGGGGTGCTGGCACAGGACGCACTGGGCTGTGAAGGCGCACTGGAGACACAGTGTGCAGAGCCGGCGCAGGATATCTTGGACCAAGGAGGTGCACTGGACGTCTGGAGCGAAGAGCTGGCACAACGCGTCCTGACTGGATGCTCACCCTAGCTGGCAACTGCAGGGCGCTGGCACAGGACGCACTGGGCTGTGAAGGCGCACCGGAGACACAGTGCGCAGAGCCAGCGCAGGATATCCTGGGCCGAAGAGACGCACTGGAGACCAGGAGCGCTGAGCCGGCACAATCCGTCCTGGCTGAATGCCCACTCTAGCACGGCAAATGCGGGGAGATGGCACAGAGTGCACCGGGCTGTGGATGCGTACTAGAGACACTGCACGTGTAACAGCAAAGCATGGTGCCTGTTCGGTCACACGCTCCTTACAGCTAGTGCGGGGAGTTGGCTTTGATCTGAAACCTTTCTCCGCCAACCACCCCGTGTGCCCCCCCCCCAAAAAAAATGTTTGGGGCTGCCTCTCATGCTTGCGTCGTGGTTGATTTTCCCCCGGTCCAGCTCGTCTTCCCCGTAGGCGCACGCTGCTTGGTCTTTTTGTGGTGGGATCTTCTGTCACGTTCGCTGTCTTCAAACTCCGTATCGTAAATAAGCCAAGGCGCAGCGTGCATGGAATTCCACATCCTTTAATGAAGTGAAACCAAAAAACAATACAGAAGGGAAACGAAACGTGATTTTCTGGGCTGCTCACAGGCAGCTACACAAAAACAAGATCCCACAATCACGGTGGGAAAAGGGCTGCCTAGGTATGATCCCCAATCAGAGACAACGATAGACAGCTGCCTCTGACTGGGGACCATACCCGGCCAAACAAAGAAATAATACAACTAGATTGCCCACCCAAATCACACCCTGACCTGACCAAATAGAGAAATAGAAAGGCTCTCTATGGTCAGGGCGTGACAGATATTTAATGTTATTGGAACCAGCATAATTAAAATTGAATTAAATACATGCAAAATGTGTATTTTGTTCGAGTTCCTTGGTGTCCACATCACCATTGAACACACCAAGACAGTCATGAAGAGGGCACGACAAAGCCTATTCCCCCTCAGGAAACTAAAAAGAATTGGCATGGGTCCTCAGATCCTCAAAAGGTTCTACAGCTGCAACATCGAGAGCATCCTGACTGGTTGCATCACTGCCTGGTATGGCAACTGCTCGGCCTCCGACCGCAAGGCACTACAAAGGGTAGTGCACACAGCCCAGTACATCACTTGAGCTAAGCTGCCTGCCATCCAGGACCTCTACACCAGGCCCTAAAAATTGTCAAAGACTCCAGCCACCCCAGTCATAGACTGTTTTCTCTACTACCACATGACAAGCGGTACAGGAGTGCCAAGTCTAGGACAAAAAGGCTTCTAAACAGTTTTTACCCCCAAGCCATAAGACTCCTGAACAGGTAATCAAATGGCTACCCAGACTATTTGCATTGTGTGCCCCCCAACCCCTCTTTTACGCTGCTGCTACTCTCTGTTTCTCATACATGCAGTCACTTTAACTATACATTCATGTACATACTACCTCAATTAGCCCGACCAACCGGTGCCCCCGCACATTGGCTACCCGGACTATCTGCATTGTGTCCCGCCACCCACCACCCGCCAGCCCCTCGTTTATGCTACTGCTACTCTCTGTTTATCATATATGCGTAGTCACTTTAACCATACCTACAGGTACATACTACCTCAATCAGCCCGACTAACCGGTACCTGTATATAGCCTCACTACTGTTATAGCCTCGCTACTGTATATAGCCTCACTACTGTTATAGCCTCGCTACTGTATATAGCCTCGCTACTGTTATATTTCACTGCCTTTTTTATCTATTGTTCTCCTAATACCTTTTAACTTAGAAATTACACTGTTGGTTAGAGCCTGTAAGTAAGCATTTCACTGTATTCGGCACACGTGACAAATAAACTTTGATTTTATTTTATTTTCACAAATCTACAAGTAATATTTAGCAGATTTTGCTGATAGACTGAATATCTCAGAAAAATTTGGAGTAGATGACCATGAGAAAAAGTGGACCATAAATTGGATAAGTGGAGTGATTGGAACCAGGATGCCTTAAACCTCTTCGGGCTAGGGGGCACTATTTTCACGTCCAGGTGAAAAGCGTGCCCAAAGTAAACTGCCTGTTACTCAGGCCCAGAAGCTAGGATATGCATATAATTGGTAGATTTGGATAGAAAACACTCTAAAGTTTCTGTTAGTGTCTGTGAGTATAACAGAACTGATATGGCAGGCGAAACCCCGAGGACAAACCATCCCCCAAAAACAAAAATTCATCTTACCTCTATTTTCAATGGCTAGTACTATAATTATAAGCCCAAAGCCTATTCCCCCAAATTACAGTTCCTGGGGCTTTCACTAGATGTCAACAGTCTTTAGAAATAGTTTCCTGCTGGTTTTTTGAAAAATGACCCAGAAATTTTAGTTTTTCTAGTTGGCTCCCATTTTGCCTTGTAGTGTTTCCATGCGCATGGACGAGTGTGCATTCTTTTTGTTTATCTCCGGTAAAGAGAATAACGATTCTCCATCTTAAATTGTATCGTTTATTTGCGTAATAGAATACCTAAGGTTTGATTATAAACGTTGTTTAACTTGTTTGGAAAAGTTTTAGTAACGTTTGGGATTCATTTTGTATGCATCTTGACGGAGGGAAACTGAGTGGATTTTTGACTGAAGCGCACCAGCTAAACTGAGTTTTTATGGATGGCATTTCTAATTTATAAAGACGGACATTATCAAACAAAAGGATCATTTGTGATGTAACTGGGACATTTTGGAGTGCCAACAGAAGAAGATCATCAAAGGTAAGGCATTTTTTATATCTGTAACGGTTGTCGTCAGGGATAGAGGACCAAAACGCAGCAGGAATGTGGATGCTCATCTTGATATTTATTTTTAAATCAAGAGAACACCAAAATAACAAAAACGAAGAACTCACGAACAACAAAACAGTCTCGTCATGCTCACACAGGCAAAACAAGAAACAATCTCCCACAACACTACACCAAACAATTACCCATATATAGGACTCTCAATCAGAGGCAATGAGAAAGCACCTGCCTCCAATTGAGAGTCCAACCCCCCATTAACCTACACATAGAAATACCACAGACCAGAAAGAACATAGAGATACAAAACATAGAACATAGACCAAAACCCAGAAATAATAAATCAAACACCCTACTACATAAATCACCACCCCGAACCACATAAACAAAATACCCTCTGCCACGTCCTGACCAAACTACAATAACAAATAACCCTTATACTGGTCAGGACGTGACAATATCGCTATTTCTGACTTTCGTGTCGCACCTCCCTGGTTGAAAATGATTTGTTATGCATTTGTATGATGGGGCGCTGTCCTCAGATAATCGCATGGTTTGCTTTTGCCGTAAAGCCTTTTTGATATCTGACACGGCGGCTGGATTAACAACAAGTTAAGCTTTATTTTGATGTATTGCACTTGTGTTACCTTGAAAGTTTAATATTTTTTGTAATTTAATTTGAATTTGGCGCTCTGCCATTTCACCGGATGTTGTCGAGGGGTTCCGCTAGCGGAACGTCTAGCCGTAACAGGTTTTAAAGCCCATTCTGCCATTCTCTTTGCTCTTATGACACTTGAAAGTAGTTCGCCAAGATTAGACTTCATCATTTAAATTATGAGTCAGAGAGATCTATCTTCACCAATCCTATTGTAATCCTCCAAGAGCCGCAAAATAAAGAGATCAGCTCGGAGCACAAGACAATCAATTTAGTGGGACGATAAGTCCCAGATTCATAGTGCGAGGGAGATGTCCATTAATATGTCTACGTTGATTTGCATTCTCTCTAGCAGGGGTTCACCTGGAGAGAAAGGGGATGGGCTCCAATGATCCAAAGACATTAAGCTCACTTCACACACAGAAAAAAATGGTCATAAGCTATTATACAGATGGCTTTGCATCTCTGCAGGAGATACAGTATATTGGGTCTTTAAATGAGGTGGACTTGGCAGAAATAAGAACAGTATTTTGGGTGAGCGGTGGTGTTTTCTTTCAGATCTATCTACTGAAGGTTCTAGTAGCCATTGCTACTAGAAAAAGTAACATGGTTCACATAAATGGTGCATATAGGGAGGGACAGAAGGAAAGGGCAGCCACAATGACATGACAAAGAGTTGTTTCAGTTCTAATATGATGATGAACCGATGACTTTAAACATTTGTGACCAATGCTATATTCATTAATATACTGGTTTGTCCCCTAAAATACCCCTAACCTTCCCTCTACAGAGTACCAATAGCCTCCAATTCCCTGGTTAAACTGCCTAAGTTCTGTAGAAACCTATCCATAGACATCCAGCTCTACTGCACGATAATGGCTGTGTCCCCAATGGCACCTCATTCCCTTTATAGTGCACAATTCTTTACTACGGCCCATAGGGCTCTGTTCAAAAGTGGTGCAATACATAGGGAATAGGGTTCCATTTGGGAACCAGACATTATGACGGACAGGTGGCGTAGTCTGCAGCCTATCTGCCCAGTGGCCATTAATGCAAAAGCACAGAGGTCATTAGCATCCCTCCATGGTGTAGCATAAACCAATCACCTACCAGGATCTGTATCCTGTGTCTCCTGTGATGGCTGGCCTATCTGTCCTGCTCCCTGTGGTTATTCACTACACGTGGAAGGTCAGCTAATGATGCCGGACAAAGACGTCTGACCACAGGAGTCTACTCTAACGCCCTGATTATAACCTCGCTCCCCACACCTCTTAATCAGAGACAATACATTGTTATGGATTTTAGACATATCTCTGGGGTCGGCACAGCTCATCAGAGACATTTCTAAATTTTAAGTTACCATTAATGTGTGCGTGCTTTTTACGTTTTAATTATCACTTACACTCTGATGTAGTTAACTCTGATTGCCGGTCACTGGGAAAAAAGTTACACTGCCCATACTTTCAATGCATTATTTCCGCAAAAGGTGGGTAAACTGTAGAGCAAAAAAAAGTGGGTTAACTGCATTTACTTAATTTAACCCTCCACTACACCACAGCACTCACCTCCATATGCATTTAGACAGTGAAGCTTAAATGTTTCAAATTGGTTTCAAAATCAAATGAAAATATATTTGTCACATGCTCCAAATACAACAGGTGTAGTAGACCTTACAGTGAAATGCTTACTTACAAGCCCTTAAAAAACAATGCAGTTTTAAGAAAATACCAAAACAAAAGTAAGAGATAAGGATAGCAAATAATTAAAGAGCAGCAGAAAATAACAATAGCGTGGCTATATACAGGGGGTACTGGTACAGAGTCAATGTGTCAATGTGCAGGGGCACTGGTGTCGAGGTAATTGAGGTAATTATGTACATGTAGGTAGAGTTATTAAAGTGGCTATGCATAGAAAATAACAGAGAGTAGCAGCAGCGTGGCGGGGCAAGTAGTCTGGGTAGCCATTTGATTAGTTGTTCATGAGTTTATGGCTTGGGGATAGAAGCTGTTTAGAAGCCTCTTGGACCTAGACCTGGCGCTTCGGTACCGCTTGCCATGTGGTAGCAGAGAGAACAGTCTATGACTGATGTGATTTATTGGGCCCTACGCACTACCCTCTGTAGTGCCTTGCGGTCGGAGGCCGAGCAGTTGTGCAGCTGTAGAACCTTTTGAGGATCTGAGGACCCATGCCAAAACGTTTCAGTTCCTGAGGGGGAAGAGGTTTTGTCGAGCATTCTTCGCGACTGTCTTGGTGCGCTTGGACTATTTTAGTTTGTTGGAGATGTGGACACCAAGGAACTTGAAGCGCTCAACCTGCTCCACTACAGCCCCGTCGACGAGAATGGGGGCGTGCTCGGTCATCAGCAAACTTAATGATGGTGTTGGAGTCGTGCCTGGCCGTGCAGTAATGAGTGAACAGGGAGTACAGGATGCGACTGAGCACGCACCCCTGAGGGGCCCCCGTGTTGAGGATCAGAGTGGCGGATGTGTTGTTACCTACCCTTACCACCTGGTGGCGGCCCATCTGGAAGCCGAGGATCCAGTTGCAGAGGGAGGCATTTAGTCCCAGGGTCCTTAGCTTAGTGATGAGCTTTGAGGGCACTATGGTGTTGAACGCTGATCTGTAGTCAATGAATAGCATTCCCACATTGGTGTTCCTTTTGTCCAGGTGGGAAAGGACAGTGTGGAGTGCAATAGAGATTGCATCATCTGTTGGTGCGGTATGCAAATTGGAGTGGGTCTAGGGTTTCTGGGATAATGGTTTTGATGTGAGCCATGACCAGCCTTTCAAAGCATTTCATGTTACTAAAGTGTCATCTTTTATTTGAGGGTATTTTCATACATATTGGTTTTACCACTTAGAAATGAAGGCACTTTATGTATCTTGTCCCCCCATATGAACAAGTCATATGTATTTGGTTTCAAAATCACTTGTAGTGTATTAAAGTATTGAAAAGTTTAGTATGTGTTCGTTTGGTATGTGTTCCAGCTTGTGACTCTACAAACTCATTGGATGCATTAGCATGTTGTTTTGGCTGTTTTGGGGGTTATGTTTTGCACAATAGGAACCGAGTGGTGAATGATGACTGGAGTAATTTTCCTTCTCAGTGAGTAGATTCTGCTAATGCCATGATTTAGACAAATCTTAAATTAATCATTAATAATGGTGAGTGATAAGGTTACAGAGGCTACAACAAAACATGCAAAACTCTCACCATTACCAATAACAGGGGAGGAACCAAATACTCCATCATCGTCAATACTCTGTTGAAGATTTCACAGTACAACCTCAGTACAGTCTTCAGCATGGCCTAACATTTTTCAACAGACAATTGTCAGTGTTCCAACATAAAAGATTCCTGGAAGACTATTGCTCTTCCAGGAATACAGACTTGTATCATTGCATAATGCTGTACTTCCATTAGGCCTTATCAATCTGCAAGCGTCATACTTTGTCATTCATATTGCTCTTGACTGGTTTCATCTTCATCTCAACGTTCTGGTCTGAGCATCAAGGGCTTTGATTACATCAAAGGCAAGGAATCCACCAGATATGGAACTACGCTAAGCTGCTGTTTTAAGTACCTCAGAAAAACAGAGGAGCAACTTAACATTCCTTCCTGTTGCCCTTACTTCATAAGTTGCGTCACAAATGGCAACCTATTCAGTGCGCTACTTTTGACTAGGGCCCATCAAAAGTAGTGCACTATATACGTAATAGGGTACCATTTGCGACGCAGAATTTGAAACACGTACAACAAGAGAGAGACCGCTGTGACAGTTCAACACGGATGACAAGAAACACAGACAGAAAGAAGAATAACACAGCATCTGAGCAAATACAGCAGTAGTATAACTGATGTGTCTCCTTCACAGAACTGGCATCCTAGTCAATTTTCTTTGAGATGTGTGAGTGTGAATGATACTTGCCACCACCCATCCATCACAGGAGGATAGGAGGAGATGATGAAGAGGAGGATGGGGAAAAGGGGAGTGGAGGCGGAGAACGGACACCCCAGGGAACTCATTACCCAGCCCTATTAATCTGTGGTTTGACCCCTGTGAGAGAAACTCCCCAAAGAAGACCTACCTAAAGATGAAAACAATTGTGTTGTTCCAGGAACAACAAAACAAAACGCCAGTTCAAGTGAATAGAAAAAAGCTGTCTCGCTCTCTCTCTCTCTCTCTCTCTCTCTCTCTCTCTCTCTCCAACTAAGCAAAAGCTGAATATTTGGTGTTGAAAATAAACATATCTTTATTTATTAGTTTATATTATTAGAGGACAGTACTGATATACAATGAAGGAGAACTAAAAGATCATCGACCTGTGTTAGAAAATCATGGTATTTGTCCCTCTCTCGATGACTAAACTATGTAATTATTGGAGAAGGTACAGTGGATGTGTAACCAGGTCAGGGATTTATGTGGTTGTGGAATTTAGAATTCAAGGCACACTGAACCAACATGACTACCACAGCATTCTGCAGCGATACGCCATCCCAACTGGTTTGCGCTTAGTGGGACTCTCATTTGTTTTTCAACAGGACAATGACCCAACACAGCTCCAGGCTGTGTAAGGGCTATTTGACCAAGATGGAGAGTGATGGAGTGCTGCATCAGATGACCTGGCCTCCATAATCACCTGACCTCAGTTGAGTTGGACGACAGAGTGAACAAAAAGCAGCCAACAAGTGCTCAGCATATGTGGGAACTCCTTCAAGACAGTTGGAAAAGCATTCCAGGTGAAGCTGGTTGAGAGAAAGCCAAGAGTGTGCAAAGCTGTCATTAAGGCAAGGTGTGGCTACTTTGAAGAATCTCAAATATAAAATATATTTTGATTTGTTTAACACTTTTTTACTACATGACTCCATGTGTTATTTCATAGTGTTGATGTCTTCACTATTATTCTACAATGTAGAAAATAGTGAAAATAAAGAAATACCCTTGAATGAAGTGTGTCCAAACTTTTGACTGGTACTGTATGTCCGATAAGGGTAGTAGCCATAGTGGGACAAAACCTGTTAGTGTTAAGGTCTGGTCTGTCTCCATGTCCGAATGTCAGACATCATTACTGGCCTTTCCCTTCCCACCTCCTCCTAGCACTGGGAATCAGGTTAACAGGATGATGACACTGTGTGGATGGACTCTCCGTTTCAAACCGACTCTGGGAGAAACTTCAAGCTTTGATTTTTCCCTCAGAAGGCTGGAATGAAAGGGACAGTGATACATATTTCAGGCCCAAGGCTCCACAAAGGGACTGTGGAATAGAGGTAAAAACCTTTGAACTAAACAAAGGTCCATCACCCACACTTCATATCAGAAGGACTGTGTAGCCCCTTGTACAGATGAGGATAGGGGTAGAGGGGATGGGGGACCAGCATGGCCTGGCTGACAGGTTGTCTGAGTGTTGTATGACTGCATGTCCAACGACCCAACCCTTGTCTTTCCCATCCCACCATCCCTTCATCCCTCTATCCCTCCATTCCCTAACTCATACTCCTTTCTGGCAATAGAGAAAACCCATCCAGTTATAAGTAAAAGCATCCACTCAGTGTTTATCATCGCCATCCATCTGTGGTCCTTTTTTAATCTGACCTGGGGCCTGGCGAGCCTTCACCACCGCCAGCATCGGTTGCATTAAGTTGATTAAAGTGGCTGGCCTGGCGGACACTGGCACTTGTGTTGCTCTCACTGTGATGCTAGATGAAAGACTAGGCAGTGAGGCCCCTATCCTGGTTCTCAGAGATTCCCCCTCCCTCCCTTTGCTCTTAAAGGAGGGTTCACAAAAGACAAAAGGCACTAGAGTGAAAGCAATGAAAAGCTTCTTTGCCAAATTATCTCTAATTGTTCTCTTTCTTCCTTGTTGGATCGTAGTATGATTTCTGCAGCGACGGGAGGATGACTTACTTAGCCCGCCACAATTTCTACCTTTAAAAGCCACTACCCTTGAAAGTAGACAGCTTGAATGAAGAACTCTATTACCTTAACAACACTTGTAATATTATCAAAGGCAGTGGGTAATTGATGTGATGTCTTTGAAGGACAGAAAAACGAAGTGTTTTGGGGAAGCATAGCCCCAAGGTAATGGATACAGTGCCCCCAAAACGCCTGATTTGGGGTCGACAATAGGATGTTGGGATGTTTATTTTTGAAATATATGATCACTTGAAAACAAAACAGGAAACTGTGGACAATATACAACTTCCCTTAGAAAAGAGGATGAGTGTTAAGAGATATCATTTCAGCATATGTGTTCTTATTTTGTTCATGTAAAGGAGATTTCCTAACCATCTTGGGTCTTGCATTCAAGCTGGCAACCCAGCTATTTATCAGTTTTACAAAAAATTTGACTTCACCCATCCAGAAAGATCCCTGTGCAAATGTTTCGGCTCCTCATCCTGTCTTGGAGTGTGCTTGTCCTACGAGGCAAGCTCTCCTTTTCATTCCAAACAGAGCATATTTACATATTTAACTCCTGGAAATGAAGTTAAGAAAGAAAATTGACAGAGTGTTATTCGAGCCTCAGTGTAAGAAAAATCAACAGCAACAAAAAATAAACAACGTCTTTGGCATTAAAGAGCTGTTCCAGAGATGATAACATTATAATAGAATGCACGCTGATCAATGCTGTTGTGGATTTTGATAACTAAATCACTGCATGCTTGTGTCTGAGACAAATGATAGAATTTCTTAAGCAAAGAGGGCCTGCAATATGCCAAATATGCACCAAATTACCCTTCAAAAATAACTCTTCAGCGTCTTTACTGAAGCCGCTGGAGTGAGTATATAAAATAAAGGGGCAGCATAAATTACCTGGTGGATGTCAATTGTGAAACGTAGCGTATCCTGTTTTCTTTTTGTAATCGTGTCGCCTCTTCGTCTCGCTGCACATTGGCGGATAACATGAAATGAAAGTATTCTCTCTCCAGCACCACCAGAAGTACTCACACCGCTTTCTGACACTTGAAAACGATGTGGTTTCATGAAACCACAGCTGGGCCCACACTGATTGGCTCTCTGCACATGCTGCCAGTAAACTTTCTAGTGCTTGAGGATCTGTCTGCGCTGGGACAGGTGGTGTTTATGCAGATGAATGAACACATTACTGTGTGCTCTTCCTTTTGGTTTAAACATTAGAGTTTCAAATGTGACAAATCAGATGTTCGTCTTCCTTTTCTGCATCCCGCTCAACCGGCACCATTGTAGTTGGTTCCCCTAGGATCCGTGTGAGTAGGTTTGCGTGAGCATGTGTGCGCATCCATAAAGTATGTGTTTGTGTACAAATGATGGTATATGCGTGTTCTGACTTACAATATCTATGGCGGAGTTTCCTTGTATTGGTAAGTGCTTCCCCAATGTTGTATAGTCAGTGACAGAGTTGGGGCCCCGTTTGGACAATGCAAAATATAACAGCAACACTAGGACGGTAAATAATAGGGAAAAGTCTTTTAAAAATGATTTAGACTATTGAAAAGTAACATTTACATTCAACACAAAGAGGAGGAACGTAAGCTGTAGCACATAATGAGCAACCAGCCACTTGATAAGATGTCTACTCCACACTGAGCGAGAGGCGCTTTGTCTCTGCGCCACTTTGTGCCTTGGCTTGGTAGCCACCACAGAGAGCTGTAGAGCTGTAGGAGTGCATCCCAAATGTGAACCTATTCCCTATATAGTGCATTACTTTTGACTAGAGTAAAGTGGTGCACTATATAGGGAACAGGGTTGCATTTGGGACACAAGCCTAGTTGCACAGTCTTGGGTGGGTGGGACACTAAAGTCTCTATTGTCTGAGTCAACTTGACCTGACCTGGCTGGTTAAGCTGATGCATTGTGGACAGCAAATCGCTTCAACTGAGGGGGTTGCTTTGTGTGTGTGGCTACGCAGAAGATAATAAACCTTGTAATAAAAAGAGCATCCCCATAGTTTACAGAGAGTCGGACCAGTTTTGTTTCCAGGCTAGTCTATTGGAGGTAAGTCCTCTTTCCCACTGCCTGGGAGAAATGGGAACAAATGCTGTGGTGTTTACTAGTACATTGAACCATAATGAGGATTAAGTTGACTACCGTGCCTTGTATTAGCAGGCAGGAGCCTCTCAAGGGGCAGAGCTAAGGCTCCAAAACTCTGCAGTATGCAAACCCTGGTCCTCCATTGGATGTACCAATCGTTCTGTCCATATCTTAGTAGGTGAGTGTGTGCATGCCTACGTGCGACATCCACCCGTGCCTTTGTCTTCGACGTACAATGCTTGTGTGTGTGTGTGTGTGTGTGAGTGAGTGAGTGAGTGAGTGAGTGAGTGAGTGAGTGAGTGAGTGAGTGAGTGAGTGAGTGAGTGAGTGAGTGAGTGAGTGAGTGAGTGAGTGAGTGAGTGAGTGAGTGAGTGAGTGAGTGAGTGAGTGAGTGAGTTTATTAAAAGAACAAGTCTCCCTGCTAGTCTTTACAGGCCTTGATTGTTGCATGTCATGAAATAGCTGTTAGCTTGTGATACAGCAGTAATCAACAACTTGTTTTCCGGCCTGATGCCCACAGCAGCGGTAGGAGTGGGAAGAGGGCTGTGACAATAATGCTTTAGCCCCAGCTAGCTGCTAATGACACTTCACCAGGAGGCGGGTCCAGGCTTGTATACCTCACAGGTATCTGCTAACGTCTTATTGCCCATCTCTTCACGCCCTCATTGCATTTAGTAGCCTGGATGTGTCACTCTGTCCTCGCCAGAAGTCGATCTGGACTGGAGAATGGAGTCAACCGCAATTTTTAAATGTAATGAACTCTAACACAACACAGGCTAGCTCCAGTAAAATAACTTTCTCACTACTCTGGTTCCAGCCTGAAAACAAGCAATGGAGGGATGAAAATTAGATAAACGACATGGGGTTTTCATTTTTCACATTGAACAATGCAGAAATACAATTTTGTGGCATCACACACTCATGCAACATGT
The DNA here is from genome assembly GCF_965601325.2 of Salmo salar. Taxonomy (NCBI): domain Eukaryota; kingdom Metazoa; phylum Chordata; class Actinopteri; order Salmoniformes; family Salmonidae; genus Salmo; species Salmo salar. Next base: position 18,498,929 of record NC_138313.1, on the reverse strand, counting down.
TGATTTTACAATCAAGCATTTTATATAACAGATAGAAATCACTTGTCAAGCGATGCCGTTGCCCTCTGATGGCTAATAATGTTGTATCATACCATGGAGAAACAAACAAAACTCTCAATGCAGATCCCTTGTGTTATAAACTTAATTTAAAAATCCCATTTAGTCACACTAGTCAGGGGTAGTAGTCTTCACCCATCTTCACACAGTCCTGATGGATCAATCATGGAAGGAAAATAGCAGGAAAATAGCAACTGTTTTCAGTTTATTACCAGCGGTTTACAGGGGCGTGAAGGGACCAGTCAGGACTTGTATGATTGTCTAAACCGGGCACAGCTCTTGTTTATGGTCTCTTGCCAACTGTTCAGTAGGCACAGAGGGGGAAGACGGGGAAGGGGGGGATAGTGTGGAGAGAGGAGGAAGAGCAGGGGAGAGAGGAGATGGAGGAGCAAGGGAGATAGACGGAAGAGGGAGAGGGGAGGGGGGGAGCGGGAGGGGGAGAGGAGGGAAAGCCATCATCTCCCCACAGGCCACTGTTGTCTCCTCAATCCCTGCTGGACCTCCCCAGCAGACACCTTCATATAGTCTAATTACCACAGTACCAACAGCAGCCCTCCCTTCTCCCCCTCCTCCCCTCCTCCCCTTCTCCCCTTCTCCCTCCCCAACAGCACCCTCCCTCCCCGATATGAACTACACAACTAATTGTTCCGTTACACCAATAATGACACAGCCCTGGGAAGAACAAAGGACAAAAACAGAAAGGTAGAGACGAAGTCAACATGATAATGTTCATTAACCCTGATCTCTCCCTTATTACATCATCACCCCTCTCTCTCCCACCCTCCCTCCTCTTCATACCGCCATACTCAAATTAGTACACAAATTATCCACAACCATTCCAGCTATCACTAATTATCCAAAGAGTTTGTCATTAGGCGATTTCAAATCCAATCTTAGATCAACACTTACTCAGACCTCAGGGATCCTGTGCTCCCTATAGCGGTTAAACAAACCAACAGTTCAAAGGATCAGGTATTCCACTTTAAGAGGAGAGAGAGACAAACTGGAAAAATATGAAAGCAAAGGGTAAACAACTGTTCGCTTGAAAGAAACGGTTCCCGCAGCTTCACAGCATGGACGCTCCGATCTATAATTCATTTCAGTCAAAAAATTCTCTTCTCTTCTCAAATTGGGGCCCCGTAATTTCAAGAACATTCTAAATGATGTAGTCTGGCTGAGCTCTGAGCTAATAATAAGACTGATTGAAGAGGGAAAGAGGGCACTGACCATTGTAACGATGTACACATCCCAAAAGCCCATAGGGCTTTGGTCAAAGGTAGCTCACTATATACAGGGAGAAGGGTCCCATTTGCAATGCATACAATGTATCTCCCATAGCGTAGAGCCTGGCAGTAGTGATATGGCCAACAGGCCAAGGTGCTGTCCAGCTTAACTGTTTTCGGTGCCCTCTGGGGCCAAAGTCTTTTCCACAATTAGCTAAGGCTCCCAGTAATTAATTCACAATTCTGAGTCTACTAATTCACAATAGATCAGTGCCAGTAAATCTCACTGAAAAAGTTGAAATTCACTACTTCCAGTCATCAGCTTGCTCTGCCCTCATATTCAGCCTCATATGTGTTTTACCATTTTATTTTCAGGACAGTCATGGCTACAAGTAGAATAAAAAACATTTGAACTGAACATCTGCATTCATGAGTTTTACTGACAAATGTGAACAAATAAAATGAGGTATGCCAAGCAAAAAGCTAATAAAAAAGAATTTATAAGAATGCTGTAAGTACAGAAATGGTTTCCTCAGTCGGAAATGAACATCCAACTAGTCAGGGACAACTGTCTGGACTTTAGAGTTTGTGACAGCAACTTCTAGCGACTCGTGGCTTGTGAGAGTCATAGAACAAAACAGGCGTCATGTGCATGTTCCAGAGAGTTAGGACTTTACAGAAGTTTTTGTAAGAGGAACCGTCTCCGGGATCCGCTCTTGTTTCACAAACACAACTCTAGCTCAGCCCCCGTTAATCACACAGAGAAATGGTTGGTATCAGCGGATGCAGAAGAAATAGACAAATCCAATGCAACAACCCAGCAGGTTAGAAGTCTGGCATCACAGTGGGACTGTAGGACTGTTGGGACTGTAGGACTGTGTGGGACTGTAGGACTGTGTGGGACTGTAGGACTGTTTAATACCATTGAGAATATGCAGCAGCATAGAAACGAACACAGTTCATCTGAATTTGAATAAACCCACGTCTGAACTATATTAGGCCTACCAGCTCCCAGAGATTTTCTCCACATGGTCAAGAAGCAATTTATACCAGTGCAATGAATGGTCATTCGCAGACAAACGTAAAGTGATAGCAGGTTGCGCGATGAGACTGCTCCCAACTCTAATTCCCATATAACTGACAGTACTTAGTCATCCGGCATCCCATCCAATGTAAATCTACCTTGTAGTTGTACTAGGCTACTTAGCCTTGACAAGGTGCACACTTCCTTGCCACGGTCTTATTTCTCCACTTACATAGACCCAGCCGCCAGTCCCTATGCAGTTTCCCTTTGAGAGCTATGCAGATGTTAGTTCTGACTGATCACACTCCTAATGTGCAGTAATTTCAATTGCTTCTCAGCCCACATCCTTCTCATCCGCCCACCATCCCACCCTCCCACCCTTAATGTCAGTGCATCGCTCAGTGAGAACGCCAGTACCAGAAACCAAGTCTGTCACTTAAAATATAATGCTGTCAGATCTGTTTCTTTAACCTTGAACCAATTAGCTGTTGTTGAGCTGTAATGAGTCCTGACATCACTCCGTTGTGATGAAACCCTTAATTGCTCCGGAGAAAATTGAAGCTTTTGACATCACTGCTGACAGACTTTTTTCTTTTTGCCTCTTCCCCCCCATCTCTCCCTTCGTGCGGTCGCATGTGACTTGAAAGGTAGAGGAGCTTCACCGCCATCAGCTGTCCCGTCAGAGAGAGAGAGAGCGAGAGGGAGAGAGAGAGAGAGAGAGAGAGAGAGAGAGAGAGAGAGAGAGAGAGAGAGAGAGAGAGAGAGAGAGAGAGAGAGAGAGAGAGATGGCTGGATGTTCTGAAATGATGAGGCCATTTAAGCCTCATGATAGGACCTGGCTAGAACGTCATTCAACAGGACTGTCAGTGACATCCACGCTGGTTTGAGGAAGAACTATGGATGCTGATCAACATTGAGCTAAAGCGTATAGATCAGGAGTGTCACGTGTTCTCCCTCTCCGGCCTCTAGGTCACCAGGCTGCTGATTATTGCGCACACGTGTCACCTTCGTTGCGCGCATCAGCGCCTAATGACACTCACCTGGACTCCAACACCTCCTTGATTACCTGCCCTATTTATGTCAGTCCCTTTGGTTCCTTCCCCAGGCGTTATTGTTTCTGTTTCATGCCTGTGCATTGTTCATGGTTCTTGTTTTGTATTATGTTTTGTTTATTGATTAAATGATTCACTCCCTGAACTTGCTTCTAACTCCCAGGACACACGTTACAGAATAACGCTTCACCAAAGGGAAGCATCAGGGAGTGTTTTTTTTGTGTTGGAGGTGATGTCGGGTCCGGATGTCAGTACCGGATCTACCATAGAGGCCTCAGCCAGTTCGTTGGACTCTCATACCTCAGCTGGCTTGACAGGTTCCCATGCCTCAGGGGGTTCGACGGGTTCCCCTGCCTCATCTGGCTCGACAGGTTTCCATACCTCAGCGGAATCGATAGGCTTCCATGCCTCAGTGGGCTCGACAGACTCCCATGCCTCAATGGGCTCAATAGGCTCCCATGCCTCATCGGGCTCGATAGGCTCCCATGCTTCAGCGGGCTCGATAGGCTCCCATGCCTCAGCTGGTTCCCATGCCTTGACCGAAGCATCCGGGAGTTTTCAGCCGGCTCGTCAGGCTCTCATGCCTCAGCCAGTTTGTCAGGTTTCTGCGCCTCAGCGGAGGCGACCAGTCTGCTCCTGTTCCCCGGGATCGTCCCATTGGTTGGCGTCCTGTGGCTGGAGCCGCGCGCCGGGGAGGGGGTACTGTCCCGTATGCTCTTTCTCTGGCGCTCTAGGTCGCCATGCTCCCCCGCCTCTGCCAGATCGACAGGTTCCTGCGCCTCAGCAGAGGTGACTGGTCCGTTCCTGATCCCATTGGTCGGCGTCTTGCGGCTGGAGCTGCACGTCGGGGAGGGGGTACTGTCACGTGTGCTCCCTCTCCAGCCTCTAGGTCACCAGGCTGCTGATTATTGCCACACGTGTCACCTTCATTACAAGCATCAGCGCCTAATGACACTCACCTGGACTCCATCACCTTCTTGATTACCTGCCCTGTTTATGTCACTCCCTTTGGTTCCTTCCCCAGGCATTATTGTTTCTGTTTCAGTTTCATGTCTGTGAGTTGTTTGTGTTTCTTGTTTTGTATTATGTTTTGTTTATTGATTAAATGATTCACTCCCTGAACTTGCTTCTGACTCCCAGCGCACACGTTACAAGGAGACTATGTTGTGGTTTTAGGATGGAGGATGAATGACTCTATGCATCCCAAATGGCACCCTATTCACTATATAGTGCACTACTTTTGACCAGAGCCCTATATAGGGAATAAGGTGCCATTTGTGATGCAGTCCCTGGCTCAGGGAAGGACACTATACACCGCAAGTATTCAGACCCCTTGACTTTTTCCATATTTTATGTTACCACCTTATTCTAAAATGTATTTAATAAAAAATGTTCCTCATGAATTTACACACAATACCCCTTAATAAAAAAGCAAAAACTGTTTTTTGTTTTTTGTTTTTTTTGCAAATGTATTAAAAATAAAAAACTGAAATACTTTATTTAGATAAGTATTCAGACCCTTTGCTATGACACTCGAAATTGAGCTCAGGTGCATCTTGTTTCCATTGATCATCCTTCAGATGTTTCTACAACTTGATTGGAGTCCACCTGGAGTAAATTCAATTGATTGGATATGATTTGGATAGGCACACACCTGTCTATACAAGGTCCCACAGTTGACAGTGCATGTCAGAACAAAAATCAAGCCATGAGGTCGAAGGAATTGTCCGTAGACCTCAGACAGGATTGTGTCGAGGCACAGACCGAAAAATGTCTGCAGCATTGAAGGTCCCCAAGAACACAGTGGTCTCCATCATTCTTAAATGGAAGAAGTTTGGAACCACCAAGACGTTTCCTAGAGCTGGCTGCCCAGCCAATCTGCGCAATCGGGGGAGAAGGGCCTTGGTCAAGGAGGTGACCAAGAACCCAATGGTCACTCTGACAGAGCTCCAGAGTTCCTCTGTGGAGATGGGAGAACCTTCCAGAAGGACAACCATCTCTGCAGCACTCCACCAATAATGCCTTTACAGTAGAGTAGCCAGACGGAAGCCACTCCTCTGTAAAAGGCACATGACAGCCCACGTTGAGTTTGCCAAAAGGAAACTAAAGACTCTCAATGAGAAACAAGATTTTCTTGTCTCATGAAACCAAGATTGAACTCTTTGGCCTGAATGCCAAGCATCACGTCTGGAGGAAACCTAGCACCATCCCTATGGTGAAGCATGGTGGTAGCAGCATCATGCTGTAGGTATGTTTTTCAGCAGCAGGGACTGGGAGACTAGTCAGGATTTAGGGAAAGATGAATGGAACAAAGTACAGAAATCCTTGATGAAAACCTGCTCCAGAGCGCTCAGGACCTCAGACTGGGACGAAGGTTCACATTCCAACAGGACAACGACCCTAAGCACACAGCCAAGACAACGCAGGAGTGGCTTCGGGACAAGTCTCTGAATGTCGTTGAGTGGCCCAGCCAGAACCTAGACTTGTAACCAATCTAACATCTCTGGAAAGACCTGAAAATAGCTGTGCAGCGACGCTCCCCATCCAACCTGACAGAGCTTGAAAGGATCTACATAGAAGAATGGGAGAAACTGCCCAAATACAGGTGTGCTAAGCTTGTAGCGTCATACCCAAGAAGAATCAAGGCTGTAATCACTGCCAAATGTGCTTCAAGTAAGTACTGAGTAAAGTGTCTGAATACTTATGTGAATGTGATATTTCCGTTTTTGCAATGAAATTTGCAAACATTTCTAGAAACCTGTTTTTGCTTTGTCATTATGGGGCTATTGTGTGTAGATTGATGAGGATTGTTTGTTTTTATAGATTTTAGATTAAGGCTGTAACGTAACAAAATGTGGAACAGGTCAAGGGGTCTGCATGCTTTCCGAATGCACTGTATGGCCTATGTTTGGAACAGGACCGAGACTGTTGTCTTTTCGAGGGTTATCCGCTATTGCCCTGTGTTTTGTTTGATCATGTCACATGACCTGGATTTTAACCTTTATTTAAAGCCTTTTCAAGAAATTAGAATTACACCAAAAATGTAAGAAATTGTCTGAGGATAGTGCTGGACCATTTGACATTAATGAAAAAGAGGAAATTGTGATGAAAATGCATTAAATAAAGGTTCAAATCCTGGTCATGACATGATCAATCAAAGCACAAAGGCCTAACTATTATGATTAACCAAAACTGAGTGAACTCCTCCTAGACATAACACCTCCTCCAAGTGACAGGGATGTACGGTGATATCTTATTGTTTCCAGTTTCATTTAAATAATTCATTAACAGGTGGCCCATGTGACTGTGACTGCCTCTAATAAAAAGCAACGGATCCCTTTGAAAACAGCCTTTGTGGCATCGACATGAGTCAGAAACAGTTATTCTAGTGTCAAAATTGACTACAAAGTGTAAATAGGATTATTTTGGTCAGTCTTGTCTAAAACGAAGTTTAGAACCTCCATACCTCACAACATATTAGTCGCAGCTTTGAAATGGAATGTGAGATGTAAATCTTCATCTGGAATAGGATGATAGAAATCCTTAATACTTCATGTAATGATTTTTCTATTTGATCTAAATTATTCCTATGTAACCTACACTTTCTTGTTTTGAACTTCTAATGCAAGTTGGGCAGGTGTGGCTTCTTGACAATTTAATTTACCTTAATTTAACTAGGCAAGTCACTTAAGAACAAATTCTTATTTTCAATGACAGCTTAGGAACAGTGGCTTAATGGCAGTTTTTTACCTTGGGGATTTGATCTTGCAACCTTTCGGATACAAGTCCAACACTCTAACCACTAGGCTACCTGCCACCCCAATGATCGCAAGAGAAGCTGCTCACGGTTTTGATGGCTCCAATGCAGTTCCACCTCTGACACAGCCAAAACATCCACTATGCAGGTGTCTGCTATCACCGGTTATCGCTTGATCTGATTGAATCCAGGGGTTCTATTCAATTTGTATGGCTGAATCGTTATAGGTTGCCGGTTGAAATGTAAAGGTAATTTCCGATTGAGCAGACATATGCAGCGTTAAATGTGAATGCGGATTGTCTTTACATATTCATAACGCTGTAATGCTGGATTTCCAGCGATATGGATTGAATAGAGTCCTAGGCCTATATTGTAGACTACTTAGAAGTCTACTTGACTCAAGGTGACAAAATGTAAATTCTCAGCAGAAGGTCATACAAGCGGGCTTCAACTCTGTCTGGGCCTATTTTATTTCCAACCAATCAGTTTCTGATGGAAGGACTGCTTGATGGAGGTGTAAATCTAAGCGCACATTAATAGACTGAAACACACCTTATGTTATACACTTACCACACTTGCTTGTCAATTCGTATTAGCTGCAGCTTAATCAAAGTCAGGCCGTTTATCTCACATAGGCCTAATTGAACAAAGCTGACGGCAGCTTATTATGCTTACCCAATAATAATGCACTAAATCACAGATTGGGCACATCATTGCATGTTGCCACACATCATGAAACACATTGAGCCAAAAATGACAGACATTCGCCATTGTCGCAAAATAGAACTCAATTGATTGAACATGAAATTGACTTCGATATGATTGAAACAGCCTTCAGAAAGTATTTACATAGTGTTATGTTTGGGGCAAATCCAATACAACACATTACTGAGTACCACACTCCATATTTTCAAGCATAGTGGTGACTGCATCATGTTATGGGTATGCTTGTAATCACTGAGAACTGGGGAGTTTTTCAGGATAAAAAATAAACAAAATGGAGCTAAGCACAGGCAAAATCCTATAGGAAAACCTGGTTCAGTCTGCTTTCCACCAGACACTGGGAAATTAATTCCCCTTTCAGCAGGACAATAACCTAAAACACAAGGCCATATCTACACTGGAGTTGCTTACCAAGAAGACCGTGAATGTTCTACTTGAAAATCTATGGCAAGACCTGAAAATGGTTGTCTAGCAATGATCAACAACCAAATTTGACAGAGCTTGAAGAATTTTGAAAAGAATAGTGGGAAAATGTTGCACAATCCAGGTGTGGAAAGCTCTTAAAGACTTATGCAGAAAGACTGACAGCTGTAATCACTGCCAAAGGTGCTTCTACAAAGTTTTCACTCAGGGGTGTGAATACTTATGTAAATTAGATATTTATATATTTACTTTTCAATACATTTGCTACATGTTCTTCAACCATGTTCTCACTTTCTCATTATGTGTTATTGTGTGTAGATGGTTGAGAAACAAAATCTATTTAATCAATTTTGAATTTAGGTAACACAACAAAATGTGGAATAAGTCAAGGGGTATGAATACTTTCTGAAGGCACTGTAGGCCCATGTAGCCTATGTAGGATACCTTTCAACGCAGTCATCTCGGTTTTAATTTTAAGCATAATTTTATCGTTCATCTGTTTGTAACAATTGCCATTAGCCTACTTTGGCAACTTTGTATTTGTAGTCAACGTGTTCTGGAGATATCGGCAGTTAGAGTCAGACAGATAGCCTAAACGCCTTGATTATTGCGTAGATATTCTGTGAATAAAGTGCCGCGGAATGGAAAAATAATAATTGAATGATGCACTTTGGCTGCTTTATGAATGGTCTGGATCACTCGTAGATGTGCGATGGTTTACATTTCAGTAATAATTCCCCGATGATCTTATTAACGTCACGAAGGCCATGGGAAACGAGGCCCAGGTATACAGTAGATATTCCGCTGTTCCTAGTGAATCCTATATTCATATCTGACTCTTGGGTTGAATTGTAAAGTGGTTCAAATAATTGTTTTTGACTATTTATTTTACAAAAAAGCGCATCGCTCTGACACAATTTGACAATGTCAGAGTTTATGAAAATATACATATTGTTAATATCATAGATGAGCAATGGAAAAGGAAACACAAGGCTAAACTATGGTATGTCTGGTGTGGGCCAATGTCAACTGCACTTGTTCAACAAGTTTTAAAATTCCTTCCCCTGCCTAAATACTATTTCAAAGGATATATCCTACAAAGTGCAGATTATTGGCTCACGTGGTTATATCGGCTATGCTACGAATACACAATAGTGCATTTAAAAAAAAAAATGAATAGGGACAATATTGGTTCATTTCACGCCTCTAGCAGTAATTGTATGGTTTGAGTGTATGCGACAGGTCCTACACCACAACGCCTGCCCACAATCACAGTTTCTGCACAATCCCAATTCGCATTTTGCATGATTCTAACCGTATTACTGTTTTCCCTTATTCACAAGCTTTGAAAACGCACATCTTGACAACCCACCATCTTGCAAATTATCACTTTGACACCCAGCCATCATCACGGGACAAGTTTAAGGATCCAACCAATGATAATTAAGGGAGGATACCCAAATGCTTAAAATACACCACCCAACCCGCCTCTCTGTTTGTGCAAGTGTGCCCGTAAAAACGTGCGCGTAATAGCCAAAGCCAACCAAGCCACCATCCAAGAGCCAACCAAGTCCCCTCGCACGTCTCGGGCGCATAATTACTGTAGAAGTGTTTTTATTGTTTGGGATAAAAACGATCTGGTGATATTCGTGTTAAGAGAGAGACGCACGTGGCGTAGTAATGAGAGGGCCGAGGAGAGTGTAAGTGTTACCTCATTAAGATAATGACTAAGATATCGCAGCCATTACATCAGTTGGAAAATGCAGCAGCGATTAAAGAGGGCCAACACGGTTGGTTCCTCGAGGCAACGAGAACAAACCAGCCCTCTGAAGCCCGTCTGTTCTGTTCTGGCTAATGTGTGTCATGGCAATGAAAGGCCTGAACATCTTCGTTTTATTTTTAACACCCCTTTCCCTTCGCCTTCTCCAACCAACCAACCAATCGCTTGGTATTGTCAATAATAAGTGCTCAAGAAAATAGTATAGGTTACTATACCTTTATCAAAAGCTGCATGGACAGAATTGCCAAGGTTATAAATCAGGTAATATTTCTGGGGATATCATAATTGGTATCAATATGCAAGGACGTGCTGTTTGCCCTACAATGACCCGTGTGTGCAGCTGATTTCATATGCGTGTTCTGCCTATAGAGTGCAATGTATTTAGCTAAATAATAACACAAAATCGACAAAGCATATCTGCTTGAGCCATGCAAATGTTGAATTTACAGTTTGATCTTTGAAACTTTTTTTTTTACAACACAGGGAACTTCGGCTGGTTAATTTTATTCTGCAAGCTTTAAAGCTGGAATCCAAGTTGCTACATATACATGGATGATATATAGGCCTAGCCATTGATTCTTGAAGAATATAACTTGTAAATGCTTAGTTTAACTGTCGTACCCCACCAGAACCCAAAATACAAGTTTTTTTTACTTCAATGTTTGTAAAAAATTTAAATGTAGACAAACACTGTATAGCCTCAAAACATGGTTGAAACTATAATTGAGATATCATGGATGGTCAGTCCTTGCATCCTTTGCTTTGTGTTTGAATTTGAGAGTGGTTACATTTCTCCAGGCCCATCCATCAGCTTTTTACCTAAACACAGGTGGGGTATCCGCTGTGTTATTGTTTCAATTAAGGATTCTAGCTTTGAATATTTTGTCTGCATGACACACTCACGGACATTGATTTTAATCTCAAATCATGGTGCAAATTGGTAGGCCTGTTTTTTCAATAATTTTTTTTTAGTTGGGCCAGCATAAGTGGTAGACTTTATGATTTCTTTCTATTTGTTGTAAATTGTGAATATTTTTGTCATTGTTGGGATCATCTGAAACGATCCGGCCATAAGAAAGGGGGCCACGGCTATAGTCGTTTGAACATGAGGGGCCACTGCCTATTAATGCACATAGCGGTTGAATGGCCTATTATTAATGAATTGGAATGGCGCACCCATCCTTTGCCCAGAGCAATAAATAAATAATGTTTAGAAGCCATGCATACGATAAAATGCCTCCTTATTGTTGCTAAATTGGACATGTGTGCAATATTGCTGATGAGCAGACAGCTAATGTAAAAGCAGATCACATTTAGTCAAGTTCATTTGTTTTCTATGAACGATTACCAATCAGTCCTAAAGGTTAAAAAAAATAAAAAATGATTTTGTGCATCGTGCAATTCGATGGCATTTAGGCTATTTCTTCCTAATAGCCTACATTTTCTTATTTTTCCCCTAATAGCCTAAATTATACGAAAAAGAAAATGTATACCCTAATACTAGCCTTACTCATCAAAATGTTGCAATATAAATAATGATGGTGTGCATCAATACAAATCTGATTTGCCATACAGTGTTCGTGTGAATACCTCATTGGTCCCTCGCCTGGGTGAGCATACATTGTTTTATCTGTTTGCTAGCTTTTAATTGGCAATCTAATGGTGGACCACTGAACTATCCCGCTTTTCTATCCTCAAATGGGAAGAACGTCTGACGCTTCTTGTGTTGAAATTCACCAATGACCGGCTCTGCAGTCTCTGTTGTGAATACCAATTAATGCATATGCAAATAACGCTGCAGGAAATATGAGAACAAATTATTTGTTTAAGGGACACATAATCCCTATATTTGAGCCATCGTCGGTCTATATTTATTTTCGTTCTTTTTTTCAAAAGCTACCTTTTGTTTTACAGTTGAAATTTCATTGGGACAGTCACGTATAGCCTAATAAAGACAATAGTCCAGGTTATTTTCTTATTTCGTTGCTAAACTGTGAGGAAACTACAATTGGGTTATAGCCTATATAAAGCAGCCTAGCGTTCCCTTGTCACTGTCGAGCCAGCAAAGGTCAACTTGGCTAGAACAGGAATTTAATAACACAGTAATCAGCAAACGATTCACCAATTAGGGAAGCCCAAACAAACGTGCCCCAAGGCGCTTCCATCCGAGAGTCAATTCACTTGAAAGCGGCCCCTCGCCACTATTCTCTGGGGGATGTGATTATACTTTAAAGAAAAATACTATTCTAATGTTCATTTAATTATAGTCCCACGTGGTATTTTTTTTTTTATCTCTGTCACCGATAGCAAACATACACGTTGTCCCAAATAGAAAATAATAAGAGTATACAAGACCCGAGATAGGCGCAAATGTCCTGTAGGCCAGCTGATAAATGTTTTTAAAATAAATAAAAAATGGCTTTGATGTTTTGGGCAATAGCCCTGACAGGTCTACCGGTTTATATCTTGTTGTAAATCCCAGCCCTCTATGGCCCTAATAAGTCAAAAGGTTTCGCTTATTAGGCTACCATATCTGAGTCTGGTTTAAGTAGGCCTAGTCTAATATTGTCCTTTTTGTCCTTCAAGAAATTGTAATAAATGTTCCGTTTTCACTTTTAAATCAACGGATAATGCTAGAATATGGACAACAAACAATATAACATTTCCAGTGATATGTTGTTTGTTAACAATTTTTTTTCTTTAGTTGTAATGTCAGTGCACTTTTTAATCTCTCACGCTGAGATGCCTCGCGCTTGCTGTCTGTCGGGTGCGCTTGTCTCGAGCGTTGTGCTCGCATAGAACAGCTGCTGCGCGAAGACCACCTTCCCGATTCCCAGGGTACCAACCCAGCATCTAATCAAACCATTCATTCTCACCATCACATAGAGAGAGCTGCCTGCTGCATATGCATATAGGCGACCGAGGGTAGACTACAGTTCTCGCCAAATGAATGCGGTCACATGATAAAGTGAAAAGTAGTCTAAAGAAAGTCCTATTTGCAGTGCCATTTAAATCATGTTCGATTAAATAAACATGTAGACCTAGTCCTAACTTTGAATCTATAGGTGATTTTAAATCCATAGGAAATAAAATAAATAAATTGTAAAACTTCAAATCCGGGCATTCGAGATGAAGATTTCAGATTAAAGACTAAACCCCCAAAATTGTGACATCTGATATTTGGTTATGTAGGCTACTTAAAAAAAAAAAAAAAAATATATATATATATATATATATATATATATATATATATATATAGACCTATTATCTTTATAAATCGTGCTACATCGGTAATTTTAAGAGCTATCGTTTCGTACGGGTATGCTAGGCCTCTTAAACTAATTGACTGCATATTATCAGAATGTAAATAAATGTTTGTCTTGGTATCTCGTATTAACCCCATAGGCCTACGCTTTCAGACTGCAGAAATATTAATGCCACATGGCGTTTTGAATGTTTGGATGACAATGAAGTTCAGGCTGGTTGCCCCCGACGTCTTTCACATAGAAGTATCCGAGAAGAATCATTTTAGTATCATTCCGTCTTTATTCAACCCTTTCTCTCCATCTAATAAACTTTATAAGTTTATTTGCTAGTATAAGTGTATTTGTACAAAAAAAAAACTAAACAAACAATCAATCAGACATATGAACAGTCCTTTTTCTGTCTTGGCCTCGACTCGATGCTGGCTCTCAGTCATATTCAATATTACATCCTTTTACTTCTTCTGTAAAGTTGTATTTTATATATTGTTTTTTTTTTCAAATGTATTTTTCATCGTTTGTTCAGCGCAGTTAGTCACATCACATGTGGACCAGGTTAAAACTGTTTTTATGGAATCGTCTTGTTGTTGTATCTACCGCTGATGCTGCGTGCCGGGCATGGCGTTACCGAGCGGGTTCAATGCCGGTTGCCCCCCAGGCCCAAGGCCATGGATGAGTACTCTCGGGACAAGAGGCCTCTGGAGACCGGGATGTGGTTGCTGCGGAGTCCGGTACATACTGCTGTACATTGCTGCGGCTGCTGCGGCTGCTGTTGTGCTGTCCATGGTGCCCAACAAGCTCGGGTGGTAGAAATAGGGCGACGGGAACATTCTTTGTAAAGCGGAATAATTTCCGGCTTCAGCCAGTAGCTCTAATCCGACCGCTGTCTGTCTTTTCCACTTCGTCCTGAAATCAGATCAAAATACAACAAATCAATTATTTAACTGGTTCAGACTCTGAGAATTCCCCAAACGGACCCTTAATTGGTACGATCTAATTATTTGCAGCATGAATCGGTGATTATGCCTTTAATTAGCCTAGGCAAAGGACACATCCAAGAAAAGTTAGGCTTTTTCAAGTGCGCAGTGCCTATATTTAGTCTATAAGATCATAGATTCATTTCAGATCATTACTCCCTCACTTGATCCTTCACGCTAGGCCTCACCAAGTGCACTGTAAACATTGGCAGGCTAACTATAAGATGGTAGGCTATAGCCTATTTAGGCCTATAAAATAATGTATAAAAACGTAGGCGTTTTATTACTATCGGCTATACTGAACGAGAAAGAAAACCGCAGGATTTTCAAATGATTGCAGTCATACCATATTTCGTCATTATATTGTGTATTTATTTTGGCTACTATATGGGCGCCGGCGCTGTTAACACTAATCTTGGCTGACATTTGGGGAAATCTTAACAATGATGCCGGAGAGGCAAATTGTGCATTGTCAACATCATGTAGCGACTGTTCAGACATACTTTTATAACCCCAGAGGGATGTGTATTTCAATAACCAATACCATGTAATAAAAACTGTGTGGGTTAATCTTGTAAATAAATATCCTTATGTGTCTAGGTCCATGGCAACCATTTTGATTAGACCTGTTTAACTATTCCTCTTGATCTGTTCTAAAGTTATTCTATTGTACTGTATTGCATTCTATTCGATTCTATCTGTTCAGTAGTCCTAATTGTCTGAAATCCATGCAGGTTGTGGGCCTGCATTTAAAGGCAACAAAAGCCTAATACAAAAAAAAATTATGCACATCAACTACAGGCCAACTCCTATTAATTATATTCCAGTCTAACGAAATTAACTAAAAGACAGCACATGCATCCACCTTACATCGTGTTATTATAGGCTTACATTACTACAGTTATTAAAATGATACAACATTATTATTAGTAGGCTATATTCATGTAAATAACATCACCACCAATAAAAACTATCCTAATAATAAAAAAAAATAAGCTCATAGTAATAGCCTAATAATAACAGAGATTATTAAAAAACAAAAACATTGTGAAGATAATGAATGATGTTCTATAATAGGTGTGACATACCGTCGGTTTTGGTACCAGGTTTTCACCTGTGTGTCGGTCAGGTTGAGTGCTGCCGCAAGGTCCATGCGATCCTGCACGCTGAGGTATTTTTGGCGCTCGAAGCTTCGCTCGAGTTGGTTGAGTTGATGGTCTGAAAAGGCCGTCCGTGCTTTACGAGGTTTTTTTGACCGTGATTGAGGACTATCTCTGCTACTTGAAATTTCCCGTTCATTCTCTTCTTTTGTTCCTGAATGGGAAAAATAATAATTGGATAATAATTTTAGTTTTTATATAGACCTAATTCAAGCCTCTATGGTTCAATGGGTCAATGAAAACAAATTAGCAACAAACACGTGTCCTATCAGTTCTGAGCCAAAATAAGGTCAAAATATGTATTCTAAAAATGAAAAATATAAATAAATTGAAATAAACAGTTGCTTTTAAACTTTGAACCTGTTACAATAGTATTTTATAAAGTTAAGCAACCGAGTTGAAACTGAAGTACTTCATTTGTCAGACAGCCAGCAAAAAAAAATTAAATCTACGGCCAATAAGAAATCCGGACTGTATTTGTCAACTTAAGTTTTTAGCAGTAAAACTGGGAAATCGATATGTCAATCCATCTCTATTTGTAGCAGTTTCTGCAGCGCTCGTGATCCGCCCTCTAGGAAGAACAATAATCTCTCTAATTGACACACAAGGGATGCTCGCGCACCGGGAACATCTCGCGCCAGCCTTACATCTGTTTTCGATTCTGTTATGCTAATAAAAAAGGGCAACTGAAAATCAACCCTTTAATATCATTGTCTAATAAGACAGCCTTTGAAACATATACACAAGGTGGTCTACATTCAAGGCAGTTAGCCTATACTGTACACTGTGTTTGAGCTTAAAAATA
Organism: Salmo salar; assembly: GCF_965601325.2. Lineage (NCBI taxonomy): Eukaryota > Metazoa > Chordata > Actinopteri > Salmoniformes > Salmonidae > Salmo > Salmo salar. The sequence continues at coordinate 18,482,685 of NC_138313.1, read as the reverse complement.
ACTATACCAACCAAAGAAGTCTACTAAATAGCATTATAATGTGAATTTGAATTTCCATGTGCGTAAAATATATGACAAACAAAAGTGTTCTTCTTGTTACTATTATTGTTGAATTATTATGCCTATTGACGCAATTGACCGATTCAATTTGGTGGTTATTTTCCAATAAAAAATTTCTATAGGCTAGGCTACTTTCAACTTTTTTAGGCACAGAAAATTCAACACAAATAGGCTTTGTATGTGAGCTTTGGATGTATTCTGCACACCATTAGCCGACTATGACAGCCTACCCAATAAAATACACGTTTTTAAGTACACTGAAAAGCTCACTTACGCCATCCAATAACTAAACCATAAAAAAAGCATACAAAACATTTCCATATAGGCCTAAGTGTAACCTAAATATTCACTTACCGTTGCATTTCATTTCCATATCGTCTCTTTTGTCCAACTTGCTCCTATTTTCATCTTGTTCCAACTTCGGCCTGAAGCCGTCCCCACTGTCCCTGGCATTCTCTGGTTTGGGGGTGTGATGGGGTGACTGTACGCTGGTGCTGTAAGGTGCGCACGCTGCCAGGGGTTTGCTGTCGCCTAAAATGTCTTTGATTAAAAACGAAGAGGTGGCAGTCCTGGGGGCACAGCCGGCCCCGGCCCCTAGCTGCTGCGGCTGGGGCGATAGTTGCAAACTCCCTGGTTGGTTGTGGTGGTGGTGGTGGTGATGTGGTAGGCTGTCTTGGAGCAGATGCGGCTCGGCGTGCTCCATGGTGACCGAGATGGGGGAAGAGGGGGCCGTTCCCACTGTGTCTATGTCCGAACATGACGGGGACGGGGTGGCCTGGCTCCGGCTGAAATCCGCTGTCCTGCTGTCACCGAGGCGGAAATCTCCGTTCATTAGCGCGGTGTTAACAGAATTAGTAGCGTTGGATAAAATAGTGTCTATTCCAAAGTTCGATCCGCTGGAGGATTCCATAGTAAGAAAAGGAAATAAATACGGTGATTTAAGTCTTCATAACAACATTAAATTGTATCCTCCATACAATTAAAAACTAAACGAAAACTATAAGAGAACATAAACAGAGGCACATGTACTCCTAAAGTCAAACGAATTTAAGAGTTGAAATGGTCAGGAAAATAAACAAAAGCGAAATCCACGTTTTATATAAAAATACGGTCCAAGAATATGTTGTTACATTCAATAGTAAATCTGGCGACCAGTGGGTCTGTCTGTGTAGTCCACGTCCTTTTGTTATGGGTAATGAACTTTCTCTCAAAGTTGTGGTGTGGAGATTCGTACGGCTAACTCCTCAACATCACGCTCCCCTTTTGCTTGTAATCGTTCTAGTGTTGCTCTACAATTACTTCCTATACTGACGTCACGGCCACGGCGAGGGAACTAATATTTTCTACTTTATCATAACACTCTCCGCGTTTTCCTCTTCCTCTCCTGTCATTGGTTACAGCGTGACGGCCCCCGCACCTCACCAATCAGGGAGTTGTTTCTTTATCTTGACAATCTCGAGCCAGCCATTGAATTCTGGATGATCTTTTGAGCCATGCGTATTCGACTATGCCTTGGCATAAGCCTTCTTCATGTAAGCAGAAAAATAAAATCCGAAATTGCTGTGTTTAAAATGGATTGTTGAATAGAAAGGAAATAAAATGCAGCACTGGAAATTCATTTGCGTTAGTATGTGTTTTCACACAGTATTTTTTTTTATGCACGAGTTGATTTGTTTTTATTAACAACAACCAAATAAATCTAACTTAAAGCGAATCGCTATATTTTTTCCAGCTACACAATTGCAAAATGCAAGAATGTCTACAACCCTATCGAAATAGCTATTGCATTATCTGTCTGCTAAATAACATGCATGACATGTCTAATATGTCAATGGTTTATTTCCGTGACATGGAATGCATGAGACAGGCTCATATAATCTAGACAGGCTCATAAAATCTTACACTCTAAGAAAAAAAGGTTCTAGATAGAACCAATAAGGGTTATATTTCTTGCTTCATATATGGCACTCCTAAAGGCTCAATATACTGTAGAACCCTTTTGTAGGGTTCTTTGATCAGAACCCCAGGGGTTCTTGTTCACTGAACCAGAATTGGTTCCATTTAGAACCCTTGGGTTCCATATAGGGTTCTATATGGAACCAATTTCGGTTCTATATTGAACCTTAAGGGGTGCCATATATGAAGCAAGCATTTAACTATTTTCATATAACACTTTTCTAAGAGTGTAGAATGCATGGTTGTATTTTTGTGTCAGGCTTTTCTAACAGTATAGCTTATAACTTGAGGGAAATTGTGGGGTGAATATTTGCCTAGACACATTTTGGTGTAGACTATTTTCCAGATTAAGTTGAATCTTATTTCATCAATTGAGTATATTGTTTTGCTAGGTTTTCTATAATCCCAAACCTTACACCTAACCTACTATATCTATTATACCAGTGGCAATACATTATAGGGATGTGAATGGAGACAGAGAGATAGTGATAAGACCTAGCGCGGTACATGTGCTGGTAAATGGGAGGAGTGGTAACTGTCATGACAGCACACAGTTCTCCACTCTAATTAGTACAGTAATTATGAAATGCTAATGAACGATCAAAGGTATTATAATTACACTACTTTCTGATGTGGAATTGAAGGACGGAGCGAGAACGTTATATATTCCTTTTTGGAATTAGTTCCCTTGACAGAATTGCATGCTGTGCGTACATGCTCTATATATTTTCTAGTCGGTTCTATTGTGTTCTGTTTGTGCTCTAAAAGATTCCTGAAATTCTTATTCTGGTATTTATCCTGCTAGCTAGAGCGACACATGTTACACCTGGGTCTGACGACGAGACGTCAACACTGGCATTTTTTCGCCTGCAGATTCTCTCTGTCTTTCTCTCTCTCTGTCTGTCTCTCTCTCTCTCTCTCTCTTTCTCTCTCTCTCTCTCTCTCTCTCACACTTTGCAGCATGTTTGTAGTGTGGTGATGGTGGTTGTGTTTTCCCGAGCTGGCCGCGGCGGTACCAGACCGGTTAAACACTACTCTGCAACTGATCACGCTGTGATTTGGTGCTCGGGTAGGGTTCCACTAACAGACCAGCGTGGGACTCATCATTAGGTTTGTAGTACTTTGATATTTGTTGTTCGACTTCAAATTAAATGCATTGATAACGAGAACATTGAATATCATTGATTTTACTTGTTTTTGTTTGTTCATTTTATTTTATTATGTTTAGTTGGATATAGACATTTTAAACCAAAATCTGATATTAACTTTGTTATTAGGCCTAAATTCGAAGCTAAAATGTGATATGTTGTGTGTTTGGGTTAACGACGATATGGAGAGTTCATAGGCCTAATTTAAAAACTTTTTAACACTTATAAATTGAACTGTTACAAATATTAATGAATAGCAAAAAAAAATTATTAATGTATTTATTAATGAATTATTAATATCATACATTTATTCATTTCATCCCTGAAACGGCTTAAACTTTGGGGCAGTTGATGAATTGCTGGGTTTATGAATATTATCGACAAAGGCAAAGACGGGGCTCGATGGAACTCAGCTAATGTTGTTCACTGACACAAACAAGATATCGACAAAATGGACATCGTTGGAAAATAAGCTCTCGTTAACATGTTCAATATTTGTAGTCATTTATATACAATCCAAGCGCCAAACAGGCTACGTATTCTGTATTGCTGTATTCAGTTTCTCAGTAGGCCTATATGCTATTTTGTTTCTGGCTACAGCATATATTTTGAAACGATTTACATTTAACAATGGTGGAATTCGCAGTGATTTACCATGACAGGGTTACGAGATTTATCAAATAAAATGGCAAGATGTAGAAAGTAAAATGTAATATTTACACCGATTTTGATGAGATAGAATATGAAAAGTGATTCCTTGAAAGGGGCTCTTTTGGAATGTGCTCCTCTCATGCGCCGCAGACAGCTCAGGCTTGATTAAACGAATTCTCGTCACAAGGCGGCGACAAATATACCAGATTATTATGCACAATAGGCTAATAATGCACCGTTTCGTTGCCTAATAAAGGTTTGCTATATGTCAGGTGGATTTCTAATTTATAAAATAATAAATCAAATGTGATCATTAACGAAACTTTTATGCTAGGATTTGTTGATGTCCACAGAAATGCTGACCCATGTTGACTCCAATGCTTCCAACAGTTGTGTTAAATTGGCTGGATGTTCTTTGGGTGGTGGACCATTCTTGATACACACGGGAAACTGTTGAGCCTGAAAAACCTAGCAGCGTTGCAGCTCTTGACACGGTGTGCCTGCACCTACTACCATGCCCCATTCAAAGGCACTTAAATGTTGTGTCTTGCCCATTCATCCTCTGAATGACACACATTCACAATCCATGACTCAGTTGTCTCAAGGCTTAAAAATCCTTCTTTAACCTGTCTCCTCCCCTTCATCTACACTGACTGAAGTGGATTTAACAAGTGACATCAATAAGGGATCATATCTTTCACCTGGATTCACCTGGTCAATCTATGTTATGTAAAAAGCAGATGTTCTTAATGTTTCCTATACTCAGTGTACAGGATACAAGCGAAAAAACAAACCAGAACATTATCATTAGGCGAAATCAATTTGAACTTGTTCAAGTTTAACTTGATTTGAGTATATAAGTAAGTCCAAAATTGATAACATTATGTCAAACACAAGGCTGTGTTGTGGTAGGCAACTTTATTAGAATACGAACGATCTAGAACACATAGGCCTAGTTCACGGGTTTTTCATGTAGCCTATTTAAATCAACCACCGTGTGGGAGAAGAACAATCCATAAGCAATGTATTATTCTATTTACCTTTCTTTCTCTAAAGTACAAATCACTACAGACGACCAAAGTGATGGTAAAACATGTCAGTCAATCCGTTGAAGGGAACATTGCATGTTCATTAACAGCCAACTAATTGAAACGGCAGCAATCAATCGCATTATTAGGGTTAAGGGCGCTGCAGGAACAAATACATTGAATGCTACCAGTTAGGGTATCGTCTTCTTAGCCTCAGCGGATTGTCGATGATGGGACAGTGAAATAATAGTTTGCACTGCATTGATTATCTCGCTGCTCTGCGTCGAAGCTGTCACTCCAGTCCACTGCTGAGCTGAAGTCTTTTGCATTGGCCAGTTGCAGCATTTATATGGAGACAAGCCACATTAGGGGTCAATCACTCCAGGCCAGCAAGGCCTACCAAAGCCAGGCCAACTAACTAAAACAAACAGTTTAAATGCATGATATAAACCTACAGATTATCATAGGTATTTCTTTTTTATAACAGTATGTTGTGAATATTGCTTCAAATGTTGGTTGACGTTTTGACTGCACAATCTGTCAAATGTCCTGTTCAATGGCCATTTAAATTATAGGCACACTAGCCTTAATATGTCTAATTTGAGTTCAACCTTCTATTAACTGTTTCACCATATCATAATCCACAGTGTTTCCTTATCATTGTTAAGAGGGTTTACATTTCCCCAGCCCCCTCAGTAGCCTATACCAAACAAAGTGGCAGGGTCAGACGGTTGAAATGACAAATGTTGCCTTTAACCATTTACTTGACAGAAGAGTGTAGGCCGATGAAGTATAGAAAATGATGTATATATTAGGTGATATTATGTATCTATTCTATTGACTCACTTCCAGTTGATCAACATCTGGTCACCAAATATCACACTTTACATGCAGGGACAAATGACAAATTATGCATTTAATCATTTGCATTACAGTAGAGTATTGTTCTACTGAGGTAGAAAAGTAAGATCATTTTTCATAAGTCAGCGCTCCATTCAAAAAAATGCAATATTTCTGCTTCAATCCCTCCGGTATAAATTAGCTCAACTTCAGATGACAAATAGGCCTACTCATCAAGACTCTCACATTTTTCCCACACATTTTATTTAAAATGAAACTCCACTAGCTAATTATAACATGTATATGTATGTGACATTATCAATTAATTAGGCTAATTAATATAAATGAAATTGTCGTCTCCCAAAATGAGTGAAATGGATCAGCCTTTTTACAATCTTTCAGTTAGTCCATGACCAGGGTGATATTTTATAGGCCTATACTGATTCAAGTTTTACATTTTTTGGGGTCAAATTGATGTTATTTAAAAAAAAAAGTTGTCAGGTTAAATTACTTATATAATGTTTAGATTTTTCTCTCAGCAGCACACACATACGGTACGTTAACTTACAAATCGTCTCACATTTTTATGTGGGGTGAAAAGACACTGTGAAAAGAAGGTTTTGAAATAAACATATGTAGAGTTGAAGTCGGAAGTTTACATACACTTAGGTTGGAGTCATTAAAACTTGTTTTTCAACCACTCCACAAATTTCTTGTTAACAAACTATAGTTTTGGCAAGTCGGTTAGGACAACTACTTTGTGCACGACACAAGTAATTTCTCCAACAATTGTTTACAGACAGATTATTTCACTTATAATTCATTGTATCACAATTCCAGTGGGTCAGAAGTTTACATACACTAAGTTGACTGTGCCTTTAAACAGCTTGGAAAATTCCAGAAAATGATGTCATGGCTTTAGAAGCTTCTGATAGGTTAATTGACATCATTTGAGTCAATTGGAGGTGTACCTGTGGAAGTATTTCAAGGCCTACCTTCAAACTCAGTGCCTCTTTGCATGACATCATGGGGAAATCAAAATAAATCAGCCAAGACCTCAGAATTATTTTTTTTAGACCTCCACAAGTCTGGTTCATACTTGGGAGCAATTTCCAAATGCCTGAAGGTACCACATTCGTCTGTACAAACAATAGTACGCAAGTATAAACACCATGGGACCACGCAGCTGTCATACCGCTCAGGAAGGATACGCGTTCTGTCTCCTAGAGATGAACGTACTTTGGTGCGAAAAGTGCAAATCAATCCCAGAACAACAGCAAAGGTCCTTGTGAAGATGCTGGAGGAAACAGGTACAAAAGTATCTATATCCACAGTAAAACGAGTCCTATATCGACATAACCTGAAAGGCCGCTCAGCAAGGAAGAAGCCTCTGCTCCAAAACCTCCATAAAAAAAGCCAGACTATGGTTTGCAACTGCACATGGGGACAAAGATAGTACTTTTTGGAGAAATGTCCTCTGGTCTGATGAAACAATAATATAACAGTTTGGCCATAATGACCATCGTTATGTTTGGAGGAAAAAGGGGGAGGCTTGCAAGCCAAAGAACACCATCCCAACCGTGAAGCACGGGGGTGGCAGCATCATGTTGTGGGGGTGCTTTGCTGCAGGAGGGACTGGTGCACTTCACAAAATAAATGGCATCATGAGAAGGATGTGGATATATTGAAGCAACATCTGAAGACATCAGTCAGGAAGTTAAAGCTTGGTCGCAAATAGGTTTTCCAAATGAACAATGACCCCAAGCATACTTCCAAAGTTGTGGCAAAATGGCTTAAGGACAACAAAGTCAAGGTATTGGAGTGGCCATCACAAAGCCCTGACCTCAATCCTATAGAAAATGTGTGGGCAGAAATGAAAAAGCACGTGTGAGCAAGGAGGCCTACAAACCTGACTCACTTACACCAGCTCTGTCAGGAGGAATGGGCCAAAATTCCCCCAACTTATTGTGGGAAGCTTGTGGAAGGCTCCTCGAAATGTTTGACCCAAGTTTAACAATTTAAAGTCATTGCTACCAAATACTAATTGAGTGTATGTAAACTTCTGACCCACTGGGAATGTGAAGAAAATAAATAAATGCTGAAATAAATCGTTCTCTACTATTATTCTGACATTTCACATTCTTAAAATAAAGTGGTGATCCTAACTGACCTAAGACAGGGAATTTTTTACTAGGATTAATTGTCAGGAATTGTGAAAAACTGAGTTTAAATGTATCTGGCTAAGGTGTGTGTAAACTTCCGACTTCAACTGTATACTATATATATATATATGTGGTTTAAAAGATACAGAAAAATAAATACAGAAATAAGCTACTATCATGATCTTCAAATAGCTCTACAAACTTTAAGAAGTAGCCAATAGTATTCCGGAGTAGCCACAACACACTCTTTTAACAGGGTAATATATAAGACAAGCGTGCCCCTTCTCCCTTGGAAAAAAATACTGATATAATCATAAAGCAACTGACAGTGGACAGATTCAGACCTCAAAGAATAGTCTGTAGATTACATTTACAGGAGACCTGATCGCTACTGTAGTAGATACATGTTTGGGTGTGGTTGTGATAGTATTATGGAAAATATCACCCTGAATTGCTACCACCAGTGAGAGCTACTGTATTCTTACAGTAATTAGAAGTAGTTAGAATTAGTGGAGGCTTAATTAGTGTTACAAATGACTAATAATGCTTGTAATAGTTATGTGGCATAAATTAATTGTCACTCTACTCTAATACTTCATGACAGTTCAAGTAGATTACATTTCCAGCAACAATGTGATTATTTAATGTGTTTACTTTTTAAAACAAGCTCTCAGTGCTGTCTCAATGAGCGCATGTTGACATGAAGCAGGGGATGACATGACAGTTGTGTGGTTAGGGTTGTTGTGACATTGACTAGATGTCAGAGACGTTCCTTTCAGATGGGCCACTTACCAACCGGAGGGGAAAGGTCAAGGGTCGGCCAATAAATCTCTAAAGACTTTTACAACCTTTTTATTTCCTCACTAACATGTTGTTGACTGCTCATGCTCATTAAAACATGAACTTGTTTAGCCGCTTTAAAGTCTGAAGGAAGGAACAATGTCTAATGTGGATCTATCGATATTGTGTGACTGTGAGCTAGCGGATGCTTGGCAGACATCCACACACCAATAACTAATTTATACAAGTATTATCAGTGAGATTATTACAGTAATCACACAATAGACGGTTTGGTTGTTTAGCAACAAAATTGGCTTAGATTGTTGACAACATGTTAACTAAATTTCATATCTAAATGTTTATTGAAAACATAAATACATTTGCACAATGAGCACTTGTTGTCTCTGAAATATATCGTTAGAGTTGTTATTTAGCTAGCTAGCGAATTTTAGCCATATTAGCATTGGCATGAAATCAGTCAAAACACTTCAAAACAAGACTTGATATCAAGAACAAGATAAAACTAGCTGAAACTAGCCACCTACGATTCCCCACATGGCAGCTTCTTGTCATTGTTGCTAGCTATCTAACCGTTCAGAATCATGACAATGTACGGCTTCATGCCCTTTTGATTCGCCATTTTTGTGACGTTGTTAGCCAACCTGTCTATAGAAGTTTTTTATAAAATATGCAGAACATCCTCCATGTGAGCAGGCTGGAAAAGACTAACATGAAGTTGTTATGCATCAAAATTCAACTTGAAATAATCTCTTAGGAGCTGTGGTATTAAAGGTATTGAGCTTTCAGTGCAATGTGACATTTGCAATGCGTTCTTTCCAGATCCCAATATTATATGTTTCTTCATTCTTTACCAGTCTTTTCTGTGCCTGAATTTACTCTGTAATGAAACATGTGACATTCAAGTTTAATTTGAAGAGCGACCAAGTATTAATCTAAGGTACACATGGAACAAAGATAATAAGACAGGGAAGAGAAGAGATACTGTACTGTACTGACGCCTAGGGTCATGTATGAGACAGACATCATGCACATTTTAAATCTGATTCGTAAATAAACATTTGTGTGCCTCTTTCGTGTGTGTGTTTGTGGATTTATTGTGTGTGCGTGTTTGTGCGCGGGCTCCCCATACAGTTTAGCCTTGACACTTTCTGTTCAGACACCGTCACTGTCCCTGTCATCAAAAGACATGTGGGGCCTGTTCTTTCCCATTTCCTCTTTGTTAGTTTTCCACATTCATCCAGTCTTTAGGTACAAGATGCTTAATGGTCAGAGATGCTTAAGCAGTGGAGTGCACATTGATTTGAGTGAGCTTCCGTCCCTCCATTCTGTCCTGCATCATGTCCACAGCCACAGCACTTAATCGCTTAATTACCTAATCTGTCATTCAGAGAGGGAAAGGCAGCACCCTCCCCCTACCGACCTCCTCACGTGATTGATCCATGCTGATGGCATCACAAAATAATTACAGCACGCCTCCTGATTCCATAGCATATTGACGCATCACGAAGGTAACCGGGGGCTCAGAAGGACTCAGTACCATTTCCTGTTACGTGAAGTCCAAACGAGAAGAGAGAGGCAAGGAGGTAGGAAAGATGGAGGAGGAGCTATGGATGAAGAGGAGGAGGAAGAGGGGGAGGTTTGGGCAGTGGACATTAAGAATTGCTGGAGGGCAACATGCGCACTTCGTCAAAACTATGCAAGTAATTTTTTTCACCCAAGCCAACAAATGGCAGCTTGATTTTGTCCAACACAGGTTTAGTCAATCCCTATGGGTTATTTTCTAGATTGGCATCATAGCTTGACAGACAGGCTGTTGGAGGCTAAATGGGGGATATGTTTTGTTTACCAGAGATATGCCCTCTACTGCTGTCATCTGGACTAAATATAGACAGACACCAATAGCAATTATCTGCCTTCTGAAAACCAGTTGAGACATTCAACCTGGCTGCTAGTACTTAGATGCTTAGACATGGGTGTACATTTTACCAAGTGGGCCTATAGGCAACCGTACTGTATAAATGTCCTATAACGACAACACAGGACAGGCTACATGTTACTAAAACCAATTCTATTCTGACCATACTTGACTCTAATAGAAAGCGAAGCTGCTGGTTTTGTATTTTGTATTGTCTTGTATTTTTATTGTCACATATACCAGATAGGTGCTGTGAAATGTGTTGTTTTACAGGGTCAGACATTGTAGTACGAACTAGGGTTAAGCGCCTTGGCACATCGACAGATTTTTCACCTTATCAGCTCAGGTATTCAAACCAGTGACCATTCGGTTACTGGCCCAACGCTCGAACCATTAGGCTTCACACAGTAAAACGTATGCTTATCGTAATACCACACAAGCCTTGCTGATGGGATGTTCATTGTTTCAAGCTGCTCTCAGTGTTGTGTTTCAGACCACCATCTCTATCACCTTAAGCCACATCCAGTACCACTCTCTGGGAAACATAAAAAAGAATGGAGAAGTTGCTATTATCCATGAGGGGAAAAAAATGCAGGCTTAGAATTATTCTCTGTCATTCATTTATATTTACTTATAAATTACAGTAATCTATACTTACTTATGAATTAAATAATTACTGTAGAACAATATATTTTTGAATTTTGTTTAAGCTGTTCAAATGAAAATTGCATGCAGAAATTAAAGACACTGCATCAACATTGCTATGGTGAGTTTGAATGAATTGCAGCCATAGTCTTTATGTATTTACATATGCGATATAAATGAGAAAATCAAGAAAAATTCTGGACAATCTGACTGTGTCCGCTCAAAAACTGTCAAAATGTATCCACTCAAAAATATAGGTAATATCACTAAAAATGACTTATTATTCTTTATTAACTGTTTCCAGTTGTCCAATTAGTGTCTAATAGCAGATTCCCATCATTCTCAGTGGTAGTTAGCATTAACACCATGTTTGACTAAAACAGCCCTAACGCCTAAATTAATGAACTCAATCTGGATATATCTATATTGGATTCAATGCATATTTGGTTGTCTGTGGTTCCATGGCAACTGGCAGGTATGGAGAGGAGAGGATAGGTCACCATTACATCACTAATGGGTTTGCCATCCTGTAGCTGTACAGGGGTGCATTGTGGGAGCATTAATATTCATGGTGAAGAAGCGTTAACCATCATTACCTGTCTCCCTTCTCCTGACACACAACACTGTCAGAAGGAGGGAGGATCGGCATGGCGCCACACGTTACCCATCCCTCAACTCACTGACAGCATGTTCACTCCGTGCTGGCTGCCGTGGTGAAAACAAGGGAAAAACACAAACAACACAATGTAAATTGTGAGTAAACAATGTACACATGGTATCTGCACCTGAAGGGACCAACGGATCTTTCTTACCAGGCAGAAGCAAAGTGGAGAGACGATGTTACTAATGAACCTGGGCAAAACACAACTGTGAATAATGAAACAACACTGCATTTTGCAACAGAGGGAGAGAGAGAATAAAAGGTGAAATCATACAATGAGCAGAAGGAAGAGGGGGAAGAAAAGAGGAAATAGGGAAAGAAAGCAAGCAATGATTAAATGATCAAAAGCTGGCAGAGAGAATGTGTATGTCACTGTGAGGCGCGCTCCTCATCTCCCCGCCAGTAAAAGTTAGGTTTCAAGCGCTGTGTAATTATAGCAGGGGGATGTCAATTTGACATTAATACAGCCAGCAGAAACGCCCTAATTGGCCTCAGAGGAGAAAGTGAACCAGAAAATATATTAACATTTTAAAAAAGCATATTTTGCCTAATCCTTTCACTTTCCAACAATATTTGAAGACCAAAATGCCCCAGGCATGAGAATTTAAATGAGCAATTTTGTTTTTGAAGGAAACGGCCAATGAGACAGAAAATAGACTAAAGGGAAATCATTAGTGTATGAGAGCTCCTGCCTGACAGGCCGGCCTTGCTGACTGGCTGGCCTGTCACTAGGACTCTGTGTTCAACTGCTCCACGCTATGAGCTAAGCTGATAACATGAAAAGACCCATAAACGTGCAGCCAGAAGTCAAAGCTTATTATCTCAAAGATTCAAATGCAGGGATAAGGATGAAGAAGAGGAGGGAAAAAACCTAGGAGAGTAGGGGGAACAGGAGGCAGGTCTAGTTCTTCTTTCCTGTAGGATAGGGAAAAAAACTGTCCAGATCAAGGTAGAATAGAAGTTGTAATAGGACCCTGTTACCTGACACAAACATGTGGCAGCAGCGCTGCCGGAAAAATATTGCAGCAAATCACAAGATCACACAAAAACAGAGAAGATAAAATAAAAAAACATTGCAAGATGGCAACAAAGGTACGTCCCATATGGCACCCATACGTCCCATATGGCACCCTACTCCCTATGGAGGCTTTTGACCAGGGCCTATAGGGAAATAAGGAATAGGGTGTAAGGAATAGGGTGCAATTTAGGATGCGTCCAAAACTGCTTAAAGTAGTGAGGGGGATGTGATCTGTGATGTCCCAGTGTCCAGGTTGATGTGATATGACTGTCTCAGAGAAACACAGCTAAGTGAAGTCAGACAGCGTTAGCCCACTCCCCTGGTGATGGAGCAGCTGAAGCAGTCATGGCCCCTGGCACGGCGTGGCACTGCAGGGCAAACTGCTCAGCCAACTTGAAGACTGCTCAGCCGCTTTGCCCTTTTCAAACACAACAGAGGAGTGTATGTTCCAAATGGCACGCTATTCTCTTTATAGTGATCTACTTTTGACCAGTACGGCCCCCTATAGTAATGCACTACATAGGGAATAGATGAACATTTGGGAGGCACACAAAGGAAGATGGGAATGAGCTAGCCGGTCAGCTTTAGCTCAGTAAAGGAGGCCAGGTTTATCACCTCTGGCTAAAAGAGAGGGAGAAAGAAACAAGAAAGCGTGAACGGTTGACAGAGGAAAGTGAGAACAACAACAGATTTCAAACCCTGTCTGTGTCTCTTTAGTGCGACAACAAAGGGCACATGATATTCCCTCTCTCTCTCTATGCTCTCTCAAGATACTGGTTTGTTGGTTGGGCAGAGGTTTCTTACTGCTGCCTGCCTGGCACATAAGGGCAGTTGCCTATAACCCCTTTTACACAGAGGCCTTTACCTTATTTTCTCATTTTTTTACCTTGTTTTTGTATACAGTGCGTTCAGAAAGTATTCACACACATTTACTTTTCCCACATTTTGTTAATACAGCCTGAATTTAAAAAGGATTAAATTGAGATATTGTGCCACTGATCAAAACACAATACCCCACAATGTCAAAGTGGATTTAAAAAAAACGATTATTTTCAAATTAATAAAACATTTAAAGCTATAAAGTCAATAAGTACTCAACCACTTTATTATGGCAAGCCTAAATACATTCAGGAGTTAAAATCTGCTTAACAAGTCACGTAATAAGTTGGATGGACTCACTCTGTGTGCAATAATAGTGTTTAACATGATCTTTGAATGATTGCCCAATTTCTGTACTCCACATACAATTATTTGTAAGGTCCCTCAATCGAGTAGTGAATTTCAACCACAAAGACCAGGGAGGTTTTCGAATGCCTCGCAAAGAAGGGCACCTATTGGTAGATGGGTAAAAATAAAAAAGCAGACATTGAATATCCCTTTGAGCATGGAGAAGTTATTAATTACGCTTTGTGTGGTGTATCAATACACCCAGTCACTACAAAGATTCAGGCGTCCTCAGTTGCCGCAGAGGAAGGAAATCGTTCAGGGATTTCACCATGAGGCTAATGGTGAATTTAAAACAGTTACAGAGTTTAATGGCTGAGATATGAGAAAACTGAGGATGGATCAACAACATTGTAGATACTCCACAATACTAACCTAAAAGACAGAGTGAAGTGAAGGAAATATGTACAGAATAAATAAAAAAAATCAGCATGCATCCTGATTGCAGTAAGGCATTAAGGTAATACTGCAAATACACAGCACATTACTGATGACCACTCTTCCTATTTTCAAGCATGGTGGTGGCTGCATCATGTCATGGATATGCGTCATCGGCAATTGTCATTGTTAGGAAAAAAGAACTGGAATAGAGTTAAGCACAGGCAAAATCCTAGAGGAAAACCTGCTTCATTCTGTTTTCGAACAATCACTGGGAGACAAAATCACCTTTCAGCAGGACAATAACCTAAAACTGAAGGCCAAATATACACTGGATTTGCTTACCAAGATGACATTGAATGTTTCTGAGTTACAGTTTTAACTTAAATCGGCATGAAGATCTATGTCTAGCAATGATCAACAACCAACTTGACAGAGCTTGAAGTGTTAAAACATTAATAATGGGCAAATAGTTTTTACGAAGCTCTTAGAAAGATTCACTACTGTAATCACTGCCAAAGGTGATTCTAACATGTATTGACTCAGGGTGTTGAATACTTATCTAATCAATATATTTTTGTTTTTAGTTTTCATAAAATAGTATTTTGTGTAGATTTTTGAAAGAAAAACACAATTAAATCAATTTTAATGCCAATTTGTAACACAACAAAATGTGGAAAAAGTCAAGAAGTGTGAATACTTTTTGAAGGCACTGTATTGAAAGGGTAGAGGTTTTTGTATGTTGTATTTGTTCTCTCTCAGTCTTCGCCATCAGCGGCCATTTTTCTGTATTAGGGTTTTATGTTTTTCTTCTTCAATTGGGGCTGATATTATCTGCATCCAAAATGACACCCTATTCTCCATTTAGTGCCCTACTTTTGACCAGGGCCTATGGGTGCCATTTGGGACTCAGACATACTTTGAAAGCAGCATTTAATCAGGCCCTTTGATAAACATTTGACACAAAGCGCCGTGTTTCTGTCTCTGGCGTTCTACTGCCTTGGGCTAGAGATTGAGATTGACTGGATTCTCATCCACAATTTTCACAATTTTAAGCCCACCTGTCAGACAGCCTGTCAGTCAGAGTGACACAAA
This sequence comes from Salmo salar, assembly GCF_965601325.2. Lineage (NCBI taxonomy): Eukaryota > Metazoa > Chordata > Actinopteri > Salmoniformes > Salmonidae > Salmo > Salmo salar. Next base: position 18,467,103 of record NC_138313.1, on the reverse strand, counting down.
GATGGTAGGAATCAAAGGATGGAGGACACAGGATGATTTCTCTTCTTACAGAAGACAGAGGAAGACTGAGGCATGACAAATGTGGAAAGAAGTAAGGCATATTGTAGTAACAGATTCTTCACTGAGATTAGTCATATATTTACTAAATCAATTAGACGTTTATTATAATATCCAACAACAACAAAACAGACATTAGGAAAACAAAAACATAATCAACTCATTTTGCTAACCGTCAAAAAACACATCCATAACAAAATATATTTAAAAAATGAATTCTCCCCATTCTAGTCCCATCACTTCCACTACACCAGCAGACATCTGATCGAAGCTGAAGGAAACTACAAACTACCAATCATTTGACCCTGAAGCATCGAGGATGGAGCAGTATTCTCTCCACCAACGGAAGCCAAGCTACAGGTCACCAGGGGTCAACACCTTCCTTAACCAGCCTACAGCGTGCTAGATGCTACAATGCGATGGGAGGGAGGGAGCTCTCGGCTTCATCCCAAATGGCACCCTGTTCCCTGCATAGTGCACCCTGGTCAAAAGTAGTGCACTATTCAGAGAATAGGGTGCCAATTGGGACGCTACCCTTTCCTCCAGCCACCCAGGGACTTGACATGGCCAGAGAGCTCTGCAGCTGCAGCTGCACTCCCTACAGATGCTGGATTAGTCTTGAGGAAATGCACAATGACACCAATGTTACTTCTATAGATCTTGTGTATAGTGTGCTTTTTTAATCTCGCCATCAAGTACTGTAAGCGAGAAAGGGTTTTAGCAGGTGGTTGGTGGTTTAGTGAACTGAGGTGAGTTTCCAGAAGCATTTGTAGCTAAATGTAAGCATGCAAACACCCTGCTGGAAGACTACAGTATAGACTGTTTTTTGTTGTTATGCAAAGCGTAGTACAACACAACAGTATTGGTTTCCAGGAATAAATTATATGACCCCTAGCTAGCAAGAGCACACTGGCCTTGATTTGACCAACTCCAATCAGCCCTTTGGTTGATTCCTCACACACACTGACACATTCTGTTTGATTTTCATTAGCATCAATATGTTCATGTTCATTCATTTCCAAGGACAGTAAACAATGGGATTTCACATATCATGAAGGTCTCAAACCCTAATAATGTAGCTTCTCTACTGCCTTCCATGGCCCTGCCAGACTCAGGGAGCAGCTCAGCTAACCCACAGGCGTTATTGATGAGCCACTCAGGACATCTCCCTCCTATTAGCATGTGCATTTCCCAGGGATGAGCCACACATCAACTGAGTCTAGTTTGGCAGGGTCAGAGCCAGCAGGGGGCTCATATATGAGCTGCATAGCAATGCCACAGTTACAGTATTATGGTTGGAGATAGATGGGGTGAGAGAGAGAGAGAGAGAGAGAGAGAGAGCAAGAAAGAACCAGAGAACAAGAGAGGGAGAGGGAGAGGGAGGGAGGGGAGAGGGAGAGAGAAAGAGAATATCAAGGCCACGGTTATGTTATAGTTATAGCGAGAGACCAATGAGAGAGGGAGAGAGAGAGAGAGAGAAAGTGAGAGATAGAGAGAGCGAGACCAAGAGATAGTAGGGCAGAGAGTGAGAGAGAGTGTGTGAGAGAGAGAGAGAGCAAAAGGGAGAGAGAGAGAGAGATAGTCAGAAAGTGAGACAGGCGAGAGACTTCTCTAGACTAGGACCTCCTCTACCTGATGGGAACATGGCGAGCGGTCTGTTCTCCCCCTCATCAATACAGCAGGCCTCTTTGTCAGTAATTTGCAATAAGTGTCCTCGCCACATCTTCAGGGACCTGGAGGAAATCATTACTGGCTGAGGCCCTGCTCTGCTCCTAATTGGATGCGTAGGGCCTTATCAACCGAGGATTTTCCAAGACCTTTGACAGATACCAATACGAAAATCATTGTTCAGTTGTCAATTTAAGAGACTGTTAAAAGAGCTTATTTTAATTTTAATTGGAACTTCCTCCTCCCTTCACAGTGAGCCGCCAGGATTAAAATAGGAGCTCAGCCCCTCGGTGAGAGAGAGTGTGTGTGTGTGTGTGTGTGTGTGTGTGTGTGTGTGTGTGTGTGTGTGTGTGTGTGTGTGTGTGTGTGTGTGGTGTGTGTGTGTGTGTGTTCATAACCCCTGGATGGAGAAAATTATCTTTCAGGTACTGTATAATAATATGTAGGTCAAATTGGCAGGTTAGAGCTGTGACCAGCCTACAAATGAAGACGGCGAGCATCAAAACACATTTAGTTTACAGAAATCGCCCAGGCTGTTTCCTGGGACTTCATGATCAGCATCAAATAAGGCTGAATCTGATCTGTGCTGCAAAGCTCTCAATTAGGCAAAACCACATCCGCTTGTTGGGAGTGTGCCGGCCAGGGCTATCATAGATCACACTCCGTAAACTGATCGGCTGATAGTGCTGCTGCTGCCATCACATATTTATTACGCTCTGTACTCTTTCGGCGACCCTGAACTCAAATCACTAACTGCTTTTAATAAGGCAGTAAGGCCTGTGTGGGAGGTTGTGTGTGTGTGTTTGTTTGGCGGCCTCAGCCTTCAACATGGCATGTTGTGCGTCTGCGCGGGGGGGGGGGGGGGTTGGGGGGGGGGGGGTGGTGGTGGCTGCGAATGCTGGCAGATGCGGCGAAAGCTAATATGCGTAAACGGCCGTGCAGCTCGGATGAGCCGCTGACGGTGAAATGGCCACCCAGAGCCCTGGGAATGACTGGGGCTGAGGGGCTAGGGGGCGAGACTTGGCAGCGACTGATGAACCCATGTCACCACTCACTGATCCCTTTTTTTGGAATCGTGGAACCCTCCCTCGCTTTACACAGATGTGAGCATCGCCCGATCCATCTATCCTACCATCACTCGTCTGCCCCAAAGAGAAGAATTTGTGATTGTGAACAGCTTGCTACAAAATCAAAAGAATGTATTATTTATCACACACAAAACACTGAACAACAACAAGAGCCCATTACAAATCAATATGGCCAAGCCGAAGATCATTTTGTTTAAAATGATGGAGTTGTCTGAGGATATAGACTCAACTGCCTAGTTACTGTAATGTCCAACCCAGCTCTACAGCCAGTATGTAGCAGTATTGTATTATACAGAGGGTATTTAGCTATCTCCAGTATCAGCGTCTCAGAGGAGGAGAGAGTGAAAACAAAGCTAATAAAATGCCTAATTAAAGAAAGAGAGAGGAGGGAAGTTGTCAGGGTGTAAAATATTTTTTTTTCTTCTGCACTAGCTGCATGATATGTTACGGCCATGTCTGTGGGAGCCTGTACTGTGTTCGCCGGCTGTTTTACTGGGTGTCAGCACGGATTTGAAGCAAGGAGCCATCTAAGCATGCGTATTAGGCGATTCATTTGACCTCATTATACTGCAATAAAAAAGGAACCCGGTTTTACTAAATATCACCACGCCGCTCGCACAGCCGCACGCCGTTTCAGATCATGCAGAGGAGTGTGCTAAAAAGATGATTCCAGAAACGTCTGGTGAAGAGGAGAGGGAGAGAGAGGAGGGGAGAGAGAGAGAGGAAGAGAGAGAGGGAGGATGGGAAGAGAAGGGGGAGCGGGTGAACCCTCACTAGCCAGGAGGGATTCTGACAAGAGCAGGAAAAAAGCAGATACGTAAAGCCCCTATTTATTAAGAGCAGAGCAAGTGAAGAAAAAAAAGATTTATGCTTATAATTTAAGGCAATTAAAGCATGCCTGTTGGGCTGGCCTATGGCGATTGTTCTGAGTAAAAAGGAGGCCGGTCTGCTGACAAGCATTTGAATCCACTAAGTCCTACCAGGGGAGCTTACACTGCAGGCATCAAACCCAAACTAAATCAATAAAATAATTACACTTTTATAAATTGCATTTTGACAAGTATCAGATAGCTGCTAAGCTTTGATATAATGAATTCCTCTGAGGTGATGCAAACAAGGAGAGGCGTACTTAGAGATCCAAACAATCAAAGGCTGATCCTCGTTAGTGTATGCTGTCAGATGCATCGCTGCTATTAATTACTACAAATGAATGTGACTCTCTCCGCTTCTCTCTGCTGATTGGGATGGTAATCACACTACTAACCAGCACAGGGAACATATGCAACCCTACCAAAATAATAAGCCTGTGTGCATGTTGTGTTTACAGGCCACATCATTTGCTTGATGCGTTATTTTAACCCATCAGCCTCTCACACACACACACGCGCAGGCACGCACGCAGGCACGCACACACACACACGCACGAGGCACACACACACATATGCATGTATGAGACACACACACACACACATGCAGGAAGAACAAAAAAACTAACCCTATTTATGTTCATAATGTATTTGTACATTTGATTGCCCAGTGACACCCTGCATCAGTTCAGCGCACATAACAAGGCCCACCACCACCACCACCACCACCACCACCACAAGGCAGCACTCTAAAGCTGAGCAATACGCCATTAGACAAAAAAAAGGTGTGACATTTTGCTACAGTAGCGAGGGAGCAGAAACGAAAGGACGGCTTTCAGAGAGGGATCGCGCTGTGGCAGGGTGGCAGCTAAAATGTCCTGTCACTGCAATCACACTTCAAATCACATACAGCATCAATGGGGAGACCACCAGGCACCAGTGACATCTTTGCGAGACGCCAACAGGCGTTCTAAATGAGACAGTAGATAGTAATTACGCCTCCTCACTAGCTAAATTGTTTACCATGAGACTGATCCGCTCTGCCAGGACTGCTTACTAGCCCAATTTTTCATCCTTAATAACAAGATCTTTTGTGGCATTGCGTGTCTGTGTCCCAAATGGTACCCTGTAACCTTTATAGTGCAGTATTTTTGACCAGGGCCCTATGGGCTCTATATAGGGAATAGGCTTCCATTTGGAATATATACTCTGTGTAACGATTTAGGAGGGGTGAGGCTGGATCTGAAACCATCCTAATTTGTTCAGTTCTTCATTTATAATGTATTCCTCTTCTATGCATTTTATCTTAGAATGCTTTGCAAATCGTATCAGTATACTTATGTTTACACACATAATGCAAAATGTACGATTTTCTTGATGTTTTCCCTACAAGACACTGCAATGGCTTTAAGGGAAATGAATATTACAAAATTCTGGCAATGTAAATGTAATGACAATTATGAATGGATACTCTGCTATATAAAGTATTTGTGCGAATGTGTGGGCCTATGTGTCTGAAAATAAACAATTATTTTAGCCAGTGCATATACAGTCACTGACAGTCACTCAAATAGCCCATGTCAACAATTTTCTTTTAATTGGCAAGTTAGTCCAGCTATCTAAACTTGTAGTAATCATGGTCGAATTATCGACGGGGTGTCCCCATTGATTTGGTTAGTCACTCTTACCCAGATATCATATTAAAAACTGCAAACATTTCTCTCCACCCTATGGCAAAATGAGTAGAATTGCATGAAATGAGTTATAAAATGTTAAAAATTTCCTCTCCGCCCCGTGGCAAAATGTGTAGAGATGCAGCAAACTTGCATTAAAACTTCAACATTTTCCCTACCCCAAGGTGAGGGGAGGGGGGTGGGGGGGGGGGCTAAAGGCTAGGGCTGGCTTTGGATGTGGGTAGGTAAACCTGCAAGCCACTGTGGCCCCTCGTAATGAGTTCATATTTTTTGTGGCCCCTACTCCCATCAAAGTTGCCCATCCCTGTCCTAGTGCATAGTGAGAGGAGAGCATCTTTATTCTTTATTGGCAGGTGAGTGTTGTCTCTGCTACAAAGCACCAGCTGGCCTGCCTGGGTTTGCCCTTGTTGACGACACTTAAAAGTCTACATGATCTCATTCCCTTGATACATTTGTCCCAGACTCCACATGGATTTGGCGACTATTGATGACCTCTGTAAAACAAAACACCCCTGAGGATCCTCACACTGAACCCACCATGGCCTAGAGTGTGTGTAAATGTGTGTGTGTGTGTGTGTGCATACATGCTTTTCTGTGTGTGTGCGTGTGTGTTCCAGTGGAGTATCTGGGTAAAGAACACTGGGCTCACAGGCCCAGGTTCTGTTCTGCTCCATGGGAGAAGATCTGAATGGAGTGAGATTTGTTTCTTTATTCTGTAAATGTGTTTACCCCGATCAGTGCGTATATTCAACATAACTCACAAATAAAACCATAATCCATAGATATGTAACAAATATTTCACACATTAAACTATAATCAGTGAATATATACCAATATTTTATAAATTACACCATAATCCATGAATTTGTACTTCACAAATACATACGGTACATATTTCACAAATATTCACCATATGTCACAAATAAATTGATGATCTGTAAATATATTCAACATAGCTCACAAATAAAACAAACATTTGAATAAATGTAGAACGATTTGAACGGTTCAGAAATCCCTAACATTTACAACTGTGGAATGTGCATTTGCGCATTCAAAAAGTGCTTGTGGATCTGTATTCTGTGCTCAGAGAATTTTTTTAAAACATTTCCGCCTGTCGATGTATTGCAATCCACAAATGTGGCTTCAGATGAGAGTCGGCTTTCTCCATTCATTGGGATAATCTTTGTATCACGTGACACGAAGAGTGAAGCAAAGTGTGAAATTCTTCGGAGAACGCTTTCTAGCGCGAAAAATAAAGAACAACTTCATGAAATGGGAGTATAACGTTTATTTAATCAACAAATGATGTTGAAATGTTCAACATATTACTTTCATATGAATGTTAAATTCAACCTTTGGGGCGTGCAACTCCGAGTGTGTGCTTTCGACATCAGCGACCAATAGACTTTGATTATATTTGATTTAGTGCAAAACCCCACAACGTCCACCCCTTTGGGTCCCCAGGACAGAGTTTTGGAAACGTTGCTATAGGTCCTTGGCCGAAACAACAGTCAGATAAAAAAAACTCAGGAAAAGCCTGAAAGAAACGAGAGCTTGACTAGTGGGGAGTTGCAGTAGGGTCCAGAAGCAGCTGGTCAGTGGTAGAACAGGCCAAGTGGGGTCATGGTTCTAGCTTGACTCAGAATGGACAGCTCTGTGGGATCAGTAGGAATAGATAACAATATTGAGTTAGATGAAAACTAGGCAGCACACACCACTTGTTACACAGAACAAGACATTTGAAATATCATGTTAGTAAGCTATTTGCTCAAGCTTAGAAACAGGTGTCAGTCAATAAAAGGAGGCAAGAGGACCAAATGCTGGAACCCAAGTCAATAGCACAGGGTTGCTCTTCCTGATAACTTGTTAACTCCTTCCCTGTGTGTGTGTGAATGGATGCCAGGGTGTGTCAATGTCTGTGAATCAGTGCCTGTATTTTTTTCTGCACTTCAATGTGCCATCATTAAGCAGTTTTACAAATTCATAAGGTTGATCAAGTTGTCATAGGTTTACATTTCATTTCTAATTTCATACTCCAAAAATGTTTCTTCATAACAACCATCGTAACATGGCCTGTGCATTGTTACACAATTAAACCCACGTTATTATTGTGAGGTTAATACTTTTTACTGATATAAGTCTTCACAGTATGAGTAGAATAGCTTTGCCTTTTATTTACACTACCGGTCAAAAGTTTAAGAACAACTACTCATTCAAGGGTTTTCTTTATTTTTACTATTTTCTACATTGTAGAATAACAGTGAAGACATCAAAACTATGAAATAACACATATGGAATCATGTAATAAGCAAAAAAGTGTTAAACAAATCAAAATAAATGTTATATTTGAGACTCTTCAAATAGCCACCCTTTTCCTTGATGACAGCTTTGCACACTCTTGGCATTCTCTCAATCAGCTTCATGAGGTAGTCACCTGAAATGCATTTCAATTAACAGGTGTGCCTTGTTAAAAGTTAATTTGGGGAATTTCTTTCCTTCTTAATGCATTTGAGCCAGTCAGTTGTGTTGTGACAAGGTAGGAGGGCTATACAGAAGATAGCCCTTTTGGTAAAAAACCAAGTCCATATTGTGGCAAGAACAGCTCAAATAAGCAAAGAGAAACAACAGTCCATCATTACTTTAAGACATGTAGGTCAGTCAATATGGAAAATTTCAAGAACTTTGTCAAGTGCAGTCGCAAAAACCATCAAGCGCCATGATTAAACTGGCTCTCATGAGGACCGCCACAGGAAAGGAAGACCCAGAGTTACCTCTGCTGCAGAGGATAAGTTCATTAGAGTTACCAGCCTCAGAAATTGCAGCCCAAATAAATGCTTCACAGAGTTCAAGTAACAGACACATCTCAACATCAACTGTTCAGAGACTGCGTGAATCAGGCCTTCGTGGTTGAATTGCTGCAAAGTAACTACTACTAAAGGACACCAATAAGAAGAAGAGACTTGCTTGGGCCAAGAAACACGAGCAATGGACATTAGACTGATGAAAATGTGTACTTTGGTCTGTAGCTCAAATTGGAGATTTTTGGTTCCGAACGCCGTCTCTTTGTGTGGGTGATTTCCCACAGTGAAGAACGGAGGAGGAGGTGTTATGGTGTGGGGATGCTTTGCTGGTGACACTGTCTGCGATTTATTTAGAGTTCAAGGCACACTTAACCAGTATGGCTACCACAACATTCTGCAGCAATATGCCATCCCATCTGGTTTGGGCTTAGTGGGACCATAATTTGTTTTTCAACAGGACAATGACCCAACACACCTCCAGGCTGTGTAAGGGCTATTTTTACCAAGAAGGAGATTGATGGAGTGCTGCATCAGATGACTTGGCCTCCACAATCCCCAGACCTCAACCAAATTGAGATGGTTTGGGATGAGTTGGACCACAGAGTGAAGGAAAAGCAGCAAATAAGTGCTCAGCATATGTGGGAACTCCTTCAAGACAAGACTGTTGGAAAAGCATTCCAGATGAAGCTGATTGAGAGAATGCCAAAAGTGTGCAAAGCTGTCATCAAGGCAAAGGGTGGCTATTTGAAGAATCTCAAATATATTTTGATTTGTTTAACACTTTTTTGGTTACTACATGATTCCATATGTGTTATTTCATAGTTTTGACGTCTTCACCATTGTTTTACAATGTAGAAAATAGTAAAAAAAGAAAGAAAAACCCTTGATTGAGTCGGTGTTCTAAAACTTTTGAACGGTAGTGTAGCTGGTGACATTGCCCAGTCCCTCAACCCAATGGTGCAACACAATACAGAGACTAGAGGGAGGGAACGGACAGTAATCAGACACAGAAGGCATGCATTGACTAGGAAATAACATTAATAAATGTAGCTAAGGATGCAGAGCAAATTACTTGGATGGCTAGCTAGCAAGCTAGCAAGCCTACATGTAACGGAAAATAGCTAGCTGAATTTCTAACGCTTTAATCAGATAATGTACAATTTCTTACCTCTACACCAGTCGGGAAAGAGTTCTTTGTCCTGCCAAGCATTCATTGATTTGCGACATTTGTCATTAGCTGGCTAACCAGATCACCAAGTCAGGATTTTAAAACTGAGAAGTTCTTCATAATTGACACATTCCTGAATTAACAAAGCTGACACGATCACCTGCTAGCTATCCGTAGTGTCCAACGTTAGCTAGTTAGCTAGGCTAGTGGGCTGATGTTCGAAAGCACACTTGGTGTTGCATGCCCAATGGCGTTGCATGCCCAATTCATATGAAAGACATTTGTTGAACATTTGAATATAATTTGTTGAATGAATAAACATTATACTCACATTCCATGAAGTTGTTCTTTATTTTTCGAGCTAGAAAGCGTTCTCCCAAGAATCAGACACTTTGCTTCACTCTTCGTGTCACGTGACACAAAGATTATCCCAATGCACGAAGATAGCCGACTCATCTGAAGCCACATTATTGGATTGTAATACATTGACAGGCGGAAATAATGTCTCAGAATTCTGTAAGCACAGAAAACACATCCACAAACACTTTTTGAATGCGCAAATGCACATTCCAAATGTTAGGGATTTTTGAACATTTGCTCATAAATTCTAACACATTTAGTTTTATTTGGGAGCTATATTAAATATATTTACCGATCAATTTATTTGTGACTTACGGTGAATATTTGTGAAATAATTTTACATATTTACGGATAGTTTTAGTTAAAAAATATTTGTATATATTCACAGATCGTAGTTTTTATGTGTGAGTTATGTTGAATATACGCACAGGTTGTGTTAGACACATTTACAGAATAAAGAAACAAATCTCACTCCATAGACTAGTGGTTTAACTGGATAAAAGCGTCCTGTTGAAGATCCCGGTGGCTGAGTAGAGCCTTACTGCTACTTCCATGTGGCCTCTCTCTGGCTCTGGATAAAAAATAATTTACCATCTAGCGCTCCACTTTCAGACTATTTCCTATGTAATTCCCCCCCTCTGATGTCAAGTTAAAAGCCAATGCAGATACCCTTTAAAGAATGTGCTCCTCGCCTTTTTTGTGCATAATATGTTTGAAATTCCACTAGACTGTTGTATCTTTAATTTGAGCACTACAAATTAAAGTTTTCACCTTTCTGAAGAAACGTGTTAAAGGAATAAAGAGATTATGCTACGAACCCATTATTATTCATTGTCATCATTATTAATGTTATATTTAAAATATGATGAAATAAAAGAGACTGACTGCAAAATGGAAGATGTGATGTTCTGTTGAATACCTGCATGTATTAGGAAAAGGAAGGCAGCTATATAGGCTCCCCAGTGGCGCAGTGGTCTGGGGCACTGCATCTCAGTGCTGGAGGAGTCACTCTAGACTGTGGTTCGATCCTGGGCTGTATCACACCGGACTATGATCGGGAGTCTCATAGGGGGGTGTACAATTGGGTTAGGGGAGGGTTTGGCCGGGGTAGGCAGTCATTGTAAAAAAAAAAAAATGTTTTTAGTTAACAGGCTTGCCTAGTTAAATAAAGGTAGAGATACTCTGAATGATCTGCTGGTCATCTATGAACATTTGAACATCTTGACCATGTTCTGTTATAATCTCCACCTGGCACAGCCAGAAGAGGACTGGCCACCCCTCATAGCCTGGTTCCTCTCTAGGTTTCTTCCTAGATTCCAGCCTTACTATGGAGTTTTTCCTAGCCACCGTGCTTCTAAACCTGCATTGCTTGCTGTTTGGGGTTTTAGGCTGGGTTTTTGTACAGCACTTTGTGACATCAGCTGATGTAAGAAGGGCTTTATAAATACATTTGATTGATTGATTGAAAATAAAAAATGGCGGAAAACGTATTTATGCTTAAAGGGATAGTTCACCTGAATAAAAAAAATACATATTGGTTTCCTTACCTGGTAAGCAGTCTATGGACAAGGTATGACTGCAATCCATGCTTAGTTTCTCTGGCACTGTTTACACATTCTAACGTTTTAGGTTCCCATTCAAGTCATGGCACCAATATCAATAAGTGACTTTGTTGAGCTTCACAATAAATTGTAGATACTTTTTTTGTAAATGATGCATGAAACATGCTAATATCTGTCCCATGACTTGAATAGGTCTTGTGCCACAAATGCTAAAATGTTAGCATGTGGAAACACTGCCATGGAAACTAAACCAAAACATGGACTGCAGTCATATCTTGTCCATAGACTGCTTACAAGGTAAGGAAACCAGTGTGCAATTTTGTAACTTGGGTGAACTATCCCTTTAACATTTATATCCATTTAGAGCTTATTATGGTAATGTGATATTTTGGCTGGATGGCTGGAGGCAGGATTAAAGCCAAAGCCTGTTTTACAATGTTAATGCTACGCCTTTGAAAATTATGCATCTATTTATTGATTTTTTGGGGCTTAAATCTTTTAACTCCTTAAATGAACTGGGCTGTCATGGTTCAAGGTGATTTTTTGTCTGAAACGGACTGTAGGTATGGCTTGGTTAATCTGGAAAGCTACTGTTGACGTGTTCCTACTGTATATTCAGCCTCTAAGAATCCCTCACAATGGTGTTCTCTTTTTTCTTTTTTTTGCGTTAACATTTATTATTATTATATTATAAAATATATTATTATATTATTATTCATTTAATGTCACATTTCACAGATGTAGCTAGTGTTAGTGATGAGTGATGGGGTGAAGTAAAACAAAAAAGAGAAAGGGGGAAAGGAAGAAAGGAGTGGGGAAAGACTACAAAAAACCCCGGCTACAAGCAAGATCTTCTCGTATCTGAGGAACAGATTAATGCTCTGCCGGTACTTCAGTGTATCAGAACAAGGACTACATCCCAAATGGCACCCTATTCCTTATATAGTATGCTACTTTTAATCAGGCCGATAGGGTTCTGGTCAAAAGTAGTGCACTATATAGGTAATAGGGTGCCATTTAGGACGCATTCAAGGATTACTGCGGCAACAGCTGGGGCCTGTGAGTCCCCTGACTGAGAAGAATTACAAGTATTATCACCTAGATCATTAAAGCAGGCCTTCATAGACATGGAATGGCTTCAATCAATTCATCCCCAGATAACACCCAGACAGCTGGACCCCCTGTGTGAGAACTTGACTTAATTGGCCAATAAGTGGTAGGGAAAGGCGCATGCTATTTGATCAAATTACAGAGCATAGCTAAGAGTAAAGATTACTGTTTTATGGAGGAGGAAGGAGGAGAACAAGGGAGGAGGGAGGTGGAAATATGGATGGAGGAGGCGTATGCATACTGCAGGTCAGGGCTAACTCACCGTAAGGATGAGAGGAGGGCCCAAGCCTGAAGACAGTCCGTGGCTAAATGTGAAGCCAGTGAAAAATGGTGTCTCACTTGGCACGGAGGACAGAGAAAGAGTGAGATAAAGAGAGGGAGAAACAAAGAGAGAGAGAGAGAGAGAGAGAGAGAGAGAGAGAGAGAGAGAGAGAGAGAGAGAGAGAGAGAGAGAGAGAGAGAGAGAGAGATACTGTATCCAGGTCATCTTTTAGCTTGAGGAGATCCATCCACTCATCATCCCCCCTTGGCCTCATTTCCGTCTGGCCATTGTTGATGTAAACTAAGCCTGCATCCCAAATGGCACCCTGTTCCCTATATTGTGCACTACTTTTGACCAGGAGCCATAGGATTCAGTTCTAAATTAGGGCACTATGTATGGAATAGGATGCAATTTTGGACATAAACTAATAACTGCCTCTTCATGCTCTTTAGCTCTACTTCATTACGTTACATATTGATGGCTTTACAGAGAAAAGGAGAATAAAATACAGTATGCTATGTACATACTGTATGTGTATCTCCAACCCACTACCCCATCCATCCTGAAAATCTGTGCTCTGTGCTCCAGAGGGGGTGGTGGATGTCTGCAAGGACTTACATTACTTATGTTACTCATATGTTAAATTGTTTGCAATATTTGATTCAAGTTAAAATTCATAATTTTACTCTCCAGCTATATACGACTCAAGTTCATGTACAATTAGGTATAAGTTGGCATTGTTGTACAGTGCTTTCAGAAAGTACTCACACCAATTGACTTTTCCACATTTTGTTGTGTTACAGCCTGAATTAAAAAATGTATTACATTTTAGCAGACGACTGCTACTCTCAGATTTTTTGTCACTGGCCTACACACGATGCCCCATAAGGTCAAAGTGGAATTATGTTGTTTTTTTGTTTTTTTTATACAAATTTCTAAAAATAATTTTTTTTATATGTCTTGAGTCAATAAGTCAATAAGTATTCAACCTCTTTGTTATGATTAACAACTCATGGTGTAATCATAACAACATACGGGAACTCAAGTCCTGCTCACCCGATGTAGAACTCCTTACAATCAAGTCCCTGCCATTTTATCTACCAAGAGAATTCTCATCAGTTATAGTCACAGCTGTGTACATTCCCCCTCAAGCAGACACCAAGATGACCATCAAGGAACTTCACTGGACTATATGCAAACTGGAAACCATACATCCTGAGGCTGCATTTATTGTAGCTGGGGATTTTAACAAAGAACATTTGAGAATAAGTCTACCTAAATTATTCTAGCACATTGATTCCGCTATGCGTGTGCGCAACATCCTCGACCACTGCTACTCTAACTTCCGTGATGCACAAAAAAGCCCTCCCCCACCCTTACTTCAGCAAATCCGACCACGACAGCTTCTTGTTCTTTCCGTCTTATAGGCAAAACTCAAACAGGATGTACCAGTGACGAGAACCATTCACTGCTGGTCTGACCAATCGGAAGCCAAGCTTCAAGATGGTTTTGATCACGTGGACAGGAATATGTTCCAGACAGCCTCAGAGAACAACATCAACCTATACACTGACTCGGTGTGTGTGTTTATAAAGAAATGCATTGGAGATGTTGTACCCACTGTGACTATTAAAACCTACCCTAACCAGAAACCGTGGATGAATGGCGGCATTCGCATAAAACTGAAAGTGTGATCTACCGAATTTAACCATGGAAAGAGGTCTGGGAATATGTCTGAATATAAACAGTGTAGCTATTTCCTCCGCAACGCAATCGAACAAGCGAAATGCCAGTACAGGGACAAGGTGGAGTCGCAATTCAACAGCTCAGACACAAGACGTACGTGGCAAGGACTACAGGATCTCACGGACTACAAAAATAAATCCAACCATGTCACGGACAACGACGTCACGCTTCCAGACAAACTAAACACCTTCTTTGCCCGCTTTGAGGATAATATAGTGCCTCTGTCGCGGCCCACTAACAAAGACTGCGCCCCCCCCCCCCCCTCCTTCTCTGTGGCTGACATGAGTAAAACATTTAAAAGTGTTAACCCTCGCAAGGAATCCCTAGCCGCGTCCTCAAAGCATGTGCGGACCAGCTGGCTGGTGTGTTTACGGACATATTCAATCGCTCCCTATACCAGTCTGTTTTCCCCACATGCTTCGAGATGGCCACGATTGTTCATGTACCCAAGAAGGCAAAGATAATTGAACTAAATGACTATCGCCCCGTAGCACTCACTTCTGTCATTATGAAGTGCTTCGAGAGACTAGTCAAGGATCATATCACCTCCACCTTACCGTCCACCCTAGACCCACTTCAGTTTGCATACCGCCCCAGCAGGTCCACAGACGACGCAATCGCCATCACACTGCACACTGCCTTATCCCATCTGGACAAAAGGAATACCTATGTAAGAATGCTGATCATTGACTACAGCTCAGCATTCAACACCATAGTACCCTCCAAGCTCATCATCAAGCTGGAGGCCCTGGGTCTCAACCCTGTGCAATTGAGTCTTGGACTTTCTGACAGGCCACCCCCAGGTGGTGAAGATAGGAAACAACATCTCCACTTCGCTGACCCTCAACACTGGGGCCCCACAAGGGTGCGTGCTCAGCCCCCTCCTGTACTCCCTGTTCACCCATGACTGCGAGGCCATGCACGCCTCCAACTCAATCATCAAGTTTGCAGTCAACACAACAGTAGTGGGCTTGATTACCAACAACGACGAGACAGTCAACAGGGAGGAGGTGGGGACACTCGGAGTGTGGTGTCAGGAAAAC
This sequence comes from Salmo salar, assembly GCF_965601325.2. Classification (NCBI taxonomy): domain Eukaryota; kingdom Metazoa; phylum Chordata; class Actinopteri; order Salmoniformes; family Salmonidae; genus Salmo; species Salmo salar. Next base: position 18,451,678 of record NC_138313.1, on the reverse strand, counting down.
AACCTCTCACTTAACGTGAACAAAGGAGATGATCGTGGACTTCAGGAAACAGCAGTGGGAGCACCCCCCTATCTACATTGACGGGACAGTAGTGGAGAAGGTGGAAAGTTTTAAGTTCCTCGGCGTACACATCACAGAAAAACTGAAATGGTCCACTCACACAGACAGTGTGGTGAAGAAGGCACAACAGACCCTCTTCAACCTCTGGAGGCTGAAGAAATTGGCTTGTCACCCAAAACCCTGACAAACTTTTACAGATGCACAATCGAGAGCATCCTGTCGGCCTGTATCACAGCCTGTATCAGACCCAATCACTGGCCACTTTAATAAATGGATTGCTAGTCACTTTATACAATGCACTGTAACTAATGCCACTTACTAATGTTTACATATCTTACATTACTCATATCACATGTATATACTGTATTTTAAATTGTCTATTGCACCTTGCCTATGCCGCTCGGCCATCGCTCATCCATATACTTACATGTACAGTTGAAGTTGTAAGTTTACATACACTTAGGTTGGAGTCATTAAAACTCATTTTTCAACCACTCAACAAAATTTCTTGTTAACAAACTATAGTTTTGGCAAGTCGGTTAGGACATCTACTTTGTGCATGGCACAAGTAATTTTTCCAACAATTGTTTACAGGCAGATTATCTCACTTATAATTCACTGTATCACAATTCCAGTGGGTCAGAAGTTTACATACACTAAGTTGACTGTGCCTTTAAACAGCTTTGAAAATTCAAGAAAATTATGTCATGGTTTTAGAAGCTTCTGATAAGCTAATTTACATCATTTGAGTCAATTGGAAGTGTACCTGTGAATGTATTTCAGGCCTACCTTCAAACTCAGTGCCTCTTGCATGACATCATGGGAAAATCAAAAGAAATCTGCAAGACCTCAGAAACAACATTTTGGTCTGGTTGATCCTTGGGAGCAATTTCCAAACTACTGAAGGTACCACGTTCATCTGTACAAACAATAGTATGCAAGTATAAACACCATGGGACCACGCAGTCCTCATACCGCTCAGGAAGAAGATGCGTTCTGTCTCCTAGAGATGAACGTACTTTGGTGCGAAAAGTGCAAATCAATCCCAGAACAACAGCAAAGGACCTTGTGAAGATGCTGGCGGAAACAAGTACAAAAGTATCTATATCTGTCACGACTTCCGCCGAGGTCAGTCCCTCTCCTTGTTCGGGCAGCGTTCGGCGGTCGATGTCACCGGTCTTCTAGCCATCGCCGATCCACCATTCATTTTCCATTTGTTTTGTCTTGTTTTCCCGCACACCTGGTTTGCATTCCCTCATTACTCGTCTTGCATATAACCCTCTGTTTCCCCCCATGTCTGTGTGTGGAATTGTTATGTGTAAATGTCTGTGTACTCCAGGCTGGTTTGTGCCAGGTTATTGTAACCCGTGTGTGGTTAGTTTTCTGAGTGCCGTGTTTTGTTCGCCTCAATAAAGGGCTCCGTTTACTACGCATTTCTTCTCTCCTGCGCCTGACTTCCCTGCAGCCAGTTACGCACTCCTTTACAATATCCACAGTAAAACGAGTCCTATATCGACATAACCTGAAAGGCCGCTCAGCAAGGAAGAAGCCACTGCTCCAAAACCACCATAAAAAAAAGCCAGACTACGATTTCCAACTGTACATGGGGACAAAGATCGTACTTTTTGGAGAAATGTCCTCTGGTCTGATGAAACAAAAATAGAACTGTTTGGCCATAATGACCATTATTACGTTTGGAGGAAAAAGGGGGAGGCTTGCAAGCCGAAGAACACAATCCCAACCGTGAAGCACGGGGGTGGCAGCATCATGTTGTGGGGTGCTTTGCTGCAGGAGGGACTGGTGCACTTCACAAAATAGATGGCATCATGAGGAAGCAAACTTATGTGGATATATTGAAGCAACATCTCAAGACATCAGTCAGGAAGTTAAAGTTTGGTCGCAAATGGGTCTTTCAAATGGCCAATGACCACAAGCATACTTCCACAGTTGTGGCAAAATGACTAATGGTCAACAAAGTCAAGGTATTGGAGTGGCCATCACAAAGCCCTGACCTCAATCCTATAGAAAATTTGTGGGTAGAACTGAAAAAGCGTGTGTGAGCGAGGAGGCCTAGTTTTAACTTAAATCTACTTGAAAATCTATGGAAAGACATGAAAATGGCTGTTGAGCAATGATCAACAACCAATTTCACAGCGCTATAAGAGCTTTGAAAATAATAATGTGCAAATGTTGCACAATCCAGGTGTGAACAGCTCTTAATGACTTACCCAGAAAGACTGGGTAATCACTGCCAAAGGTGCTTCTACAAAGTATTGACTCAGGGGTGTGAATACTTACGTAAATTCAATATTTCTGTATTACATCTTCAATAAATTTGCTAAAACATGTTTTCACTTCGGCATTATGGGGTATTGTGTGTATTTGTATTTGTATTTATTATGGATCCCCATTAGCTGCTGCCAAAGCAGCAGCTACTCTTTCTGGGGTCCAGCAAAATGAAGGCAGTTTATACAATTTTAAAACATTACAATACATTCACATATTTCACAACACACTGTGTGCCCTCAGGCCCCTACTCCACCACTACCACATATCTACAGTACTAAATCCATGTGTATGTATAGTGTGTGTGTGTGTGTGTGTGTGTGTGTGTGTGTGTGTGTGTGTGTGTGTGTGTGTGTGTGTGTGTGTGTGTGTGTGTGTGTGTGTGTGTGTGTGTGTGTGTGTGTGTGTGTGTGGGTACATGTGTGTATGCATGTGTTTGTGCCAAAGTTTGTGTTGCTTCACAGTCCCCGCTGTTCCATAAGGTGTTTTTTTATCTGTTTTTATAATCAAATTCTACTGCTTGCGTTAGTTACTTGATGTGGAATAGATTTCCATGTAGTCATGGCTCTATGTAGTACTGTGTGCCTCCCATAGTCTGTTCTGGACTTGGGGACTGTGAAGAGACCTCTTGTGGCATGTCTTGTGGGGTATGCATAAGTGTCCGAGCTGTATGCCAGTAGTTTAAACAGACAGCTCGGTGCATTCAACATGTCAGTACCTCTCATAAATAAAAGTAGTGATGAAGTCAATCTCTCCTCCACTTTCAGCCATGAGAGATTGACATGCATATTATTAATATTAGCTCTCTGTGTACATCTAAGGGAAGTGCTGCCCTGTTCTGAGCCAATGGCAATTTTCCTAAGTCCTTTTTTGTGGCACCTGACCACACGACTGAACAGGAGTCAACGTGCGACAAAACTAGAGCCTGTAGGACCTGCCTTGTTGATAGTGTTGTTAAGAAGGCAGAGCATAAGTTTACAATCTAGTGTTACTCCAAGCAGTTTATTCTTCTCAACTTTCTCAATTTCCTCATTATTTATTACAAGATTTAGATGAGGTTTAGGGTTTAGTGAATGTTTTGTTCCAAATACAATGTTTTTAGTTGTATAAATATTTAGGCTTAACTTATTCCTTGCCTCCCACTGAAACTAACTGCAGCTCTTTGTTGAGTGTTGCAGTCATTTCAGTCGCTGTAGTAGCTGACGTCTATAGTGTTGAGTCATCCGCATACATAGAAACTCTGGCTTTACTAAGTCAGTGGCATGTCGTTAGTAAAGACGGGTGAGAAAAAAATCTATTTTATTAATTTTCAATTCAGAAACACACAAAACACAACAAAATGTGAAGTAAGTCAAGGGGTATGAATACTTTCTGAAAGCACTGTAAGTAGCAATAAACACAAACAACAAAAACCTATCTACCTTTAAGCTAATAAAAACCAGCCCCACAAATCATAAACCGTTTTCTCAGCGGCTGCTCAGCTAATGGGAATTTGAATTAGTTAAAATGCCAAAGCTCTTTTGAAATCACCTCTCTGCAATATTCATGGTTAAAAAAAGCTTCTTCGCTGAGAGGCATTTACATTATCATAATTCTTAAACTTAGCAGACATATGCTGGCTAATTTTGTCATCAGAGCCCAACTGGGTTACACACTTCAGGAGGTGGGAAGGAATGTTCCTCAACAGGACGTAATGATGTAGAGACTTTGGGGCCTGGGAGGGAGACAGTAGGGGGAGAAGACTGAATCTATACTGGGGGGGGTATGTTTGTGTGTGTATGCGTGCGTGTGTGTACGAAATGTATGACTGTCCTCAACCAATCTCTCATGATAATTCCTTGCTGGAGAGCATGTTTGTCATTGCCGGTACAGTGTGCTGCCCATTAATGCTAGTTTTGCAGAGCAGAGAAACCCACCTGCAAGAGGAGAGTTAAGTAGAGCAGAGCTGTGCATCTGTAATGCTAGCAAAATTAACAGGCCCCCAGGGGGGGCAATGCAACGTTGAAAGTACCTGCTGGACAGAATTGCTCTCTAGCTATGTCCCAAATGGCACCTATTCCCTACATACAATAAGTCCACTACTTCTGAGGGCTCTGGTCAAAAGCACTACAGTATGCAGGGAGTAAGGTTCCAGTTGGGACACAGCCTATCTCCTCTACAGTCCGCCCCAGCCGCTCCAGCTATTCAGAATGTCATTAACATAAAGGCAATTAAATGAGTTTTTAACCCTTATTGTTATTAATGAAGATAGGATGGAGGATGGAGCTAAACACACCAGACCACAGATGAAGCTAGTAGGGAATTATCAGGCTGAATCAGGGCCCCTGAAACAGGTTGAAGTAGTAAAACTGAAACATATGATTATTATTATGGGTTGTGTCCCAAATAACAACATATCCCTACTGTATGTAGTGCACTACTTTTGACCAGGCCCCATAAAGTAGTGCACTATATAGGCAATAGGGTGCCATTTGGAACACAGACATGGTCTGTTTTTAGCTGGGCCAGCAGACCCAAAGGGGGACAGATCAGAATAATTGAATCACCGGTTGTCATACCAGGAGGGTTAATTAACTGGGTTTTTACTGTGACTGGGTCCAAATTAATGGAACCCTATTCTCTATATAGTTCACTACTTTTGACCAGAGCCCTATTGGTCCTGGTCAAAAGTAGTGCACTACATAGGGGATAGGGTGTTATTTGGGACACATTCCATAATAAAAATTATGTTTCAGTGTTACTATTTCAATCTGTTTCAGATTCCCTGATTCAGCCTGATAATTACCTACCAGCTTCATCTGTGGTCTGGTGAATTCAGCTCCATCCTCCATCCTATCTTCATTGATGACAATAGTTCGCTACATAGGGAATAGGGTGCCATTTGGAATTCAGACACTGTCACTGCCTTGGCACTGTTATGGTGACCGTACAGCACCACTGCCTAGCGCCCGCCATCCTCTAACGGAAATAATGTGTTTTTTTTTCCCCCAGAGCTATCAAACTGTCACGGAGTTTATTAGTGTTTATACAACGGGTGGTTCTAATCCAGAATGCTGATTGTTTAAAACCGCATTGCAGCCAGTGTCTATTCCACAAGTTACCCACGGCTAAATCTATGATGTTAAAATGCCTATTTACTCTGTTCCATCTGACTGCACAATCCACAGTCTCATCAGCCCAGCCAGGCAATTTATAAACTTAACTTAATCTCCACTATGAAATCTAGACATTATCTCACATTTATTTTAGACTACCGTTTAGTTTTCAACAGCGCAGATTTGTATAAACTTTGCTGTCTGTCTCTCCGACATTTGCAACATTATTTCAATATTCAAATTCGATCTCCAGATGTGCCACAGTAATGAACGTGTCGGGACGAGACAGACAGGCAGGCAGCGTTTCTCAGCCAGTCGAAATCATGAATCACCTGGCATCATTTTTATGGATATATAATCAAAGAAATGTCAATTGAAACAATGTGAAACAAAAAAAAGTGTAGCTAGTTTGCAGTCTTTCCAGCTTCAGTATAAAGTGATTGTGTTAGCTGTGTTGTTGGCTAGCTCCTCTGAACAACAGTGTCCTGACGAGAGAACACATTTTCTATGTCAGGCGAAGTCAAATCTCATTAGCTCATTGTTATGGATGCATACAAATAAATGTCACTAGAAACCACTTAAACAAATGCAAATGCAGCTACTGTTGTTATTCTGACTTCACTGTTTGACGTGACTGTAAGTTAGCCATAAATGGCTAGCTAGCAAGCAAGGGATAAGAACGTTGCCAGCCAGTATGGCAAAAGAACATTTTAAATGAACGATTGGGTCGCATCCATAGATACAGAACAAAAAGACTGAACGACTGGGTTGCGTCTCTGGCAAACAAACCAATAGAACGAATGACCAGCCGGCTTGGGTAGCAACCCTAGATTTGGGCCGGGACTATATCTTGTGGAAAGATGAAATAGTATGAATAAATTCATCAAAATAACGTTTTTAATGAAAATATGTCAATCATTATTTTAATATGTTGGTAACCCATATAAAAGTGATAATGCCCTCGAAGCCGGTGTCTTTGTCTCGTGTCTAACAACACCCATGCCAGTATATCCTCCAAACACCGGCTTCTCTGATATTATCACTTAATTGAAACACCTCCACTGCTGAGAGTGATGATGCATAAGGCTGGGCGATATGGCAAAAATATCATATCACAATATTTTTTACATTTTTTTACAGTATGATGGAAATTGACGGTATTTTATGTTTTTGAATAATAACAATTCTAAATATAATTGATGAGTAGTGCATGACCCTAGGGTGTCTGCTAAATGATGTAAATGTAAATGTGGCAACACATACATTCTAAGTGTTTCTAAACGAGTTTTTCACCATTCTGACTGTTTTACACTTCAATCAAATTTCAACCGAAATGTGGAATATAGTGGGCACTTTGAATATAGTGTTGTTTGACATGACAAGGAAAGAAAAAGCCAGGGAGGGGTTACTGTGACAGTGTAGGAACCATAGTGTTCCATTATTTCATCAAGGACCTCAGCCACCCAGGCCACGGCCTGTTCACTCCGCTACCATCTAAAAGGCGGAGACAGTACAGGTGCATCAAAGTTGGGACAGTGTTATGGGAATTAAGTTATCAATGTTCTTAAACCGAATTTCAATTAAACTACTCAGTCTACCCCACCAGAGTGTGTAAGATTCTGGTTGAATGAAGCAGACGGATAGCCAGCCTAAAAGGGTCACAACGTTTATTTATGAGAGCTCTGAAATTCATACAATGCACACAGCCTTTTATATTACCACACACACACCCACACACACACAAATGAACTTACATCAGTAGAGAACTTCACCCCGCTTTAGGCAGCAGTATTTTTCCACAGTACCCAGACCACCTGTCTCCTTATCTTTTGCCAGTCTAGCCGTTTTCGGGCAGTTGTTCCCCTCCCTAGGGAGGCCCTGTTCCTGTTCCTCTCACAAGGTCGTCTTATCAACTATGCCCTGTTCATTTTGAAATAGTAACAGTGTCTTACTCACACACAGTATTGGAATATAGTTTTCAACCCATTATTATAGCCTTATAATTTCGAATACATTTCAACAGGTTATATGGCTTCTGAGTGAAATCATTTAGTCAAACCTTTAATCATATAATTTCCATTACAGACAGAGAGACTGATAAACAGCTTATCATCAGGCCATGAGACTGTTAAACAGTCACCACTGCCCCGTACCCTGCCCTGAAACGTGCTTCCCTGTTATTTGCCGGCTACCACCCAATAGTCTATCCTGCACCTTAGAGACAACTGCCCTATGTACAGTCATTGAACACTAACAATGTTTACATACTGTCTATTGTAGCTGGAAACGACTATTGTAGCTGGAAATGCAAAACACCAGTCTCAACATCAACAGTGGCGAGGCGACTCCGGGATGCTGGCCTTCTAGGCAGAGTCCCTCGGTCCAGTGTCTGTGTTCTTTTGCTCATCTTAATATTTTCTTTTTATTGGCCAGTCTGAGAAATTGCTTTTTCTTTGCAAATCTGCCTAGAAGGCCAGCATCCCGGAGTCGCCTCTTCACTGTTGACGTTGAGACTGGTGTTTTGCGGGTACTATTTAAGGATGCTGCAAATTGAGGACGTGAGGCGTCTGTTTCTCAAACTAGACACTCTAATGTACTTGTCCTCTTGCTCAGTTGTGCGCCGGGGCCTCCCACTCCTCTTTCTATTCTGGTTGGAGACAGTTTGCGCTGTTCTGTGAAGAGAGTAGTACACAGTATGAGATCTTCAGTTTCTTGGCAATTTCTCGCATGGAATAGCCTTCATTTCTCAGAACAAGAATAGATGGATGAGTTTCAGAAGAAAGTTCTTTGTTTCTGGCCATTTTGAGCCTGTAATCGAACCCACAAATGCTGATGCTCCAGATACTCAACTAGTCTAAAGAAGGCCAGTTTTATTGCTTCTTTAAGCAGAACAACAGTTTTCACCTGTGCTAACATAATTGCAAAAGGGTTTTCTAATGATCAATTAGCCTTTTAAAATGATAAACTTGGATTAGCTAACACAATGTGCCATTGGAACACAGGAGTGATGGTTGCTGATAATAGGCCTCTGTACGCCTATGTAGATATTCCATTAAAACAATCAGCTGTTTCCAGCTACAATAGTCATTTACAACATTAACAATGTCTACACTGTATTTCTGATCAATTTAATGTTATTTTAATGGACAAAAAAATTTGCTTTTCTTTCAAAAACAAGAACATTTCTAAGGGACCCCAAACTTTTGAACGGTGGTGTATCTTTGATGTAGCTAAAATACTCCTGCTTCGCCTATTTAGAATATACCGTTGCACAAACAACATGCTGATCTACTGTAGACCTTCACCAGCAATGGTTTCAGGCTATATTAGCTAACTAGCTAAGTTTTGTTATTAAGTACATTTAGCTAGCTAGCTACGTGCCTAGCTAGCCAGCTAACTAGCGATTAGGATTAGCGGCAAACACAATTTGCCGCTAATAATAATAACAAAAAGACAAACTAGCTGTTTGCAGACATTAAGATTCACAAACTAATAGTGCTATTAGAGAACACATCTGGATTTATATTAAGAAGCTAAGTGGAAAGCAGCATCATTGTCATCAACATCTGACCATGCAGACTGTCACTGCGAGTGAACGGCAACTGTCAAGTGGTTGTGACTTGTGGTAGAGGAAAAACTGCTCTCTTTGAGTGACATGGGGCTATGCTGGTTTTGTGTGGAAGGAGAGAGGCAGAGAGACAACTCAGTAGCAAACCGAGTAAACTATAAAAACGGACATTACATGTGGCAGAGTGGCATAACACATTTAACAAACCAAACATTGAAATACCGTTATACATGATAAAGTAAAAACCCAAACTGGTCCGTGTGTCACGTTCTGACCTGTAAAGGTGTTATTTGTTAGTGTTTAGTTTGGTCAGGACGTGGCAGGGGGTATTTGTTTTATGTGGTTCATGGTGGTTGTGTGTATGTTTCCATGTAGAGAGGGGTATTTGATTTATTAATCCAGGGTTTTGGTTATTGTTCTATGTTAGTTTATTTATATGTTCTGTCTAGTCATTTGTAGTTCTATGTTTAGTTAATTGGTGTTGGGGCCTTCAGTTGGAGGCAGCTGTCTATCGTTGCCTCTGATTGAAGGTCCTATAATTAGGGGTGTGTTTGTATTGTGGATTGTGGGTAGTTGTATTCTGTTTTGTGCTTGTCACCTGACAGAACTGTTAGTGCCGTTTCTGTTAGTTGTATACGTGTTTATTTTGTTTGTCCTTCTTATATATTAAAAAGAGAAGATGAGTATACACTTCCCTGTTGCGTCTTGGTCCTCCACACACGACACGCGTTACCCCGTGCATCAATACAGTATATATAAATACGGTGTACCGCCCATCCCTATTTCAGGGAGAAACATTGGTTCTAATTGTGGTAATTTGCAAGAGATGGGGAGCATGAAAGGAAATCCAGGTATTGCATTTAGTCTGTGGACATTGTGCATTTCCTCTCTTTATGGCCTGAATTAAGTCAAGAATGATGTATTGTCACTTCCTATTTTATATACATTCAGCTAGATTCAATAGTCTTTCTTAAATCATTGTGTATTGGCCACAATTTGTATGCACATTTAATGGAGGAAAAAAAATATTAGATATTTGCAGTCATATGAATGATTTGCTTTATATGGACATCCCTTATTGGGATAGAATAATACAGAATAAGAAGAGCCCACCATTTAAACAAACAAAGCTCATCATCATGACATTGCCTTTTCTTCCTTTCTTCTCCCTTTTTCATGATGTTACAGCATGTGTGTAAACACGTGGTTGACAGAAGTTAGTTATTAATTAAACATGAGACAGACAAACAACAGAAATAACACAGTGAAGGAGTGAATCCCCTGAGAGGGCTCTAAACAAACCAGGTATCAGCACAGCGGCGGGGTAGCAAGTGTGTGTGTTTGTGGGAGTGTGGAGTAGAGAGTCCTTCCCAGGAGCTCTGTCCCAGCCTGGCTAATGAGCTGTCTGCAGACCTGGGTACACAGTGACAACGACCTCTGACCTCCACCCTCACCGTCTGGGGAACACAGGCAGACATAGGAGGGGATGGAGGAGGAGAAACCTGGTGGTGAGGAAGCAAGAGGTTGTTGTTTTGTTCTGAGAACAGTGGTGGTGTCTTATTGGTCTGACGTTGTTGTTTTTTGCAACATGACAGTGTGCGATTTGTCACACACTTCTTACATTTTTGTGAATCTAATAGTGTAGCATGTCTTTGTTGAAAAAGAGGCCTTCTGACCTCAATAGGACAACCTGGTAAAATAAAGGTAAAATACAAAGAATGTATCCTTACCTCATACATAGTGTTGATGTGGAATTTTACTGCATTTGGTTTTACTGTATTTGAGAGATAATGTAAGGTGTACACTGAAGAACAAAATAAGCCGGTTTCTTATTAGACGATTCTCCTTCTCACATCTCTATGTGTGGCTTTCAAATTGAAAAACATGAAGTGTGATATTTCACAGCTCCCCGGACCACTAACTAAGCTGTCAAATTGGTAAACTGTCTCAGCTTCGTCTCGTCCAACAAACAATCTGCAAATGAGCTACAAGCAATTTAATGTGATTACACAGGCAAATGGATACACTTTCCTTTTTTAACACCCTGTCTTTGACAATGTGAAGGAAAAACAAATTATCCCTCAATGTCCTCATCTCACTCCTTTGTCCTAAGGATTATTCCTGAGTCTGAATATTGAGTATTACCTGGCTATTAGATGAAAAAAAAACAGTCAACAATCAAAAACTGATCTCTTCATTATGGTTGTCTGTGATGGTCACAAAAGAGGTTGGTGGGGCTGAGCCCTCAATATCCTGACCTTACTCATTGTCCAAATAGTTATAATTATTGAATGTTAACCAATAGAAAGATGACAGGGGTCAAAAATCAGAAAGTGATGTCTTCATTATGTCTGTCTGCAATCACAAAAGGGGGGTAGTGGGGGCAAGTCAAAAAGAGACACTGACAGTGTGTGTCTGTGTGTGTGCACGCTTGTGTGTTTGTGTGTATGTGTGCATGTGTTAATGCGTCTGTGTGCCTGTGTGTGCAAATGTGTGTGTGTGTGTGTGTGTGTGTGTGTGTGTGTGTGTGTGTGTGTGTGTGTGTGTGTGTGTGTGTGTGTGTGCTATTGACAGTGGCTAAATCTGTCTGGATGAAGGTCAACAGTAGTGAAGAGTTTCTCTGACCCTACGACCTCAGAGGTCCAGTTTGACATCTCTATCTACAGCCTGCTGTGCCCATGACAAAGGCACTAGTGACAGACAGAAAGGGAGCGAAAGAGGGGATAGGGGATTCTGGAGTGGTAACATCTTCATCATCAAATCAAATTATGTGTTTTGAATAACCTCCTGGGTTCATTAATATATTTCTGTAATAAGCACTGCAATAACTTCTGCATCTCTAGCAATAGATGTGTTATCTGTCCATTCGTGCCCTATTGGCTAAAGTAAGATCTTCGACATGCTATGTGTACCTTGAAGTGCTGCTGAATAACTGTGATAATGCTAATATGAGGTCTCCTTTAATGGCGCCTCAATCTTTCTTTGTGTTCGATTTGATCAGTTTCTTATTAGACAAAACAGTTTCCTACCCTGTTTGTAAGCTTTTAAATGATCAACTGTTTATATTTTCCTGTGATGAAGACATGGACGTCTCATGGTATGGTGGAGTATGAAAAATAGGTCAACTTTGAGTACCTTTATCTCAGCAATATTTAGGCATTCAGGTCCAAAATGTCAATTTCTGAGCACTTCTACAATGGTCAAATATGTATGGAAAGTTTCCTTCACATGAAAAGGGGTGCTGTCAAAAAGTGATTGCATAAAAAATGATTACCCGAAAACGTTTCAGATTTGGAGCATTTTCTTCTATGTTGTACCTACTGAACATGACCCAGAACACATTTCCATTTGGGTTGGGCCGTTGGTTGGGCTCCTGTGGCCGTTGGTTGGGCTCCTGATGTCTCAATTGAATGTCTCAACGTCTCGGACATCCTTACATTCATACACAGATGTGGAAGGCAATTTCAGGTGAAGGGCCATCTCTGGAGAAGCACTTATCTCGGGCCCTGAACTCAGCATTTGGGATGGAGGGATGAAGGGGGCATTCTGAGAGAGGGGAGCCTGGTGGGGAGGAAGGGAGGGAGGGAGAGAGGTAGTACTCTGGCGCTCACAGGCCCCATAGGCCCCAGATCCAGCCAGGGCAGAACAAGTCCCCAGCCTGCACAGCAGTGACATTGAGGATATTTAAAGACATGGACTGCTTCCCCCACTGGGAATCTCAAGACACTGGGCTCTCATATAATAGCAGGGAAATACATGATGTTAGTATCAGTGGAGGTTCCTCAGAGGAGGAGGAGGAGGAGGACCATCCTCTTCAGTGAATTTCATAAAAATAAAAATAGTGACACATTTAAAAAGTTATCCTTTTAGAGAAAACTATAAAAAATATATTCACATGTTACCAAATAATTGATTAAAACGAACTGTTTTGCAATGAAGATATATAGGTCTACAATGAAGGTCTACAGCACTCTGTAGGGTAGCACCATGGTGAGCCGGAGGACAGCTAGCTTCCATCCTCCTCTGGGTACATTGAGTTCAATACAAAACCTAGGAGGCTCATAGTTCTCACCCCCTTCTATAGACTTACACAGTAATTATGACAACTTCCAGAGGACATCCTCCAACCTATCAGAGCTCTTGCAGCATGAACTGACATGTTGTCCACCCAATCAAAGGATCACAGAATTAATCTAGTACTGAAAGTATAAGCTATAGCTAGCTAGCACTGCAGTGCATAAAATGTGGTGAGTAGTTCACTCAAAGAGAGAGAAAGACAATAGTTGAACAGTTTTGAAATGATTCATTTGTATTAAAAAAATTAAGGAGGAGTGAGATGGAGAGAGATATTTCTTCATTTTTTTCACTCTTACTTACTCAGGAGAGCAAATGCAGCTAGCTAGTTTAGCCTACTCAAACATCTGGCTCAAACAGAGGGATGTTACTGTATGTTAGCTAGCTGGTTATGACTATCAACAACTGGAACTCTTTCAATTCAAGGTAAGCTTTTGGTTTTACTAATTTATTGCCACCGGGGCCCACCGGTGTAATCGTTAAACTGCTTACTGACTGTACACTGTACTGCATGATTGTAGTGGGTTTACTATCGCGTTAGTCAACATAGCTAATATAACTATGACGTTACTTTAGCTAATATGGTGACAACGATGTACGCTGTGTTTAGCAGTTATGATATGAAGTTTTTTTTACTTGTCACAGACAGCTGATGTGTTGTTCATTGAAGTCCAGGAAAAGGTGAGAAAAGGAGTGCATGTAGATGCGAGAAGGAATACAACGAGCTGTTTGTATGTGGCTATGAAAGAGAACTGTTTGCATGTAATTAGGGGTGTATTCATCCCGCAGACTCTGTTGAAAAACGTTCCTTAAGTGTAAGCAAACGAAATGAAACGGGGATAAACATACCAAAATTTGTCCAATAGAAACTCTTGTTGGCAACTGTTGGACTAATAATTACACCCTAGATCAGCTAGATACAGGCAAGAGTATGCCTGGCAAGAATAGGCGGTATTGAATGTCACTGTCTGTCCATGTGTCACTGTCTGTCACCTCAAATCTTTCTCTCGACCTGTGTGCAAATACAGGTCGATGATGTACCAAGTGCTTTGGTACAAATTGTAGCAACCTCATGATGAGTATAGGGAAAATTGGAGTACCACTTGCCATGCGGTAGCAGAAAGAGCAGTCTTCGACTTGGGTGACTGGAGACTTTAACAATTTTATGGGCCTTCCTCTGACTCTGCCTAGTATATAGGTCCCAGTGATGTACTGGGTTGTACACACTACCCTCTGTAGCGCCTTATGGTCAGATGCTGAGCAGTTGCCGTACCAGGCAGTGATGCAACCGGTCAGGATGCTCTCAATGGTGCAGCTGTAGAACTTTTTGAGGATCTGGGGACCCATGCCAAATATTTTCAGTCTCCTGACAGGGTGTGCTCTCTTCACAACTGTCTTGGTGTGTTTGGACCATGATAGTTCGTTGGTGATGTGGACACCAAGGAAATTAAAACCCTCAACCCGCTCCGCTTCAGCCCCATCGATGTTAATTGGGGCCTGTTCGGAACTCCTTTTCCTATAGTCCACGATCAGCTCCTTAGTCTTGCTCAAATTGAGGGAGAGGTTGTTGTCCTGGCACCACACTGCCTGGTCTCTGACCTTCTCCCTATAGGTCTCATTGTTGTTGGTGATCTAGCCTACCACTGTTGTGTTGTCAGCAAACCCCTGAGGGGCCCCTGTGTTGAGGATCAGCGTGGCAGATGTGCTGTTGCCTACCCTTACCACCTGGGGGCGGCCCGTCAGGAAGTCCAGGATACAGTTGCAGAGGGAGGTGTTTAGTTCCAAGGTCCTTAGCTTAGTGATGAGCTTTGTGGGCACTATGGTGTTGAATGCTGAGCTGTAGTCAATGAGCAACGTTGTCACATAGGTATTCCTTTTGTCCAGGTGGGAAAGGGCAGTGTGGAGAGCGATTGAGAATGCGTCAACTTTGGATCTGTTGGGGCGGTATGCAAATTGGAGTAGGTCTAGGGTTTCCAGCATGATGGTGTTGATGTGAGCCATGACCAGCCTTTCAAAGCACTTCATGGCTACCAACGTGAGTGCTACAGGGCGGTAATAATTTAGGCAAGTTACCTTCGCTTTCTTGGGCACAGGGACTATGGTGGGCTGTTTGAAACATGTAGGTATTACAGACTCAGGGAGAGGTTGAAAATGTCAGTGAAGACACTTGCCAGTTGGTCCGCGCATGCTTTGAGTACACGTCCTGCTAATCATCTTTGTGAATGTTGACCTATTTAAAGGTCTTGCTCACATCGACTATGGAGAGCGTGATCACACAGTCATCTGGAACAGCTGGTGCTCTCATGCATGCTTCAGTGTTACTAGCCTCGAAGCAAGCATAAAAGGCATTCAGCTCATCTGGTAGGCTCGCGTCACTGGGCAGCTTGTGTCTGGGTTTCCCTTTGTAGGGTGAGGGACAGCTTTGGATGCGTCTCTGTGTGTGGAGTAAAGGTGGTCTAGAGTTTTTTTTACCTCTGGATGCACATGTGACATGCTGGTAGAAATGAGGTAAAACGGATTTAAGTTTGCCTGCATTAAGGTCCCCGGCCACTAGGAGAGCTGCTTCTGGATGAGCATGTTCTTGTTTGTTTATGGCCTTACAGCTCGTTGAGTTCGGTCTTAGTGCCAGCATCGGTTTGTGGTGGTAAATAGACGGCTACAAATAATATAGATGAGAACTCTCTTGGTAGATAGTGTGGTCTACAGCTTATCATAAGGTATTGTACCTCAGGCCAGCAATACGTCTAGACTTTTTTAATATTAGACATCAGCTGTTATTGACAAATAGACACACACCCCTGCAGTTATTGACAAATAGACACACACCGTCATACCAGACGTAGCTGCTCTGTCCTGCCGATGCACCGAGAAGCCAGCCAGCTCTATATATCCGTGTTGTCGTTCAGTCACGCTTCGGTGAAACATAAGATATTACAGTTTTTAATGCCCCTGTCTTGACAAAGCAATATATCCTCCGCATCGGACTCATTAAATAAAAAATCTTTGTCCAGTTCGAGATAAGTCATCTCTGTTCTGATGTCCAGAAGCTCGTTTTGGTCATAAGAGATGGTAGCAGCAACATTATGTACAAAATTAGTTACAAACAATGCGAAATAAACAAACAAAATAGCACAGTTGGTTAGGAGCCTGTAAAACAGCAGCCATCTCCTCCTGAGCCATTATAGATGGCGCCAGAACACTCCTGTGAGCTAGCTACTTGCCTGTCTGTTTCTGAGTAGCATTTCAGGTAGCCAACCAGAGCCACTGATTCAATCAACTAGTTAGCTACCCTTCTGCGTTTTGGCAGTGTTACAGGTAGCTAGTGAACAACCCTCCTCGAGCTATGCTACTGTAGCTACCTGTCAGCGTTTCCATTAGGACGAGTTACCAGGATCATTTTAATTTACCGGCCATTTGAGAAATTTACCTGACCCATATCCATTGGGTGCATAACCCATTAGGGTGTCCACCCAGGGTGCTCAGAATGACAAAGATCACATTTTGATTAAGGTGATGCATCTTAACAGAACATTCAACTCATGTAATGAAGCAGCCAATAAAACATCATTTTCTAAACAGTGCACTTGGGAAAACACCATTCTAAACAGCGCACATGATAGAGGTTCCATATGTGACAGAGATTAAAATCTCTGTAAGAAACTTAGAATGAGGGCAAATCTAAAGATGCAACAACTAGGATGGGTTGCTAATATGACTAGGATTGTGCCTTTGGCATCTGGACAACGAAAGAAAGTTTATATGAAAACCAATTGAACATGAGAGAAATGGCATAGTGGTGGATCCAATAGGGAAGTAAATGGAAATACATTTTCCCAAGTTATGTAATTACTCCTGTCTATACAGAAATAAATAAAATCGTTCAAAATACACCAGAAAGCATGACTTAGCCACAGAGGAATCAAATATCATTAGCTTCTTAAATAGTTCTGCTGTGGATTGTTACAAATCACAAGCTAGTAGGCCTATGCGTATTTGGGAAGCCCGCAATTTTGGCAGTGCCCTGAGCAATATGCCTAGCTAATTATTGAGTTGCGGCTGTCAGTGAAAAACATAGAAAATATATGTGAGGATAATGTGTCTTGAGTATAATTTCAAATGTTGAGACAAGAAGGGTGTGTGGCAAAGATATAGGTAACTAACTCTCCAGAATGGCTCAGCTGTCATTATTTCATTGTGTGAATTGTTTGCCCTTTGATTTTTGATTTTGACCAATTCCCCATTACATGTGTCACCAGTAGTAAATGTATTGTTAATCCCCATAATTTGGTTACATTCATTTCTGTTAATGCATGTATTTTTTTAACAGTCATTTACCGTTCTCATTCTTGGAGTGGAAACGTTGCTTACAGGGTCCACAACCTGCTACACTTGTGAGAAACATGTTTTGGTTTATTTCATAACCATCATTTATAAAGAGATTTGTCCATTTTTTGTGTTGTATTTTGTTTGGAGTGCTCCATGTGGCAAACGCGCATGTGTCTGGTTTCTATGTCCTGATAATGTCGAGGGAGCGTGCGAGCCTGACAAATCCTCAGTGTGAAAGAGCAATGGACGTTATAGGCCTATTTCTGCATTGGCCTATAGGCTGAGTTGCATGCGCTCATTTCTTTAGCCACTAATCCATAGGATCACGGTGTATGAGTGTGTCCATTATGGCAGAGGCTGGTGAGCTCGCATTAGTTGACTTTTTAAGATTTTTTTTATTAATTAACCATGTGACAATAATTTTGACAAATTAAAACATTATTTTTGAAATGAAACTGTTCCACAAAAATGCTCATATGAAAATCATAACTGGCACGCAGAATGGTAGAAATGGTAGGATAAATTGTAAGCTTTCCCCAAACTTGAAACTCGCGCGCCACCTATGAAGTCTTCATAAAATAATTGCCTCCTTATTTCCATGGTCGGCTTTTGCCAATAGGCTATTTTGAAGCAAGTAATATGAAATAAAACATTCAGGTTTCAAACAATGAAGTATTTTTTTTTTAAACGCATAGTGCCTCCAGCTCACATTGTAAAGTGGTGGGTGACTTGCTGGTAGCCTGTCGCCTGCACTTGAATTGTGAATGGGAGGCTGCTTCAATTACCTGGTGAAAAATAAAAATAGTAGCTCTTTTCAATCATGCACCAAAACTGTTTTTAACACGCAATTGTATTTACAATTGTTGTGCAATGAATGGGCTTGTAAAAGTTTTACCATCTGAGGAGCTGCAGCTGTGATAATTGTGCTGGATATATAAGATACATGATGACTAATGAAAATACACACAGGCCAATTCAATTCCACAGAATTATGCAAATTAACCTACAGACCAATAAGAATGATGGTCAAATGTATTTCCATCGACTGGAATTTGCATTATTTTGCAATGGAATTTTTTCCCTCCCTGTCATTTTGACTGCAACAGTTTTATTTATTGGCTTTTACATTTTTTTTATCCTCCAAAAGGCGGCAATTGCCCTGCTACCTGTCTGTTTAAGGGCAACATTTCATTAGCTGCAGTGAGCTAGCTACATGCTAGTCTACCGTCTATTTTTGGGCGGCATTTCAGCTAGCCAACCGTCCTACCTGTCTGTTTCTGGGCAACGTTTCAGCTAGCCAATCCTGGCCACTGACCATTCCAGGGTCTAAGGAGCTAAGATAATCACCACAGTGACTGTGTTTACACAGTGGGGTCTACATGACAGCACTCTGCATGTGAGAACAGGCCAGCATCAATCAATCCGCCACTACCATCCTGCCAGCACCAGTCATTAACCACCAGTCTGCCACCACACAGCCTGACAGGACAGGACCAGCCACCGCTCAGAACTGATTACCAGCCTAGTCCTTTACATCATTAGCCTGCTATCCTCACCCTCTGTCCTTTCCCTCTGGTGGTTGTCAAGCTGACCACAGAGCCTTGGAAAACCGCCGCTGAAATGTTGAAATGTCTTGGCCAACCTAACCGAGGATCGGAGGAGGAGAGAGGAGATACCATCGCCGGCAGCCACACAAATACCAACCAACCACACAACTTAACACTGCTAGCCCCCCAAGGCGTTTGTGGAGAGAACTGGAACAAAAGACTGCAGCCCTGGCTGTCCTAACGGGAAAGGTCAATCTGGGAACATGTGATTGAGTTAATTGAAATCAACATCCATGATGGTACAGGCAAGGGCACTTGGCAAGGCGCCTTACGCCGACATCCGGCTCTGCGCTCCACTGCAGCCTGCCTGCCCTCAGCTCTGGGCTCTACTCGCTCGGTCTGCCAGCGGTCAGAGAGCAGAGCATGCCGGGAGGACGGAGCGTGGCCTATATGCCTGTCAAGATATTATAGAGCTGATGGGTTTAGGGATGAGGATAGGAGAAACTAAAGGTTGTGTCTGAAATGGCACCCTATTCCCCATATAGTGCACTACTTTTGACCAGAGCCCCTGGGGAATAGGGTGCCATTTGTGACACAGCCTGTCTCTCTATAGCGTCATTAATTCCCTGTGTGGCCTGCGTCCTTGCTTCTTTACTAGGACATTGAAGATCTTGAATGGGGGGAGCCCTCAGTCTACTGTACCACACCCCCCAGCCTGGTAGGGACTGGAGTGGATGGGTGATGGGTCTACTATACCGGGTGGTAGATAAAGGCTAGCTACCACCTCCTCCCAGGCTGTCCATGGGCTAATGTCAGCAGCGGCTTAACCACATGGCCATGCCAGCCCCCACCACACACACACACACCACAGAGACCCCAGGGGAGCATCACACATTAACGCTACGCTAATTAGCCAAGGAACTGACCACCCAATTACTCGCGGTTCAGTCAACATTCAGAGGTTGAAGCGGACCCTGATGCTGCACGACACACGTAGGAAACAATCTAAATATTATACAAATGAGAGTTGTACCACGGGTGTCACACATACACTGGCAGTGAGTACAGGCATATGGTACTGTACTCACAAATATCATAAAGACTTATGTAAGTTGAGCGAACACATCAACAGGATGCGTTTTGACGATATTCAAGCTCCTGTACACGTACTGCAATGTGAGTAATGTTAGATAACCTGTCAGAGACAATTGAAAGGCACCATCAATGTTAAACAGACAAGTCCATAGCAATGCATAGCTTGCTCATTTCCAGACTGCTATTTCAACTCTTTAACATAAATAGGGGATTCAATTATACATTAGTCACACAACAAATTACTCATCTGCCAGCAGTAGCCTCGTGATTATAACAAGACACATTCATTTCCTGAATCGTCATGCATAATATATCTTAAATCCATTAAACATTGAAACAGAACAATCCTCTGGTTATGACTTTAGAGTGTCATGAAATAAATACATATTTACATAATAATTACAGGGTGTGTCTTTTTCCATAAGCATTGTTACAGAATATACAAGCAGTGATGAGCAGTAATGATGATGTTTTTATACTGCTTATATACTGCTTTTTACTATGTATTTGCCATCCACCTTACATACAACCATGGGAGTCATTAGCAGAAGCCTGAGGTGTAGATTTAATTACATATAAAATCCTACGAGTTATACCTCCAGCCCAATTAGCACAGGGCTGCTTAGTAGAGCACAGCAGTAGACTTGTGACCAGAAGGTTGTGTTCCCAGGTGGGCCTGTGCTGTGTATCCAAGGTCCTTAACCTGAATTACCTCCGTAAACATTCAGCAGGAACACACAGGCTGCGTCCAAAATAGCACCATATTTGAACAGGCCCCATAGGGCTGTGGTCAAAAGTAGTGCAGTATATAGCGAATAGGGTGTGATATGGGACAGAGCCACAGATCTGGGACGTACAGCGGTGACAAACTCTTCATATGGCTTTAATTGACTTTCATATGGGCTTTAATGGTTTAATTGAGGGGCAACATGTCTGGGTATCTGCTGTTTTGTAGCATAAGGAAAGTTATCTGCTGATTTGACATAAGAAAAGTTTCACTGTTTTCCACAAAAAGAAAACCAGTAAAATGTGTTTTACAATGTATAATACAGTGCATTCGAAGTATTCAGACCCCTTGACTTTTTCCACATTTTGTTACATTACAGCCTTATTCTAAAATGTATTAAATAGTTTTTTTCCCTCATCGATCTACACACAATAACCCATAATGACAAAGCAAAACCAAGTTTTAAGATTTTTTTAATAAAATAATAATGAAAAAAAATCACATTTACATAAGTATTCAGACCCATTACTCAGTACTTTGTTGAAGCACGTTTGGCAGCATTTACAGCCTCGAGTTTTCTTGGGCATGACGCACACCTGTATTTGGGTTTTTGCCTTTTGCTCTGACATGCACTATAGACAGGTGTATGCCTTTTCAAATCATGTCCATTCAATTGAATTTACCACAAGTGGACTTCAATAAAGTTGTAGAAACATCTCAAGGATGATCAATTGAGACAGGATGCACGTGAGCTCAATTTCGAGTCTCATAGCAAAGGGTCTGAATACTTATGTAAATATTTTTTTGTTTTTTTTGCAAACATTTCTAAAAACCTGTTTTTGCTTTGTCATTATGGGGTATTGTGAGTAAATTGTTGAGGATTTTTTTTAAATTAATCCATTTTAGAATAAGGCTGTAATGAAACAAAATGTGGAAAAAGTCAAGGGACCTGAATACTTTCCGAATGCACTGCAAGTAACTTTGTCACTCAGGAACGTTCAATGTCATCTTGGAAAGCAACTCCAGTGTATATTTGGCCTTGTGTTTTAGGTTATTGTCCTGCTGAAAGGTGAATTTGTCTCCCAGTGTCTGTTGAAAAGCAGACTGAAGCACATTTTCCTCTGGGATTTTGCCTGTGCTTAGCTCTATTCTGTTTATTTTTATCCCCCAAAAAACTCTGTAGTCCTTGCCGATGACAAGCATACCCATAACATGATGTAGCCGCCACTATGCTTGAAGAGTGGTGCTCAGTGGTGCTCAGCTCAATTCCACTTTGACATTATGGGGTATTGTGTGTAGGCCAGTGACACATCTCAGTTTAATCCATTTTAAATTCAGGCTATAACACAAAAAAGAGAGGAAAAAGTAAAGGAGTGTGAATACTTTCTGAAGGCACTGTATATTACAAGTAGTTGAAGTAGTAGGCTAATCATAGTTCTGTATCTGTAAATCACCAAACCCGAAGTTAAAATATTGCTTCTCTTTTGTCTTGTCATGATCTACATTTTCACATAAGACTTACTGCAGTCATCATATTTGTATTCCTCTCACACTGTGCTGATCATCTGCAACCATCTGCATAGTTTTATAGCCAGTGATCATAGAGCTCTTCAGAGACCCTGTCAAGATGCTTTACAGTGCTGTTAAAGCCTGCTTCTGTCCTGTGACACTACCCGTATCATAAAAAATGGCACATTGAGACTTAATGATATTTTATTTATTTATTTATTTCCCCTTTATTTAACCAGGTAGGCCAGCTGAGAACAAGTTCTCATTTGCAACTGCGACCTGGCCAAGAATAAAGCAAAGCAGTTCGACACATACAACGATACAGAGTTACACATGGAATAAACAAACATACAGTCAATAATACAGTAGAAGAAAATATATATACAGTGTGTGCAAATGAGGTAAGATAAGGGAGGTAAGGCAATAAATAGGCCATAGTGGCGAAATAATTACATTATAACAATTAAACACTGGAGTGATTGATGTGCAGAAGATGAATGCAGAAGATATCTCCTCTCCTCTCTCCTTGTCCCCTCTCCTCTTCTCCTCTTCTCCTCTTCTCCTTTTCCCATCTCTCCTTTCCCTCTCCTCTGTCTCTCCCCTCTTTTCTACTCTACTCTCCCCTCCTCTCCTCTGTTACTCTCCTCTCCTTCTCCCTCTCCTCTCCCTGTACAAGTCTGGATGAAGCGTTTCAGAACATATCTCTTCTACACAGAGATGCCTCATGAAAAATCGGACCAGAACTTTGCAGAGCAGTGTACCACCCTACTGCCACTGAGGCAAAGTGTATCTTAAAAGTTCCCTATCTTTCTGACAAACACAGTGATGTTGGACTGTTTATGTTTAGCTAAATCTTTTTAGTATGAAAAGAGAAATCAATATTGTGTTGTACTGCTCACTAATATAACAATGTAACTATAATTAAGCAATAAGGCCAGAGGGGGTGTGGTATATGGCCAATATACCACAGCTAAGAGCTGTTCTGGATACAGCCCTTAGGCGTGGTCTATTGGCCGTATACCACACCCTCCCGAGGTGTCTTCTTGCTATTATAAACTGGTTACCAACGAAGAGTAAAAATACATTTTTTGTCATACCCCTGGTATACGGTCTGATATACCACGGCTTTCAGCCAATCAGCATTCAGGGCTCGAACCACCCAGTTTATAATCTACAATATAACATATTTGTCAATGAATACTGTAACTACATTGTCTATAGTCTACTGAATATGTGTAGTATGCGCAGTCTGACGTACGCTGTGTAATATATCAGGAAATATCAATGAACCTACAGTAGTCGCCTTGGAACAAGGCACATAATCTAAGGCAACATTTACCCTTGGATTGTGTGATATATCGGTAGGATACCTCTTTCGGGTCCAACGGTATAAAAACATGAAATTAAACTTCTTTAAATAATGACTTTCCAAGTGTATTAATCCCCAAATCTACTTCCTTTTAAGGTGTTCCCAGGTGACAATACTTAGCATATTGTTGTGAATAACATCCGTTCATGTGACGGGGAGAACCTCGCATTGGACCCTTTGGCTATGTAAAACAGACTCTTTAGTGTGCATCATATAGCTGCAGGTTATCACTGCGGTATTCTTAAAGGAATTTGTGACAAGTGCATAGAAGGGTGGGGTGTAGCATGGCAGTGGAGGGTTGAAAGAAAGAGGCGGGTGGGGGACGACGACGACATCACTAGGGACTGCCCTATTGATTTCACAAATGCATTCTAAAAGGTCCTAAGATTAACTTCAGAAAGACAGTAGGACTTGTGTGTGACTTTGAACTCCTGCAGAGCAGTACAGCGGGGATGCTACCTCCTCTAACTAACAAGATGGAGGCGCTGTGGACTGGGTTAAGAGGGCCTTAAGGAGGCACAGTGCTGGATGGAGAGAGGGTAAAAGGTTACAGGGATACAGTATGCTGGCCTGTCTATGTCAGCCTCCTTAAGAGTAGAGAAGAAGAGGGCCCTCCGCGGGCCACAACCACTAATAGGTTGGGAGGACGCTCGTAAAAAGCACTCAGCACCAATTTGCATGCGAAAATATAAAAGAAAGAAAGTGCCAATGGCACAGTCTTATAACAAGACAACAGAGGAGGGGAAGGAGGGGGCAGGGCCGGAGAGAGGGAGTCAGCGAGAGACATCACGGAGAAGGAAATAAAAATGTGGCAAAATTAAAAAGTGTGCCTATAGGTATGAGGCTAATTAGTTCAGTTTGTGTCTGTACGAGAAAGGGAAAGCAAGGCAGAAGAGAATGCTTAGATTCAATATTCCCCAAAGATTGTCTTCAAAGCTAAAAACGGGGATATTAAATGCATCAGAAATGATAATAATGCGGGAAGCATCTGACACTGCTGGCAGTTTCCTGTTCTTTCTCCCTCCCTCTCTCTCTCCCCCCTCTCTTTCCTTCTCCATCTCTCTCTCTTTCTCCCGCTCTCTCCCCTCTCTTTTTCTCTCTCTCTCCTTTCTCTCACTGCCTTTCTTCCTTTCCCTTCCTCTCTCCTCTGAGTGGGCCTGCTGTGTGCTGTAATATTCACGCTGAAGAGGAAACGCCTTAATATAGATGAACCTGCCTACAGTTGCCTAATTACTGTTATCATCATCTTAACTATGTTGCACACTGCTTACTGTACATTCAGTATCTCAACGGAGCAGCAACAACGAAATTAATGAAATAAAATGAAAACACACCATAAGGTAAATCCATGTGAATTCAATAGTTTTTGACAGTATCCCTTTTGATTTAAACAAAACTTTTCATACATGGAAGAAGTGGTCAGAAAGTGACTTTTTGGACCTGAACGCAAAACATTCAGGCAATAAAGGTGCTGAAAGTTGACCATTTTGCATACCCCACCATATCCATGTCTTCATGACTGGAAAAGATAAACAGTTGAGTTTGATATCATTTAAAATCTTACAAACAGGGTTGTCAAACTATTGATTTAAAATGGATTTACGCCATTTACTTAACAATTCCAACTATACTTCTAATCTCACACTAAATACATTCCAACTACAGTAGCCTGTATACTGCACATACTATACTGTGAGAAGAATGTGACAAAACGTATGTGCCTGACATATTCGGTTTTTCAAAAGTAAAGTTATAAAACCTAAATGTTTGTTGTTACTGTAGTTCCGCCGTGAGCCCTGGTTCCCATTGGAAAGAGAGAGGGGCAGGATGGGACATCTCTCTCATTTATAACACGCACCGGGCCGATCAAGCCCTGGAGAACTCTTAATACAAACATCTGCAGCCTCTTCACTAACACACACACACACACACACACACACACACACACCACACACACACACACACACACACACACACACACACACACACACAACTATTAATAATTAAACTTCAGAACCAACACTTTCAGCAAGGTCCATGCAGTCTGGAACAGGACAGGTCCGCTGCGGGACACCACCACACACTGACGACGTGATTTACAGCAACAGACGATGTGTCTTTTAAAGAACACATAGTCCAGGACACACCAGACAGGCAAATTCATCTCAAGTTTAATTACACTGGTCACTACCCCCACTTAACACTTTATCACCAGCAGCACTACTGTAGCATGTAATTGAATGGACTCAAGGTCTGCGTCCGAAATGGCACACTGTCCCCTATATAAGTAAGTACTGCACTATAGGGAATAGGGTGCCATTTGAGACGCAAACAAGGAGTGTGGATTACCTAAACCTGCTGGCTAGAGCAATAGCAGTAGCCAACGCTCTTGTAATAACGGGGATATTTCAAGAACAATAATACACAGGATAATTATCCATATACAAATGCAGGATCTTAATTTGTTGCTGAGAATTTTCCTGCAAAGCAGGAAATGCAAACTTGTAGTTTATTCAAGGTTTAAAATGGCTTGTAAAGTTTGTAATTTCCACTTTAAAATGTCAGACTTGATTTGCCCTAACGAAAAATGTGTCAACCCCTAAAAACAATGTCCATTGATGATAATTCACATTTCCTGTTCGTGCAGGATTATTTTCCTGCTGTAGCAAACTGGCTCAAATTAAGATCCTACATCTGTATACCTTTTTCATCGATCTCTTTAAAAAAAAGTGTTTTAAAATCATGCTTTGTCTACATCTAATCCTTTGTCTGTTTCCCAATATAAATTATCACTCGATTGTGAGAGCATTAGTATCACTTTCATTAAGAGGACACTAATTACACTGTAACCACGTCATTAATTACCATATCATTACCATGATCGCTCAGGGTTTTGTGTGTTCATTCCCTCCCTGTTGGAGGGAGGAGCTGCCTGTTATCTCTGTTAGTCTCATAATGACAGGACAAGAAGAGTATTCCCTTCCTGCAAGGCAATCCAGGGCAGTGTCTCAAATGGTTCCCTATTCCCTTAAGTGTTTTGGTCAAAAGTAGTGCACTATATAAGGAACAGGGTGCTATTTGGGATCCAGTCCTCAACCATCTAGGACCAATTCACCATGACAATAGAGGCAGAGAATTACCATGGAGGTTCCCTGCTCCTGGCTCTTTAGGCTGCTTCTTCCATCCAGCCAGGCAGCAGCTTGTTTACAGTATTCAAGGGGAGCTGGGTGAAGGTTGACCCAGGCTGCTGACAACCTTGAGCAGGTCAGTCTCTGACTCCAGGCCTGTCCCATATGACGCCTCCGTCCAGTTGTGGATCTTAGAGGGCTAAAGGGTCAGCTCCATTTTTACACCATCAAGCCCCCCTTGTCTCGATCCTCACTCTGCCAGATACACTTACCGGCTCTCCCTCTCCTTCCCTTCCTCTCTCTCTCCCGACTTGTCTCCTGTTACCGCTCAAGTCTCCTGCTCTCCTCCTCTCCTCTCTCTCACCCTCATACACAGCAACACTCTGGTAGACATGTTTCCCTCAGCCAGCTAGGAGGATTGTGCATTGTGTTATCCTTCAGTATCTCTACCCTTCCTTCTTTCCTCTCTTCCTTCCTTCTTCAGGTTTTTTTTTCTTCCTGAAGCTGTCTGCTCACATTGCATTACAGCAGCCAGCGCGAGATACGATAGGATGACTCCTCCAAGCCATCGCAAAGAGATCAGCTTCTATTAAGGCCCCTATTATCATCCAAAATCAGTCGCGGTTTAGCATTTAAGTGTCGAAAGTTCACGCCGAATTGTACAGCACCATGCCTCGAGGTATGAATGGGAAGAGCGCATCAGGCAGCCGCTGTGATAAAATGTGCTCTCTTTTTTTCTTATCAAACACACTGTGTGACTGTTAGTAAAATTACAATGGATTTCACAGGGCCAGAGTTGATGTGATTAAATGCTAGCTGAAAGAGCCTGGCACTAGCAATAAATGTTCACAACGTTCAGCCCTATGGTGCATTGTGCAACAAATATTAGCTAATCATCAGTCACTTTTGTCTTCTGGGCAGAGCGCTGGAGCTGTAACTGTTACAATCCTATTTACCATTTGCAGCGAAACCACCCCCTCCCGTACCCACTGCCCACCCCCTGCATGCACACACACACACACACGATCTCCCTCCCCTCCTCTCCCTCCTCCCCCCGTCTGCCCCCCACCCCAGTCCCACCCCGGGCTGTTCATCTCTAATGAAAGGGAAGATGAGGCAGACACTCAGGATCACACACTATGATGCCTGCCCTATATAGTGGCTTTTCTTCCACCAAATACTTCACAAGATGTCACTGACATTATTTAAAGTGATTACATTTAGCAGAAGTGAATGTCATGGAACAACACAATTACTCTCATGGCAATTTCAGCCCTTCTGACAATCCACCCTACAGCCCTAACACACACACACACACACACACACACACACACACACACACACACACACACACACACACACACACACACACACACACACATCCCCCTTACACACTCAGACAAACACTAAACTATTATACCATCCATACCATGAAAATAATACACTGGAAAACAAAGACAATTTTTGTCTTGTGGTTCTACTCAAGAGGAAATACACTACATGACCATAAGTATGTGGACACCTGCTCATCGATTATCTCATTCCAAAATCATGGGCATATATACGGAATTGCTCCCCCTTTTGCTGCTATAACAGCCTACATTCTTCTGGGAAGGCTATCCATTAGATGTTGGAGCATTGCAGTGGGGACTTGCTTCCATTCAGTCACAAGAGCATGAGTGCAATCAGACACTGATGTTGGGTGTTCCAATTCATCCCAAAGGTGTTCAATGGAGTTGAGGTCAGGGCTCTGTGCAGACCAGTCAAGTTCTTCCAAACGGATCTCGACAAGCCATTTCTGTATGGACCTCGCTTTGTGCACAGGCACATTGTCATGCTGAAACAGGAAAGGGCCTTCCACAAACGGTTGCCTCAAAGATTTCCCTTTACTGGAACTAAGGGGCCTAGCCTGAACCATGAAAAACACACCCAGACCATTATTTCTCCTCCCACAAACTTTACAGTTGGCACTATGCATTTTGGCAGGAAGCGTCCTCCCGGTATCCACCAAACCTAGATTAGTCCGTCGGACTGCCAGATGGTGAAGCGTGATTCATCACTCCAGAGAACGCGTTTCCACTGCTCCAGAGTCCAATGGCAGCGATCCACTGCAGCTGACACTTGGAATTGCGTATGGTGATCTTAGGCTCGTGTGCGGCTGCTCAGCCATGGAAACCCATTTCATGAAGCTCCCGACAAGCAGTTCTTGTGCTGACGTTGCTTCCAGAGGAAGTTTGGAACTCGGTAGTGAGTGTTGCAACCGAGGACATGCGATTTTTACGCGCTACCCGCTTCAGCACTCGGCGCTCTGCGGTCTCGTTCTGTGAGCTTGAGTGACCTACCACTTCACGGCTGAGCCGTTGTTGCTCCTAGAATTTTCCACTTCACAATAAAAGCACTTACAGTTGACCGGGGAATTTATTTTTATTTTTATTTCAACTTTATTTAACCAGGTAGGCCAATTAAGAACAAGTTCTCATTTACAACTGCGACCTGGCCAAGAGACAGCAAAGCAGTGCGACACAAACAACTACATAGAGTTACACATGGAATAAACAAACGTACAGTCAATAACACAATAGAAAGAATCTATATACAGTGTGTGCAAATGAGGTAAGATTAGGGAGGTAAGGCAATAAATAGGCCGTAGAGGCGAAGTAATTACAATTTAGCAATTTAACACTGGAGTGATAGATGTGCAGAAGATGAATGTGCAAGTAGAGATACTGGGGTGCAAAGGAGCAAAATAATAAATAACAATATGGGGATGAGGTAGTTGGATGGGCTATTTACAGATGGGCTATGTACAGGTGCAATAATCTGTGAGCTGCTCTGACAGCTGATGCTTAAAGTTAGTGAGGGATATATGAGTCTCCAACTTCAGTGATTTTTGCAATTTGTTCCAGTCATTGGCAGCAGAGAACTGGAAGGAAAGGCGGCCAAAAGAGGAATTGGCTTTGGGGGTGACCAGTGAACTATACCTGCTGGAGCGCGTGGGGAAGCTCTGGCAGGGCAGAAATTTGATGAACTCGCTTTTTGGAAAGGTGGCATCCTACTGCCTATGTTTGTCTATGGCGATTGCATGGCTGTGTGCTTGATTTTATACACCTATCAGCAACGGGTGTGGCTGAAATAGCCGAATCCACTAATTTGAAAGGGTATCCACATACTTTTGTATATATAGTCTCGTTTCTGACAGTAAGGGTTTATTTCAATAAATGCTATGAGGGCATATGACACTGACATTTAAGTATGTGGACACTTCCAGCAAAGGTATTGCTTTACAGAACCACCAAACAATTAGTGTACAACTATAACTAATGTGTAAACAATTGGCTTAAATGTTACAGTATTTCTTTGTATTTGGTTCATTGTGACCATTACATTTGAAATCATTACAGGTCTATGTAAGATAAAGGCTTTAATAAAGATAATACATTAAATGTCAATTCATTTTCTTTTTGTAGAATAATATGTTCAAAGAAAATGTAAAAATGTCATTTCTGTGCCATCAAATTCTATTAATATGAATTTAGTAATTAAATTCAAGAACTCTCCAAATGGTGTTAATAAGCTAAACCTGTGCAGTGTATGCTATGAACATACTATTTTCCAACCAAGAAAATCAATCTGAAACACATGTAGGCCCACATATACACACACACGCACTCCCCGCCCCCCACACACACACACATGCACATACATAATTGCGATTTTTCACACAAGGACACGCAGAGCCTGAAGCCAGCTCTTAATTGCACGAGCTATCATTACACGGAAAATCAACAATTTTAAAAATACACCGAACACCTTTCATCTTCAGCATCGTCTAATGGCACCAGTAAGAGCCTGGAAGAGAGCTTGATGTAGTCAAACTATCTAAACAGCGCCAGCGGGTGCCTTGCAATCAGCACCACTGACGCAGATACTTTTGGACACGCGGCCGAGTGCTGCAATGCTATTTCACACCACCAACCGCCATCCGTCCCCATGTCTCCTGTTTTTTCCTCTCTTCTCCTCTTTATACCTCTCCTTCCCTCTCCTCTCTTCTATCTACCCCTCTCTGCCGTCCTTCCTTCCTCTCTCTTCTCTAATTGTAGAGAATCAGATGTGGCCCATGTTGCCATCATGTTTGCCTGTTTTGCCCATGGTGAGCAACAGAAAAATGGAACACAAACATCATACAGATATCAGTAGAAGAAGACAAACTAATATTCTCCACATGATTGCATGTGTGCTTGTGCCTGTGTGTGTGTGTGTGTGTGTGTGTGTGTGTGTGTGTGCGCCCCTGCCTGCCTGCCTGCCTGCCTGCCTGCCTGCCTGCCTGCCTGCCTGCCTGCCTGCCTGCCTGTCTGTGTGTCTGTGTGTTTGTTCCCCTATTTCTTAGTTTTTCATCTCATTTGAGAATTGCTGATTGTTCTACCACCCTGTCTGTTAACAGCACCAGCCATGTCTCTTTGTAGCGCTGAAAGGATGCCCTTGTCTCCTCCTCATCCTCCGAAGAAGCAGCAGAGTCAGGCTGGCCACAGCCACACCACCCTCAGGGAGGCAGCATAATGAGGAGGATCTCCATGTCTGCATCCCCTATAGCACCCTATTCCCTATGTAGCGCATTGGTTTTGACCAGAGCCCTATGGTCCCAGGTCAAAAGTAGTGCACTATAAAGGGAATAGGGTGCCATTTGGGTAGCATCCTCTGCCTCCATTCTGTCTCATTTCAATTCTAAATACTGCTGCTGCTGAAACACCCGTCACTTTGGATCGGTGATGGCAGCATTATGGACCCCGCTCTCTGTCTGACAGTCCATCATGTCCACACAACGACACAGTCAGACACCAGGCTAGGCCCCACTTCAATGCTCACTGTTGCTGTCTCCGACGGTCTGCTTTACATCAACGTAGGCTACAGACGTTAGGCTTTTTATGCAATTGCGTCGGGGTCTCCTTCTAGATTCTGTCATCATTATACTTAAGTTATTTTATCTTCCTGATATCGTGTTTTTATTCCCCTATTTGTGCTTCTTTACAGCACCCTCAGCTACATCACTGTATGTACGTAAGTCTCGGTGGGTGGTAGTAAATTAGCTCCGTCTTAATAAAATAATTAGAAATGCATCAATGCTAAAGTCAGACTTCATTATGTGAAACAGCACAAGCCTCATAAATACTGTATTATGAACATTCCAAACCCGTGTTGTTACATTCCACTGGTCCTGAGCTACAATCCATTACAAGACAAGACTGTACTCCAACCCCACCATGTAAAATATTTCCAGCCCACTACACACGGAGAGTTCACTTAACAAGAAATAATACAATAATACACTCCTTGGCAATTAGCAAACACAAGGTCAGGGAGAAACTGACAAGAGGGGTTAGAGGTCAGGTTGCATTGGGGGCGGCTAGCAGTCGGCAAGCATCCAATTTACACATGCAGCCAGCCGGGCCCTCATCTATTAGCTTTAATATTGACAAATGCATAAAAGCAGTGTCAAGCGCTCAAGGGTGATCTGCCTGGGTTTTTTCTGTTTCCTGATGTGGCTGGTCTCCCCTGAGTACTCTACAGAAACATATTCTCTTCAAACAATCCCAATGACAGCCAAATAGCCTGCTTGTCGCAAGTAAAACCCCTTCTAATGATGCGTGTCGAGGGAGCAACCCTTCCTCCTTGTAGCAGGCTGAACACTCTCTAGTGTACCAAGAGGAAGAGAAGGGAAAGGAGAGGAGAGGAGAGGGGGAGAAAATAATAGCATTTCCTAAATTATTCCTCATCATGAAGGAGTGAAGGACCCACGACACCACAGAAGAGAGCAGCATCCCAACAACCCTTTCCTCCTATTCCCTCTCTCAATAATATTTCTTACACTCTCCTCTCTTTTCTCTCTCTTTTCTAAATCCTTTCATTCTGTTTCAATACGAGGTCAACATCCATTATGATAGCCGTTAACTTTTATCCATGAACTGTTTTCTATTGGTTCCCACTCCCTCTGTGAAGACTCGGAGATAACAGGTACAGGAGTGTACAGGAGAAGAGCGAGAGGACTTCCTTCTGGTATAACATCAAAAGGGTATTAACGTTATACTGGAACAGCAAAGTTCCCCTGTGCGTGTGCGTGTGTGTGTGTGTGTGTGTGTGTGTGTGTGTGTGTGTGTGCGCTCGCCCACATTTAAGCTCCTCTCGTAACTCAGACCGCCCCTGTTTTATAATTAGAAGTGAAATGATAGCAAGCTGAATATTTGTTGCGTGGGGGTTATAATGTATTCTTCATGAAACGAAGGGGGTATGAAATACAGACAGACACATACCCTGTTAATGTGATGCTGTGTTAAACATATTACACCGCGTCTACAGTCCCACCATCAGCAAAATCTGAGGCGCAGCATCTACACTACCAATTACTGGTGAAGGGAGCCTGCTAAGTTTGCGTTTATCGTTTTTATAAAAATGTTATCACATTCCTGTTTTTTCCCCCAAGTTTTACTTATGCACTTAAGCTTTCCTGGTTAGAGTTTTTTTTATCTAAACACTTTGATTAATATGGATCCCAACTCCTATTTCAACATACTTTTTTTAACCCTTATTTTACCAGGTACAGTAGGTTGACTGAAAACGCATTCTCATTTACAGCAACGACCTGGGGAATAGATACAGGGGAGAGGAGGAATTGAGAAGCTGGGGATGATTAGGTGTCCATGCTGGTATGAGGGCCATATTGGGAATGTAGCCAGGACACCAGGGTTAACACCCCTTCTCTTACGATAAGTACCATGGGATTTTTAGTGACCACAGAGAGTCAGGAAACCCATTTAACTTCCCATGCAAAAGACAGCACCCTACACAGGGCAATGTCCCCAATCACTGCCCTGTGGTATTGGGATATTTGTTTTGGAACAGAGGAAAGAGTGCCTCCTACTGGCCTTACAACACCACTTCCAGCATCATCTGATCTCCCATCAAGGACCAACACTGCTTAGCTTCAGAGCCAAGCCAGAAGTGAAATGCAGGGTAGTATGCTGCTGGTACATGTTACAGTAGCTAATACATAAAAGGCTTTGTCCTGATCCTTAAAGAAGCAGATGCCCTAAAATGACATAAGAACAGATAATTGAATTAACAAGCAACAGAATCTGATCTCAACCAAGGCAAAGGGGTGTCTCCCCTCTTCCTCCTCCTCCAGATCTGGAGGATCTGGGCCCTGGTATATAGTAGTGCACTATATAGGGAATAGGGTGCCATTAGGAACTCTCCCAGTGCTTCTATTAAAAACATGTATTTTTCATGTTCTTTTCCACAGATGACAGGGCCACTGGGCCACCCAATGAGAGCGCAGGAGACCGTCGCAGTGTCTTAATGCCAAGAGAAGAGAGGAGAGGAGTGCTAACAGGCCCTGATTAGCTCCGTTTATCTTTAATTAATTACCATTACCTAATTAGACGCCCTGTTTTAGTAAGACACCGAGTCAAGTAGACCACATTATTAGTGTGCTCATCGCTGTGCCTTTACAATAGGTCTGAAATGAATGTAACGTGAAAAAAGAATTGAGGATTTAATTGCACAGGTGTTCCCTTATGGTGAAGCTTCATCATCCAGCGAACACTGCGCGGCCGAGGCAGCCGAGGAGAGGCTCCCTGAAATTATTAGCTGGGTTTGGTAAGAGGGGGACTATATTACTGTGAGACAGCGCACCTTGGCAACGTCTCATTAGTTAGGCTTGTTATTGTATTATTTATTACATTTGGCCTTCCCCCATTACCCTGACTGATTCATGGGGCTTCTTCATACCTCTTGTTCTTAGTGCAGTGGCTCTCTATTGCTTATAAGCAATCTTGGTACAGTAAGTGGGACTGGTTTAATATAGTCTGTTTCCACTGGCGGACTTACCATTAGGCAGAAGAGGCAATTGCCTCAGGCCTCACATCATCAAGGGCCCTCATGAACTGGACCCCCCCCCCCCCCCCCCGCTAGAAACATTATTTTTTTTAGGGATAATTAGAATAAATAAATACCCTCTTTAAACAGAGATATGCGTTTTTTGCATGGGCTGCATCTCAATCCACCGCATCCGCTTATGCCGGCTTTCTGAATCTGCGGTGGAAGGGGCCGAGCTACAGTGGTGTTTGTCAGACCAGGAGACGTCCAGAAAATTGCACTTCTCACGAAAACATCTGTAGCGCCCAAATGGCTACACACTAATACGACCCATGTATGGAAAGATGAGAATCTCACGAACACGACGGTGGACCGCCACAAGTGTCACGGGACACGTCTGAAGGGCAATTTCACAGTATTTATATATATTTTTTTACATTCCTGAGGTTTCTTATATCTCAGATACAGGACAGACACTTCAAAACATACTTCCTATTGATAAGTGTTTGGACTATCTGTTTTTCCATGTATGAATCAGTTAGTCAATGCATTTCTATGTAGTAAAAGCAGTAAGGCCAAATTCAATGTTTTATAAGAGTGAGTCAAAAACTCAAAATCAAATATCTAAATGATCCTTGTTATGAACATAAAAACAATTCCATAAAAACAAACTTAAAACAATTCCATATGTTAACTTAGTAGAAACCCAGACCTTAGACTCTAGGGATACAATATGCATTTGCTTAGTAAAAAGACAGATGTTGCTGATAATACTGCCACCGTCGTCGAGGCAGAGAACATGTACGTGTAGACCATGTATCTGATGCTGTCCGGCCAAAAAGATTATGGCATGTCATACTCTTTTTGTCCAGACAGCATCAGATACATGGGCTACATAACGAGACAGAGGGGCGTTGTTTCGCTCACTCAGATGCTTTCTCCGATGAGTTTCAGCCACTTGCAAATTGAAGGAAAGTTGGCGGGTGCACAGTGCACCGTTCGGATGCTGGAATTGTTTTGGATGAACAAAAAAAACTGTTACAGCCAATACATTTGTTAAACATGTACTAGTACTTGTATTGTACATGGACAGGTAAGTGCCAAAATAATGAAACAACATAAAGCGTCTTAATAGGGCGTTGGGTCACCAAGAGCCAGAACAGCTTCGATGCACCTTGGCATAGATTCTACAAGTGTCTGGACTCTATTGGAGGGATGTGTGGAAGCACCTGCTTTCAATACACTTTGTATCCCTCATTTACTCAAGTATTTCCATTATTTTGGCAGTTACCTGTACATATGTATAATAAATGTTGCAGTCATAATGAGGAGCACTGCAACCTTTTCAAAGGCTAGGGCTCTATAGTCGGGGCGGCAGGTAGCCTAGCGGTTAGAGCGTTGGGCCAGTAACCGAGAGGTTGGTGCATCGAATCCTTGAGCCAACAAGGTAAAAATCTGTCATTCTGCCCCTGAACAAAGCAGTTAACCCACTGTTCCCCGGTAGGCCGTCACTGTAAATAAGAATTTGTTCTTAACTGACTTGCCTAGTTAAAATAATTATTTTCATCATCACCCGACTGAGAGCAAAAGTTGGCAGAAAGAATCTACACAAAACAAAAATGTTCACAGACTGAAGATAGGCAACTAAACAAAGAGAAAAATTGACAAAGCACAACTTATAGGGAGAGGATTAATGTTGTTGTTTTTACTAATATTGATTGCAAATGTCTGTGTTGACAGCTTTGCACTGAACTGACTTAAAGAATGTCTGTTGTGAGAAATGTTTTCTGGCTGTGGTTGCAGATGAGGGGAGAGGGGGGATGAGAGAAGAGGAGAGGGAGAGGAGAGAGGGAGATGAGAGGGGTGCTGCTGAAGATTAAAAAAAAAAAGATGTGCGAGTGACAAAGATGTATTGACCTGCGTCAGCCACAAAGAAAGATGCCCTTGACCAGTACTGGTGTCTGTCTGTTGAAGGTAACACAGTTAGCTCCTACGCTACCACAGAGTTTTACATTTGATTTCCAGGGTTCCTCTACATCAACCTCTCGACTCCACCAGCTGTTTCTATTCTTCCTCTCCTCCTCCTCATCCCTCGTTTATTTGTGTTCCAGACCAGAGGAAAGACATGGGAAGCATCCCAAAAGGCAACCTATTCACTTTATAGTGCACTGCTTTTGACCAGAGACCTGCAGGCCCTGGTCATAAGTAGTGCACTATATGGGGAAAAGGGTGCCATTTGGGACAGAAACATAGCTGACAGCTTGAGGAGGGAAGCTTGATGGCCTGATGCTTATAGCACCGTAGAAGAAGTTGATGATGCAGTGAAGTGTGTATGCGCGTGCCTGTGTGCGTGCGTGCCTGCCTGCGTGCGTGCGTGCCTGCGTGCGTGCATACGTGCATGCGTGCCTATGTGAAGGGAATGTCTGACGGGAACGCTAGCCTCAGCTCTTCTGGACAAAGATGTACATATTGCTCCTCCCTGTCTATTCTACTGTACTCCACCTATTCATACTCCTTCCCCACATACTCTTCTTTGCAGCCCTGTCTTATGACACCTCTGCCAATACGTATGGGCAAGACAGGTGTAATCAAGCATGCTCAAGGCTACTGATCTGGAAATGGGAATGTGGCCCAACCTTATTGATCTACTCAGTAGCCTCGGCCCGGCCTACTGGAACTGCTGTCCAAGAAAGGAAAGGACCCCCCCAGACCACCACTCACAACATCTTTCAGAAGAATACATGGCTTACTCCTTACATTTCATCAGATTTCCATTGTTTTGAATTTTCGGCAACAGATCCTTCCCTCAATGAAAATAAAATAGACATACATAGAGAAAGTATACACTGTCTTTATGATACCGTATATCATTATCTATTTCTTAAAAACCTTCTCCAACATATCTTTTATATTCCCTTCCTTGAAAAATGTTCAATTTCGTCACTTCTCTGTACAATGTCACACAATGTGGCAATTTCTTAGCCAGGACAGTTTCCAATTTGTTCAACAATATAACTTCAGAGATGATTCCTCTCTCTCTGGGAGAGGTGGGCATGCCACGCTTGTTCAATGGATCTGGAATGAGTTAAATTAACAAAAATGATATGACAATCTGTCATCAGCCATTACATATCAATGAGCTCCGTCGCCAGCTCCGCATATTCCCAATGGCTTTAGTTTTTCTAAAAAGTACAGCAGGTATTTTAATGTGTGATAAAGGCTCGTTTTACGTTGAGCATGAAATGTGAGGGACGTGATGACTTTAAACGTAACCCCCATTTCTGAACCCCTGTTTGGAGACATAAAAAAACGAAATCAAGAAAGTGTCATTCTGAGATAGAAACACTGATGGGTTCTTTAAACTGAAGAGGCGTCTTACTGGTGTCACTTTTAGCTGCGATTATGGTCCATTGATATGAGTCTGCTTGTGGGACTGTGCTCATTTTAAACGTTTAGCGATTCAAGTGTTCTGACATCTTCCACTGAAGAGAGAAAATGCTTCAATATTCATTCTGTATGCTGGTAACAATCCTGAAACTAAATTTAATGAATGACAATACCAGTATGAGATGTTGCATTACATAGACATAGAGTAGATCATCTGTCCAATAACCACATCATGTTATTCATGTCCAAGTACCATGTCACCTGAGATGACATTTAATGCCAATTGAAATGTGTAGGCCTACTCTCTAGCACAAAAGACAAACCATGACATTGATCTTCTAATCCAGTTTAAACAGTAGGAATCAGATTGCTGGTTTGGAGCTGTGGGGGGACTGCTATTTAGCTTCTATTATCCCCTCATACAAAACCAGGAAGACGTGGTGGAGATGAGATGGGCCTAGCTGCTGCCCTACATAGGTCCCTCAATACAAGAGCACAGAACACCACCCTTCTACTTGTTTCTTTAACTCCGTGAATAGAGTGTGGGTGGATCAGAGGGCGGTGCAGTGCCCATCTCTCTCTCTCTCTCTCCCTCCCTCCTTCCCCTCTCCTCGCCACACTGCTGTCCTCAGCATCTCCGTGGGGCAGTGACTAATTGCCCCCGTAAATCACTGCGCAGGCCGCGCCATCCTCCGTTTATTTTTCCTGACAGTAATTTAGTGCTTGCTCTTTTACACACTTGTCACGGCGTGTTTTTCCTCACATTAGAGGCCGGTGGAGAAAGGAGCGTAATTAAGGGAGCGCCGCGCTCCTCGCCAGCCCTCCTTCATCATGGTGTGATAATTGTGCTCCTTGTCTGTCACCATAACCTCTCAGTTTCTCCCAGAAACTTCCATACTACTATTTGTCAACCCTGAAAGAGAAATATATAGCGAAGAAGATTCAGGAGAGCACCCGGCTGTGGATGCAGCTCGGCTTCGCCAAGCGACTAATTTTCCTATTTGTCCGAAGACTAGGTCATTTATATCTTGCAGAAAAACGTGTCAAAAATATTAGCCTGATCCTCGCGAGAAGATAAAGGATACATGGTAAACACACCTGGATTCTTCTTTCTTTCTTTTGTCCTCTCTGAGCCGCAGAGGAGAGGAGCTAGTGAATGGAGGAAGGCAGCAGAGAGGGGCCCTAATAAACCACTCCTGTATTCAGAGTGCTGAAATGCAAAAGCTAGGAAGAAGGAGCAGTGGGGATGCAGAGCACAGAACAGCTGAGACCAGGGAAAATCCATCCATTGAGTAGCAAGTCTATTTACAGCAGCACTTCTACATCTCTTCAAACAACACAACAGCTAGCTAAAGTATACCGTTGGCCACGTGCCATAAGATGACACTCATAAGCATTCATTAACAAACATGTTCAATAAGTTTGCTAACTCCTCAGCAATCTACACACAATACCCCATAATGACAAAGCGAAAATAGGTTTCTAGAATTTTTTGCACATTTAATACAAATAAAGCACTGAAAAATATCTTATTTACATAAGTATTCAGACCCTGTGCTATGAGACTCGAAATTGAGCTCAGGTGCATCCTGTTTCCATTGATCATCCTTGAGATGTTTCTACAACTTGATTTGAGTCCACCTGTGGTGAATTGGACATGATTTGGAAAGGCACACACCTGTCTATGTAAGGTCTCACAGTTGAAAGTGCATGTCAGAGCAAAAACCAAGCCATGAGGTTGAAGGAATTGTCCGTAGAGCTCCGAGATAGGATCTGGGGAAGGGTTCCAAAAAATGTCTGCAGCATTGAAGGTCCCCAATAACACAGTGGTCTCCATCATTATTAAATGGAAGAGGTTTAGAACCACCAAGACTCTAGAGCTGTCCGCCCGGCCAAACTGAGCAATCGGGGGAGAAGGGTCAGGGAGGTGACCAAGAACCTGATGGTCACTCTGACAAAGATCTAGAGTTCCCCTGTGGAGATGGGAGAACCATCCAAAAGGACAACCATCTCTGCAGCACTCCACCAATCATGCCTTTATGGTATGAGTGGCCAGATGGAAGCCATTCAGTAAAATGCACATGACAGCCCGCTTGGAGTTTGCCAAAGGGAACCTAAAGGACTCTCAGACCATGAGAAACAAGAATCTCTGGTCTGATGAAACCAAGATTGAACTATTTGGCCTGGAAGAAACCTGGCACCATCCCTACGGTGATGCATTGTGGTGGCAGCATCATGCTGTGGGGATATTTTTCAGAGGCAGGGACTGGGAGACTAGTCAGAATCGAGGCAATTATGAATGGAGCAAAGTACAGAGAGATCCTTGATGAAAACCTGGACCTCAGACTGGGGGCGAAGGTTCACCTTCCAACAGGACAACAACCCTAAGCACACAGCCAAGACAACGCAGGAGTGGCATCAGGACAAGTCTCTGAATGTCCTTGAGTGGCCCAGCCAGAGCCCAGACTTGAACCCGATCGAACATCTCTGGAGAGACCTGAAAATAGCTGTGCAGTAACGCTCCCCATCCAACCTAACATGGCTTGAGAGGATCTGCAGAGAAGAATCGGAGAAACTCCCCAAATACAGGTGTGCCAAGCTTATAGCGTCAAACCCAAGAAGACTCGATGCCTGTAATCATTGCCAAAGGTGCTTCAACAAAGTACTGAGTAAACAGTCTGAATACTTATGTAAATGTAATTTTTCAGTTTTTATTTTTAATACATTTGCGAAATGTAAAAAAAAAAACAGTTTTGGCTTAATTGAATACGTTATTGAATAAGGCTGTAACGTAACAAAATGTGGAAAAAGTCAAGGTGTCTGAATACTTTCCGAAGGCACTGTATGTATAAGGTTAATTTTATGCCTTCTTTGACCAACCATAAATGTATAAGCTACTGTTCAGCTAGCCATACTGTAACCAGTATTCAAAGGGATTTACAGCATATCATATTCTATTTTTATACAGGAAGTTGGGTAGAGCCAGGTGATTCACTGTGGGCCTTGTTATCTCTGTTGGTCCACTGTGGTGATGCACAGTATCCATCACCTTCTAACCCTAACCCCAAAGGTTTACTCATCAATAATAATAGAGACGGACGGGGACTTCAGTCAGGGGATGCGTGCCAAAGTGCACCCTATTCTCTATATGTTGCGCTACTTTTGACCATGGCCCTTTAGGGTGCCATTTGACACAGCCATAGATAGGCGTGAGGAAGCTCTTTGACTGGCTCTCCACGTCCCCCTCCTCCTCCACCTCGCACTCCCCCCCCCCCCCCCCCACTCTCAGTCCTCCCCCAAGTTCTGTTAGATTTTTTAATATCTTGATTTTCCTGTCACAGACAGGGGCTAATGGGATGAGTGGTCTAGATTTCAGGATCCATCACTGGTTTGCAGAGGAATTAGCATGGGCCCCATGCATCACCTGCCAGAGCTGTCAGCCCTGCCGCCTCGCCTGCTGTCCCACACCGAGCTCCTTCATTATAGACCCAACCGCCGCCGTGCTGTGGCTGGGATGCTGCCTGCCTGTCTCCACTCAGAGCAGCTCAGCGCTACCCTCGCCTCTCTCCTCTCCTCTCTCCCCAGCCTGGTCCCCCCCCCCAAGGGCACCCTATTCCTTATTTAGCGCATTACTTTTGACCAGGGCCCATAGGGCTCTGGTCAAAAGTAGTACACTATATAGGATATAGGGTGTCATTTGGGATAGAGCCATGGAACCTGCTGGAGCCACAATGTCAGCCCCAGCCTGGCCAACCACTAAATTAGGATACACTGTCGTGGTTGTGCTTTTAGAAATTAAGGACCAGTGAGCACCTGCCTACTTGCCTGACTGCCTCCTCTACCTCTGCCAAGTCCACTCTCCCTCTCTCTCTCCAAGACACTCTGTGACTCTCCTTCTTCTTTTCCTCTTTTCCACCTCCTCTCCTCCCTCCCTCCAGTCCTTCCCTCCGTGCTGTATCCATTTTAAATGAGTGTAAGCAGGAACAGAACAGCGTGTACTTAGAACTATTAGGGTAATAGTTTGGTTGCCGGGCTGAGGGGGGCAGGGGAGAAGAAACACTCTGCGTCCCAAATGGTACTCTATTCCCTATTTAGTGCACTACTTTTAAATAGGGCCCATAAAGTAGTGCACTAAATAGGGAATAGGGTGCCATTTGGGACAAATACTTTGATTACTCACTACGTCTCTCTGGCTGGCTTTGAGAAGTGAGCAGAGAGCAGGGGGTGTTGGTCTGGCTTTTTGGGGGCAGACTCCGGCTGACCCCCATGTGGCTACTCTCAGAGCACCTGGCGTCGGAACCCCCACGAGAGCCATCCCCTCTGGCATCTCCCTCCGCCGTGCAGATTAGAGCAGCAGCGCTAAGAAGGTCACAGCGAAAATGAAGAGAGCCAAGCAGAGGTACAGCTAGGGACCTTGCCTCGGTCCTCCTCTCCTCCCTCCTCCCTCTCTCTCATCCTTCTCTCCACTCTTATTAGCAAATCAAAGCTGCCCCGGGAAAGATTCACACTCTACCTGATTTTGTCCATTTCTGCTAATCACGTAGTCACTTTGTCTTGACTGACAGTTTTCTTTATAATTGGCCCATGATCTGGCGGGGATCTAATAATCAGAAAATCCCCTCTGAGGGTCCGCCAGGCTGTGGCGACCTGTCTCTGTCTCTCCCCCTCCTCCACTTTCCCTTTCCACCAGGCCCCACCACCACCATCCCCCTCACACCATCTGCAAGAAGCAGTTACCATGCCACGGTGGTGTTTGTGCACGGCGGCGCACAGAGCACGGCCATGGAGCTAATCTTAACGTTCAATAATGGTGTGAAAATTGGATGAGCAGCAGAGAGCGAGAGCCAGGGAGAGAGAGCGGCAGAGAGAGAAAGAGAGATACAGAGAGAGAGAGAGAGAGCCAGAGAGAGAGAGAGAGAGAGAGAGACAGAGAGAGTGGACCCGCAGTAGCTGGATAATTACTGTTCATTTGCCAGAGTATCAAAGCCTAATTACTGTTCATTCTAATGCTCCAGAGAGACGAGGGGAATCAAGGCAGGGCGAGGGGGAGACGGCCCCAAGAGATCAGTCAGTCAGCCTTTATCTGTCCCTGTCTCATTCTCTCCCTCCGTCTCTCTCCCTCTTTCTCGCTTTGTTAGTCTCTCTGTCCTTCTCATCTCTCTCTATCTTACTTCCTCTCTCTGCTGTCTCAATATCTGTAAATACTGTAGGTTTAATGTCTGTGTGTTTCTGTGTGTCTGTGGGTGTGTTTACGCATGTCTCTGTATCTGTGTGTACACATGTCTGTGTGTGTTGGTGTATGTGTTTGTGTTTGTGTATGTATGTGTGTACACCGCGTCTGTGTATATGCCTGTCTGTGTGCGTCCGTGTTTGTGTGTGTATGCCGTTTCTGTGTGCTTGTTGTGTTCCGTTCTATCCCTCAAGGAAACACAAACAAATACGTTGATCAAGCTGAGAGACAGCAGAGAGAGGAGAGAAGAGAAAAAAATGAAAGAAGGGAAGTGAGATCACGAGAGGAAAGAGAGACTGGGTCCATAATGCCAAGCTTATTGTTTCTTTTGCTCGCTCTTCTTTGTCTTTTTAATGTGTTTTGGGTAAATGTCAGACAAGGCGAAGGAGGGGGAACTGCCGTCATATCTTTTTTGCATTCACTAGAAAAAAGCAAATTTTTTCTCCTTCCTCTCCTCTCACCTAATCGTGACAGAAGCCACCAGCATCACTACCTGCCAGCCGTTTGACAGCTTCTGTCACCAATTAGCAGCTAAATCGGCATCACCCCAAACAAGAAAACCAAGCATTTTATGTCTATTATTTAGCGTATGTCTAGGTGCTAGGCAAAGTTTTTTTCTTGTCTCACTTCCCTTTCTCTCACTCTTTCTCTCTTTCTTACATTAGAAAACAGAGATGCAATCAATCTGTCCTGCTCCAGATCTCCAGCCTCCCCTCCTGAATGAGAGCTGAGTTAAGATGAGGCCCCAACGGGTGGGGTGGGATTGGGGCATATAAACCTCTGTTTTCCCCTCATGTCATGGAAGTTTGTCTTGTGAATTTTCCACCCCTTGCTCTTGGAAATTTACAAGGCATTTGACAACCCTTTTAATGAGGCGAGCCAAGCTGTTCGCCGTACCTTCCGGGCTTCACAGACCTTCCCCCTGATAGCATGCTAAATGAAAAGCTGCTCGCGACACACAGCGTTTGTTATCATTCAATCTGCTTGAGACCACAAACTGGTCATTATCCCGTCGTTATTTTCCCTGATTTACTAGGCGGAGGAGAGGAGGAGAGGATGAGAGGAGGACGAGGAGAGGGTGATGTTCTCCCCCTCGCTCGGCAGGGGCGGATAGGAACCAGCTTGAAAATTAGCATTTACACGATCCGGCTGAGCAGCTTATTAGATCTGGATATTTATTTTTCACTTAAACCTGATGTTTGATTACACTTTAATAAAGGACAAGAGAAGCACATATAGGAGCCTTTAGTCTTTCTACCACTGATTTATCCCATGTACAGCTTTCTTTGGCATTTTTTGTTGTAATGAAATGGAGACAAGAGATGAGGAAGCTTAGAAAGGTGATAAAAAAGACAGAATCGTAGGAGATGATTTGCAGTACAGAAACATTGGGATAAAGGGATGGTGATGAGGGATGGGGATGGAAGAGGGGATGAGAATAGAGGGATGGGGGTAGAGAAGGGTAAAGCCAGGAA
Organism: Salmo salar; assembly: GCF_965601325.2. Taxonomy (NCBI): domain Eukaryota; kingdom Metazoa; phylum Chordata; class Actinopteri; order Salmoniformes; family Salmonidae; genus Salmo; species Salmo salar. The sequence goes on along the minus strand of NC_138313.1, from coordinate 18,406,933 downwards.
GGTAATAGTCTCTAGTCTATTTCCTCACGAGGACTGAACAGGGATAGACCCCAGACAAAGGAAAATCGTAAGGATACAAAGAGATTCAAAAACAAGATCCAGACAAGATCACAATACAATACTACTTGCCGATAAATACAACTTGACCAAGGTATCAAGTTCAACCCTCTCCTTGGAGACAAACAAAACAACTTGTGTCTCATAAAACTGGTCTTGATCCACTTCATTTGGAAGAGCAAAGGCCAATTAACCAATTACGTTTCCAATTCACAAATTAACATAACTCCAGCCAGATTCTCTATATAATGACAAGATGGTCTTGTGTCCGCCCTAACAATGGGAGTCATTGTCGCAAAGGCGGAAAGGCAGTGGAAGAAAGCGAGATCAGGTGGGAACATTAGAGCAAATGAGAGGGCAGATACACCTGTGAACCAAGGTTATTATAGTAAACGAAAACTGAAACTAAAATAAAAACTGAAATTAGAATAACAATTTAGTAAAGTGAAATATATTTTTTAAAGAAAAACTTTTGAAAAGCTAAAACTAACTAAAATAAAATAAAAACCAGCATAAACTTCTAATGAAGTGGGTTTTTCAAGCTTTTTTTCCTAATGGGGTTTTCAAGCTTCTGAATCTGGCAGGTAAATGCTTCCAGTAGATGACGATATTTCAAATAGACCTAGCTTGTGCATCACTATCACTAACTATCACTAGCTAGCAGGGAATAAATCAGAGGGTGAGCATAAAGCGTGACTGGACCAAGCTAGAACAGCATGTGAAGTTGCTGGAGCCGTTCGCAATCCACACCGACCAACTTCAAACTGACTGTCAGTCACTGTTTGATGTGATGCCATGCCTTCTTGACCTTGAGGCACACTTGCAGTCAACTACTGTTGCAAAACAGTTGGCAAAGGTCCTCCTGAAGTCACTACGTGAGCGCCTCGCATGCATACTAAATCCCTTGGCAGCCATCTTTGATCCAACCCCTGCAGCAGCTTGCCTGATGGACTCAAGTGTGCCTCTGGCACTATGCTCAACAGAGATGAGGGAAGCAGAGTCTTTTGTACTTTAGCAAATCAGAGAGTACAGCCGTGGAGCAGCAGGACCCCGGGAAGACGCCAGCATGATGAATCCAGCAAGCATCTTGACCACAGTGCTTTAGAAGCACAGCTTCCTCGCATTGAAGATTGTATCTGAGGTCACTATCCAGCTGGAAGTTCAACCTGGCAGAGCATTAAGTGCCCCATGTGATCTGTGGAAATAGCTGGAAGAGGTAAAGGGAGGCATCGCTACAGAGTCACCTCTCCAGTTGTGGCAGGCAAGGATGTCTGTTTATCCAAAGCTGTGCTTTGTGGCATTGGATTTGGTTTCTGCCCCTGCATCTCAAGCGTTCTCTGTCTGTGGACAATTGTCATTAGGCTTGAAACAATGAACAACCCCTTCTCTGGAACGCAGAGTCTTCTAGAAGTTAAACTAGAAAATCTTGTTTGGTTGATCAGAAACACACACACAACCTGGCTGTCTGGCTGTGAACTGATAGATATTGGTTATGTTTTTGCTGTTGTTGCCGCTGTTTTTATTAACCCTATTTGAAGGGTTTAGTCAGTGACACGTTAAATATTATATTAACATAACATGTAAAATGTGCCACGAATTCATTTATTGTTTTTTTCCTCTTTCTGTCAGATAAAAGTAAAGGTACTCGATTCTTCTTACACCTACTACTAAAGTTAAACAAATGAAATCAAATTGAACTGAATACAACAAGTGTCATGACTTCTGCCGAAGTCGGGTCCTCTCCTTGTTCGGGCGGCGCTCGGCGGTCGGCATCGCCGGTCTTCTAGCCATCATCGATCCACTTTTCATTTTCCATGTGTTTTGTCTTGTTTTTCCTCACACCTGGTTTCAATTCCCTCAATCATTTGTTGTGTATTTAACCCTCTGTTCCCCCCTTGACTTTGTGTGGGATTGTTTATTGTAAGTGCTTGTGCACATGTTGATTGGTGCACGACGGGTTTTTGTACCCATATCTTGTTATTTTTATGCCGTTGGTTTTGCGATTAAACTGCTCCGGCTATTACCAAGTTCTGCTCTCCTGCGTCTGACTTCCCTGCCACCGGTTACGCACCCCTTACAGAATCCCACACCACCTATATGGAGTCAGCAGGAGCAGGTGCCCCTGGAATAGGGGTGGAGGAGCGCGTCCGGGAGCATGCAGCGATGCTCCACCATCTCGGCGCCGCCATAGACCGTGTTGTCCAAACTATGTACCGCTGGGAGAGACAGGGAGTTCCTCCAGCGCCTCCACCAGCACAACCAGGGTCTCCACTACTTGCCCCCCCTTCACCCGGTCCCAGTGGGATTCGTCTCGCCCTTCCCCGGGAGTATGACAGGACGGCTGCACGCTGCCAGGGTTTCCTGTTACAGCTCGACCTCTACCTGGCAACCGTCCACCCGGCTCCTTCAGGTTGTGAGAAGGTGTCCACCCTCGTCTCGTGCCTCTCTGGGAAAGCCTTGGAGTGGGCCAACGCCATGTGGGGAGAAGGAGATGCGGCGCTGGACCATTTCGAGGATTTCACCCGCCGCTTCCAGGCAGTCTTTGACCATCCACCCGAGGGTAGAGTGGCGGGTGAACGTCTCTTCCATCTGAGGCAGGGGACGAGGAGTGCCCAGGAGTTCGCCATGGATTTTCGGACCCTGGCCGCCGGCGCGGGATGGAACGATAGGGCCCTGATCGACCACTATCGCTGCAGTTAGCGCAAGGACGTCCATCGGGAGTTGGCCTGCAGGGACACCACCCTCACTTTCGACCAGCGGTGGACCTGTCCATTTGGCTGGATAACCTGCTGGCCACCCGTGGACGTCCAGATTGGGTTCTATCGGTTCCATCCCCCAGCACCGCCGCTCCGGTACCCATGTAGCTGGGAGGTGCTGTGCGTAGGGAGACTGGAGGAGGTTCCGGCTCGTGCACCATCTGTGGCCGCAGAGGTCACACTGTCGGTCGGTGCTCTGGGGATCGAGGCAGCAGGCAGGGCACTCTGGCGTCATCCCAGGTGAGCCGGCACCCTTCTCACCCAGAGCCCTCTGTTGCACACATGTTTTTGTATGTTTCTTTCCCTGAGTTTTCCCCGCATTCCCAGCATCAGGCGCTTGTCGAATCAGGCGCGGCTGGGAGTTTTATAGACAGATTTTTAGCCCTTAGTTTAGGGATCCCCATTGTTCCCGTGGCTGTGCCCTTCCCCGTTCACGCCTTAGATAGTCGACCATTAGGGTTAGAGTTGATTAGGGAGGCCACCGCTCATCTGGGTATGGTGACGCAGGGGGGTCACAAGGAGAGAATGAGTCTTTTCCTCAATGACTCCCCTGTGTTTCCCGTGGTGCTAGGCCTACCCTGGTTAGCTTGCCATGACCCCACTGTTTCTTGGCAACGGAGAGCTCTCACGGGGTGGTCACGAGAGTGCTCAGGGAGGTGTGTAGTGGTTTCCGTTGGTGCTACTACGGTGGAAAGTCCAGACCAGGTCTCCACCGTGCGCATTCCCCCTGAATATGCCGATTTGGCTCTCGCCTTCTCCAAAAAGAAGGCGACTCAATTACCACCCTATCGACGGGGGGATTGTGCGATAAATCTCCTGGTAGACGCAGCACTTCCCAGGAGTCACGTGTATCCCCTCTCACAGGCGGAGACGGCGGCTATGGAAACATATGTCTCCGAATCCGTGCGTCAGGGATACATTCGGTCCTCCAATTCACCCACCTCCTCGAGTTTCTTTTTTGTGAAGAAGAAGGAGGGAGGTCTGCGCCCATGTATTGACTACCAAGGCCTGAATCAGATCATGGTGAGGTACAGTTACCCGCTACCTCTTATCGCCACGGCGATTGAGTCAATGCACGGGGCGCGTTTCTTCACCAAACTAGATCTCAGGAGCGCTTACAACCTGGTGCGTATCCGAGAGGGAGACGAATGGAAGACGGCGTTCAGTACGACCTCAGGGCATTATGAGTACCTCGTCATGCCGTACGGGTTGATGAATGATCCATCAGTCTTCCAAGCCTTTGTAGACAAGATTTTCAGGGACCTGCAAGGGCAGGGTGTAGTGGTGTATATTGATGACATTCTGATATACTCCGCTACACGCGCCGAGCATGTGTCCCTGGTGCGCAGGGTGCTTGGCCGACTGTTGGAGCATGACCTGTAAGTCAAGGCTGAGAAATACCTGTTCTTCCAGCAGTCCATCTCCTTCCTAGGTCACCGCATTTCCACCTCGGGGGTGGAGATGGAGAGTGACCGCATTTCAGCAGTGCGTAATTGGACGACTCCCACCACGGTATAAAGGAAGTGCAGCGGTTCCTAGGGTTTTCCAGTTACTACTGGAGGTTTATCCGGGGTTTTGGTCAGGTGGGGGCTCCCATTAGCTCACTGCTGAAGGGGTGCCCGGTACGTTTGCAGTGGTGGCTGAGGTGGACAGAGCTTTTGGTCACCTGAGGGCTCTGTTTACCTTGGCTCCCGTGCTGGCCCATCCAGATCCCTCTTTGGCGTTCATAGTGGAGGTGGACACGTCCGAGGCTGGGATAGGAGCCGTGCTCTCTCAGCGCTCGGGTACGCCACCGAAGCTCTGCCCCTGTGCCTTCTTCCCGAAGAAGCTCAGCCCGGCGGAGTGAAACTATGACGTGTTGGACCGGGAGCTGTTGGCTGTCGTCAAGGCTCTGAAGGCGTAGAGACATTGGCTTGAGGGGGCTAAACACCCTTTTCTCATCTGGACTGACCACCACAATCTGGAGTACATCCAGGCAGTGAGGAGACTGAACCTTCACCAGGCGAGGTGGGCCATGTTTTTCACCCGTTTTGTTTTTTCCCTTTCCTACAGACCAGGGTCCCAAAACGTGAAAGCAGACGCACTCTCCCGACTGTATGACACAGAGGAGCGGCCCATTGATCCCACTCCCATACTCCCGGCATCCTGCCTGGTGGCGCCGGAAGTGTGGGAGCTGGACGCGGACATTGAGCGGGAGTTACGTGCAGAGCCCGCTCCCCTCCAGTGTCCCGCTGGGCATCTGTACATTCCGTCTGCTGTCCGTGACCGGTTGATCTATTGGGCCCACACATCACCCTCCTCTGGTCATCCTGGGATAGGTCGGACGGTGCGCTGTTTGGTTGGGAAGTACTGGGGGCCAACCTTGGCCAAGGACGTGAGGGTTTATGTTTACTCCTGCTCGGTGTGCGCCCAGTGTAAGGCTCCTAGGCAACTGCCCAAAGGGAAGCTACACACCTTACACGTTCCACAGCGGCCTTGGTCGCACCTGTCGGTGGATTTTCTTACCGACCTCCCCCCTCACAGGGAAACACAACGATCCTGGTCGTTGTTGATTGGTTCTCTAAGTTCTGCCGTCTCCTCCCTCTGAGCGGTCACCCTACGGACCTACAGACTGCGGAGGCCTTGTTTACGCACGTCTTCCGGGGGGTGCCTGAGGATATAGTGTCTGATCGAGTTCCCCAGTTCACTTCGAGGGTCTGGAAGGCGTTCATGGAACGTCTGGGGGTCTCGATCAGCCTTACCTCAGGGTTTCATCCCGAGAGTAATGGGCAGGTGGAGAGAGTGAACCAGGATGTGGGCAGGTTTCTGCGGTCATATTGCCAGGATCGGCCGGTGGAGAGGGCAGCGTTCGTGCCCTGGGCCGAGATGGCTCAGAACTCGCTCCGCCACTCCTCCACTAACCTCTCCCCCTTCCAGAGCATACTGGGGTACCAGCCGGTTCTGGCACCTTGGCATCAGAGTAAGACTGAGGCTCGTGCGGTGGACGACTGGTTCAGGGGCAAGGAGGAGACATGGGACGCCGCCCATGTTCAGCTCCAGTGGGCCGTGCTGCGCCAGAAAGCCTGCGCAGACCGTCACCGCAGTGAGGCTGGCTCTCGACCCGGAACCTGCCCCTCCGCCTGCCCTGCCGGAAGCTGGGTCCGCGGTTTGTGGGGCCATTTAAAGTCCTGAGGAGAGTGAATGAGGTGGTGAACCATGGTGGTGGCAGCCTCATGCTGTGGGGATGTTTTTCAGTGGCAGAGACTAGGAGACTAGTCAGGATCAAGGGAAAGATGAACAGAGCAAAGTACAGAGACTTCCTTGATGAAAACCTGCTCCAGAGCGCTCAGGACCTCAGACTGGGGGTGAAGGTTCACATTCCAACAGGACAATGACCCTAAGCCCACAGCCAAAACAACGCAGGAGTGGCTTCGTGACAATTATCTGTGTCCCAGCCAGAGCCCGGACTTGAACCCAATTGAGCATCTTTGGAGAGACTTCAAAATAGCTGTGAAATGACGCTCCCCATCCAACCTGACAGAGCTTGAGAGGATCTGCAGAGAAGAATGGGAGAAACTCCCCAAATAAAGGTGTGCCAAGCTTGTAGCGTCATACCCAAGAAGACTCGAGGCTGTAATCGCTGCCAAAGGTGCTTCAGCAATGTAAAGGGTCGGAATACTTATGTAAATGTGATATTTCAGTTATGTATTTTTCATAAATTAGCAAAAATTCCCCAAAACTGGTTTTACCTTGTCATTACGGGGTATTGTGTGTAGATTGATGAGGGAAAAAACAATTGAATCAATTTTAGAAGGCTGTAACATAACAAAATGTGGAAAAGTTCAAGGGGCTGAATACTTTCCGAATGCACTGTATGTTCCCACACCAGTATGGTTAGATCTAAACATGTAAATAAAAAGGGATATAAAAAGTAAGGCCGCATTCTATGACACTGTATCACTGGAATTGCGATTAATAATATATTAATATAACATTACATTATTTTTATAATCCAAAGTAGTTATATTTTTAGTTGATAGACCTAATAACTAATCTTGAGCTATTTTTGTTTTTTAAACAACTAATTGACCGATGTTGGTTCAATTATTTGTTGGTTCAATCGTTTTTTTCGGACCTCAATGCGTGTTCAGTTAGCTTAAATGTTTACTACTTTGCGGAAAGGTTTGTACTGAAACGACACATTTTCCAAAGGTACTTTAACTCTATTCGGTGGGTGTGCCAGGGTGTGGCTATTAACAACAAATATTGTCTTATTTCACTGTAGAGCCTCCAGCCCTGCTCAATATGCCTTAGCTAACCCTTTTGTTCCACCTCCCACACATGCGGGAACCTCACCTGGTTTAAATGGTGTCTCTAGAGACAATACCTCTCTCATCATCACTCAATGCCTAGGTTTACCTCCACTGTATTCACATCCTACCATACCCTTGTCTATACATTATGCCTTGAGTCTATTCTTCCGTGCGCAGACACCTGCTCCTTTTACTCTCGGGTTCGAACACACTAGACAACCAGTTCTTATAGCCTTTATCCATACCCTTATCCTACTCCTCCTCTGTTCCTCTGGTGATGTAGAGGTTAATCCAGGCCCTGCAGTGCCTAGCTTCACTCCCATTCCCCAGGCGCTCTCATTTGTTGACTTCTGTAACCGTAAAAGCCTTGGTTCCATGCATGTTAACATTAGAAGCTTCCTCCCTAAGTTTGTTTTATTCACTGCTTTAGCACACTCTGCCAATCCGATGTCCTAGCCGTGTCTGAATCCTGGCTTAGGAAGGTCATCAAAAACCCTGAAATTTCCATCCCTAACTATAACATTTTCCGACAAGATAGAAGTGCCAAAGGGGGCGGAGTTGCAGTCTACTGCAGAGATAGCCTGCAGAGTTCTGTTATACTATCCAGGTCTGTGCCCAAACAATTTGAGCTTCTACTTTTAAAAATCCACCTTTCCAGAAACAAGTCTCTCACCGTTGCCGCTTGCTATAGACCACCTTCTGCCCCCAGCTGTGCCCTGGACACCATATGTGAATTGATTGCCCCCCATCTACCATCAGAGCTCGTACTGTTAGGTGACCTAAACTGGGATATGCTTAACACCCCGGTCATCCTACAATCTAAGCTAGATGCCCTCAATCTCACACAAATTATTAATGAATCTACCAGGTACAACCCCAAATCTGTAAACACGGGCAAATACACCTCTGCTGTCTTCAACTAGGATCTCAGCGATCACTCCCTCATTGCCTGCGTCTGTGGTCAAACGGGTCACCTGTCAAACGCTCCCTAAAACACTTCAGCGAGCAGGCCTTTCTAATCAACCTGGCTCGGGTATCCTGGAAGGATATTGACCTCATTCCGTCAGTAGAAGATGCCTGGTTATTCTTTAAAAGTGTTTTCCTCACCATCTTAAATAAGCATGCCCCATTCAAAAAAATTAGAACCAGGACCGGATATATCCCTTGGTTCACAGACCTGACTGCCCTTGACCAGCACAAAAACATCCTGTGGCGTACTGCATTAGCAACGAATAGCCCCCACGATATGCAACTTTTCAGGGAAGTTAGGATCCAATATACACAGGCAGTTAGGAAAGCAAAGGCTAGCTTTTTCAAGCAGAAATCTGCATCCTGTAGCACAAACTCCAACAAGTTCTGTGACACTGTGAAGTCCATGGAGAATAAGAGCACCTCCTCCTAGCTGCCCACTGCACTGAGGCTAGGAAACACTGTCACCACCGATAATTCCACGATACTTGAGAATTTCAATAAGGATTTTTCTACGGCAGGCCATGCTTTCCACCTGGCTACCTCTACCCCGGTCAACAGCCCTGCACCCCCCACAGCAACTTGCCCAAGCCTCCCCCATTTTTCCTTTACCCAAATCCAGATAGCCGATGTTCTGAAAGAGCTGCAAATTCTGGACCCATACAAATCAGCTGGGCTAGACATTCTGGACCCTCTCTTTCTATAATGATCTGCCGCAATTGTTGCAACCCCTATTACTAGTCTGTTCAACCTCTCTTTCGTATCGTCTGAGATCCCCAAAGATTGGAAAGTTACCGCGGTCATCCTCCTCTTCAAAGGGGGAGACACTCTTTTCACAAACTGTTACAGAACTATACTGCTCAAAAAAATAAAGGGAACACTTAAACAACACATCCTAGATCTGAATGAAAGAAATAATCTTATTAAATACTTTTTTCTTTACATAGTTGAATGTGCTGACAACAAAATCACACAAAAATAATCAATGGAAATCCAATTTATCAACCCATGGAGGTCTGGATTTGGAGTCACACTCAAAATTAAAGTGGAAAACCACACTGCAGGCTGATCCAACTTTGATGTAATGTCCTTAAAACAAGTCAAAATGAGGCTCAGTAGTGTGTGTGGCCTCCACGTGCCTGTATGACCTCCCTACAACGCCTGGGCATGCTCCTGATGAGGTGGCGGATGGTCTCCTGAGGGATCTCCTCCCAGACCTGGACTAAAGCATCCGCCAACTCCTGGACAGTCTGTGGTGCAACGTGGCGTTGGTGGATGGAGCGAGACATGATGTCCCAGATGTGCTCAATTGGATTCAGGTCTGGGGAACGGGCGGACCAGTCCATAACATCAATGCCTTCCTCTTGCAGGAACTGCTGACACACTCCAGCCACATGAGGTCTAGCATTGTCTTGCATTAGGAGGAACCCAGGGCCAACCGCACCAGCATATGGTCTTACAAGCGGTATGAGGATCTCATCTCGGTACCTAATGGCAGTCAAGCTACCTCTGGCGAGCACATGGAGGGCTGTGCGGCCCCCCAAAGAAATGCCACCCCACACCATGACTGACCCACCGCCAAACTGGTCATGCTGGAGGATGTTGCAGGCAGCAGAACGTTCTCCACGGCGTCTCCAGACTGTCACGTCTGTCACATGTGCTCAGTGTGAACCTGCTTTCATCTGTGAAGAGCACAGGGCGCCAGTGGCGAATTTGCCAAACTTGGTGTTCTCTGGCAAATGCCAAACGTCCTGCACGGTGTTGGGCTGTAAGCACAACCCCCACCTGTGGACGTCGGGCCCTCATACCACCCTTATGGAGTCTGTTTCTGACCGTTTGAGCAGACACATGCACATTTGTGGCCTGCTGGATGTCATTTTGCAGGGCTCTGGCAGTGCTCCTCCTGCTCCTCCTTGCACACAGGCAGAGGTAGCGGTCCTGCTGCTGGGTTGTTGCCCTCCTACGGCCTCCTCCACGTCTCCTGATGTACTGGCCTGTCTCCTGGTAGCGCCTCCATGCTCTGGACACTACGCTGACAGACACAGCAAACCTTCTTGCCACAGCTCGCATTGATGTGCTATCCTGGATGAGCTGCACTACCTGAGCCACTTGTGTGAGTTGTAGACTCCGTCTCATGCTACCACTAGAGTGAAAGCGCCGGCAGCATTCAAAAGTGACCAAAACATCAGCCAGGAAGCAGAGGAACTGAGAAGTGGTCTGTGGTCACCACCTGCACAACCACTCCTTTATTGGGGGTGTCTTGCTTATTGCCTATAATTTCCACCTGTTGTCTATTCCATTTGCACAACAGCATGTGAAATTTATTGTCAATCAGTGTTGCTTCCTAAGTGGACAGTTTGATTTCACAGAAGTGTGATTGACTTGGAGTTACATTGTGTTGTTTAAGTGTTCCCTTTATTTTTTTGAGCAGTGTATATCTATCCTACCCTACCTTTCTAAGGTCTTCGAAAGCCAAGTTAACAAACAGATCACTGACCATTTCAAATCCCACCATACCTTCTCCGCTATGGAATCTGGTTTCCGAGCTGGTCATGTGTGCACCTCAGCCAGGCTCAAGTTCCTAAACAATATCATAATAGCCATGGATAACATTTTACATTTTAGTCATTTAGCAGACGCTCTTATCCAGAGCAACTTACAGTAGTGAGTGCATACATTTTATTTAAAAAAAAGTATTCTCCGTACTGGTCCCCCATGGGAATCGAACCCACAACCCTGGCATTGCAAACACCATGCTCTACCAACTGAGCCACACAGGACCATGGTGATAAGTGACAATACTGTGCAGCTGTATTCATCGACCTGGCCAAGGCTTTCGACTCTGTCAATCACCACATTCTTATCGGCAAACTCAACAGCCTTGGTTTCTCAAATTACTGCATCGCCTGGTTCACCAACTACTTCTCAGACAGAGTTCAGTGTGTCAAATCGGAGGGCCTGTTGTCCGGACCTCTGGCAGTGTCTATGGGGGTGCCACAGGGTTCAATTCTCGGGCCGACTTTTTTCTCTGTATTCATCAATGATGTTGCTCTTGCTGCTGGTGATTCTCTGATCCACCTCTATGCAGACAACACCATTTTGTAGACTTCTGGCCCTTCTTTGGACACTGTGTTAACTAACCTCCAGACGAGCTTCAATACCATACAACTCTCCTAAATGCATGCTCTTCAACCGATCGCTGCTCGCACCTGCCCGTTCGTCCAGCATCACTACTCTGGACGGTTCTGACTTAGAATATGTGGACAACTACAAATACCTAGGTGACTGGTTAGATTGTAAACTCTCCTTCCAGACTCACATTAAGCATCTCCAATCCAAAATTAAATCTAGAATTGGCTTCCTATTTCACAACAAAGCATCCTTCACTCATGCTGCCAAACATACCCCGGTAAAACTGACCATCCTACCGATCCTTGACTTTGGCGATATCATCTACAAAATAGCCTCCAACACTCTACTCAGCAAATTGGATGCAGTCTATCACAGTGCCATCCGTTTTGTCACCAAAACCCCATATACTACTCACCACTGCGACCTGTATGCTCTCGTTAGCTGGCCCTCGCTTCATATTCATCACCAAACCCACCTGCTCCTGGTCATGTATAAGTCTTTGCTAGGTAAAGCCCCACCTTATCTCAGCTCACTGGTCACCATAGCAGCACCCACCCGTAGCACGCGCTCCAGCAGGTATATTTCACTGGTCACCCCCAAAGCCAATTCCTCCTTTGGCCGCCTTTCCTTCCAGTTCTCTGCTGCCAATGACTGGAACGAATTGCAAAAATCACTGAAGCTGGAGACTCATATCTCCCTCACTAACTTTAAGCACCAGCTGTCAGAGTCGCTTACATATCACTGCACTTGTACATAGCCCATCTGTAAATAGCCCATCCAACTACCTGATTCCCATACTGCTATTTATTTATTTTGCTCCTTTGCATCCCAGTGTCTCTACTTGCACATTCATCTTCTGCACATCTATCACTCCAGTGTTTAATTGCTCAATTGTAATTATTTCACCACTGTGGCCTATTTATTGCCTTACCTCCCTTATCCTACCTCATTTGCACACAATCTATATAGACTTTTCTATTGTGTTATTGACTGTATGTTTGTTTATTCCATGTGTAACTTTGTGTTGTTGTTTGTGTCGCACTGCTTTGCTTTATCTTGGCCAGGTTGCAGTTGTAAATGAGAACTTGTTCTCAACTGGCCTACCTGGTTAAATAAAGGTCAAATAAAAAATAAAAAATGACTGATGTATTTAAAGGGCAGAGGAGCATTTTGAAGCCACAACCCAACCCCTCTGGGTTTTTCAACTGGTCATTCAGTACAGCACCGTTTCTGTTTAATTGAACGTTATATAATGTTTTTATGTACTGAACACAGCCCATATCAAGTGTGAACTGTGCAATGTAGTAGGGAGTTTCCAACAGGCCAATATTCTACATAGTTTAGCTCAACAAATATGGTAATTAACTCCAATGACCATAATCCACTGTGCGCCTACTTCTCCGAATCGGTGTGGGGCGGATACTGGCCTTTTATCAATTAGATTTGATGACTTCCTACATTCTCTCTCCTCCGTCCTCTCTCGCCTCCTTTTGAAAAAGGTCAAAGTTAATTGAGGACAGTCGGCGAGGAGAATAAACGTGGCTGGAAATATCCTTGCTTGAAATTAGACGGTCCTTCTCCACTTGCACGTCATTAGGCAAATGACGTTTACAGGAGTAGATCCCAAAATAAATGTGTAATGTGACCAAAACAAATGAATTTAGTTGTGCAAGACATTTTATAGACAAAACAATAAGTAGCATATTGTTTTTAAATATATTGTTTTTAAAAACAATAGCTGATATAAAGAGGGTGTGGCAGGTAGGATACACATGAGTATCCTCGATGAGAGGTGGTTATAAGGAGCGGAGGACACTTCCGTTTGCCTACTAACGAATTGACACACTCCTCGACCACTCAACCACTTAACGGTTTCCGGGTCACGGAGGAGAGAGGAGGGAGGAGAGAGGACAGAGGACGGTCTATTGCCCAAATGAGAATCTCCCACAGAGAGGGAGAGGGTGAGAAGAAACAGAAGAACGCGCGAATGAGAGGGATACCAGTTATTTGGCGAGGTATCTCTAACTGAAAATACATGATCAACATGATCGATAGTGGGTATTCATCAGTCATAAAAGTATGCCTTATTTATTTTGTAAAACTACTAAAATAGTGATTTTGACAGACAGCATAGGCAGCAGCTGTATAGAGATGAGTAGGAATGAAATAATTAAGTTATCAATTAAAACAAATGTAATATACACAATAACTGAAATATTTAATTAAAGTAATGTGTATAAATGATGGTTAATAAGTGATAAGCAGTAATGGGTAGTCACTACCATCATGGGAGTTTTATTAATTGTTTTATTCAGTTTTTTTTACAGCATTCAACACATAATGTATAGTGCATTTAATGTTCAGAAAAAAAAATTGAAACCGAAAACCGTGATTATTTTTAAAATTCTAACTGAAACAGAACAGACCTCACAAAGCACTTATCGCTCAGCACTACTAATAATGATACGCTTCTCTCCCTTGTTGGACTACTATAATCATAATCCTGGTTACCAGCAGACTGTCTCTGCCTCTCACACTATCTACAGTATCCTACCTAGAGCAGAACAGCACAGGCATGGAGATTTAGGACTCAGTAAAACGGGAGGTGAGCCTTTGGCCTAAAGTGCTCCTCATTTAAGAACGATCGACAAAATCAATAAAGTGAAGTATGTTTCCTACCCTGCTTTTTCTGCACTGTCCTTTCTCTTCCTGATGCATTCCCTCTAGTCTTCTGCTCCAGCTGAGATCCATCTATTACAGCTGCTAGCTAGCAGCCATCCCTTCCCCTCAGCACACTACAGTCACTGTTGTTGAGTCCCAAATGGGACCCTATTCACTATATAGTGCACTACCAGACCAGAGCCCTATGGGCCATCTGGTTGTCATCTGGGACAAAGTTATTATGTATCCTTAACCACTCCATCTTTGCCTCAGCACACTAGAAACACCACCAGCACTAACATTACGCAGATGGCAAAAGTGGTTGAAATAAGGTCATATTGCAACCAGGTTGTTTCAACGTAATGGCATGACGTCATTTCAACCAGTTGAGAAAACTGTGTAGAAACTCTACCAGCACCAGTAACGTGGTGCCCCTTTTCACTTCACACTTCAAACTGTACTGTTCACATTGCAACCTATAGATTATTTATCATGGCATGTGCCAATGTACAAGCTGTGAGGATCAGTCTCTGGATCTCAGCTGGAGTAGCAGACTAGAGGAAATGCTTCAGGAAGAGAAGGGATAGAGCAGAAAGAGCAAGGAAGGAAACATACTTCACTTTAATGATTTTGTCAATCGTTCTTAGAATGTACACTACCGTTCAAAAGTTTGGGGTCACTTAGAAATGTCCTTGTTTTTGAAAGAAAAGCACTTTTTTTCCCCCTTTCAAATAACATCAAATTGATCAGAAATACAGTGTAGACATTGTTAATGTTGTAAATGACTATTGTAGCTGGAAACGCTGATTTTTAATGGAATATCTACGTAGGCGTACAGAGGCCCATTATCAGCAACCATCACTCCTGTGTCCAATGGCACGTTGTGTTAGCTAATCCAAGTTGATCATTTTAAAAGGCTAATTGATCATTAGAAAACCCTTTTGCAATTATTTTAGCACAGCTGAAAACTGTCGTTCTGATTAAAGAAGCAATAAAACTGGCCTTCTTTAGACTAGTTGAGTATCTGGAGCATCAGCATTTGTGGGTTCGATTACAGGCTCAAAATGGCCAGAAACAAAGACCTTTCTTCTGAAACTCGTCAGTCTATCCTTGTTCTGAGAAATGAAGGCTATTCCATGCGAGAAATTGCCAAGAAACTGAAGATCTGGTACAACGCTGTGTACTACTCCCTTCACAGAACAGCGCTAACTGGCTCTAACCAGAATAGAAAGAGGAGTGGGAGGCTCCAGTGCACAACTGAGCAAGAGGACAAGTACATTAGAGTGTATAGTTTGAGAAACAGATGCCTCACAGGTCCTCAACTGGCAACTTCATGGAATAGTACCCTCAAAACACCAGTCTCAATGTCAACAGTGAAGAGGCAACTCCGGGATGCTGGCCTTCTAGAGTTGCAAAGAAAAAGCCATATCTCAGACTGCCCAATAAAAATAAAATATTAAGATGGGCAAAAGAACACAGACCCTGGATAGAGGAACTCTGCCTAGAAGGCCAGCATCCCGGAGTCGCCTCTTCACTGTTGACGTTGAGACTGTACGCCTCTGTACACCTCTGTACGCCTATGTATATATTCCATTAAAAATCTGCCGTTTCCAGCTACAATAGTCATTTACAACATTAACAATGTCTACACTGTATTTCTGATCAATTTGATGTTATTTTAATGTTATTTTATTTTAATGTGCTTTTCTTTCAAAAACAAGGACATTTCTAAGTGTCCCCAAACTTTTGAACGGTAGTGTATGTAGCTCTGTCTAAATGTATGTAGCTCTGTCCTTGAGCTGTTCTTGTCTATTATAGTTTGCAGTATGTCACGTTTTATGTATGTTTTTTGTAGACGGACCCCAGGAAGAGTAGCTGCTGCTTTTGCAACAGCTAATGGGGATCCTAATAGAATCCTAAATCTGTAAAAGGAACTTCCAGAGAACTTCCTTCTTCTTCCAGGGTACTTCCTTCTCCTTCTTCCAGGGTACTTCCTTCTCCTTCTTCCAGGGAAATTCCTTCTCCTTCTTCTAGGGTACTTCCTTCTCCTTCTTCCAGGGTACTTCCTTCTCCTTCTTCCAGGGAAATTCCTTCTCCTTCTTCCAGGGAAATTCCTTCTCCTTCTTCCAGGGTACTTCCTTCTCCTTCTTCCAGGGAAATTCCTTCTCCTTCTTCCAGGGAAATTCCTTCTCCTTCTTCCAGGGTACTTCCTTCTCCTTCTCCCAGGGAAATTCCTTCTCCTTCTTCCAGGGTACTTCCTTCTCCTTCTTCCAGGGAAATTCCTTCTCCTTCTTCTAGGGTACTTCCTTCTCCTTCTTCCAGGGTACTTCCTTCTCCTTCTTCCAGGGAAATTCCTTCTCCTTCTTCCAGGGAAATTCCTTCTCCTTCTTCCAGGGTACTTCCTTCTCCTTCTTCCAGGGAAATTCCTTCTCCTTCTTCCAGGGAAATTCCTTCTCCTTCTTCCAGGGTACTTCCTTCTCCTTCTCCCAGGGAAATTCCTTCTCCTTCTTCCAGGGTACTTCCTTCTCCTTCTTCCAGGGTACTTCCTTCTCCTTCTTCCAGGGAAATTCCCTCTCGTTAAAGTTTAAATGGATAAACTGGTGGAAGTGGGCACCAGGGGACTAAGTGGGCACCACATTGTGGGACTATCCCTCAGAGGATACTGACCCCAAACTAATTATGATAATATATTCCTAATTTATGGGTAAAGAGCTAAGATGCGCTCGCCATGCAATGTGTAGGCTACCCAGGGTGTGTGAGTTAGGTTTGGCACAAATATAGGATACTTAAAGCTGTTATTCTGCCCTAATTTTTTGGGAATCTGCTGTTTGGCTATAGTTTACATACAGTTTACTTTCGTCTGACCTGAGAAAAATTTGCTCAACCCCAGGTGTATAAAAATTACTTCTAAACTCTTCCACTCTGACTTCAAAATCTCCTTGTTCTATTAAAAGTGCTGTTTAAGGTGTAAGTGAGACGTGAAAACAAAGCTGAAGCCTGCAAGGTCAAATCTTTGAATTTCATAGACCCCAAGGATCTAAATTGATTGTGGAGTGTACCGGGGAGTTGGAGGGAGGATAGCGGGTAAGCATTTAACTGCTGACAGACCAACTCTAAGTACATCCAAAATGGCACCCTATTCCATATAAAGTGAACTACTTTTGACCAGAGCCCTATGGGCTTGATCAAAAGTAGTGCACTAAATAGGGGATAGGGTGTTATTTGGGATGTAAACTAACCCTGCGGGGGGGCCAACACATTGCAGTTTGACACCGTTTCCTCCATGCTTCTCTGTCTCAACTCTCTCCCACTCCATGGGGCAAGACCCTGTGCTTCTGTTGTGATTAACCTATTAGGGGAAACAGTTCATCCACAGGCGTCTCTCTCTGCTCTTCTCTGTGTACCTGTTTTATACTGTTTTGATATCTAACAGCCTACTAAAGGTCCAATTGTCTCTTCAATCTCACGACAAATGTTATTGTAGAACTATTCTAGTAAATCAAAACAAGCACTTCCTCTGGCATGAATAGCAACCATGTAGTCAGTCTTCATAATAACTACACACTCTATTCATATACAGTATATGACCTAAAAAATACAACAAATGACTGTTACCCTTGATCTAAAGCATAAAGTATTTAAAAATTGACCCCCGGGGTCTGCTTTGTCTATGGCTGGAGGCGTTTTTATACCCTAGCTGTCATGAAGTATCCCCTTCGGTCATCACTCCCATGCCTGGGGCTGCAGCATAGAGCAGCCGTGGAGCTGTGTACCAAATGGCACCCTATTCCCTTTTAGGGTCAGTACAATACCAGTATTGCAATATTTTTTCCATGGCAAAAAGGAAAACACAAAGCATACTCTTTGGTCCTTTAAAAACCTGCTGTAGGTAAAATAATGTGTGCTAAAGCTTGGAAAATAAATACATGTGACTCTGGATGACAACGTTATGATTAGTTAGTTTTCAACATTAGGGCTGTTTTCCTAAAGAAGTAAAATTTGCTTCATGTTTCGTTTCCTTGCTAACGAGTATCACGATGCTGGTATTGTCCCGGCCCTATTCCCTTTATAGTGTACTACTTCTGACCAGGGTCCATAGGGCTCTGGTCAAAATAAGTGCACTATATAAAAGGACACAGCAATGATGTCCTGACAGACACAGAGCAGAAAGAGCTCTCCGTTATCTGGGACGACGAGATGGAGGGGAGACGGGAGGGTGGGGAGAGGGGAAAGATGAGAGAGAGGAGAGAGAGAAGGGAGGAGAGGGGAGGGAGGAGAGGGGAGGGAGGAGAGGGGAAAGAGAGAGAGATGAGAGGGGAGGGAGAAAATGTAGAAGGGAGCGAAAGGTGAGTGGGGAGAGAGGGAGAGAGAGGATAAGGAGAGCGGGGGAGAGGAGCAAGAGAGAGGAGAGGGAGGGGAGAGCGGAGCAAGAGAAGCAAGAGAAAGGTAGAGTGAGAGGGAAGAGAGGAGCGACAGAGCGGAGCGAGAAGAGCAAGAGGCGCAGAGCACTCTGGCCGTGGATCTGAGGAATGGTAGATTTGGAAAGAGATACATTCACAGCGCTCTGACGTGGTTTTGGGGCCTATCACAGCCATGCAGGGCTGGAACCTGGAAGCCACCCATTTGGGCCAACTTCTACTGATACAGTGTCTGCATCCCAAATAGCATCCTATTCCCCTTATATTTTGCACTGATTTGGACCGGCACTGGTCAACAGTAGTGCCCCATTGGGGGAATAGGGTTCCATTTGGGAAGCAGACAGTAGCTGGCGCTGCTGGCAGAGAAAGACTTAACCCAATCAAGGACATAATTGCATGTTTTTTTCATCTGTTTTTCATTTGATGCATATATTCTCTTTAGTTAAATGATTTCCGTCTCTCCCGTTCCAGGTTCCACCCATTGGAGTGGAGATGGGGTGGGGTGATTGATGTGGGGTGCTTATTCGCTTAACTGATGAGCAAATGAAAACCAGGAGGATACGACTGTGCTTTGTGACATCGACCCACGCAAGTAAAACAACAAAACAAACCAACTAACAAACAACAAAACTACCATAACGGAGGGAGACAATCTATCTTAAGGCATCCGATCCATTGCATCACTCCATTTAAAATCTACTGGCAGTAGAAAAGAGCATAGGGTCAGTAAGATGTGCAAGATGCAGTATCATGTCAACCATTACTACCTCACTCTTGACACATCTTGTCATAAAGTAGGGACTCAGAGGAGAAGAATGTTCTCTCTCCACCCAAGGATATGTCCATGTAGAGTGCATGTAAGTCTGTCAATCAAACCTGTCAGCTATTTTACCCACACTGAGGTAGATGAAAGGATCTAGGCCCATCTATCTATTGCTGAGGCCTCTCTTGAGCTGAGAGACACAGAGGGAAAGTCATGTACCATCCTGTCTCTGATGCTTTCACATATGGTAGACTACACACGCACACACACACACACACACACACACACACACACACACACACACACACACACACACGCACACACACACACACACACACACACACACACACACACACACAGGCTAGACCTACATAGGCACACACACCATTGTCTGTTATTTACTGATACACCTGCCTGATTTGTCTTTGATGTTCATCTCTCCTGTGACCTGTACTGTTGTCCTCACAACTTATTTCCAGCATTGAGAGTGAAAACATGGCAACAAAGGCACAGAACACATGCCAACATGTCACATAATAACATATCTACCAGCTACACACCACTGGTTGAATTTGGTAGTGATATATTAGCAATACAGGCCTATGGTTGGAGGCGAATCTTGGTACCAACATCAAATATAGTGTCATAGAATAGTGCATGTACTAACTATGGGCATACTACTACACTTTACAAACACAAGCACTAATGCAGGTGTAAAGGATGTCACACTGCTTGCTTAGCAAGTACCACTTCCTCCCAATTCGGCACATACTGTACCTTGCTCGAACTTGGGACCTCTGCCTCTCAAACACACGTGACCGTCCACCCTCAAGAGTCTTAGCCATTCGCTAGCTAATGAAGCGGCACAAGCGGGACACTCAAGCGGGACACTTAAGTCTCCATGTGCTACACAGGCATATTAATCACTGTCTCGATCAATTAGGGGATTCTATTAATCTGGCCCGGGTGCCCGGATAGGCGTGTTTTGCACCGGTGAAAGTTGATTGCATTCGTTTTGGAACCGGGTTGCCTCCCGGGCGTAAGCCGGGTGTCACCTTCAAAGCTCACATGAAGTAATGAGGTGGATTCTGGGTTTTCACATGCAAAAGTGATTGCTTTTGATAAAAACGCTTTATCTGCCATCCCAATTAAAACCAGTTTGAAAATTCAAACGTATATTCTATGGAAAAGATATGTTGTATGTTTCTGCACTATGCACCTTTCTGCCTTGTTGACAACATGATCGAGTGGCGCAGATTCCTGAGGGTGCCCCTCCCTCATCACTTTTGCCCGTTCACATCACGGGCTATAGACTGGTGCCCAGAGACTCAGCATAATCTAATCCGCCCAATGAGAGAAGATTTGAAATAGACAAGATGGCGGCATACACATTGTTGGATTAATTAATGGAGCAAAAAGATGAATTAAGTTTGTGTTATGCCAAACAGTACCTAACCTGGAGCATCACATTAGCCTATTATAATCTGCTAGCTAGTGTATGCCTAAAGTTACCTAGTTATTTATGTTCAGATTAGAGCTCGCATTTGTGTTGACATTCATTTTTAGATCGGCTCATTTCGTTGCTTATTTTGCCTAAAAACCACTGTTTCGTTTCTAACATTTTTACCACAACTCACCAACCGAGGAGTCTCAGTCAGTTGAAAGAGTGCCAGTCTCATGCACTAATTTACCTGTAGGCCTATTGCGTGTGCATTGTTTGGGATAATCCATTCTGAAATTTCAGTGACATCATATTATGTTTTGTATGTTACTTATTAAAATCCATTATACGGTTTCCAACTACCATTTTATTTGTTTTTGTCAAATAAAAGTGTGTATTGTAGCCTATCAAGTTGAGGTGTAGCTAGGCCTACTTTTGTTTCATGTATGGATCTAGCCTGGTAAACACAAACCTCAGCAGCAGAGTTAAAGTTTATGTCTGAAGTCGTGCGCAAACTACGGTTAAGTCCTAATCAGGCTCTTTTCAACTAACCTTTACTGGTGTCTTATAAATGTCTGGATCCAGAAGTAGGTAGTCCGTTGGATTTTAGAAAATGCTCCGTTATTAAATCACATTTTTTTCTCCATGAAGTAATCTAGCAATGTATAAACTGCCATCTTAGATTATCTTTGTCTTCTCTCATTGACAGATGAGTGTCATTCTAAGCAATGCTTGATTTTTGAGTCTCGCACATAACTTGCTTGCCTGGCTACCCACTCGGCCAACACCATGCCCACTAACGTTTCTTCTCCAAGATGAGTCTGGATTTGCTTCCTCCCAGACAAACACATTCAAACTGTTCTGATTGAACCCACAAATCATGAATCACGCCATTTTGATGTCAGCACAAATGACTTCTAGGGTAGCAGGTTCAGACTGATGTATGGAGTGATCGATAGAGCAGCTACATTTAATTCTGGATGAGTCGTCAGGCAAATGCAACACTTGGGGTGGACACCCAGCACGGCTGTATTCAGTATGAAAGAATGGTGTGCAACATTTAATTCATTGGAAACAATTCTGTTCTTAATTACCAGTTGAAAAACGGGGAGGGGTTTGGTTGTGGGTTAAAAATGCACCACTGCCCTTGCAAATTGCTTCAAGACACACCCCGCCACACCCACCAAACAGAGCAAATGTACCTCAAAGTCTGTTCAAGAACATTGAACAACGTTTTGGGAAAACGTGTCATTCAGTACAAACCGTCACGCAACATAGAAAATGTTGAATCGAACTGAACACACCCGTCTCAAACAATGAGAGAAGACAAAGCTACTATAAGATGGCAGCATACGCATTGTTGGATTTCTTCATGGAGCAAAAATTAATTTAATTTAGCAAAAGAGCATTTTCTAAATTCCAATGTTCCCTCTGAAATTAATCATGGGAGTTTAGAAGACACAGAGATTCAATGACTTCCAAATCGAGAACGAAGAACATATCGGCAAGTTAAGGTTAGTAAAAAGCCTGCAAATTACGGCTAACAGCAGCCTGTTATCAACGGCTATTACAAGCTTATTAGCTAATGATCACAGTCATTTGACTTCATCTGCTAGTATGGATCCACTTGATTTACATTCTGTAGAACTAGTCCCGTTTCAGACTACTTAAGCCATTTGCTCATAGCTAGTCGAGTTGGCTGGTCATGTACAAACAATGTGCTGTCGCTTTAGATCTCAGGTAGACAGGAATTCTATATTGTTTTGTATATCTTCGTCACCACTTGAACCTACAACACTGTAAATAAAAGCATAATTTGTGCCCAAATCCCAACTAACTCGGCTGCTGGGACCTTTTCTACAAAGGCCTACATGTGCACCATCGCCTTGGGAATCTCACATGAGATGGAATCAGGGTTGCAGATTACCTCAACTCCTCCATGGAGTTAAGAACAGACTTTAAATGAACCTCCGACTCCATCAAGTCGCTAAAGTATGTGTTGATACTTCAAAAATGTAAATTGTTAAACCCTCACCTTGTACCTATGTTTGTCCTTTGTTGTTGTGTTCTTTTCTTTGTTTGCTGAAATCCATACTTTTTAATAAAATGTTAATCAAATACAACCACAGACTGTTTCCTTGAGATTCAATTGACACATGCCCATTCACGCTGTTGCCATCTTAAAGTCACAGCAATGAGTAAACAGTCGTCAAACAAAGAAAGGCATGCAACAACAAACGCCAAACATAAGTAAAAACTCTAGTCTGCTCTCAACTCCGTGGAGGAGTTGAGGTACTCGGCATGAATCAGGGAACCTTCAAGCAGGTGTTCTGCGCATGAATGGAACATTGTGGAATGAAAGACTGCCAACAGCAGGTAGGCCTAACTCAACCGATTTAGAAATGATCAGGGAAATACCACTTACTAAACCATGTTTGATATTACTAGTGCATTTGGGCGCACTTTTCAGCAACACTTGTCTAATCACCTAGCATCATTCTCAGCAATAGGCATATGCATCGAAATATTGAAAAATAATGAGAAAAAAAATCCTTTAAAAGTTTTGGAGAAATGTTTTAGGAAGTTTCTTAGTCTATTCTTAATTAAAGGTTAGAGATGTCATGTTTGGAATTATGACTGGTAGCCTACTTGAATTAAACTCTTTCACAAAGATGTGTAATTGAGATGTAGAAATATGGTAATTCTATACCCAGAGGTTTTGTGTAATAAAATCAGTAATCCAGGGTATAAAGTATGTAATGCATCTATAAAGGGATTTTCCCATTCAATTCCCGAAATGAATAGTGTTTCAATATAGACTTAATGAGATTCATTATTAAAGGTTCAGACGACATCACAACATTTGCCTACCAAGAAGACATTTGGATGCATCTACTCCAACAGGGACTGTGGCAAGTATGGGCCTATACCAAAGGCATAAGGCCTAATATGTTGAGAAGGGGGTTTGTAGGCTACTGATGTTGACACTTTTTCACTTTCACTCCAAGGCTACCCCTAGAGTGAATTTGTATACCACTTGGAAAATAGTGCTTTGTGTACACATTCTTTAAACAACTCAAAAACGCCCTTGTTTGACTTTGGCCTAGGAGCTATCTTACAGTAAAAACAGAAGAAAATGTGAAGTAGTCTTTTTATGGGAAGCTCTATTTCATTCTCCAGTCACTCGTTAAAGATATGATTATCTCTAGATAGCCTGAGAAGGTGACACATTTAATATTAAGGCTACAGATGGAGGCCTGCATTTTTCTTGCAAATACTTTCTGAAATTGCTCTTTTGGTGGCAGTATAAAAATGATGAACAAGGCAGTAGACAACAAGGCGTCGGATCGCAGCGACCATATATAGACCTATACTGCAACAGAAATCACATCCCACCCTACCTCCACTGACTGCAATGGCGCACCCAATGATTGATCTACGCTTGGCCTCTGCTTGGGGATGTTTGTTGGCATATAGTAGAGGAGACACTGCTGTGCACATAATTTATCGCGGAAAAAAAAACAAAAAAACAATGCATGATACAATCCCGTTGGGCTCAGTTTCCAATATGGCACGAGCGTTTCCCCAGCGAAGATACATCATTTTCAGTCCTGTGAGCAATAGTCAATGTCAGAGAAGATGGGGCGATAAAAAAAAGTGAGGTAGGGGGTTGCAACAACAGCGGGGGTGGAGAGACAGAGGAGAGAAGATCTCTCAGTTGCGCATGGAGGAGAGGATGTAGTAATGTCACAGGCTTTAAGCCCTGCGAACCCGCTGCAAACAGTCACCCAAACCCATTTTCATTATCATATTGATTGAAATAGTTTATCATATGTAATTTTTGGTTTAAAGGCACCCGGTTGCGAAGGAGAGCTGAGCAGAGAATTATCTAACAAAAGAACAGCATTTGTCCACAGGGACGTTTCTCTGTTCCAGTTCATTGATGGAGTTGATTAAGTTTAAATGAAGCAGACACTGGATAAAAGTGAGGGTATTGACCAGCGAGCGCTGTGCCGCTGATCTTGAAAAAGCCTGATACACACGGAAAAGCAAGATTTGCTAAATGCTCTAATCTTCAATCAAATCTAACATCAATACAGACAAAGTTTGGTAATGAGAGATTCAATGAAGCATGCAGCAGAGAAAATTAATCCCCCTCACCTAAACTGGGTTCAACTTTGAAGCTTGCTCCTCAGGATAGACAGCTATCTAAATGCTAAATAAGAAACGTATTGTACTTTTCACAGCATGCTAATCATTTGTTCATTTCATCTCCATTATTTGTTCTATCGTAGATTTCAGTTGTTGATCTGGTGATTAGATTAGATTAGATCAACCTTGGATAGCGAAGAGAGGGGGGTAGAATAGAATACTTAACAGACTGGTGTGTGTGCTGGTGGTGTGGTGTGGAGAGCAGAAGTCTACAGAGTTTGGCTCACATGTGGCTCATTAGCCTCACACTCATGCACATTGGGCAGACTATGGGTTCAACAAGTTTTCAACATACACTATATATACAAAAGTATCTGGACACCCCTTGAAATGTGTGGATTCGGCTATTTCAACCACACGTTGCTGAGACGTGTATAAAATCGAGCACACCGCCATGCAAACTCCATAGACAAACACTGGCAGTAGAATGGCCTTACTGAAGAGATCAGTGACTTTTCACGTGGCACCGTCATAGGATGCCACCTTTCCAACTAGTCAGCTCATCAAATGTCTGCCCTGCTAGAGCTGCCCCTGTCAACTCTACAGTAAGTGCTGTTATTGTGAAGTGGAAACGTCTAGCTCAGCCGCGAAGTGGTAGGCCACACAAGCTCACAGAAGGGAACCGTCGAGTGCTGAAGCGCGTAAAAATCTCCTGTCCATACAGAAATGGTTTGTCGAGATCGGTGTGGAAGAACTTGACTGGCCTGCACTGTCTGTGAGTCCTGAGCTCAACCCCATCGAACACCTTTAGGATGAATTGGAACCCCGACTGCGAGTCAGGCCTAATCGCCCAACATCAGTACAACATCAACACCATCATCCCAGACACCCTGGACCCAATCCAATTTGCATACCGGTCCAGCAGATCCACAGATGATGCAATCTCTATTGCACTCCACACTGCCCTCTCTCACCTGCACAAAAGGAACACCTAGAGTATGTCAGACTGCTGTCCATCGTTTACAGCTCAGCATTCAACACCATAGTGCCCTCCAAGCTCATCACTAAGCTCAGGTACCTGGGACTGAACACATCCCTCTGTCTCTGGATACTGGACTTTCTGATGGGCCACCCCCAGGTTTTGAGGGTATGCAACAACACATCCGCCACGCTGACCCTCAACACGGGAGCCCCTCAGCGCTGCTTGCCCTGCTGTACTCCATGTTCACCCACGAGGCCGCGCACGACTCCAACAACATCATTAAGTTTGCTGATGACATAACGGTGGCAGGACTGATCACCAATGATGATGAGACAGCCTATAGGGAGGAGGTCAGTGACCTGGCAGTGGGGTGCCAGGCCAAAAACCTCTCCCCCAATGTCAGCAAGACAAAGGAGCTGATCATGGACTACAGGAAACGGAGGGCCGAGCGGTCGAGAGCTTCAAGTTCCTTGGTGTCCACATCACTAAAGAATTAGCATGGTCCACACACACCAACCCAGTTGTAAAGAAGGCACCACAACGCCTCTTCCCCCTCAGGAGACTGAAAATAACTTTCAGATCCTCAGAAAGTTCTCCAGCTGCACCATTGAGAGCATCTTGACTGGCTGCATCACCATTTGGTATGGCAACTGCTTGGCATCTGACGGCAAGGCGCTTCAGAGGGTAATGGGGCTGAGCTCCTTGCCATCCAGGACCTCTCTACCAGGTGTCAGAGGAAGGCCCTAAAAATTGTCAAAGACTCCAGCCACCCAAATCATAGACTGTTCTCTCTGCTACCGCATGGCAAGTGGTACTGATGCTCCAAGTCTGGAGCCAACAGGACCCTGAACAGCTTTTACCCCTAAGCCACAAGACTGCTAAATAGTTAAACCTCTACGGGATCGGTGTCCCACCCACGGGATGGGGGAGCTAACGTAGGCTGATGTGATTAGCATGAGGTTGTAAGTAACAAAAATAATTCCCAGGACATACACATATCTGATATTGGCAGAAAGTTTAAATTCTTGTTAATCTAACTGCACTGTCCAATTTACAGTAGCTAGTACAGTGAAATAATACCATGAAATTGTTTGAGGGGAGTGCACATTTATGAACTTGAAAATGTATTAATAAACCAATTAGGCACATTTTGGCAGACACATCATTTTGAACAGATATGCAATGGTTCATTGGATCAGTATAAAACTTTGTATATACACTACATACACAAAATCTAAATTGCACCTGGGCTGAAATAATACATTATGGCCTTTCTCTTGAATTTCCAAGATGATGGTACAGATCTAATTTGTTACATTCTCAGACATTAATTTCACATTCCCACAAACATCAAAGTGTTTCCTTTCAAATGGTATCAAGAATATGCATATCCTTGCTTCAGGTCCTGAGCTACAGGCAATTAGATTTGGGTATGCCATTTTAGGCGAAAATTTTAAAGAAATGTTTGATCCTTTTAATCAAATATCTGAATTGACCATTTTTTCACTAACTCTTTTGGCTCATCGCATATGCTGCTGCTACTGTTTATTATCGATCTTGTTGCCTAGTCACTTTACCCCTACCTGTATGTACATACATTATCGACCTTATTTACCTCATACTCCTGCACATCGACTGGGTACTGGTACCCCGTGTATATAGCCAAGTTATCATTACTCATTGTGTATTTATTCCTTGTGTTATTATTATTTTTATTTTAAGTCAACCCCAGTCCAGTGAGTTGGCCTATTCTTTCTTAGGCCTATTCAGAGACTCATGGGGTAGGCCTATTTCAGATAAGTACTCCAAATGATTGCATGTGTCTGTGTACATTTCTGATAATCCTTCTAAAACCGATCATTTGAAGTGTCTTTCCATTAATCGGTTGCTCTTAACCAGGCAGAGAGGCTACTAATTAGTCTAATTGACACACAGCTGGAAGACAATGAAGGATAGTGAGCATACAGTACAGTGGGTCCCCAGGACCAATATCACTGTTTTTACACAGGCAGCCCAATTGTGATATTTGTTTTCTCACTAATTGGTCTTTTGACCAATCAGAACAGCTCTGAGAAAGCGCTCGTCTGAAAAGATCTGATGTGATTGGTCAAAAGACCAATTAGTGGCAAAAAGATAAGAATTGTGTAAACTTAGCCTATGAGCTACACTGAATAAGACTGTGTAGCCTTTTTAAGGCATGCTTCACAAAGATGAAAGACTTGATCTAGTATTATCTGTTGTCTTATAGGCCTAAGTCTTATCTAAGTAGGCTATTACTATTTCTCAGAGTTGAACGTTAGCCCACAGGTCCATTTTTACTGATTTCATTAGATAATCATAAATAGCCACTGTAGAATACATTCCATATCTTGAGTTAATTAATCAATAATAATTTCCCATAGCCTACAGCAGGTTATACTGAGAAGCAACTCATGTGACTTTATCTCAGCTGTTTATTCTATTCTGTATATAAAGGATAAAACATATTATTAGCTCTTATTTGGCATCCCATTATTTGCATTTATTTCTTGCTGAGTGACGATAAATGTTGTCAACTGTGCTGAGTCTCTGCATTACAGCCTTTTCTCCACTGTTGGTAGGCCTGTACTATGAGCCATGTGGGACATGAAGTCTCTAAGTAAGGTATGCTGCTGTCACAATCCCATCTAAATCTGCATGTTTGTTTCTTAAACAGGGCATGTTCGCTTCAGCTTTTTTCCTTAGCAAATCGACAGGAGATACAACCTGGGAGATGTGCTATGAAACAAACTGCGCTCTCAAAGGTATGTGTGACTTTGTAGCTGCCGCGTTTGCCTGTTAGCTGCACATCCTCTGTCTTTTTAACTGTCACTTACTCTCTCTCTGTTTTGTCATTTGCTCTACATATTCACTTGTCGCCTGGAACTTTTTTTGACTCCGGAATACAGTTGGGTTGCAATTAAATACATCAACAAAGAAACAAAAAAATGTCCCAGCAAAGCAGATGCACATTGTAGAGAGTTATTCCATGCAGTAAAATATACAAACACCAGAAACCATATGATATGTTTGCTGCAGGTTTTGTTTGTTTGTTTATGTCTGGTGTTAAAACAAACAGACATGTCATTGTTCCAAATGTTCCACTCTCGTTTTCTCTGACTGAGACGAGGATAGAAGAATAAGTCGATGTATTATTTCAACGTTAGTAGGACAGTATCATAATAATATACATGTCATTTGAGGGTATCACTCTGATTCCCATGCACATTTCTCCAAGGCAGGCCTATATCTTCATTGCATGAAATAGTGATGAATTGGGATCCTAGCTCTACACAGCAGACAACCACCGACAGGTCCCAGAGATGAATGTATAATGCATTTTCTTCTTCTCACTCCGCATATTAAGGAGGCCAGGACATTCAGACTGTTAGCCTTTTCATCCCTGAGACACCGACGACCACTTCCCGTAGACCTACTTACACAATGTTTAAGATTATATGCTCAAACAGAACAGTTTTCAAATCATTTTCACTAAAATGTACACAACTGGAACTCCCAGAGGCCTATTCCCAATGAGTCTCACTGTCACCATGCATGCGCACTCCTGAATTTTAAGATTCGACCTATGACCTAAGGGACCATGGAGATGGAGCAGGGTGAGGGATTTAAACCACCTCACTGGGCACAGATATCAATTCAACGTCTATTCCACATTGGTTCAAAGTAATTTCGTTGACATTATGTGGAAACAACATTGATTCAACCAGTGTGTGAAAGGCACCCAGTGTCATTTTGAGAGCGTGAAGTCACAAGCTCTGCTGGTCAACTAGTGCGTAGCAACCTAGCGGTACCAAAAGCCATGGTTTGCACCTAGAAAAAGTCTATCTATACTGAACAAAACTATAAACGCAATATGCAACAACTGAGTTACAGTTCATATAAGGAAATCAGTCAATTGAAATAATTTAATTTGGCCCTAATCTATGGATTTCACATAACTGGGCAGGAGTGCAGCCATGGGTGGGCCTTGGAGGTCATAGGCCCACCCACTTGGCAGCCAGGCTCACCCACTGGGGAATGATTTTTTTCCCCCCACAAAAGCCCCCTGGGCTGGCGTGGTTACACGTGGTCTGCGATTGTGAGGCCGGTTGGAAGTACTGCAAAATTAACTAAAACAATGTTGGAGGCAACTTATGGTAGAGAAATTAACATTAAATTCTCTGGCAACAGCTCTGGTGGACATTCCTGCAAGTCAGCATGCCAATTGCATGCTCCCTCAAACTTGAGACATCTGTGGCTGTGTTGTATAAGAAAACTGCACATTTTAAAGTGGCTTTTTATTGTTCCCCAGCACAAGGTGCACCTGTGTTATGATCATACTGTTTATATGTCACACCTGTCAGGTGGATGGATTATCTTGGCCAAAAGAGAACCGCTCCATAACAGGAATGGAAACAAATGTGTGCACCAAATTCTACAGATATAAGCTTTTTGTGCGTCTGGAAGATGTATTGGATTTTTTATTTCAGCTCATGAAACATGGGACTAACACTGTTGTGTTTATATTTTTGTTCAGTATAAAATACAATCGGCAGAACAGCAAAAAATAAAAAATGTGATGGATGTTTTGGGCTCTAAAATTAGTTTATTATGATCAAGTTTCATCCTCACAGTGAATTATTTTAAAGCTCGCTACAAATCGAGATATTTAATTAAATAGTGATGCATTCTGGCTACTACATTTGTTGTCACACAAGACCACGTGCTGACACAGACCAATCACGGGCCGGCAGGATACGAGGAGGCTCACGCCCTCATGAACGCTCTTTGCACGTGCACCTTAGGGGGTGTGGTGTGCTATCCAGATGAGAGTGCAGAGTCAACAAACCTGTCAAGTGGCTACCGGTAATGACTCCGATGTCATCTAGCAGCGTTGGGTAGACTCTCTCAGGCAGGATGACAACGACTACATCGACCATGATACTTTGCTAGTTACGGACACTTTCACCATGATCGCTATGATTTTTTTGGTGCCATAGAGTACCACAGTATAAGTAATAATACCCATAAAACCTAGAGGTCAAACAGGGAAATGGTTCTAATCATTTTTCCACCATTAATTTTTCCCAAAGGGGATTTTAGAAACACTTCAAATAAGGGCTGTGTTTCGTATAGACTTACCCTGGTGTGACATTTTGATAACCGTGTAAATCTCTCTATGACAACGTGACTTTTATCAAATCAAATGTTATTAGTCACATGCGCCGAATACAACAGGTGTAGACCTTACAGGGAAATGCTTACTTACAAGCCCTTAACCAACAATGCAGTTTTAAGAAAAATAAGCCTTAAGCAAAAAATAAACAAGTAAAAAATAAAAAATAAAAGTAACAAATAATTATAGAGCAGCAGTAAAATAACAGTACTGAGGCTATATACAGGGGGTACCTGTACAGAGTCAATGTGCGGGGACACCGGTTAATCGAGGTGATTGAGGTAATATGTACATGTAGGTATAGTTAAAGTGACTACGCATAGATAATAAACAGAGTGGCAGCAGCGTATAAGAGGGGGGAAATGCAAATAGTCTGGGTAGCCATTTGATTATCTGTTCAGGAGTCTTATGGCTTGGGGGTAGAAGATGTTTGGACCTAGACTTCGCGCTCCAGTACCGCTTGCCATGCGGTAGCTGAGAGAACAGTCAATGACTAGGGTGGCTGGAGTCTTTGACCATTTTTAGGGCCTTCCTCTGACACCACCTGGTGTAGAGGTCCTGGATGGCAGGAAGCTTGGCCCCAGTGATGTACTGGGCCGTACGCACTACCCTCTGTAGTGCCTTGCGGTCGCAGGCCGAGCAGTTGCCAAACCAGGCAGTGATGCAACCAGTCAGGATGTTCTCGATGGTGCAGCTGTAAAGCTTTTTGAGAATCTGAGGACCCATGCCAAATATTTTTAGTCTCCTGAGTGGGAATAGGCTTTGTCGTGCCTTCTTGGTGTGTTTAGATCATGTTAGATTGTTGGTGATCTGGACACCAAGGAACTTGAAGCTCTCAACCTGCTCCACTACAGCCCCGTCGATGTGGATGGGGGCGTGCTTGGTCCGCCTTTTCCTGTAGCCCACAATCATTTCCTTTGTCTTGATCACGTTGAGGGAGAGGTTGTTATCCTGGCACCACAAGCCCAGGTCTCTGACCTCCTCCCTATAGTCTGTCTCATCGTTGTCGGTGATCAGGCCTACCACTGTTGTGTCATCGGCGAACTTAATGATGGTGTTGGAGTCGTGCCTGGCCATGCAGTCATGAGTGAAATGAGAGTACAGGAGGGGACTGAGCGCACACCCCTGAGGGGCCCCTCTGTTGAGGATCAGTGTGGTGGATGTGTTGTTACCTACCCTTACCTACCCTTACCACCTGGGGACGGCCCGTCAGGAAGCCCAGGATCCAGTTGCAGAGGGAGGTATTTAGTCCCAGGGTCCTTAGCTTAATGATGATCTTTGAGGGCACTATGGTGTTGAACGCTGAGTTGTAGTCAATTAACAGCATTCTCACAGGTGTTCCTTTTGTCCAGGTGGGAAAGGGCAGTGAGGAGTACAATAGAGATTGCATCATCTGTGGATCTGTTGGGACGACATGCAAATTGGAGTGGATCTAGAGTTTCTGGGATAATGGTGTTGATGTGAGGCATAACCAGCCTTTCAAAGCACTTCATGGCTACGACGTGAGTGCTACGGATTGGTAGTCATTTAGGAAGGTTACCTTAGGGTTCTTGGGCACAGGGACTATGGTGGTCTGCTTGAAACATGTTGGTATTACAAACTCAGTCAGGGACAGGTTGAAAATGTCAGTGTAGACACTTGCCAGTTGGTCAGGGCATGCTCGGAGTACACGTTCTGGTAATCCATCTGGCCCTGCGGCCTTGTGAATGTTGACCTGTTTAAAGGTCTTACTCACATCGGCTATGGAGAGCGTGATCACACAGTCTTCCGGAACAGCTGATGCTCCCATGCATGTTTCAGTGTTGCTTGCCTTGAAGCGAGCATAGTAATTTAGCTCGTCTGGTACGCTCGTGTCACTAGGCAACTTGTGGCTGTGCTTCCCTTTGTAGTCCGTTATAGTTTGCAAGCCCTGACACATCCGACGAGTATCGGAGCCAGTGTAGTACGATTCAATCTTAGTCCTGTATTGACGCGTTGCCTGTTTGATGGTTTGTCGGAGGGCATAACGGGATTTCTTATAAGTTTCCAGGTTAGAGTCCCGCTCCTTGAAAGCGGCAACTGTACCCTTTAGCTCAGTGCGGATATTGCTTGTAATCCATCTCTTCTGGTTGGGGTATATACATACAGTCACTGTGGGGAGGACGTCATCGATGCACTTATTGATGAAGCCAGTGACTGATGTGGTGTACCCCTCAATGCCATCGGAAGAATCCCGGAACATATTCCAGTCTAAGCTAGCAAAACAATCCTGTAGCTTAGCATCTGCTTCATCTGACCACATTTTTATTGACTGAGTTACGGGTGCTTCCTGCTTTAGTTTTTGCTTGTAAACAGAAATCAGGAGGATAGAATTATGGTCAGATTTGCCAAATGGAGGGCAAGGGAGAGCTTTTTACGCGTCTCTGTGTGTGGAGTAAAGGTGGTCTAGAGTTCTTTTCCCTCTGGTTGCACATTTAACATGCTGGTAGAAATGAGGTAAAATGGATTTAAGTTTCCCTTCATTAAGGCCCCGGCCACTAGGAGAGCCACCTCTAGATGAGTGTTTTCCTGTTTGCTTATGGCCATATACAGCTCATTGAGTGCGGTCTTAGTGCCAGCATCGGTTTGTGGTGGTAAATAGACGGGTACGAAGAATACAGCTTATCATGAGATACTCTACCTCAGGCAAGCAAACCCTTGAGACTTCATTAAATTTCGTGCACCAGCTGTTGTTTACAAATATACATAGACGGCCACCCCTTGTCTTACCAGAGGCGGCTGTTCTATCCTGCCGATACAGTGTAAAACCCGCCAGCTGTATGTTATTCATGTCGTCGTTCAGCCACGACTCGGTGAAACATAAGATATTAGTTTTTAATGTCCTGTTGGTAGGATATACGTGATCGTAGTTCACCTATTTTATTATCCAATGATTGTACGTTGGCTAATAGGACTGATGGTAAAGGCAGATTACCCACTCGCCATCGTATCCTCACAAGGCACCCCGACCTACATCCCTGATATCTCCGTCTCTGTCTCCTGCAAATGACGGGGATGAGGGCCTTGTTCGGGAGTCTGAAGTAAATCCTTCGCGTCCGACTCATTAAAGAAATATATTCGCCTGTATTTACCCCCAAAAATGAAATGCTAATTAGCTATTAGTATGACTATCATAAAGAACTACAAATGCTATGATGATCTGGACGTGACTGCTGAATCGAGGCAAAGTTAAGAATCTCTGGATTATCTATCCAATGTTAGCTAAATGTAGTAATTAATAAATTGGCAACATTTCTTTAAATGGACAATTCTGTGAACAGTCTTGTGCAAGTTCTAAATTGACACAACTCCTGTTAGCAAAGGTGTCAGCTAGAGATGACCTGCAGGAGCTTGCAGAGATTTGTAGTATTGTATGATTTCTACTTTGATGCTGATTAGCATTTTCGAATCTGAGAGTAAATAGAGCCGAATATATTGATTCAACTCACATTGTCCGAGAGAGATTTACATGGTTATCAAAACGTCACGCCAGGTTAAGCCTACGCGAAACACAGCCCTTATTTGAAGTATTTTTAAAACCCTATGGGAAAAATGAATGCTGGAGAAACCATTTCCCTTTTTGACCGTGTCACGATTGACATAGGATGAAGGAGCGGACCAAAGCGCAGCATGTGTATCGTTCCACATTTTCTTTATTAGACTGTGAAACTATGCAATACATACAAATAAACTGAAATAACAAGCAAAACGAACCGTGACGAAGAGTTACAACATACACTTACTCAAAATCAATCTCCCACAAACTCAGGTGGGAAAAACACCTACTTAAGTATGATCTCCAATTAGAGACAACAATGACTAGCTGCCTCTAATTGGAGATCCTCCCAAACAAAGCCCAACATTGAAATACAAAACTAGAACATAACAACATAGAAAATCTAAACTAGAAAACCCCCCCCTGTCATGCCCTGACCTACTCTACCATAGAAAATAACAGCTTTCTATGGTCAGGACGTGACAGACCGCTAGGTTTTATGGGTATTATTACACCTCCACTGTGGAGCTCTATTTAGCCCCATTTAGCAATATGGCTCACTTCAAATTCAAATACCAACGGCTTCATATGCCATCTGAAGTTTTCCATAGGAATACATGGATGATGTCAGCGCTATCACTATCTACTAGTTTAATGGCCGGGTTCGAATGGATCACCATCTTTCAAAGTGTGTTGCATTATGGGGACAAAGATTGTCCAACTTGCGCCTACATGTCGACTGCATGAACTTTACAAAAATCATGTGATCAAAGGTCATGAAGTTTTGACTGCAAGTTTCTGCAGTTACTCTTCACCAACTTCATCCTGCAGCCATCGCCTGCAGTGTGGGAGTCTATATTGTCGAACAATCATTAGGGTGTTTTTGTTTGACTCGGATGTGACCAAAGACATGACTGAAACAGGAACAACTTTGCCACTGTTCAGGCTACAGTGGATATATACAAATGAATGTGATATTTGGGGCTGTCTCTCTCATTAATTGATTTTACAAGGTATACACACATATACAGTATTTATGTTTGTGAGTTTTTGATATGGTGGTCGGGGACATGTTTATTTAGACAAACTTTTATAAACTATGGAAACACCACATTAGTGTCTGACTTTCGGCTGTCACAGTTGCACCTCCCCTGACTTCACTCCTCGACTTTGATCTACAGTTGATTGCTTTAGCCTAACCACTCATACACACCCAATGTCTATGGTGTGTGCTCAGTGGGACGAGACACTTTGGTCTCGTTCATGTCACCTTTACAATAGCGGTGTGTTTGGCACAATAGCAAACAAAACAGAAACACAAAGCGAGTGACACCTTCGGTAATGTGGGGAATTATAACATTTGAGGAGGTCGACAAAGCAAATATAAAAGGATGAGGAAAATTAAAGGAACAAACACGCTGTTGGTTGGCTTGAATAGTTAGTATTGTACAAAATTAAATGTAAATAAACATAAAAGCTTTTACTGAATTGTATCTTTGTCAGTCTAAAATATCCCTTTCAGTAAAGCCTCTGGTAGACAGTAGGCCTAAATATAGGACAATTACGAATAGCTGGGGGAAAAAAAGCCCTAATCCCATGTTTGTCAATATGAAGGAAAAAGGTTATGGCATATTTACATTACTAACGACTGAAAATAAATCTATAAGCCGACCTTTACCCTTAAAGGCTTTATATTGTTTCTAAATTCTAAATTAGAAAAATCCATAACATTCGTTGCTTTTTAAGGCCTGTTGCTATAGCTCTCATTCATTGTATGATGATCTATTCAATATAATATCTATCAGCAATATAAATGTATTTGCATGTTGCACTTTTTGGTAGCAGCAAATAGGCCCTATCTGAAATGAGCTTTTGCTGTAAACAAATGGCCCTATTCTATGCCACAGCAGCATTGTTAAATTGTCTAGATTTAATTTCCAAAACATCTTGTTGTTGGAAATTATAGTGGAAAACGAAATGGAAACAGCACCTGCTCTAACCAAGTGTCACACTTAAAACATCTCATTAGATCATGTTTTCTTGTTTGGTTCATTTCAAATAGCAGACAATAGTGAAATGATATAGTTTCTTCGGGGGTGTGCCTTTCAGAACGCAAAGAGCAGTGTCCCCTGGCGTCGAAAGGTAGAACTGCATATTATGTTACAATGCAAAGGCTACAATATGGCTACAGTAATAAGGCTCTTGACTTGTA
Organism: Salmo salar; assembly: GCF_965601325.2. Lineage (NCBI taxonomy): Eukaryota > Metazoa > Chordata > Actinopteri > Salmoniformes > Salmonidae > Salmo > Salmo salar. The sequence continues at coordinate 18,370,390 of NC_138313.1, read as the reverse complement.
AGGCCAACAATAAGTGGCACAGAGCCAAATGCAGCCCATGCCATTTCCTTTTGATTGGCTCATATCTAAATGTTAATTGATCGTTTCAAATGAATAGAACATCAGCAAATATGGAGAACCCCCACTGCTGATTAATTGTAGACAGTGGTATATGTTTTTTCTGTGAAATTGGGATTTCGAGAAACTTAACTCGTTTTCTCATAAATATAAATAAAATAAATATGATTTATATCCAAACAGCTCTAGTTTATTATGTCTACAAAGGAATAATAATAATATTTTCTCTAAACTAAGCAATTCTAATAAATAGGCTGCTATAACTTAGATGGGCTGATGCACATAGACATTATTTTTCCAAAACAGATTTACGCTCGTGAAAGGAAGCATCATGGATTCATTTTTCACGCACGACATGTCTTCATTTTCTTGCCCACGAGATCTATTCGGACTCGTCATTTCTGGCTCATATTCTGCATTTCTTCCCATATCCAAATCAAATGTCTTTCGTTTTATGGTGTGTCAAGCCTCAAGTTTATTGGAGTAAAACAAGGAGGTCAGCGCGCGCCTGGAGGGCTGAAGGGGCAGCTGCTCTCGCGCTGACCAGCTCCCCGTCACACCTCGCGCTATTTCCAAGGGCATTCTTTAGTGAGTAATTAATAGGAAATAATGGCGTTGCCAGAGGTGCCACACCACTTTCCAGAATGCCACGGTGTAAGGAATGAGGACTCTCTATCTTCACTACATTATTATTTTTTTGTTATTGTAAATGGCACATTAGCTGTTGAAACGTGCTATTTGAATTGACATCAGCCACGCTTGCCTGGTTCATAGCAGTCAGTTTGCAGAACATATTTCACCGAGGGAAGAGGACGATTTAGCCAACAACACACTATATTATCTGGCGTGTAAATTTGCCTTTCTTATAATGCAACTAACAATATTGCAGACTTACTAAACCTTTTCAATCAATATTCTGTGAAGTTTCTCTCTGGATAATAGCCTAAACAAAGATATACTGTATTGAAGTATCCACCTAAAATAATGTATAAGGCAATGTCGGCCTATAAAAGGCTATCTAAATAGCTCTTGAAAATCACAGATTTTTGAAAATATCACATTTATATAATTAAGAACAAATGTATAATTCTTGCATAGTCCTATAATTGCACCATAACGCACTTGTCCGCCCAATTAGCAGAAACAATTATTATATCTCTGGCCCTAATTATGTCTCAATTTAACGCTGGTGAGCTCGAGCTAGTCTATAATTCAGTAATTAAAATGCTCCATGGCCCTGTGCCTTTAGGGCAGCGCGTGATTAGGACCTGTCAGCCGCTGAACTGAACGGAACCAGTGGAGCGTGTTCAGCAACATGACCCGCTATTGTTAAACCTTGTCAACATATTAACCTGACTATTCCCTACAGTCATCATGCACTGAATTGGTACATTAGATAAAGATGGATGGAGAGAAAAAGGGAAGAGAAAGGGGGATGTTCTAATTGAAAAAGAGTTGGCATTTTATTATCCAAGAATAGAGCGTTAATGAGGGAGTCTTCTTTTACCGGATGTCAGTTGACGTCCCAAGTCCAGCGCGCACATCTCCAGATTAAAACGGTCCAGTTTAAAGTCATTTACTGTGAAATAATAACAATAATTCCTCGTTAACCTTCATTGATGTGTCAAATATACAAATAATAGTTACTTTATTTTAATAAATCGATATTTCCTACACCAAACTACAAGGGAATTTAAACAACTATCACATATGTAATTTATGATGGCACATAGGTTATATGTACTTTTATTATACAATTGAATTTGAGAGTATTGAAGCCTGGTTCTATTTTGTATGTGTACATGATATGGCATTGCAAAACAGCATGGTCCATTGAATATTATCTTCATTTCATCTTTGTCAGCAGGGAAGACATAGTGGCATTTGACAAAAGATCAAGCATATTTTTGGAGGACCAAAATGGTGCAACCAAAGCAGTTTTTATCCTTGTCAAAACTGTATTGATTTCTGTGCTTTTGTAGGGTGGTTGATGTCTTCCTTAGGCCTTAGCTGGTCAGTGGGAGAAGCTGACCATTCATATAACAAATGTGGGGGGAAAAAGTTCACCAATTATACACCAATGACTGGTCCCATGGGTCACATTGAAAACACCATATTTTCGAAGTGTTTTAATTTAGTTCTAGGTCAATCATACACTGTGGTATGTTCAGCTATAGTCTCAATAAAACATACAATTCTACTCCTAACTATTATTGAAATGTATATCAGCACTTAGTCTATTAAATAATTAATAGTATAGGCTACTAATGCATTTGCAACACTTTGTATGTGTGCTCAATAACACCAGGCCTGTCCTCAATACCAAAACGTTCCCATAATGCGTATATTTTCATAAATAATAAGAACCATTCAAATATATTCTTTAAAAAAATCAAATTTCCTATACTATTTAACCCACTGGTGTATGCTGATCATTCCAGCGGTAAATGTAGCTTTAGTAAAGTGCCAGGACAAGCCAGGGGTATAGAGAGGAACAGAGGTGTTTCTATGATTTAAAGACATTGGGGACTTAGCAAAAAGCCAAGGGGGTTTGGGGGCATCCTCCCCCAGCAAAAAAAATCTAAAAAACTCAACAACTAAATGCATGAATTTGGTGCACTTTGAGATTAACATTGAGAGTTTAGAACATTGCAGGATTAAATATTTTTCAGGTAACTTGCACCTTCCCACCTGCCACAGCAGACACTCAATTACATGCATCTCACATGCACATACTGTGCAGTAGTTGGAATCCATTGAGATATTGTCTACTGTGTGCTCACCCCTCCTCTGCCTCTCCATTGCTTTCTCTGTGTCTCTCTTGTCAGCTGTCTTCTGTTGCTGTCTCTTAGTCTATGTTGCTGTTTCTTTTGTCTACCCTCATCTCTCATCCTGTCCTGGTTGGAAAAAGTGTAAAGTTAAACAATTGTTTTAATAGTAATTTCACCCGCCTTTTCACATCACCTGCAAATTCTTTGTAAATCATGTTTTACTTTTTCACTGTCTGTGTTTGACCTGTTATAATTTGTGCAAATACATACAACTAATTATAATCTATAGAGCAGCTTGAAATGACAAAGTCTACTGTGTGCTCAACCCACCTCTGTTCTTTCTCCATCTGGCCTCTTCTGTCACTTTCTCTATGTTTTGTCTGTTGCTGTCTGTCTTGTCTGTTGCAGTCTCAGGTTTTTGATTGTTAGTGTCTCCTTTGTCTATCCCCTCTGGTATGGTCTTTTCTGTTGTTATTGTGTCTCATATCATATCCTATTTTTATGTTGCTGTCTCTTGTCTGCAGTGGTGTGTATTCATGGATGCCAAGGGAAGCCAGGCTTCCCCAAATATTTGACCAATAAAAACATTTAAATTATGAAATAATTTATATTTAGTCTCTCTGTGTTTTCATAATATCAGTCAATTCGCAAATGACTGAATCTCACCAGAGAAATCATCCGAGCGAGGGAAACAGCACCCCTCTGTCTCAATATGTGTAGCCCATGTATTTGATGCTGTCTGGAACAAAAGAGTATGACATGTTGCTGTCACAAGTGTAGACAGGAGTAGGCAGGAGGCAGTCGCTGGTTTAGAACTTCTGAGTTTATTAAAGCACTATATATATATATATATATATATATATATATATATATATATATATATATATATATATATATATAATAGCGGGACAAAACCCAAAGTGCAAAATAATAAAGAACTCAGGAAATAGTAGGAGAAATTTCTCTCAGGAAAACAAACCACAATTACAATGACCGACAAAGACAAATGACAGAGGGAGTATGTATACAGTGATAGAGTGGGGATTGGAACCAGGTGTGTGTAATGATGATGAGAGTAGTCGGGGTTGATGAGTGAAGGGCGTTTGCCAGAAGCAGGTTCGGCACCAGGTAGAAGGCCAGTGATGCCGAACGCCTGAGCTGGACAGGAAGGGGAGCCAAAGTGAAGGCTGGTGTGACAGTTGCCACCGTAGCATTTGATTGATTGATGCCAGCAAGCATTTGCGCTCAACTGTGGGTTGTCCTGGCGCTGAAAAACTGGCCGGATTTGGCTTCACACCAATCAAATCCCATCCTAAGCTAAACGAATCGTCATTGTCAGCAAAACGTGTCTGTTTCTGGTCTGCTTGTGTTGATGTCCTGCAGTAGCTAGCTTGTTAAGCCATGGATGGAGATGTGGATATGGACTTGTGGTTTTGACTCAATTCTCTGTACAGACCAATGATTATGATGGAAATTCCGATCTACCCATAAGTGCATATATTGTGCCACTGGCCCGAGATGATTGAAGTTCAATATGTAGCATAGATGTAGCCTAGCAGGCTCACGTTAACTAGCTAGCTAACTTAGCTGGTTCATTGTTGCCCATGTGAGGAAGATAGGCCAGCAGGCATTTTAGCTAGGTAACCTATGAAAACTAAAACTAAAAGCAAACTGTATGACAGAGCCATAGACCGTTTTGACAACATCATTCAACTAGTCTACAAATAGTGAGTCAACCTTTTTTTTTTACTTGCACACGCACGCGTGCACACACACATTATGCTGTTTAAATGTTTAAGTTGAAATGGTGATGGAATAACGGAGGCAGTGCTCCTGTTGTCTTTGTGCTGACTTGCGGTAATTCTGTGGTTATAAATCAGTAGTTTCTTTAGTAAAATGTCAAAAAACATTAACTTGCTTGACCCTGCTACAGATCATATAACTGTTTGTTACATGCAATATTTGCTTTGTAGACTTCACCAGACAGATCTTGCTCTCCGGTTTTGTGATGAAACAAACGTATGTGTAATTTAATTAATTCCGCCACTGTGTCACTGTTGTCTTTTTGTTGTCATGGCCTATTGTATATCACGGTGGCATATGAACAAATGTTACAACATAGGTTATAATATGGCTTTTTAACTGGCTTGACTTCCCCAGTGATTTTACCCAAGCGTCGCTACTACTTGTCTGGTGAGTCTCTCTCCATCATATCCTATTATTCTGTTGCTGTCTCTGTGTCTTGTTTGGTGTGTCTCTCTCCAACATATCATATTCTTCTGTTGCTGTCTCTGTGACTTGTCTGGTGTCTCTCTTCATCATATCCTAATCTTCAGTTGCTGTCTCTGTGTCTTGACTGGTTTGGCTCTCTCCATCACCTATTCTTCTTTTGCTGTCTCTGTGTCTTGTCTGGTGTGTCTCTCGCCATCCTATCCCATTCCTCTGTTGCCGTCCCTGTGTCTTGTCTGGTGTGTCTCCCCTTAAGGTGTGTGCCCTCAGGCCTGGAGAGAGCCAAAGGTTATTCTGCTGCCCAAGAATAGCAGAGCACCCTTTTAATGGTTCAAACAGCCGACCAATCAGCCTGTTACCAGTGCTCAGCAAACTTCTGGGAAAAAATGTTTTTGACCAAATGCAAAGTAATTTTAACAGAAAACTCATTAACAACAGTCCTTCAGCATGGTTATAGTGAAGGGCATTCATCATGCTCGACAATGACACAAATTACTGATGATTGGCTGAAAGAAATTGATAGTAAGAAGATTGTGGGAGCTGTTTTGTTAGACAGTGCAGCCTTTGATATAACTGATCATAACCTATTGCTGAAAAAAACGTAGGTGTTATGTATTTGCATCCTCTGCCTTATCATGGATTGAGAGTTACCTATCTAAAAGAATACAGAAGGTTTTCTTGAATGGAAGTCTCTCTAATGCAAATTCAGTTGAGTCTGGTGTACCGCAGGGCAGACAGATTGGGCCATTATTGTTTTCTGTTTTTACAAATGACCTTCCACTAACCTTGAAAAAAGCCTGTTTGTTTATGTACGCTGATGGCTCAACAGTATACACGTCGGCTACGACAGTAAAATAAAAACCATAGCGCTCCAGTCAGTTTGAGAATGGGTAACTAGCAATAGGCTGATGCTAAATATCTATAAAACTAAAAGCATAGTTTTGGGACAAATCACTCGCTCAACGCAAAACCTCATTTAGATCTATTATTTAATAATGTGGCGATTGAGCAAGTTGAAGAGACTAAACTGCAAGCTGTAACCCTAGATAGCAAGCTCTCATGGTCAGGATACATAGCAATTGCTAAAATGGGAAGAGGTATGTCCATGATAAGGCGTTGCTCTGCTTTCTTGACAGCTCAATCAACTAGACTGGTCCTACAGGACCTAGTTTTATCGCACCTGGACTACTGGTCAGTTGTGTGGTCATGTGCGGCAAAGAGGGACATTGGTCAATTGCAGTTGGTCCAGAACAGAGCAGCACGTATTGCACCTGTCACGTCCGGACCATAGTAAGATGTGATTTTCTTTGGTAGAGTAGGTCAGGGCGTGACAGGGGGTGTTTTGTGTTTTCTATGTTTTCTATTTCTATGTTTAAGTTCTAGTTTTTCTATTTCTATGTTGTTTTTTTGGGGTTGATCTCCAATTGGAGGCAGCTGGTCCTCGTTACCTCTGATTGGAGATCATATTTAAGTCGGGGTTTTTCTTCCTGGGTTTTGTGGGTGATTACATTTTCAGTAGTGTTTGTTTCTCTCTGCGTCACGGTTTGTTGTTTTTGTAAATTCAGTTATTTATGTTTTGCAAAGTTTCACAGATTTAATAAAATGTGGAACTACAACCACGCTGCACTTTGGTCCGATCCTTTTGACAACTGTGACAGCACCTAGATGTACACAGAGGACAAATGTCAGTAACATGCATGTCACTCTCTACTGCCTCAAAGTTGAGGAGAGATTGACTGCATCACTATTGGTCTTTTTGCAAGGTGTTGATGTGTTGAAGATACCAAACTGTCTGTTCTAGCAGTTGGCACACAGTTCGGACACTCATCGATAGAACACAAGAGAGGTCTCTTCACAGTCCCCGTGTCCAGAACAGAGGCACACAGTATTTAATAGAGCCAAGACTACATGGAACTGTCTGCCACCCCAGGTAACTAAAGCTAGCAATAAAACCATATTAAAAAAAGAACATCTTAAGGCTCAACGGGGACTGTGAAGAGACACGGATATTTTTATATATTTTGTATTGTAATTTGCATTGTATTATGTAGGTGGGTGGCGGCTTGCATGAACCTTGACTTGTGCGAGCCGGAAGGGCTCATAGGGCAGGAGCCATCTCCTCTTTCTGAAGCGTGAGGCAGAGGCAGGAGATGATGTAGTGTTATGTATATTATGTACAGTGAGGGAGAAAAGTATTTGATCCCCTGCTGATTTTGTACGTTTGCCCATTGACAAAGAAATGATCAGTCTATAATTTTAATGGTAGGTTTATTTGAACAGTGAGTTGTTTTGTATAGTGCTCTGAGTTAAATAATAAATATTTATCATGAGCACTCAACACGCTGCACCTTGGTCTACTCCTTACGGCGATCGTCACAAAGGGAAATAAGTATATGACCCCTCTGCAAAACATGACTTAGTACTTGGTGGCAAAACCCTTGTTGGCAATCAGAGGTCAGATGTTTCTTGTAGTTGGCCACCAGGTTTGCACACATCTCAGGAGGGATTTTGTCCCACTCCTCTTTGCAGATCTTCTCCAAGTCATTAAGGTTATGAGGCTGACGTTTGGCAACTCGAACGTTCAGCTCCCTCCACAGATTTTCTATGGGATTAAGGTTTGGAGACTGGGGACCTTGCGGGCGATGCAGGATTTCAGTCCTTCACGGCGTAGTGTGTTACCAATTGTTTTCTTGGTGACTATGGTCCCAGCTGCCTTGAGATCATTGACAAGATCCTCCCGTGTAGTTCTGGGCTGATTCCTCACCGTTCTCATGATCATTGCAACTCCACGAGGTGAGATCTTGCATGGAGCCCCAGGCTGAGGGAGATTGACTGTTCTTTTGTGTTTCTTCCATTTGCGAATAATCGCACCAACTGTTGTCACCTTCTCACCAAGCTGCTTGGCGATGCTCTTGTAGCCCATTCCTGCCTTGTGTAGGTCTACAATCTTGTCCCTGACATCCTTGGAGAGCTCTTTGGTCTTGGCCATGGTGGAGAGTTTGGAATCTGATTGATTGATTGCTTCTGTGGACAGGTGTCTTTTATACAGGAAACAAACTGAGATTAGGAGCACTCCCTTTAAGAGTGTGCTCCTAATCTCAGCTCGTTACCTGTATAAAAGACACCTGGGAGCCAGAAATCTTTCTGATTGAGAGGGGGTCAAATACTTATTTCCCTCATTAAAATGCAAATCAATTTATAACATTTTTGACATGCGTTTTCTGGATTTTTTTGTTGTTATTCTGTCTCTCACTGTTCAAATTAACCTACCATTAAAATTATAGACTGATCATTTCTTTGTCAGTGGGCAAACGTACAAAATCAGCAGGGGATCAAGTACTTTTTTCCCCCACCGTATGTAATGTATATCCCAATATGTAATGTAGATCCCAATAAATACTAAATACAAAAGATATGTGATTTTATGTGAAGTTAATGTGATAACATGTGACATATGAAAACATGTGAAATCAATGTGATTTGGGGATGCAACATTTCAACATGTGATACCATGAAACTACACGTGACAACATTTGACCAGGTATCAAACGAGGATTTGTATTTCTTAACTGGAAACCATTTGTCATGCCAGTAACCTACAGTGCCTTCACTGACTCTTCTGTTGACAAACATTACTTGCTAATTGGCAGCGTACTGTAGCAGTGGCGGCCTATCAGAATATTGCAGGTGTGACTTATTGTAGGTGTGGCTTTCAGCTAGCTCTTTTTTCTCTTCCATGAGAGGGAATATCATCCCAGTTCATATGGTCTTTTGTATTCTGTTTATAAACATTAAGCTTGTACATTGTCCGTTTTCCAGCCTTATTAAAACTTACCAAAAGCACATGTGATAGCAAACAGCCATATAAAATTTTAGTTATAGCTTCTCACCATGTTGTTGTAAAACTCATTAAGTTAACACACCATCAGGTCAGTGAGATACAGTGAGTTACTGTGAAATTTACAATAACTGACTTGCAGCTAGTTGACAGCAAGTTTTTCCAAATAAAAAATGAATTTTCTGTGAACCAGCTGCCATTAAGTTATTGGAAAATGCTCACTAACCTCTTAACAGTGCAGCTCTTGATGGTGACAAGTTATTACAAAGACTGCAGAATTGTCAGTGTCAATAAAGGTGCTCAACCTTCATCAACATAACGATAGACCAATTAAACTCGTACATTTGGCACAAATACAACATATTTCACACCATGCCCCCTAAATATGCTAATGGCCCTGAGCCAGCACATTGCCACCACCTACATTTAAAAGTGGAGTAATGATTGTACCTTATATTAATATATATTGTGTAAAATGTTTTACCATTATGCATTATATATACAGTGGGGCAAAAAAGTATTTAGTCAGCCACCAATTGTGCAAGTTCTCCCACTTAAAAAGATGAGAGAGGCCTGTAATTTTCATCATAGGTACACTTCAACTATGACAGACAAAATGAGAAATAAAATCCAGAAAATCACATTGTAGGATTTTTAATGAATTTATTTGCAAATTATGGTGGAAAATAAGTATTTGGTCAATAACAAAAGTTTATCTCAATACTTTGTTATATACCCTTTGTTGGCAATGACACAGGTCAAACGTTTTCTGTAAGTCTTCACAAGGTTTTCACACACTGTTGCTGGTATTTTGGCCCATTCCTCCATGCAGATCTCCTCTAGAGCAGTGATGTTTTGGGGCTGTCGCTGGGCAACACGGACTTTCAACTCCCTCCAAAGATTTTCTATGGGGTTGAGATTTGGAGACTGGCTAGGCCACTCCAGGACCTTGAAATTCTTCTTACGAAGACACTCCTTCGTTGCCCGGGCGGTGTGTTTGGGATCATTGTCATGCTGAAAGACCCAGCCACGTTTCATCTTCAATGCCCTTGCTGATGGAAGGAGGTTTTCACTCAAAATCTCACGATACATGGCCCCATTCATTCTTTCCTTTACACGGATCAGTCGTCCTGGTCCCTTTGCAGAAAAACAGCCCCAAAGCATGATGTTTCCTCCCCCATGCTTCACAGTAGGTATGGTGTTCTTTGGATGCAACTCAGCATTCTTTGTCCTCCAAACACGACGAGTTGAGTTTTTACCAAAAAGTTATATTTTGGTTTCATTCTCCCAATCCTCTTCTGTATCATCCAAATGCTCTCTAGCAAACTTCAGACGGGCCTGGACATGTACTGGCTTAAGCAGGGGGACACGTCTGGCACTGCAGGATTTGAGTCCCTGGCGGCGTAGTGTGTTACTGATGGTAGGCTTTGTTACTTTCGTCCCAGCTCTCTGCAGGTCATTCACTAGGTCCCCCCGTGTGGTTCTGGGATTTTTGCTCACCGTTCTTATGATCATTTTGACCCCACGGGGTGAGATCTTGCGTGGAGCCCCAGATCGAGGGAGATTATCAGTGGTCTTGTATGTCTTCCATTTCCTAATAATTGCTCCCACAGTTGATTTCTTCAAACCAAGCTGCTTACGTATTTCAGATTCAGTCTTCCCAGCCTGGTGCAGGTCTACAATTTTGTTTCTGGTGTCCTTTGACAGCTCTTTGGTCTTGGCCATAGTGGAGTTTGGAGTGTGACTGTTTGAGGTTGTGGACAGGTGTCTTTTATACTGATAACAAGTTCAAACAGGTGCCATTAATACAGGTAACGAGTGGAGGACAGAGGAGCCTCTTAAAGTAGAAGTTACAGGTCTGTGAGAGCCAGAGATCTTGCTTGTTTGTAGGTGACCAAATACTTATTTTCCACCATAATTTGCAAATAAATTCATTCAAAATCCTACAATGTGATTTTCTGGATTTTTTTTCTCATTGTGTCTGTCATAGTTGACGTGTACCTATGATGAAAATTACAGGCCTCTCTCATCTTTTTAAGTGGGAGAACTTGCACAATTGGTGGCTGACTAAATACTTTTTTGCCCCACTGTATATACACACACACTACCGTTCAAAGGTATAGAGAGTACCAGTCAAAAGTATCAGTCAAAAGTTTGGACACACCTACTCATTCAAGGGTTTTTCTTTATTTTTACTATTTTCTACAGTACATTGTAGAATAATAGTGAAGACATCAAAACTATGAAATAACACATATGGAATCATGTAGTCAAATCAAATCAAATCAAATTTTATTGGTCACATACACATGGTTAGCAGATGTTATTGTGAGTGTAGCGAAATGCTTATGCTTCTAGTTCTGACAGTACAGCAATATCTAACAAGTAATATCTAAAAATTCCATAACAGATACCTAATACACACAAATCTTAGGAAAGGAATGGAATAAGAATATATAAATATATGGATGAGCAATGATAGAGCGGCACAGGCTAAGATGCAAATAGTAAAGAATACAGTATATACATGTGAGATGAATAATGCAAGATATGTAAACATTGTTAAAGTGGCATTATTAAAGTGACTAGTATTCCATTTATTAAGGTGGCCAAGGATTTCAATTCTGTTTGTCGGTAGCAGCCTCTATGTTAGTGATGGCTGTTTAACAGTCTGATGGCCTTGAGATATAAGCTGTTTTTCAGTCTTTCGGTCCCAGCTTTGATGCACCTATACTGACCTTGCCTTCGGGATGATAGCGGGGTGAACAGACAGTGGCTCCGGTGGTTGTTGTCCTTGATTATCTTTCTGGCCTTCCTGTGACATCGTGTGCTGTAGGTGTCCTGGAGGGCAAGTAGTTTGCCCCCAGTGATGCGTTGTGCAGACCGCACCACACTGTGGAGAGCACTGTGGTTGTGAGCGGTGCAGTTGTCGTACCAGGCGGTGATACAGCCCGACAGGATGCTCCCAATTGTGCATCTGTAAATGTTTCTGAGGGTTTTGGGTGACAAGGCACATTTCTTCAGCCTCCTGAGGTTGAAGAGGTGCTATTGCGCCTTCTTCACCACACTGTCTGTGTGGGTGGACGATTTCAGTTTTTCCGTGATGTGTACGCCGAGGAACTTAAAAATGTCCACCGGTGCTCCCTCTGCTGCTTCCTGAAGACCATGATCATCTCCTTTGTTTTGTTGACGTTGAGTGAAAGGTCATTTTCCTGACACCACACTCCGAGAGCCCTCACCTCCCTGTAGGCTGTCTTGTTGTTGTTGGTAATCAAGCCTACTACTGTTGTGTTGTCTGCGAACTTGATGATTGAGTTGGAGGAGTGCATGACCTCGCAGTCATGGGTGAACAGGGAGCACAGGAGGGGGCTGAGCACACACCCTTGTGGGGCCCCACTGTTGAGGATCAGCGAAATGGAGATGTTGTTTCCTACCTTCACCACCTGGGGGCGGCCCGTCAGGTTGTCCAGGACCCAATTACACAGGGTGGGGTTGAGAAACAGGGCCTCCAGCTTAACTTTTTATGGATGGGGGCAGTATTTTCACGGCCGGATAAAAAACGTACCCGATTTAATCTGATTATTACTCCTGCCCAGAAACTAGAATATGCATATAATTATTAGCTTTGGATAGAAAACACTCCAAAGTTTCTAAAACTGTTTGAATGGTGTCTGTGAGTATAACAGAACTCTTTTGGCAGGCCAAAACCTGAGAAGATTCCAAACAGGAAGCGCCCTCTCTGACCATTTCTTGGCCTTCTTGATCATCTCTATCCAAAACAGGGGGTCTCTGCTGTAACGTGACATTTTCTAACGCTCCCATAGGCTCTCAGAAGGCACCAGAACGGGGAATGATGACTCTGCAGGCCATGGCTGAAAAACAGTTGCGCATTTGGATAGTGGTCGATCTGAGAACAATGAGACTGGGGGCGCGTGCACGAGCCGACTCCATGTTTTTATTTTCAGTCTTTGAACGAAAACAACGACTCCCGGTCGGAATATTATCGCTTTTTTACGAGAAAAATCGCATAAAAATTGATTTTAAACAGCGTTTGACATGCTTCGAAGTACGGTAATGGAATATTTAGCATTTTTTTGTCACGAAACGTGCCGGGCGCGTCACCCTTCTTTACCCTTCGGATAGTGTCTTGAACGCACGAACAAAACGCCGCTATTTGGATATAACTATGGATTATTTGGAACCAAACCAACATTTGTTATTGAAGTAGAAGTCCTGGGAGTGCATTCTGACGAAGAACAGCAAAGGTAATCCAATTTTTCTTATAGTAAATCTGAGTTTGGTGAGGGCCAAACTTGGTGGGTGTCAAAATAGCTAGCCATGATGGCCGGGCTATCTACTCAGAATATTGCAAAATATGCTTTCACCGAAAAGCTATTTTAAAATCGGACACCTCGATTGCATAAAGGAGTTCTGTATCTATAATTCTTAAAATAATTGTTATGTTTTTTGTGAACGTTTATCGTGAGTAATTTAGTAAATTCACCGGAAGTGTTCGGTGGGTATGCTAGTTCTGAACGTCACATGCTAATGTAAAAAGCTGGTTTTTGATATAAATATGAACTTGATTGAACAAAACATGCATGTATTGTATAACATAATGTCCTAGGAGTGTCATCTGATGAAGATCATCAAAGGTTAGTGCTGCATTTAGCTGTGGTTTTGTTTTTTGTGACATTATATGCTAGCTTGAAAAATGGGTGTCTGATTATTTCTAGCTGGGTACTCTGCTGACATAATCTAATGTTTTGCTTTCGCTGTAAAGCCTTTTTGAAATCGGACAGTGTAGTTAGATGAAGGAGAGTCTTGTCTTTAAAATGGTGTAAAATAGTCATATGTTTGAAAAATTGAAGTTTTCGGATTTTCGAGGACTTTGTATTTCACGCCACGCCCATCATTGGATATTGGAGCAGGTGTTCCGCTAGCGGAACATCTAGATGTAAGAGGTTAATGATGAGCTTGGAGTTACTATGGAGTTCTTACATAGGTATTCCTCTTGTCCAGATGGGATAGGACAGTTTGATGGCAATTGCATCGTCTGTGGACCTATTGGGCCAGTAAGAAAATTGAAGTGGGTCTAGTAACCAAAAAAGTGTTAAACAAATAAAAAAAAATATATATTTGAGATTCTTCAAAGTAGCCACCCTTTGTCCTTTGGTCTGATGAGTCCATATTTGAGATTTTTGGTTCCAGCCGCCGTCTCTTTGTGAGACGCAGAGTAAGTGAATGGATGATTTTTACATGTGTGGTTCCCACTGTAAATCATGGAGGAGGAGGTGTGATGGTGTGGGGGTGCTTTGCTGGTGACACTGTCAGTGATTTATTTAGAACTCAAGGCACACTTAACCAACATGGCTACCACAGCATTCTGCAGCAATACGCCATCCCATCTGGTTTGCGCTTAGTGAGAGTATATCATTTGTATTTGTTTTTCAACAGGACAATGACACAACACACCTCCAGGCTGTGTAAGGGCTATTTGACCACAAAGGAGAGTGACGGAGTGCTGCATCAGATGTCCTGGCCTCCACAATCACCCGACCTCAACCCAATTGAGATGGTTTGGGATGAGTTGGACCGCAGAGGGAAGAAAAGCAGCCAACAAGTGCTCAGCAAATGCGGGAACTCCTTCAAGACTGCATTCCAGGTGAAGCAGGTTGAGAGAATGCCAAGAGTGTGCAAAGCTGTCATCAAGGCAAAGGGTGGCAACTTTGAAGAATCTCAAATATAAAATATATTTCGATTTGTTTAACATTTTTTTGGCTACTACATGATTCCATATGTGTTATTTCATAGTTTTGATGTCTCATTATTACACTACAATGTAGAAAATAGTAAAAATAAAGAAAAATCCTAGAATGAGTAGGTGTGTCAAAACTTTTGATTGGTACTGTGTATATATATATATGTATATATATATACACAGTGAAGGAAAAAAGTATTTGATCCCCTCTCAATCAGAAAGATTTCTGGCTCCCAGGTGTCTTTTATACAGGTAACGAGCTGAGATTAGGAGCACACTCTTAAAGGGAGTGCTCCTAATCTCAGCTTGTTACCTGTATAAAAGACACCTGGGAGCCAGAAGCAATCAATCAATCAGATTCCAAACTCTCCACCTTGGCCAAGACCAAAGAGCTCTCCAAGGATGTCAGGGACAAGATTGTAGACATACACAAGGCTGGAATGGGCTACAAGAGCATCGCCAAGCAGCTTGGTGAGAAGGTGACAACAGTTGGTGCGATTATTCACTAACAAGGATGAGAAATACACTTTTTGTGAATATGGAAAATTTCTGTGATCTTTTATTTCAGCTCATGAAACATTAAACCAACTCTTACATGTTGCGTTTATATTTTTGTTCAGTGTTTATATATATATAACCTACCTGTCAAAAGTTTTAGAACCCCTACTCATTCAAGGGTCTTCTTTATTTTTACTATTCTACATTGTAGAACAATAGTGAAGACATCAAAACTATGAAATAACACATACGGAATCATGTAGTAACAAAAAGGTGGTAGCCACCCTTTGCCCTGATGACAGCTCTGCACAATCTTGGCATTCTCTCAATCAGCTTCACCTGGAATGCTTTTCCAACAGTCTTGAAGGAGTTCCCACATATGCTGCTTTTCTTTCACTCTCCAGTCCAACTCATCCCAAACCATCTCAATTTGGTTGAGGTCAGGGGATTGTGGAGGCCAGGTCATCTGAAGCCATACTCCATCAATCTCCTTCTTCGTAAAATAGCCCTTACACAGGCTGGATGTTTTGAAAAACAAATGATTGTCCCACTAAGCCAAAACCCGATGGGATGGCGTATCGCTGCAGAATGCTGTGGTAGCCATGCTGGTTAAGTGTGCCTAAATCACTGACAGTGTCACCAGCAAAGCACCCCCACACCATAACACCTCCTCCTCCATGCTTCACGGGGTGAAATACACATGCGGAGATCATCCGTTCACCCACACTGCGTCTCACAAAGAGACGACGGTTGGAACCAAAAATCTCAAATTTGGACTCATCAGACCAACGGACAAATTTCCAACGGTCTAATGTCCATTGCCCGTATTTCTTGGCCCAAGCAAGTCTCTTATTATTATTGATGTCCTTTAATAGTGGTTTCTTTGCAGCACTTCAACCATGAAGGCCTGATTCACACAGTCTCCTCTGAACAGTTTATGTTGAGATGTGTCTGTTACTTGAACTCTGTGAAGCATTTATTTGGGCTGCAATTTCTGAGGCTGGTAACTCTAATGAACTTATCCTCTAAAGCAGAGGTAACTCTGGGTCTTCCATTCCTGTGGCGGTAAACATGCGAGACAGTTTCATTATAGCGCTTGATGGTTTTTGCAACTGCACTTGAAGAAACTTTCAAAGTTCTTGAAATGTTCCGTATTGACTGACCTTCAGGTCTTAAAGTAATGATGGACAGTCGTTTCTCTTTGCTTCTTTGAGCTGTTCTTGCCATAATATGGACTTGGTCTTTTACCAAAACGGCTATCTTCTGTATACCAACCCTACCTTGTCTTAACACAACTGATTGGCTCAATCGGTTTAAGAAGGAAAGAAATTCCACAAATTCACTTTTAAGAAGGCACACCTGTTAATTGAAATGCATTCCAGCTGACTGCCTCATGAAGCTGGTTGTGAGAATGACAACAGTGTGCAAAGCTGTCATCAAGGCAAAGGGTTGCTATTTGAAGAATCTCAAATATAAAATATATTTTGATTTGTTTAACACCTTTTTGGTTACTACATGCGTTATTTCATAGTTTTGATGTCTTCACTATTATTCTAAAATAGTCAAAATTACGAAAAACCTTTGAATGAGTAGGTGTTCTAAATCTTTTGACCGGTAGTGTATATATTATTATTATAATTATTATTTGTAATTTCTTTGACCATCAAAAGGTTTGGGGCTGGACCAAAAACATCAGCGGCTGAAGCTCTGGAAGCCCAGGCCTATGGACGCCACTGAGGACACCAGGGTCAATGGAGTTGATGAATTTCCATCAGCCACAATCAGTGCACCTGGGTTTCCTTTCCTTTGGTGTATCCAGACGTAAATTATTAAAGGGAGGATAAAAGCGTGAGTGCTGTGGAAACGAGACAGTCAGACACAGACAAACAGACAGACGACAGTGGCTGAGGCAGACAGGCTGACAGGCTGGGAATCCAACCCCCATCACCCCTCCATCCTCACTCACCTCCCCCTTCACTGCCCCTCCCCCCATCAACTTGCCCCCTTGCCCGTGTGGTGGGCTCTCACTCTCGGCCTCCTCAGACGACCGCTTGAAGTGCAAATCTGTGTTCCCAGAACTTCCAACTTATTCCTCTTGTCAGTGGAGCAAGCAATCGGAAGCCTCCCAAATGTCTCCCTATTCCCTATATAGTGCACTACTTTTGGACCATAGGAATTTGGAATAGGGTGCCATTTGTGACACAGACATGGAGTGGGGGCCCCTCGCCCAGCCGCCTCACCCCTGTACCGCCCCGGTAACGGGATCATTGACAGGCCAGTGACACTGCCCAAACAGATAATGGAAACCTATGGATTTTTCACTCCTTTTTTTGTACAGGAAGCGTCGGACAGCGGTCCCCGGGTTGGCACTTCAGAATAACCAGCCAGAACAGAAAGATAAAGAAGGACGTGATCAATGGATTTGAACTCTGGATCTCCGCTGCTGCCACAGACGATAAGGTGGGTGAAAAAAGCCAGGCTTGACAGATAAGTGCCATCAGTCAATCACCCAGTTTCTCATGGTGCAGTGATAGGCTGCTTCTCAAATGACACCCTATTCCCTACACCCCTAGGGCTCCGGCTCTGGTCAGAGTTAGTGCACTATATAGGTAATAGGGTCCCACTGGGCACATACTGGTTGAATCAACATTGTTTCCATGTCATTTAAATGAAATTACATTGAACCAACGTGGAATAGATGTTGAATTGACATCTGTGCTCAGTGGGGTGCCAGTTGCGACGGAGACATAGTCTACTGGTCCACCTGAAACACCTTAACATACACTATTTTTTATTTTTTATTTAACCTTTATTTAACTAATAGGAACTAACCTTCTTAGAGTGGCTGGAAGCTTCCCTTTAGTCTCCCCTACTGCAGTATCACACAGTATCACAGACACTCCTAATGTGAGTTTTTTTTTTACTTACCTCCTAAGGCTCTCCTATTAAAATTAAACAACTTGTCTCGTTGCTTATACTTTCTGGAGAGACTAAAATTAACAAATAAAATACCGTGATGATTCAAGGTAAATGCTGTTGCTATTCTCTCATTTTACCACGCTAACTCATTACTATTCACTGGTTCTGGTTAAATGCAGCTAGCCCCTCTCTCTCTCTCTCTACTCCATGTGGTATAGGGGAATCAGACGTTTATATACAGTTTTAATAGAGAAGTAATCTCCAGAGAGGGGCGTCTTTGATTCTCAGGCCCTAATAATAACCATGCTTTGGTCTACTACTAGCTACCACTGGACCACTACTGCAGATGGCCAGTGTGGCTCCTACCATGTAACACATTTCTTTATGTCTCTCTCTCGCTCTCTCTCCGGGCTGCCGGTGAAATAATAAAAACCCCACTCCTGGTCATGGCTGGCTCAATCTCATTATAATCTCTCTTTGGTTTTTATTCATGGTGCCCTTTGGGACGGTGTCTGCCCCGTGACGTGGCTCCCAACCTCCGCAGAGAACATCTTTTGAAACAGCCAGGAGACCTAATGAAGTCACAGAGTAGCACAATTATTTCCCTGAGAAGGAGCATTAATGTACTTGAGAATCCCCTCCGGAGGAACATGATGACAATTGGTTTGTACAGCTTTGATCATCCTGTTTTAAATACGGACCAGGATAAACTGCAGTGTCGGCCCCCTGTGCCATGGGTTGGGTTTCTAGCAGACGTCGAGTGCGTGTCAAATGGTACCTTATTCCCTATATGGTGCACTACTTTTTCATTGGTGAAATTTAATAGGAACTCTATGGTCCCACCAACCAAGCATACTTACAAAAGCTAAAAACAAAAGGCGAGAATGACAGGTTATATAAAATCAGTGTATATTTATTTTGTACAGCCACAATGTTATAGACCGAGTTACCAGGACTTGTAGGGGGTGAGAAACGAATAACTGTAAAAAAGTTAAAAGGCCAATTTAACTATTTAATTTCAGTATTTTATTTCAGCAAGTTCTTGATATATTTATTACAGAAAGCTGAACGAATACAATGTATATAGAGCCTACCTTTCTTAATCATCCAAAATGAAGTATGATGTTAAACCAACCAGACATTATTACAGTACATTCACATCTCTCAGACATTCACATCTCTCAGACATTCGCTAGTGTTGTCTAGATGAATAAAACATTAAACTTGTGTATTTTACTTAGCATAATACAATATCTAACTGGAAGTTTCAGCACCATGGAAATGTGATTTACGCTGTAACTTGACTTGGATTAAAAAGCTCCTAGTCTTTTTATTAGACTGTGAAATCCATTTCAGAAGGGATAGGTAAGTTATCCATAATAATATTAGAAATGGTGCTTGGCGGTGTTGAATCATCAAAAGAACAGTACAGAACAATGTGCTTCATTAACTAGGACTAATAAACGCCTTAAACCAATAATTCACCACTATCTCAGCCTTTCTTCATCTTTAGTCTTACCTCTAAATGTTATTGAAAAAAACTAGCCTCAATCCACTGCTTCTGCATGTTTATTTGGCAGGGTTAGCAAATTGGCAAAGGTTGATAGTCAAACCAATTAACAAGCAGTGTACTGAAGCACCTGCTTCTCCATAAAACCACTTTTGAGGTAAATGTGTATATTGCATGATATTGATGAGCTACTCAGCTTACACTGTACAAGAATCCAGTGACACAATGTTCAAACTTGTTGAATATTTCAGGAAATACACTATAATATTGGTCTTAGAGATAAATCACAAGAAAACATGTTTTCTTTTGTTGATTAACTTAAAATGAGAACATATCGCAATTCCAATTTCATCAGAACAAGACAAATAGGAAATAATTAACATGACAGTTAGAGAGAAAGCAGATAATGTGTCCATTCATACAGTATGGACAGTTCTAGCAATACATATAATTTGTGATATACAGTACCAGTCAAAGGTTTGGACACAGAAAACTCATTCAAGAGTTTTTCTTTATTTTCACTATCTTCTACATTGTAGAATAATACTGAAGACATCAAAACGATGAAATAACACATATGGAATCATGTAATAACCAAAAAAGTGTTAAACAAATCAAAATATATTTTAGATTCTTCAAAGTCGCCACCCTTTGCCTTGATGACAGCTTTGCACACCCTTGGCATTATCTCAACCAGCTTCACCAGGAATGCTTTTCCAACAGTCTTGAAGGAGTTCCCACATATGCTGAGCACTTGTTGGCTGCTTTTTTCGTCCAACTCATCCTAAACCATCTCAATTAAGGGGAGGATAAGGACATCTGATGCAGCACTCCATCACTCTCCTTCTTGGTCAAATAGCCCTTACCCAGCCATGCAAAGATCATCTGTTCACCTACTCTGCGTCTCACAAAGACATGGCAGTTGGAACCAAAAATCTCAAATTTGGACTCATCAGACCAAAGGACAGATTTCCACTGGTCTAATGTCCATTACTCTTGTTTCTTGGCCCAAGCAAGTCTCTTCTTATTATTTGTGTCCTTTAGTAGTTGTTTCTTTGCAGCAATTTGACCATGAAGGCCTGAGTCTCTGAACAGTTGATTTTGAGAAGTGTCTGTTACTTGAACTCTGTAAAGCATTTATTTGGGCTGCAATTTCTGAGGCTGGTAACTCTAATGAACTTATCCTCTAAAGCAGAGGTAACTCTGGGTCTTCCTTTCCTGTGGTGGTCCTCATGAGAGACAGTTTCATCATAGCGCTTGATGGTTTCTGCGACTGCAGTTTCCAAATTGACTGACCTTCACGTCTTAAAGTATTGATGGACTGTCATTTCTCTTTACTTATTTGAGTTGTTCTTGCCATAATATGGACTTGGTCTTTTACAAAATAGGGCTATCTTCTGTATACCAACCATACCTTATCACAGCACAACTGATTGGCTCAAACGCATTAAGGAAAGAAATTCCACAAAATAACTTTTAACAAGGCACACCTGTTAATTGAAATGCATTCCAGGTGACTACCTCATGAAGCTGGTTTAGAGAATGCCAAGAGTGTGCAAAGCTGTGACCAAGGCAGAGGGTGGCTATTGTGTTATTTCATAGTTTTTATGTCTTTACTACAATGTAGAAAATAGTCAAAAGAAAATAATAACCCTGGAATGAGTAGGTGTCGCCAAACCTTTGACTGGTACTGTTTATTGACCCTGTATTCTGATTATGGCTTCTATAGGCTACAGTTAAAAGTAACGGACAAAGCATATATCACTTACACAATGCTGAGGTGTCAGTTGTCACATTTGGTAATGGATTTAACGTTCTGACTGACTGCTAAACAGTGCAAAGAAGGAAGCAAGAAGACACATTTAACATGTGTACCTGTTGCAAGATGGCAAGATTACCTGTAGGTAAAACTTCCCCTAAACATAGTAGAGTAGAAGCGGTTACAGACTGCAAACGTTCGGTTAGAAAAGTTGAGATACAAGGTTCTGAACTGACTACTGTTCTAGCTTCAGCGATTGTTGGCATTTTTGCATCTCAAGCACAAGTCTTTGTTTCTGTACATATAAGTAACAAGATCCATTATATACAGTATAGAGACAGGTCTTATAAAATAGAGGGAAGGGCTGGTATTGTGCATATTAAGAAAAACATATAGCTTTAGAATTGTTCTATCTATCTATATTTCTATGTTTCTATCCATATTTACATGTAGAGGATACAGATATAAAGTGAAAATGTGTAAACAACCCTCTAGTTCAGGACGCCACTGGAAGAAGCTCTGGAAAGGACGTGGCCGTGTGCTGCTCCAGGCTTGGGTGCTCATTGGACGAGGGGGGTGCATGGTGCAAGGGATGCTCATCATGGAGCTCAGGGTGCTCGTGGGTTTCGGGGTGCTCATTGGGCAAGGTGGGCCCATGGGGCAAGGGGGGCTCCTGCTGGGGCAAAGGGTGATCATGAGGAGAGGGGTGTTCCAAGCAGGGGTGCTCATGGTGCGTCTGGGGCTCATGAGCCGTGGGGGGCTCATTGGATGTTGGGGGCTCCCGAGAGGGGTGCTGCTGGGGGGGCAAGGAGGGCGTCTCTTTGTGTAGTCGCAGGACCTCCACCATGCCAGCTCCTGTGCGAGGGACACTGGTGTGCATGAGGTGCCTCTGTAAGTGCCTGAGCCAATCCTCCTGGATAGACAGAGGACCCTGGAAGACGAGGTCACAGAATCTGCATAGGAGAGAGAGAGAGAGTTAAGTTATGTTATGTTAGGCTAGGTTAGGTTAGCATACATACGGATACTGTTTAGCATCTGAAGTGGCAATAATTTTCCTGTTCAGGTGTACAATACATACAATATATTTTTAGAACCGATGCATGACCATTTCACAATATTAAAGGGGCAATCCGTAATTTCTTTGTGCCTTGTGGCTACAGGGTGGAATGCACAACAAATCAATACGCGAACAAAAACAGGGAGGGGACAGAGAAGCTTGTGTGGTCCTACATACCTGCAGGTGAGTCTATACATCTCCTCAACAGCACATGGGAGAGCTGAGAACAGGGTGTTCTTTGGTCCAGCCCTCAACCTAGGCTTCTTCAGTATACAGGAATAGGCTGAAAGACACAAATCATGTCATTGCAGACCAAGTCAGTACAGACCAACTTACTATAGACAACTCCATGCAACTTAGCACACTGATTGACACCAGGACAGAGAGAGTCACAGGCTGTGTCCCAATGGGGGCCCTGGTCAAAAGTAGTACACTATACAGTACTGTACATTCGGAAAGTATCCAGAACCCTTGGACTTTTTCCACATTTTGTTACGTTATAGCCTTATTTTAAAATGTTCTTTAAAAAAAAAATCATCCTCATCAATCTATACACAATACCCCATACATTTTTGCAAATGTATACAAAAATAAAAAACAGGAATAGCTTATTTACATAAGTATTCAGACCCTTTGCTATGAGACTCGAAATTGAGCTCAGGGGCATCCTGTTTCCATTGATCATCCTTGAGATATTTCTACAGCTTGATTGGAGTCCACTTGTGGTAAATTCAAGTGATTGGAGATCGTTTGGAAAGGCACACACACCTGTCTATATGAGGTCCCACTGTTGACAGTGCATGTCAGAGCAAAAACCAAGCCATGAGGTCAAAGGAATTGTTCGTATAGATCAGAGACAGGATTATGTTGAGGAACAGATCTGGGGGAAGGGTACCAAAATATTTCTGCAGCATTGAAGGTCCCCAAGAACACAGTGGCCTCCATCATTATTCAATGGAAGAAATTTAGAACCACCAAGACTCTTCCTAGAGCTTGCCGCCCGGCCAAACTAAGCAATCGGGGGAGAAGGGCCTTGGTCAGGGAGGTGACCAAGAACCTGATGGTCACTCTGACAGAGGTCCAGAGTTCCTCTGTGGAGATGGGAGAACCTTCCGGAAGGACAACCATCTCTACAGCACTCCACCAATCAGGCCTTTATAGTAGAGTGGCCAGATGGAAGCCACTCCTCAATAAAAGCCACATCACAGCCCGCTTAGAGTTTGCCAAAAGGCACTTAAAGGACTCTCAGACCATGAGAAACAAGATTCTCTGATCTGATGAAACCAAGATTGAACTCTTTGGCCTGAATGCCAAGCGTCACGTCTGGAGGAAACCTGGCACCATCCCTACTATTGAAGCATGGTGGTGGCAGCATCATGCTGTGGGGATGTTTTTCAGCTGCAGGGACTGGGAGAGTAATAAGGATCGAGGGAAAGATGAATGGAGCAAAGTACACAGAGATCCTTGATGAAAACATGCTCCAGAGCACTCAGGGCCTCAGACTGGGGCAAACGTTCACCTTCCAACAGGAGAACGACCCTAAGCACACAGCCAAGACAACGCAGAACTGGCTTTCGGGACAAGTCTCTGAATGTCCTTGAGTGGCCCAGCCAGAGCCCAGACTTGAATCCGATCGAACATCTCTAGAGAGACCTGAAAATAGCTGTGCAGCGACACTCTCCATCCAACCTGGCAGAGCTTGAGAGGATCTGCAGAGAAGAATAGGATAAACTCCCCAAACACAGGTGTGCCAAGCTTGTAGTGTCATACCCAAGAAGACTTAAGGCTGTAATCGCTGCCAAAGGTGCTACAACAAAGTACTGAGTAAAGGGTCTTAATACTTATGTAAATGTGACATTTGTAAAAACCTGTTTTTGCTTTGTCATCATGGGGTATTGGGTGTAAATTGATGAGGGGAAAAAAATGTCATCCATTTTGGAATAAGGCTGTAACATAACAAAATGTGGTAAAATGAAGGGATCTGAATATTTTCCAAATGCACTATATAGGGAATAGAGCACCATTTGGGACGCAATGTTCTGTACATGTTCAATAAGGTACACTCAACACTGTCATTTCAGAAAGGTGCCTTTATGTTCTTGACTTTTGTGACCAGGCTTAGTGAACTTACTTGTTCCTTCTAACATGGCAACCCTCTTCCTGCGTGCGTAAGCGCGAAGATGATTGGACAGGCTAACAGCACTGGGAAATGTTGTGTTACAGTGAATGCAAATCTTCTTATTAGATGCATTTCTCTCTGGAAAGTGAGAGAGACATTGAAAGAGAGAAAAATCAAAAGAAAGCAAAGCACACAGAAGTTGAGTTCAAAACTTTAAACATGTTCCAGAAGCTCATTGACAACACTTTTCTTGCAAGGAGAACGTCTTTGAACAAGTGTCAAGAGTGTAGCATCTAATCAAAATGCCTCCGGAAAACCATGCTCTGTTTGTTTTTAACTTCATTAACAGTTACCTTCCATTAGAGACACTTTGTTTGGATGCTGCCCACTTTTTAAAATAGTTCAATAAGCATTACATCTATATTAATTGCTGCTTGGGTTTCATGGTCTTTGATAAGCGTCTTTGAGAAATAAAATCTGGAGGTGAGTTGAGGTGACTAAGGGAAGAATCTGAAGAAATATAAGAAATATGACTACAGAGCACATAGATGAACATGAAGTAAAACTGCTACTCCCTGAGTGCCATCACCTCTCCCTCCATCTGTTTTCATATTTTAAAGATGTTTTGCACTTAGCAGTTGGAGACGTGTTGTTGAGAGTAATGTTTATCACAATCTAAGGACTCCAGGATGCCTATTTTCACCTGTAGCAGAAGATTCACGCAGGGTTTGGAACAATTTTGGGTTTTACATTTTTATTTTGGCTATGGCAAGAAATTCGTACTGTGCTGATTGTGTCAATATTGCACATTAATTACAATGGTTTGGCATGGCACTGCAGGCTACATCTAGAGCATGATAAAATCGTAAAGGCGTTAGATTATGAAAGGTCTCTTCGAACACCTGTTAAAACAGATTTGATTGGGTAACAAGCCCACACCGAGTTTCTATGCAGGCTGTCCTGAAGCTACTGGCAGTTGTGT
Source organism: Salmo salar (assembly GCF_965601325.2). Lineage (NCBI taxonomy): Eukaryota > Metazoa > Chordata > Actinopteri > Salmoniformes > Salmonidae > Salmo > Salmo salar. Next base: position 18,344,890 of record NC_138313.1, on the reverse strand, counting down.
GAAAACAATAGCGACAGCTTCCCATTCATTTCACACCTAATAGGTGAAAAAACATCTGCTACTGAGGTGTTTTTTAACCATGACAAGGTACTAAAGGTTATTTAAATTACCAGCAAATTGTTTGCAACAATTTGTTTGCAAAAATGTGTGTTAAATCTCCATTTAACATAACACTGATTACAGCAATATGGTGTAGAAGCCATTGTTAGATGGTTAAAAGCAAATGCGTGAGTCAGTCTATTCTACCTTTAAGGTTTCAGCTTTCAGCTAAAATGTAAAAAGTAACTATGACATTCAACACTGTCAGCCACAAAATGGGCAATCACTGGAATTCTGACAGACCAAAAAAAATTGCTATCTGATTTAAAATCTTTATTAATCATTCTGCAAAACGGACAGGAACTCTTATTTGGACAGACATTAAACAAAGGTGTTTAAACACAGCTGATGTGCTTCCAGAGCCACATCAAAAGAACGTGACAGTTTTTTTATTTCAATTTCAAAGCCCCTTTGATGACATTCATTTTGTATGTGTGCGTTACAATACTTAAATTGACTGTGAACTTTTCTTTTTTTAATGTTTCTTCTTTTTAATCCAAGTCCATTTGATTGACATTTTGTGATTTAACATGGGCTCCTGTAAGTAATGAAAAGCTGTAGAGTTAGTAAAACATGCAAAACGGCTGTGGAACAAGACAAGTTTGTGTTTCATTAAAGCAAGCTGATACTGAAATTGGTGTGCACAAGTCACATATTATGTTAATCTGTATCATCGCACTCTATAAAACTATTACGAAGAACACCTAAAAGAATCATACTTATCCGCAAAGGACTAAACTGATCAATCTTATGAAGATAGAACACTGTGAAAAGAACAGACCGCCGACACAGTTTAGCTAATAAAGCTGTGTCTGTCACTTCTATCCATCATCTATCTGCCTTAACTGGATTTTTTTTGTCTTATTTGATTCTAGTTGAAACAGACTGTTTGTCATATATGATTTGCCATCACAAAGGGGGCCTTGTTGCACTACAATAATAATTACCATCAAATAAATTATACTTGGCAGACAAAGTAACTGCAGTTTGTAACTCTATAGTTTTTGACACTGTTACTCGGCAGAAAACAGAAAAATTGCACATTTTGGTTAACTGGGTTGTTTTAAACACTGTTCAGTCTCATCACAATAAAAAAAAAATGTTTTTTTTGGGGGGGGGTTGGTGAAAAAGACATGTAAATAGTCCTTTTCAACTGTACCATGATGTCACCAATTTTGAAATTGTACAATCTCAATGTCTTTTTCAGTTCTGAAAGTGCTCTAAAATGCTGATATTCTGATATGTATAGAAATTATTTGTGAGGCTTCTTACCATGGGCCCAGTGTGTTTCCAGGTTGCTGGCCTGTTGGTTCGGTCTCCCCTCAACCCTCTCTTTGGTCACAGTAAAGTGGTTCATATCTGCATCATCCTTGTCCAACTTCCTCTTCCTCAAAAGCTCGCCTAAAGTGCTCCGGGATGGTTCAATGACACCTCGTATCTGTAATAATAATAATAATAATACATTTTACTTGCACCTTTCAAGATACCCAAAGACACAGAGTAAAATAAAATAAAGACATTGAACATAAGCAAATCAAATCGTATTTGTCACATGCGCCGAATACAACTGGTGTAGACTTTACCGTGAAATGCTTGCTTATGAGCCCTTCCCAACGATAAAGAGTAATATATATATATATATATATAGTTGAAGTTGGAAGTTTACATACACTTAGGTTGGAGTCATTAAAACTCATTTTTCAACCACTGATTATTAGAAAACCCTTTTGCAATTATGTTACATAATTGCAAAAGGGTTTTCTAATGATCAATTAGCCTTTTAAAATTATAAACTTGGATTAGCTAACACAACGTGCCATTGGAACACAGGAGTGATGATTGCTGATAATTGGCCTCTGTACGCCTACGTAGATATTCCATAAAAAATCTGCCATTTCCAGCTTCAATAATCATTTAGAACATTAACAATGTCTACACTGTATTTCTGATCAATTTGATGTTATTTTAAATGGACAAAAAATGTGCTTTTCTTTAAAAAACAAGGACATTTCTAAGTGACCCCAAACCTTTGAATGGTAGCATATATATATATATATATATATATATATATATATATATATATATATATATATAAATAAAAACATAACCAAAAGTAAAAGTTAATCACACAAAATAGCATGGTAACAATACAGCACAACAACAGTACCTCTATACTCTTCCTCTCAGGAAAGAAACCCTCTCTCTCAACTCCCTCCTGCCTGGGTGTATTTGCACTGGGATCCCAAGGAGTGGGAGTGCCATTCTGGCCCAGCTGGCAGCCATGTTGGATCTTCACTGGGATCCCCATCGGTGTTAGGAAGAGCCCGTCGCTGCCAATGAACTTCTGGGAGATGATTGGTCGAGAGATGAACTGCTTCCTGTTCAGGTTTAAAATAAAACACAACAATGATATAGCCAGAGAGATACATGAAAAAGTACAATAAATAAAAGTAGCCAAAATGAAAAATAAATAAAAATTAAGACAAGTTCAAAAAAAAGAAATCATATCTACAGTACCAGTCAAACGTTTGGACACACCTACTCATTCAAGGGTGTTTCTTTATTGTTACAATTTTCTACATTGTAGAATAATAGTGAAGACATCAACACTTTGAAATAATACATGGAATGGAATCATGTAGTAAAGAAATCAAAATAGATTTGAGATTCTTCAATGTAGCCACCCTTTGCCTTGATGACAGCTTTGTACACTCTTGGCATTTGTACACTCAAGCATACTTCCAAAGTTGTGGCAAAATGGCTTAAGGACAACAAAGTCAAGGTATTGGAGTGGCCATCACAAAGCCCTGACCTCAATCCTATAGAAAATGTGTGGGCAGAACTGAAAAAGTGTGCGATCAAGGAGGCCTTCAAACCTGACTCAGTTACATCAGCTCTGTCAGGAGGAATGGGCCAAAATTCACCCAACTAATGGTGGGAAGCTTGAGGAAGGCTACCTGAAACATTTGACCGAAGTTAAACAATTTAAAGGCAATGCTACCAGATACAAATTGACTGTATGTAAACTTCTGACCCACTGGGAATGTGATGAAAGAAATAAAAGCTGAAATAAATCACTCTACTATTATTCTGACATTTCACATTCTTAAAGAATCTTGTTTCTCATGGTCTAAGAGTCCTTTAAGTGCCTTTTGGCAAACTCCAAGCGGCCTGCCATGCGCCTTTTACTGAGGAGTGGCTTCCATTTGGCCACTCTACAATAAAGGCCTGATTAGTGGAGTGCTGCAGAGATGGTTGACCATTTGGAAGGTTCTCCCATCTCCACAGAGGAACTCTGAAGCTCTGTCAGAATGACCATCAGGTTCTTGGTCACCTTCCTGACCAAGGCCCTTCTCCCCCGATTGCTCAGTTTGGTTGGGCGGCGAGCTCGAGGAAGAGTCTTGGTGGTTCCAAACTTCTTCCATTTAAGAATGTTGGAGACCACTGTGTTCTTGGGGACCTTCAATGCTGCAGAAATGTTTTGGTCCCCTTCCCCAAAACTGTGCCTAGACACAATCCTGTCTCGAAGCTCTACGGACAATTCCTTCAACCTCATGGCTTGGTTTTTGCTCTGACATGCACTGTCAACTGTGGGACCTTATATAGACAGGTGTATGCCTTTCCAAATCATGTCCAATCAATTGAATTTACTACAGGTGGACTCCAATCAAGTTGTAGAAACATCTCAAGGATGATCCATGGAAACAGGATGCACCTGAGGTCAATATCGAGTCTCATAGCAAAGGGCCTGAATACTTACGTAAATAAGGTATTTGTTTTTTATAAATTAGTAAAAATATCTAAATACCTGTTTTCACTTCGTCATTATGGGGTATTGGGTGTAGATTTCTGAGGATTTTCTTTTTATTTAATATATTTTAGAATAAGGCTGTAACGTAACAAAATGTGGAAAAAGTCAAGAGGTCCGAATACTTTCCGAAGGCACTGTGTATATATATAATATACAAACTACATGACCAAAAGTATGTGGACACCTACTCATCGAACATCTCATTCCAAAATCTTGGGCATTAATAAATGCGGAAGACACACCTTTTGCTGCTACAATAGCCTCCACTATTCTGGGAAGGCTTTCCACTAGATGTTGGAACATTGCTGTGGGGACTTGCTTCCATTCAGCCACAAGAGTATTAGTGAGGTCGGGCTCTGATGTTGTGCGTTTATGCCTGGTTCGCAGTCAGCGTTCCAATTCATCCCAATGGTGTTCGATGGGGTTGAGGTCAGGAACCTGAGCAGACCAGTCAAGTTCTTACACACCGATCTCGACAAACTATTTCTGTGTGGACCTCGCTTTGTGGACGGGGGCATTGTCATGTTGAAACAGGAAAGGGCCTTCCCCAAATTATTGCCACAACGTTGGAAGCACAGAATTGTCTGGAATGTCAGTGTATGCTGTAGCATTAAGATTTCCCTTCACGGGAACTAATGGGCCTAGGCCAAACCATGAAAAACAGCCTCAGACCATTATTACTCCTCCACCAAACTTTACAGTTGGCACTATGCATTGGGGCAGGCACTATGCATTGGGGCAGGTGGCGTTCTGCTGGCAATCGCCAAATCCAGATTAGTCTGTTGGACTGCCAGATGGTGAAGCATGATTCATCACTCTAGATAACGCGTTTCTACTGCTCCTGAGTCCAATGGCAGCGAGCTTTACACCACTCTAGCCAATGCTCGGCATTGTGCATGGTGATCTTAGGCTTGTGTGCGGCTGCTCGGCCATGGAAACCCATTTCATGAAACTCCCGACGAGCAGTTCTTGTGCTGAAGTTGCTTCAAGAGGCAGTTTGGAACTCGGTAGGGAGTGTTGCAACCGAGGACAGGTTCCATTCTGTGAGCTTGTGTAGCCTACCACTCTGCGGCTGAGTCGTTGTTGCTCCTAGACATTTCCAATTCACAATAACCACACTTACAGTTGACCAAGGCAGCTCTAGCAGGGCAGAAATTTGATGAACTGACTTGTTGGAAAGGTGGCAACCTATGACAGTGCCACGTTGAAAGTCACTGAGCTCTTCAGTACTGGCCATTCTACTGTCAGTGTTTGTCTATGGAGATTGCATGGTTGTGTGCTTGGCCATGTAGTAAATATACAAATTATACTAATTTTGTGTCACTGATTTACACACAATACCCCATAATGTCAAAGTGGAATTTAGCTTGAAGAACATTTTAGAAATCCATCCAAAATTAAAAGCTGAAATGTCTTGAGTTAATAAGCATTCAACCCCTTGATTATCTGTAAGGTCCCCCAATCGAGCAGTCAATTTCAAACACAGATTCAACCACAAAGTCCAGGGAGGTTTCCAATGTCCCGCAAAGAAGGGCACCTATTGGTCGATGGCAAATTGAATATCCCTTTGAGCATTGTGATGTTATTAATTACAATTTGGTTGGTGTATCAATACACCCAGTCACTACAAAGATAAAGGCGTCCTTCCTAACTCAGTTGCCGGAGAGGAATGAAACCGCTCAGGGATTTCACCATGAGGCTAATGGTGACTTTAAAACAGTTACAAAACAGAGTTTAATAGCTGCGATAGGAGAAACGTGAGGATGGATCAACAACATTGTAATTACTCCACAATAGTAACCTAATTCACAGAGTGAAAAGAAGGAAGCCTGTACAGACATCCTGTTTGCAATAAGGCAATAAAGAAACTACAATTTGGCAAAGAAATTAACTTTATGTCCTGAACACAAAGCGTTATGTTTGGGGCAAATCCAACACAACACATCAGATTTTTTTCAAGCACAGTGGTGGCTGCATCATGTTATGGGTATGCTTGTAATCGTTATGGACTGGGGAGTTTTTCCAGGATAAAAAGTACTGGAATGGAGCTAAGCACAGGCAAAATCGTAGAGAAAAACCTGGGTAGGTCTGCTTTCCACCAGACACTGGGAGATTAATGTACCTTTCAGGGCAAATCTACACTTGAGTTGCTTATCAAGAAAACAGTGAATGTTCCCGAGTGGCTGAGTTACAGTTTTGACTTAAATCTGCTTGAAAATCTATGGCAAGACCTGAAAATGGCTGTCTAGCAATGATCAACAACCAATTTGAGCTTGAAGGATTTTGAAAAGAATAATGCACAATCCAGGTGTGGAGACTTACCATAAAGACTCACAGCTGTAATCACTGCCAAACATGATTCTACAAAGTACTGACTCAGGGGTGTGAATACTTATGTAAATTAGATATGTCTGTAGTTCATTTTCAATAAATTAGCAAACATTTCTAAAAACACATTCACTTTGCCATTATGGGTTATTGTGTGTAGATGGTTAGAAAAAAACATATTTAATACATTTTGGATTCAGGCACAACAAAATGTGGAATAAGTCAAGGGGTATGAATACTTTCTGAAGGCACTGTATACATGATATAGGATAGAACATTGTATTACATCCCTTAAAGGTGTGAACAGTAACTTTTCAGAGGAAATGTATACAGTACCTGTTGAGAATCTGGAGGATGTTCTGGTGTTCCTGCTCGTCCTTTAGCAGCTCATTGAGGATACACACTGGACTCTTACTGGTGCTGGTGCTGGTCTTCCCTATTCGCTTCAGGTGGCCCCTCACGTGGTTGGAGAGGCCTGTCTTGGTGTCGAACCAGCCCCAGCACAGGGGACAGGTGTGCTCCGCCTGAGACTCCGGCTTCTCAGCTGCAACATGGAGATTATAAAAAAGGTTACGTTTTAACTATCTACATTTACATGTATCGCTCTTATCCAGAGCGATCTAGGTAAATTACTAGCTAACTTTGGGGTAACTTTGAATATTATACACTATCTATAGAAAAATAACATGACACACTTGACTGGGAAAAAAACTGTAATAAGTATAGTTACTTTGTAATAACAGATTACTTCAACCCTATTACAATGCAATAGTGCAGAAAACAATAAGTTATTGAATATAAATACGTTGCTCACCTTTTTTGATCCTCCGCACCACAGAGGGGACCTTCCTGCGTATGCGTGGCTGTCGGTCCTGTGAGGCTACCCGCTCAGGTGACACCACATGGCGAGCGTCATAACTCAGCCCCAACCTGTACAGGTGCCCTCGCACGTGATTGGATAAGCCCACCCCAGACTCAAACACAGCAGGACAGTAGGGGCAGGACTTCCTTTCTGTTCCAAAAGAAGGGGAGAAGTCATAGTCATAGGAGAGACTCTGGTTGTGTGTGCCGGTGGTGGTGGGTGACTCTGGAGAATCGTCACACACTGAGCTTTCTATACACTCCTCTTTGATGATAAGCTTCTGTATGTCATCACTGTCATACTCCCCGTCCTTGTCGTCAGTCTTATTAAAATGGTGGTCAACCTGAACGGCGTTCTTTTCAAAACGGCCGACGTCAGCAGCAGGTGCAGGATTCTCTTTGATAGAAGAACCCCTCTGTCTGCGTATGAAGTAGCTACGGGCGTAGGGGTTCCTCTCGTTCTCACTACTATCCAGGAAGTTGGCTGTAGCCTCACTGGTGTAAGCACTAAAGTCATACGTGTCCTCATAATCATCGTCTCCCTCTGTGTCCTCAGGAGTTGTAGTCTCTTTTAACTTTGGGTTCAGTTTTGGCAAAACATTATCAACCACCTTGTCCACACTGTTGTGGAAGGGAGTGGACATTTTTCTTTTGGATGGAGTCTTTTGGGTAACAGCTTGTGCCTCTGACTTCCTGCCGGTCAAGTCGTTGCTATCTCCCTGACTCTTGTCAGAGTTGTAGCTATGATACAGCATCTGGCCTGGTTTAACCATCTTGGATGTAAGCAACGCATCAACATTTGAGGGATATTTTGTCCTTTCGGAGATTCCTGAAACCACATTGTCGTATAGTTGATTGTCTTCCTCAACATAAGGGAGACCTGTTGTCACGTCTATTTTCTCTGTTGGTTTAGGAGATAATTTGCTTGGCTTGTCACTGCTCCACAGGGATGGTGACAGCTTGTTTGCTGAGCTGACAATGCTGCACTTGAACTGAGAGGAGGTAAGACCTTTGTAAGACTTCTGTGTGTCTGCTGTGTCTCTCATGTAAAAGTCAGCTACACTACCGGACCAAAAGCGAAAATCCGCTCTTTTCCAGAAAGCAGGCTTTTTAATACAGAACTTTGGCTTTAGCTGCAGTAGTTTTAAATCTGCTGTTTTTTTGGACGGGTCAGCTAGGCTATATTGATCTGGATGGTTAAGTGCTTTTTCAAATGGCAGATTTTCACATTCATCATCAGAATCAGACTGTTGGTGTATCAGCTCACAATGCCTTTTAAGGCCATCTTCGTTCTGGGTGCTGAAAGGGCACACTTTACATTGAAACAGAACATTACTGGATTCATCATTGTTATCTGTAAGAAACTCTGACTCCTCATCTTTGATCATGTTCTTGTACTTGGACTTCAGTGTGTCACAGTGCATCGCGTACAGGTGTGCTTCAAGCTCCCGTTCCGTCAATGCCACGTGGTTGCACTCCGCGCAGAGGTAATAACGTTTATCCTTGGTATGTGTCTTGGCGTGCTGGGCGAACGTCTTGGGGCAATTGGTCCCGAACACACAATGCGGGCACTGGAGCTTGGCGTTCCTGCCTTCGTCTCGGAGTTTGTTGAGTCCCTGTATCTCCTCCATGAGTTTCTCCCGTCTCTCCTGGTGGATAATCATGTGCTTGAGGAGGGAGCTGCGATCGCGGAACGAACGCCCACACTCCCTGCATATAAAAGGCCGGGGAACTTTCTCGTGGTGGTGTACCTGGTGATTTTGCCTATCTAAATGATACATCATATGTCTATGCAAATGCCTTTTCTCCTTGAAATTAACATTGCACATTGTGCATGGGAAGAATGATGGTTCTTGTTCGGATTGCTCTGTCTTAAGCTGTTTGGGCTTTCTACTAAAGAGGGAGACGGAGTGATTGTCCTCGTGGCAATCTGCTCTTACAATCAGCTTCTTGATGATTACAGGGCTGTCACTGGGATGCTCTTGACATGAATTCACAGAAGATTGTACATCAGCCTTTTTACAGGAGGAATCATCTTCATTTATGTTGGAGATGTCAAAATCCTCATCATCCTCCTCCTCTTCAATATGCCACTTTTTGTAGGTGTGATTTGTGCTGCAGTTGTAAACTTTTTCAGGAGAGCCTGCCGTACCCACCAGGTGTATTTTACGCTTCCTCTGTCTTTGGTTGGTAAGCTGAGACATCACTCCCACTCCTGCAGCGTTTGTCTCTAAGCTGCTGTCAACTGTGCGATTCTTCCACAACGCCCGTATGAGCTCTTTCTGTGAATCCCAGCGTAGTGCATCAGTCCCGTCAAAACCGTCCGACGAGCTCTCAGAGGACTCTGTGGTGTTTAAGTCCCATATAGATCTAGCTCTAGCCTTGACTCCCTTGGCCGTCCATATTTGGTTAATTGGCGTTTGGTGTGGCTGTGGACTGTGGCGTGACAAGGTGGTGTCGGGGGCCTGGTAGGGCAGTTCAGCCTCACTAGCCTCAGAGTCTGATGGTGACGTGTTGTTGGCCCCTGGCTGCGTGGTGGCTAGTGTTTTCAGAACGAGCCCTGCTGGGTTCTTCAGGGCGTCTGATTGAAGCTCACTGGGTGGTGGTAACACCTGAGGGCTTGTGTCCCTCCCAGATTGTCGTAGTTGGGCGTCCTGGGCTTCCACCAGGACATTGTTGGACATTGTGCTGTTTTTGTTCAGGCCACAGCTCTCCTCTGAGGCAGGGTGTGAACCAGGTCCATTAACAAGTGCTCCTGAAGGCAGTGAATGGGCTGCTTGGGCTGTGTGGGGAACAGCAGGGACACTGTTGGGTACAAATGAACTGGGCTGTGCTCCATTTAAAGGGGTTGGGAGTCCGTCAGAAGACAGCTGCTCTGACAGACCTGCAGCATTGTTCTTCAGGGAAGACGTGTGACGCTGTAATGGCTCCAGAGTGGCACCGGAGCTGTCACACACTGGTTCCACCACATCTCCTTCTTTGTTCTCTTGTGCATTTGGCTTTATATCAGCCATCTCACCAGTATGTTCTGAGAAGAGAGAAACAGAGAAAAATAACCAAATCAGCTTTAAACATGCTCAATAATTTATGTCATGTTTTGAGAGCTAAAGGCGGTGAAAAATGCATTATTAAAATGTGGCAAATTGAAATATGTACAGCCCAACCCACAACAATTATCATATCACTACATTGTATATTGTTTTAAAATCAAATGCAGGCTAATACTATGTTGAATAACAAATCCAAACAATTACTATTTTATTCACAGTGTTAAGTTTCAGCTCTGCCTACTTTCTCCCCAACTGTTCCACACAATGAGAGTTTTATCTGCATTACTTCAACGCTCCTCTCTGGTACTGCATTATGATTTTCCTCACACCCTCGTCCGCCACTTCTCTTCACAACAAACCCTGCTGTTAGCCCCAGATACCCCGGTGAGGGCTCTTAATTACCAGAGCACACCTCTGGGATACAACCTTCCTGTTCCTCCCCCGAAAGCTCCCAGACGCCTGCTAAAATTGACCAATTTCCATGGGAACAAAGTAGACTTCCAATGAGATCATACTCAGTCTTAGCACTCTGTGATGGTGCCAACACGGGTCCCAGCACGACGCTGTTGTTGCTCCAATCCTGACAAATTGGCATGCGTCGGGCTACACAATCAGTCTGTCTCACACAAACACACGCATGAACACACACACAAATACGTGCATGCACGCACACACACACACACACACAGATATAAAAACACACACAGCTATAAAAACACAAACATATAAACAGAAACCAATAGTCGTCAGGACAGATTGCTGAATGTAATAGAGACTCAACTGTTTAAACAAGTCACTTAAAAGAGTGAAAATACATGAATAAAATCTTCTAACATTTAACACTCTTCCTAGCCTTGTAATAGTCAAGCTGTGAGACTAAGAGACGAGGTGATGTATTTTACAGCTTGGTACAATGTGAAGTGTCCAGGCAGGGTTGTTGTAGCCCTAGCTGATAGACATAGGCTTCATCCCAAATGGCACCCTATTCCCTATTTAGTGCACTACTTTTGACCAGGACCCATAGGGGCTCTGGTCAAAAGTAGTGCACTATAAGGAATAGGGTGCCATTTGGAATAAACCGTAGTGTAGTCCACAATGTATGCTCAGTGGATTTGACATGATCCAGTGTTGGCTGCTCTCTACAGGAAGCTACGTCGCTAACGAAGTGGTAAATTCAGTGTTAATGAGTGGCTTCACTGTTACCACCTCTGAGGTAAAACCTTCCGAGCACCATATTCCCTCCATCTGCTGTAGTGTTACTGTAGGGGCTTGGGTTAGCAGGGAGGGTGAGGCAGAAAAGATGCTCTGCATTTAAAGCTAACGTCACTGCTACCCCCCTTGAACAGCAGGGTGGCAAAGCCATCAGAATATGATTACAGCTTTACATTTAGAGGCTCATTAGGAGTAGTACTAGCCAGGGGTGAAAGTAAGGCGGTACGGTCCGGTAAAGGGGTCCCAGCAAAAAAAATTGTGAGGGTATGCCGTACCGGTATATCATGAGCCTATCACAATAATGAAAACAAAATATCAAGAAAACGGTTGGCTATTACACCATTATTAATCATTAGGCTATCACATGTCAGAGGCATGAAAAATTAGCGAATGGACTTGAAAACGGGTGGTATAGCCTGCACACCAAAATGCGATGTGGTTCAACGAGAACACCGACATTTTGCCAAGGTACAGATGAATGGCCGACACTGAGCTGTGCGTGGACAGCAGTGGAAGCATACATTCTGGGCTAACGACTATCGCCTAAATGTCATTGGACTTTGTGGTGTTTTGTGTAACGGAGGCCTCTTTCCATTCATCGCTTTAGGTTGTGAGTGGATGACGTGCGCGGGTAGCCTAGTAAAGGAGCCCTTTGAATTGATTGTTGACAATCCGATGAAAACATCATGACTGGTTGTGTTTACGCCACTATCAATCAATCAAATGTATTTATAAAGCCCTTCTTACATCAGCTGATGTCACAAAGTGCTGTACAGAAACCCAACCTAAAACCCCAAACAGCAAGCAATGCAGGTGTAGAAGCACAGTGGCTAGGAAAAACTCCCTAGAAAGGCCAGAACCTAGGAAGAAACCTAGAGAGGATAAAATAGGTCATACATTTTAAAAGTTAAATGACACATCTTTACAACTAGGCCCACAGAGATCCTATTGAATTATTATGGATTCTATAAGTAATTATTGGATTAAGCGCGTGCATACATAAGAGGTCACCAACCGGGAAGAAATGACATCTACTTTGACCCCTGGTACTAGCATACAGTATGACTCTCCCTCTTTCTGTTCCAAATATAACAACCACAAGCAAGCTGCTAGGGTTCAACAGCAATGCAATTTTCAAACATTTATTTGCTTTTATTTACTTCATTTAGTTCATGTGAAAAAGGGCTGACTTTGTATTGCCAGAAGCTATTTACAATGATTATAGGCTTAAGTACATTTAAGCCGTATGCATAGATCGATCTCTATCTTTTCTATGAGATGTATTTCTATTAATCCAGCTCTACATCTTACCCCAGGACATCTTACTGTATATGGGAGAATGTTCAGTCATCATTATGTTCTAGAACATTCTTAAATAAAACCTTTGTGTTCAGCCAAATTCTACTGAATGCGTAAAAAAAAAAAAAAATCCCGGATATGTATAATATGTCACTGGGATTTTTCTTTCTTTGAATCCTTTTGGTTCTGGGTGTATCAGCACTGGCAGTAACACTCGTATAGCACCTCATCTTCAGGTTACTGCAGGAAAAACAGTGAGGCGATAATTGCATATTATCATAATTTTTCTGTATTCCCTGAAGATACACAAACCTTTCTGACATATTTTATAATCAGCTTGTCTCAGCGACCCAATGTCTTTAAAAGCATCGTAGAAAAGCAGTTCAAACTTTAGAACTTGAAGCATCTTACTCTTGACCTTACACCAAAACCTGCGACAAAAGTGTACAAAAGAGTGAACAAAACATTAAGAACACCTTCCTAAATTCCCCCCCCCCCCCCCCCCTTTTGCCCTTGGAACAGCCTCAATTCGTTGGGGCATGTACTCTGCAAGGTGTCAAAAGCGTTCCACAGGGATGCTGGCCCATGTTGACTCCAATGCCTCCCATAGCATCCCATTGACTGGATGTCCTTTGGGTGGTGGACCATTCTTGATAACACACAGGAAACTCTTTAAACTGTTGAGCGTAAAAAAAAACACCAGCGTTTCAGTTCTTGACACAAACCAGTGTGCCTGGCACCTACTACCATACGCCGTTCAAAGGAACTTAAAAATGTTGTCTTGCCCATTCCCCCTCTGAATGGCACACATACACAATCCATGTCTCAATTCTCTCAAGGCTTAAAAATCCTTCTTTAACCAGTCTCCTCCCCTTCATTGACACTGATTGAAGTGGATTGACATTAATACGGGATCGTAGACTGACCAGGTGAAAGCTATGTCATGGAAAGAGCAGGTGTTCTTAATGTTTTGTATATTCAGTGTATATTACATTTATTACAGTGATGAAACATTTTTATTTCAATTTTGTGTCAAAATGAAAGAAAACATATTTCTGTCGTTCCATTCATAGACATATGAATCACAATGTGTCCCTGAAATGGCTAAAATCTCACGTGAACAGCCTGAAAACATAATTAAACAAAGAAAGAGCCAGGCTTAACATCAGCAGAGAATCAGTGTTAAAGGCTTTGAGTTTAGGGTGTCTAAGGGAATTCCCTCTTCCCAACTGGGACCAGTCACCCAAACCAGTTCAACCGCTGGAGCTGTCTGGATGGATCAACAGACAGCCACCCATCCCCATGCAGTATGTCTATGCCTCCGCCTTCACCAGGAGAGAAAACACACAACTAAACCAGGCGGGGCCGCTGCCCCGCAAGTGCTGCAGCAGCTCGACAACTTCCTCAGCTAATGGGAACTATTGATTTACTTGACACAATGGGAATTTATGAAGCCGCCTCTGAAGTGTGAGAAGAGTATCAAAGCCCACGGCTCAAAACAAACAGGCAGAGATTCAGCCTGACACAGTCCCAAGGAGAGGAGAGCATAGTGTTGTTCAGCCACAATTCCACAGCGAGGAGGAAAGGCTTGGTTCAGTTCATATTCTGGAGAGCAGTCTAAAGTCTACTGTACCACACAGACCACGATACACCAGAACACCTTATATTTTGGCAAAGGATGGGGTAGGCTTTTGAGGCATTTAGAAGTTATATACTTCAAAAATCAATAGTTAATACCACAGGTTGCACCTTTACCCACACATACCCATACAGAGACACCAGAGAAAGGCCCAAAACGTTTAGTGTAGCCTATAACCTTCATAGTCTATGGTAATAATTCACTAGTTTCAAGTTGTATTACTCCTACGTACAGGATACACATGGTATACATTACACAGTCCAGAGAAATGCTTACTTGCAGGATCCTTCTCATCAATGCAACAACAATAGTAAATAAGAAAAGATAAGAATACAAAAATAAAGTAAATGGCTCAGTAAAATAGAAGAAACTTTTCAGCATAAGTATAATACAGGAAGGCACAATTTATAGTCCAGTATTTACACGGATTTTGGGGAAGTGGGGATTAAGGGGCAGTGTTTCGCAATAATAATAATAGTCTGCTAGCAGCAGTTGTGGTGTGTGTGTGTGTGTGTGTGTGTGTGTGTGTGTGTGTGTGTGTGGGTGCGTGTGTGTGTGTGTGTGTGTGTGTGTGTGTGTGTGTGTGTGTGTGTGTGTGTGTGTGTGTGTGCTAAGGTTCGGACAACTACAGCTATTCTAAAGAGCTATTCAGTAACTACTGTAAATTTAGAGCTCACAATGTTAGTTGACAATACATTCAATGGTGCTTGCATTCACAAAGAGAATAAAGTGGGCAGTTTCATCCATGATATTTGGCTTGATTAAGTGAATATTTATTTTCCAGATAGCTTGTCACCAAAAGGTCATTTCCATCATAATGGCATCCACTCTCTCTTTTGGGGTGTGATTA
The DNA here is from genome assembly GCF_965601325.2 of Salmo salar. Classification (NCBI taxonomy): domain Eukaryota; kingdom Metazoa; phylum Chordata; class Actinopteri; order Salmoniformes; family Salmonidae; genus Salmo; species Salmo salar. Next base: position 18,329,741 of record NC_138313.1, on the reverse strand, counting down.
TGTACGCCTGTATCCTGATTCCGTGTGTGATTATGTATGCCTGTATCCTAAACAGACACACTCGGTTCTGTCAGCCTGAATCGTGATAATGTGTTTACAGATAACCAAACAATGTCATCCACTGCTAGAGGAACAAGACATATATATGTATTTGACTCAAATGGTTCTAATTAGAAGATATGCATGAGTCACTGGCTACTTCCCAAATGGCACCCTATTCCCTATATTGTGCAGTAGTTTTGATCAGAGCTCTATACTATTTAGGAAAAAGCAAGTCATTTGGGACGCAACCACCGTTATAGATAAAAAAATGATCTATTAATAACTGAAAGGCCTATGATCTAAAATGAGTTCTGGTGTTAATTATTTGGAAGCAGTAATCAAAGATTCAGAAGAATGTATGAATTAAGTGATACTGCACTTTAAGCGTGTGTTTTGAGGATATATTGTCACGGGTGTTGTTAGGCCCGAGACGAAGTCCATTCGGAAAGTATTCAGAGCCCTTGACTTTTTCCCCAAAAATGTACGTTACAGCCTTATTCTAAAATGGATTAAATTGTTTATTTTTTCCCCTCATCAACCTACACACAATACCCCATAACGAAAAGCAAAAAACAGGTTTTTATACATTTTTGCAAAAAAACAGAAATAAGTATTCAGACACTTTACTCAGTACTTTGTTGAAGCACCTTTGGCAGCGATTACAACCTTGAGTCTTCTTGGGTAAGGCGATACAAGCTTGGCACACCTGTATTTGGGGAGTTTCTCCAATTATTCTCTGCAGATCCTCTCAAGCTCTGTCAGGTTGGATGGGGAGCATCGCAGCACAGCTATTTTCAGGTCTTTCTAGAGATGTTCGATTGGGTTCAAGTCCGGGCTCTGGCTGGGTCACACAAGGATATTAAGAGACTTCTCCCAAAGCCACTGCTGCATTGTCTTGGCTGTGTGCTTAGGATCGTTGTCCTGTTGGAAAGTCCTGAGCGCTCTGGACCAGGTTTTCATCAAGGATCTCTCTGTACTTTGTTCCGTACATCTTTCCCTTGAACAAGCCTAGTCTCCCAGTCACTGCCGCTGAAAAACATCCCCACAGCATTATGCTGCGACCACCATGCTTCACCGTAAGGATGGTGCCACGTTTCTTTCAGTCTTGACATTTGGCATTCAGGCCAAAGGGTTCAATCTTGGTTTCATCAGACCAGAGAATCTTGTTTCTCATGGTCTGAGAGTGCTTTAGTTACCTTTTGGCATACTCCAAGTGGGTTGTCATGTGCCTTTTACTGAGTAGTGGTTTCCATCTGGCCACTCTACCATAAAGGCCTGATTGGTGGAGTGCTGCAGAGATGGGTGTCCTTCTGGAAGGCTGTCCCATCTCCACAGAGGAACTCTGGAGCTCTGTCAGAGTGCTCATCGGGTTCTTGGTCACCTCCCTGACCAAGGCTCTTCTCCCCCGATTGCTCAGTTTGGTTGGGCGGCCAGCTCCAGTAAAAGTCTTGATGGTTCCAAACTTCTTCCATTTAAGAATGATGGAGGCCACTGTGTTCTTGGGGACCTTCAATGCTGCAGAAATGTTTTGGTCCCCGTCCCCAGATCTGTGCCTAGACACAATCCTGCCTCGGAGCTCTACGGACAATTCCTTCGACCTCATGGCTTGGTTTTTGCTCTGACATGCACTGTCAACTGTGGGACCTTATATAGACAGGTGTGTGCCTTTCCAAATCATGTCCAATCAATTGAATTTACTACAGGTGGACTCCAATGAAGTTGTAGAAAAATCTGAAGGATGATCAATGGAAACAGGATGCACCCGAGCTCAATTTCGAGTCTCATAGCAAAGGGTCTGAAAACGTATGTAAATTGCTTTGTCATTATGGCGTATTGTGTATAGATTGAATGGGGGGGGGGGGGATTTATTTTTATGCAGTTTAGAATAAGGCTGTAACGTAACATAATGTGGAAAAAGTCAACGGGTCTGAATACTTTCCGAATGCACTGTATACCCTACAAACACCGGCTTCAAGGGCATTATCACTTTTATACAACGGGTTACCAACATATTCAAATAGCAATTGACCTATTATCATTATAAATGTTATTTTGATGAAATTATTCATACTATTTGAATCTTCCACAGGATATAGTCCCGACACAAATCCAGGGTTGCTACGCAAGCCAGCTGGTCGTTCGTTCTATCGGTTCAGTTGCTTGAGACGCGACCCAGTCATTCGTTCTGAATGTTCCATTGCCATACTGGTTGGCAACGTTCTTATCCCTTGCTTGCTAGCAAGCCAACTAGCAAGCAAGGCAGGGGGTACAGAGGGTAGTGCGTACAGTCCAGCTTCCTGCCATCCAGGACGTTCAGTACCAGTCAAAAGTTTGGACACTCCTACTCATTCAAGGGTTCTTTATTTGTACTATTTTCTACATTGTAGAATAATGCTGAAGACATCAAAACAATGAAATAACACATATGGAATCATGTAGTAACCAAAAAAGTGTTAAACAAATCAAAATATAGTTTAGATTCTTCAAAGTAGCCACCCTTTGCCTTGATGACAGCTTTGCTCACTCTTGGCATTCTCTGAACCAGCTTCACCTGGAATGCTTTTCCAACAGGATGCAGATTTTTAGACTGCCGATTTTCTGCAGTCTAAGTCATCCCAAACCATCTCAATTGGGTTGAGGTCGGGTGATTATGGAGGCCAGGTCATCTGATGCAGCACTTCATCACTCTCCTTCATGGTCAAATAGCCCTTACACAGCCTTGAGGTGTGTTGGGTCATTGTCCTGTTAAAAAACAAATGATAGTCCCACTAAGCGCAAACCAGAAGGGATGGTGTATTGCTACAGAATGCTGTGGTAGCCATGCTGGTTAATTAAGTGTGCCTTGAATTCTAAATAAATCACAGACAGTGTCACCAGCAAAGCGCCCCCACACCATCACACCTCCTCCTCCATGATTCACAGTGGGAACCACTCCTAATCGCGACTTTTAATCCATGCTTCTTAGTGGGAACCGCTCATGGTCAAATAGCCCTTACACAGCCTTGAGGTGTGTTGGGTCATTGTCCTGTTAAAAAACAAATGATAGTCCCACTAAGCGCAAACCAGAAGGGATGGTGTATTGCTACAGAATGCTGTGGTAGCCATGCTGGTTAATTAAGTGTGCCTTGAATTCTAAATAAATCACAGACAGTGTCACCAGCAAAGCGCCCCCACACCATCACACCTCCTCCTCCATGATTCACAGTGGGAACCACTCCTAATCGCGACTCTTAATCCATGCTTCTTAGTGGGAACCGCTCATCCGTTCACTTCCTCTGCGTCTCACAAAGATACAGCAGTTGGAACAAAAAATGGCAAATTTGGACTAATCAGACCAAAGGACTGATTTCCACCGGTCTAATGTCCATTGCTCATGTTTCTTTGCCCAAGCAAGTCTCTTCTTATTATTGGTGTCCTTTAGTAGTGGTTTCTTTGCAGCAATTTCGACCATGAAGGCCTGATTCATGCAGTCTCCTCTGAACAGTTGATTTTGAGATGTGTCTGTTACTTGAACTCTGTAAAGCATTTCTTTGGGCTGCAATTTCTGAGGCTGGTAACTCTAATGAACTTATCCTCCAAAGCAGAAGTAACTCTGGGTCTTCCTTTCCTGTGGCGATCCTCATGAGAGCCAGGTTCATCATAGTGCTGGATGGTTTTTGCAACTGCACTTGAAGAAACTTTCAAAGTTCTAGACATTTTCCGGATTGCCTGACGTTCATGTCTTAAAGTAATGATGGACTGTCGTTTCTCTTTAGTTATTTGAGCTGTTCTTGCCATAATATGGACTTGGTCTTTTACCAAATAGGGCTATCTTCTGTATACCACCCCTACCTTGTCACAACACAACTGATTGTCTCAAATACATTAAGAAGGCGTCACGCCCAGACCTTAGGACCTTTTAATTCTCTATTTTTGGTTAGGTCAGGGTGTGACTAGGGTGGGTAATCTAGATGTTATATTTCTATGTTGGCCTGATATGGTTCCCAATCAGAGGCAGCTGTCTATCGTTGTCTCTGATTGGGGATCATATTTAGGCAGTTTTTTTCCACCTGTTGTTTGTGGGATCTTATTTTGAGTTAGTGCATGTTGCACCTCTGTCGTCACGGTTTGTTGTTTTGTTTATTGTATGTCTTGCATAGTTTCACATATTAATAAAGATGTGGAATGATATTCACGCTGCGCCTTGGTCCTTCTCTACAAACATTCGTGACAGAAGGAAAGAAATTCACAAATTAACTTTTAGCAAGGATCACCTGTTAATTGAATTGCATTCAAGATGACTACCTCATGAAGCTGGTTGAGAGAATGCCAAGAGTGTGCAAAGCTGTCATCAAGGTAAAGGGTGGCAACTTTGAAGAATCTCAAATATATTTTGATTTGTCTAATACTGTTTTGGTTACTACATGATTCCATGTATTATTTCATAGTTTTGATGTCTTCACTATTATTCTACAATGTAGAAAATAGTAAAAATAAAGAAAAACCTTTGAATGAGTAGGTGTGTCCAAACTTTTGACTGGTACTGTACATACTAGGCGGTGTCAGAGGAAGGCCTAAAAAATGATCAAAGACTCGAGTCACCCAAGTCATAGACGGTTCTCTCTGCTACCGCACGGCAAGCGGTACCGGAGCGCTAAGTCTAGGTCCAAAAGGCTCCTTAACAGCTTCTACCCTTATGCCAAATGACTACTGAACAATTAATCAAATGGCCACCTGGACGATATACTGCATTGTTGGTTAAGGGCTTTTAATTAAGCATTTCACGGTAAGGTCTACACCTGCTGTATTCGGCGCATATGACAAATCAAATTTGATTTGAAAATGTGATTTGAACTACAGCCAGAATAAAGTAGCAGCATTTGCATTTGTTTTGGCTGTTTTCTAGTGCCATTTATTTGGATACATCCATAACAATGCGCTAATGAGGCGCGATTTTGCCTGTCATAGGACACTGTTGTTCAGAGATGAGCTAGCCAACAACACAGCTAACACAATCACTTCAAACTGAAGCTGGAAAGACCACAAACTTGCTGCATTTAATTTCATTTTACCTTTTTTCAATTGACATTTTTTAGTATATACAGTCGTATGAAAAAGTTTGGGCACCCCTCTGAGGCTGCATAATAATTTACTCTGTCGACACAGAAAATGATCACAATGGCATGCCATTCATTTTCTAATAAAAGATGAGTACTGGGGTATTGTCCAGACAAAGATTTTTAGTGTAGCAATATTAAGTTGTATGAAATTAAACCAGATGTGAAAAATAGGCTATGCAAAAATTTGGGCACCCTTGTCATTCTGTTGATTTGAATACCTGTAACTACTTAGCACTGATTAATTGGAACACACAATTGGTTTGGTGAGCTCATTAAGCCTTGAACTTCATAGACAAGTGCATCCAATCATGAGAAAAGGTATTTAAGGTGGCCAATTGCAAATTGTTGTTCTCTTTGACTCCCCTCTGAAGAGTGGCAACATGGGGGCCTCAAAACAACTCTCAAATTACCTGAAAACAAAGATTGTTCAACATTATGGTTTAGAGGAAGGCTACAAAAAGCTATCGCAGAGATGTAAGCTGTCAGTGTCCACTGTGAGGAACATAGTGAGGAAATGGAAGACCAAAGGCACAGTTCTTGTTAAGGCCAGAAGTGGTAGGCCAAGTAAAATATCAGAGGCAAAGGCGAAGGATGGTGAGAACGGTCAAAAACAGCCCACAGACTACCTCCAAAGACCTACAACATCATCTTGCTGCAGATGGTGTCACTGTGCATCGTTCAACAATTCAGCGCACTTTGCACAAGGAGAAGCTATATGGGAGAGTGATGCGGAAGAAGCCTTTTCTGCACACACGCCACAAACAGAGTCGCTTGAGGAATGCAAACGCACATTTGGACAAGCCAGCTTCATTTTGGAATAAGGTGCTGTGGACTGATGAAACAAATATTGAGATATTTGGTCATAACAAGGGACGTTATGCATGGCGGCAAAAGAACACAGCATTCCAAGAAAAACACTTGCCACCCACAGTAAAATTTAGAGGGGGTTCCATCATGCTGTGGGGCTGTGTGGCCAGTGCCGGTACTGGGAATCTTGTTAAAGTTGAGGATCGCATGGATTCCACTCAATATCAGCAGATTCGTGGGAATAATGTTGAAGAATCAGTCACAAAGTTGAAGTTACACCGGGGCTGGATATTTCAACAAGACAACGACCCAAAACACTGCTCAAAATCTACCCGGGCATTTACGCAGAGGAATAAGTACAATGTTCTGGAATGGCCATCCCAGTCCCCAGACCTGAATATCATTGAGAATCTCTGGGATGATTTGAAGCGGGCTGTCCAACCATCAAACCTAACTGAACTGGAGATGTTTTGGAAGGAGGAATGGTCCAAAATACCTTCATCCAGAATCCAGACACTCATTAGAGGCTATAGGAAGCGTCTAGAGGCTGTTATTTTAGCAAAAGAAGGCTCTACTAAATATTGATGTGATTTTTCTATTGGGGTGTCCAAATTTATGCACCTGTCTAATTTTGTTTTGATGCATATTGCACATTTTCTGTTAATCCAATAAACCTCATTTCACTACAGAAATATTACCGTGTCCATCAGTTATTTGATAGATTAAAATGAAATTGCTGATCCAAACACCCAATTATTTACAAATGGAAATCATGGAAATTGTCAGGGGTGCCCAAACTTTTTCATATGACTGTATATCCATAAAAATGATACCAGCTGATTCATGATTTCAACTGGCTGAGAAATGCTGCCTGCCTCTCTCTCTCTCGTCCCGACTCCCGACACGTTCATTACTATGGGACAGCTGGAGATTGAATTTGAATATTGAAACAATGTTGCAAATATCTGAGAGACAGACAGCAAGGTTTATACAGATCTCCGCTGTTGAAAATGAAATATTCATCTAAAAGAAATGTGAGATAATGTCTAGATGCTTTTTATAGTGGAGATCAAGTTTATAAAGTGCCTGGCTGGGTTGATGAGACAGTGGATTGAGCAGTCAGATGGAACAGAGTAAATAGACATTTTAACATCATAGATTTAGCCGGTGGTAACTTGTGGAATAGACACCGGCTGGAATGCGGTTTTAACCAATCAGCATTTAGGATTAGACCCACCCGTTGTATAAAAAAATAACAAAAACAGCTAGAAAGAAACACTGATTACACACACAACGACAGCAATAGTGACGTAAAGTCGTAGCAATGTACTCAAATTCGACTAGGCAGATACATGCTCTGAGAGCAAGCTCCTAATTTCACTTACCAAAATAATAAAAGTCCTATCAGTCCAAACCGAGTGGACAAGTATCCTCTCAACGAGTTAAGACTAAGAAGCATGACTAAAAAAAACACACAACCCTCTCACCCCTCACCCCAAACCTTCCCATGCCCACTATCCAAAAAACAGACGAGAATAAATGAAACGGCTGTGATGAGTAGATTTACTGATGAAAAAAAAGGTGTAGAGAGAACATTGGGAGTGATAAAAGAGGAGAGGGAGCGAGTGACAGTTGGGTTAAGACAGAAGTCATGTTCAATAGCAGGTAGCAACATCAAACGCTTGAGTTCACAGGGAACCTATGCAACCTTGTCTAGCAGGAGGATTTTCTGTTGTGTGGAGGAGATTATATCTGTTCAAACCGCTGACACGGCCTCATTTGCTGCCCGTAGTGTTAGAGGGGGGATTAAACGATATAAACTTTGAAGCTTTAAACAATACCTTTCAAAATTAAATGGATTAAGGGAGGGATGTCTGATGGGGATTTCCCTGGGCTTTGTTAGTTTTAAACTTCTCTCCTTTTTAAGGAGAAAGGAGAAGGGGAAAAAAAGAGGTCTGAGGTTTCTCATGTGACGGTTTTAATGAGTTCTCTCTCTCACGTTGAGGAGGCGGCCAGGGCCAGTGGCCACAGAGGAGTTGTTTCTGTGTATGTCCCAAATGGCACCCTATTCCCTACATAGTGCACTGCTTTTGACCAGAGTGCAGGTCAAAAGTAGTGCGCTATATAGGGAATAGGGTGCCATTCGGGATGCAACCACGGCGAACACTACAGCGAACACTACAGCGAACACTACAGCAGACAGATGGCCTCATAAACATCATATCTGCTCTGTTTAGATACATGCACACCAATCCACCCAATACTGAGAGAAAAGGACTCACTAACCAAAGCATTGCCGCCAGACTCATCACCTTGGCTGGTTCTGGCAAGTTGTGCAGTGCTGTTCATGCCTGTTGAAAATTGCACATTTCCATTTACTACTTGGTTTGTTGCCCCCTTCATGACAATATGTATGAGCTGTTCATTCACCTGTTTTGAATATGTGATGTACACCTAGATGTAGAGATTGCATTGGTAGCTATGCTATTTTTGTATTTTTTATTAGTAGTATGGATGTTGGCTTTTATTAAATGTGATGATTACCATAGCCTCTAGAGCTTACTATATATAAATACTTTGGGGGTATATGCATGATACAAGCAGTTGCTATGATCATGATTGGACATGCTCAGATTGCACCCCGTCACTTTTGGATGAGATGGAATCCCCCCAAAATATAGGCCAATCAAACTTTGTCGCTGCCGCTTTGCTTTAGTCAGACACGTGACCAATCACATGAAAGAGAAGTCAGTGTCAAACTTCTCTCCAAACGGAGGACAGGCTCCCCTCTCTCTGCCGAGTGAGCAGACATCAGTACGCTTAAATCTGGAGAAATGTCAAGCGTCGCACACATCAGGATGAAACACCTCTCATTACCTTTCTTTAAAAACATAATATGGATATCTGGCTCCGTAAGTCGTACAGAGTACATGGCAAGCATGGATCAGGCAGAACAGGGTATACCAAGGACCTCTCACTAGCTAGCTACAGTACAAAGCAACCCAAACTCAATTGATTTATCATTATCAATTAAACAGAACATTGTCCTGACTTAAAGTACTTTCGACTTTTAAATATGTGTGTTTTCCGATATATATTCTGCCGTTTTAAAATACTTCGAGCAATGTGTGTGTTCTCCAGCTAAATAATGTGTAATCTAGCAGGGCATTAGAGTGTTGCTACATTGCTACTGTGTTGCAGCTGAGCTAAACTATATGGCTGATCAGAAGTGAGGATGTGGTTCTTAGTCCTAGCTAGGCTCATAACCAATACGCAAATTCTCTGCAACGTCTAACAACATTAATAACAACTGGGCCTGAACTGTACCACTGGCTAGAAGGAAGGGATATAGCTTTCCCATTCCAAAGCAAGCAATAACATAATAAAATACACCTAGAGATAGCCAGGGATACAAGTAAGCAAACAGAAACCTGTCTAATCAAACCAAATGGGTGGTCAGAGACACTGAGCAACTTGAACGCACTGACCCTGACAGCACTGGGATTCCCTCTTGTCATTTCTCAAGGTCCACCTATCTAAGCTGTGCATACACACATATTGAAACACACAGACACACACCTACAACTCCCCCCTCACACACACATGCACATACCACCCCCCCACATCACACACACACACACACACGCACACACGCACACACACACACACACACACAGAGAGAGACAAACTCACAAACGTAACATGAATATTCAGTCATGGTTGTCAATTGCACCTTTGCTGCGTGGATCAAGGAGTGGCCTTGCACCAGGGGTCCTACACCAGGACCAGTCATTAACATGGGACTGCCACTCCATCAGCCCAGCCTCCAAATAAATCAAAGGGTCGGCCGGGGAAGAAAAGAGGCTAATATTTCCTCAATAACCCCAGAGAGGCTCCATGGAGAGATGCAAATTGCCTCCCAGGAGACCCCAGGGGGATGTGGAGGAGAAGGGAAGCTGGCTGGGAGGCACCGCACTGGGGAAGCTAATGAGTATAATGGTAAATGTATACAAGGAGAGGTGGAGGAGAGTAGAAGAAAGCCCTCTCTATTCATACCAATTAATATAATCTTATCAATGGAGGTACACCGTGGAGAGGTGGGGTGGGCTGGCGTCTATGGTCTAACCCTTAGCCACTGATCACAGGCGAGGGTTCGACACAGACACACTCCCCACATCCACCTCCTGAGCATGTGTATTATTCAACACAGCCTGTCAGGCCTGGGGGATGGGGGGGGGGGTTTAAGGAGATTTTTCTTTTTAACTCCCCTCTCCTCTCCAGATCAAAACAAATCAGATCAAATCAAAGAGGTTCACAAATGTTCCTTTTTTTAAGAGTGAATGATCCCCCATTGTTCTGAGATCTTATCTTTTATAGTACGGGATGTGGCAACGTTACAACTGTACTAAATACCACTGTACGTGGTCTTCTTACACCAGTAATCTGTGCTTTTGAATGTAGATGAATGAATTATATACAGGGGCTTATGGCATCTATTGCTAATACATGATATGACGATATAACTTCATGTATTATTATGCTGCTGTAAGAGTGATCGCATCAGTGTGTACACATGCAGAAAAAAACTATCCACAGAATAAGGATTTTGTGAAGAATGATTTGATCTTCCATTCCTTTTATTTATTTCATACGTTTGTTTGTTATTTTCTTCTCACTAACTTTCTCTTTTATTAACCGATGCCGCGGGATTCATTTCAAGTTGACTTTTCAAAGACTCCCACTCTGCTGTTCCCCAGGCAGTGTTTTCATCAACAACATTAGGTTGACACACAATGCACACCTGATCTTGAAGCCCTCAAAATATTTTCATCTCTGACGATTCAGCTTATTAGTTTATTACTATTAAATCACTATCAAAGTCAAACATGAGTGAGTCTTCGAAACTGTAACTTATAGCTTGTTCAAAATATTTTCCTCTCTAATGATTCAGTTTATTACTATCAATCATTAATATCAACCAGTCGAAAATGTAAGACACACTCCCTTCATCAGTTTCTGTTTACATACTGTATGTCTTTTTATATCTATGCATCTTTACTTCAATAGAGCAAGCTATAAGTAATAAAGCAGAGATTTACGAAATTGTCAATTACCTCAAGTTATCAGATAACTGAGTACTGGTATTAACTAACATTAATCAATGATTGTTATACTCACATGGGCGTACTAGTCAGATTTGTATCATGAGAGGTATATTACTGTAACCTGATCACATGTATGTGGACCTCTTCCAATACCAACAGAGACCAACAGATGGCCCTGATGCAGCCTTCCTGTCCTGTACACACCGGTGGACTGGACACAACACTTCACCGGCAGAGACTCCACACACTATGAAACACTAGAAGACTGAACTGTGAGTCAGCAAGGTACTGTGTACATCATTCTATATAAGCAATAAAGAATAACTGTACCAATGGAGAAAAAAAACATATATTTTTACTCCTACCTTCATACTATCACACATGTAGTCCAAAGATCTGAGTAGGATGCTGTCATTTACCAGATAACAGTCCTTCAATGCAATTTTATTAGAATGTATAATAGAACCTCCCTGCATTCAGAATAATGAGGTTTCCAGCAGTTTAGTACAGCAGCATTAGTATGGACAGCTGACTGTGTGGACGTCTTAAGAAGTGAATACTCAAATCAGAATAGGACTTAGTTTAAGGGAGCATTTGCACTGCCCTAAAAAGGGCAAAAAATCCTTCAAAAACATAATATGAAATAAAGTCCCTGATCAATCCTTTTGAAGGTCATTTATAAATATAGATGAAAAGAACGTGTCCAGAAGGAGCTGATTGGACGAGGATTTGTCTCCCTGAGATGGTTGAGAGGAGAGAAAGGAAGGTTAATCACGATGAAACTACCCATAGGTATAACGGTAGGCTTAGAATGGCATCCTTCATTCAGTGTACCCATATAAACCTTAGCATCAGCATAATTGTAGCTAACCTGTGTACCCCTACACTCAAATCTCTAAAATATCACATCAAACTAAAGAATAAATGGTCAATTTAATGAGGAGGACCACAACCTTGAAAGATATCACAGAACGGTCCAGCTGCCTTGTTACTAATGTAGTGGCAAACTTCTGCCTTCATCCTTTCAATCAATACAGACAGAGGATTTACATTTTTGGTTAATTGGCGCTCAATGAGTGAATAGCTTCTACATCAATAGAATATTCTTGCGGCCTTGGTCGTATCGATCCTGGAATCTTCCCAAGCATTTACAAACATGTATTTTCCAACTGGGCCTTCTTGTCTGTGGTCTAGCATGTGGTTACGTTTGGATTACATTTTGTGGTCACATCATTTTGTGGATTATATTATTGCTACAGAATGGAAATACAAATCATTGAAAAATCACTAAATGTACCTGTAAATATTATGTGCATTCAACATACTGTAGATGTATCTATTTCAGTCATAAGTAAAACATTGTATACAGTTAACATCTTAGAAAGAGTTTAATTTAGTATGGAACACAAGGAAGTTTCAATCAGTTTTCTCTGAAATATTGAGAAGAAACAAAATGGATCGTCTTGTAAGGACTGCCTTCACTGTTGTCAGACAAATACCTGTCTTAAAATGATAGACTGCAATGACAAATCAAAAATAGTAATGAATCACTTATTATAAGGTGCTTTCTATAATGGTTGCTTATTGCTATGGGCCATTGTTCATCTAGGCTTGTAATTCAACTCCTCTGAATAAGGGGTTCAAGCATTAGTGATCATAGTGTGCCCCTTAGTGGTGGGAACGCTCTGTAACCTGACAGAGCTGTTGGAGGAGAACAGACAGAGAGGCTGGATATGTAGAAACACTTCAACATGCCTGTGTTACTGGAGTGGCCAGTGAGGTTAGGGGTCAAAACCCCAGCAGACCTTCAAGGGGCCAGGCCCCTCTCTCTACATATGATGCACTATATAGTCCCGGTAAGGGACCAACAGGGAACATAGTGAATGTCATGAGGACATCACGTTACCTGGGATATAGATCAAACATACCATAAAATAAAATATAATATTAATTTCAGTATTACTAGATCACACACAGAGCCTTCAGAAAGTATTCATACCCCTTGACTTATTCCACATTTTGTTGCGATACAGCCTGAATTTAAAATGGATTAACCTTTTACTGCAGCGTGCTAAATCAGGGTATCACAGAGTGTTGCTTGGTAGTCTTTAACAAATCTATTTTGAAACAAAAGTATACACCTCACACACATATGGTTATGGGCTTAAAAAAAGAAGACACCTGTACCATGTCAGATATAGAGATGAAATGTATTCAATTTTGAGTTTGCATCCAAATATTACACTTTATATACATTACAGAAGACTGAAATATAACAAAACCATTTGACATAGAAACACCGGAATTTCGGCAGGTTTTTTATAAATAATGTTTACTAATTTTGAAACAATGAAAAATATTTTGAACATCCCACCACTAGAGAGCGATTTGGTAATATGACTCCAGGAAATGGATATATACTGCTCAAAAAAATAAAGGGAACACTTAAACAACACAATGTAACTCCAAGTCAATCACACTTCTGTGAAATCAAACTGTCCACTTAGGAAGCAACACTGATTTACAATAAATTTCACATGCTGTTGTGCAAATGGAATAGACAACAGGTGGAAATTATAGGCAATTAGCAAGACACCCCCAATAAAGGAGTGGTTCTGCAGGTGGTAACCACACACCACTTCTCAGTTCCTATGCTTCCTGGCTGATGTTTTGGTCACTTTTGAATGCTGGCGGTGCTTTCACTCTAGTGGTAGCATGAGACAGAGTCTACAACCCACACAAGTGGCTCAGGTAGTGCAGCTCATCCAGGATGGCACGTCAATGCGAGCTGTGGCAAGAAGGTTTGCTGTGTCTGTCAGCGTAGTGTCCAGAGCATGGAGGCGCTACCAGGAGACAGGCCAGTACATCAGGAGATGTGGAGGAGGCCGTAGGAGGGCAACAACCCAGCAGCAGGACCGCTACCTCCGCCTTTGTGCAAGGAGGAGCAGGAAGAGCACTGCCAGAGCCCTGCAAAATGACCTCGAGCAGGCCACAAATGTGCATGTGTCTGCTTAAACGGTCAGAAACAGACTCCATGAGGGTGGTATGAGGGCCCGACGTCCACAGGTGGGGGTTGTGCTTACAGCCCAACACCGTGCAGGACGTTTGGCATTTGCCTGAGAACACCAAGATTGGCAAATTCGCCACTGGCACCCTGTGCTCTTCACAAATGAAAGCAGGTTCACACTGAGCACGTGTGACAGACGTGACAGTCTGGAGACGCCGTGGAGAACGTTCTGCTGCCTGCAACATCCTCCAGCATGAACGGTTTGGCGGTGGGTCAGTCATGGTGTGGGGTGGCATTTCTTTGGGGGGCCGCACAGCCCTCCATGTGCTCGCCAGAGGTAGCCTGACTGCCATTAGGTACCGAGATGAGATCCTCAGACCCCTTGTGAGACCATATGCTGGTGCGGTTGGCCCTGGGTTCCTCCTAATGCAAGACAATGCTAGACCTCATGTGGCTGGAGTGTGTCAGCAGTTCCTGCAAGAGGAAGGCATTGATGCTATGGACTGGCCCGCCCGTTCCCCAGACCTGAATCCAATTGAGCACATCTTGGACATCATGTCTCGCTCCATCCACCAACGCCACGTTGCACCACAGACTGTCCAGGAGTTGGCGGATGCTTTAGTCCAGGTCTGGGAGGAGATCCCTCAGGAGACCATCCGCCACCTCATCAGGAGCATACCCAGGCATTGTAGGGAGGTCATACAGGCACGTGGAGGCCACACACACTACTGAGCCTCATTTTGACTTGTTTTAAGGACATTACATCAAAGTTGGATCAGCCTGTAGTGTGGTTTTCCACTTTAATTTTGAGTGTGGCTCCAAATCCAGACCTCCATGGGTTGATAAATTGGATTTCCATTGATTATTTTTGTGTGATTTTGTTGTCAGCACATTCAACTATGTAAAGAAAAATGTATTTCATAAGATTATTTCATTCATTCAGATCTAGGATGTGTTATTTTAGTGTTCCCTTTATTTTTTTGAGCAGTGTTTATAGATGTTTTTTCTCTCACCCATTTATAAACAATACCAAAATGACAAAGTGAGAAAACATGTTTTTTTTAAATCTTTGCAAATTGATTGAAACTGAAATACCTAATTTACATAAGTATTCACGCCCTGAGTCAATACATGTTAGAATCACTTTTGGCAGTGATTAAAGCTGTGAGTCTCTGGGTAAGAGCTTTGCACACCTGGATTGTACAATATTTTCCCATTATTCTTTTCGAAATTCTGAAGTTCTGCAAGACAACCATTTTCTGGTTTTGCCATAGATTTTCAAGCCGATTTAAGTCAAAACTGTAACTAGGTCACTCAGGAACATTCAATGTCATCTTGGTAAGCAACTCCAGTGTATATTTGGCCTTGTGTTCTAGGTTATTGTTCTACTGAAAGGTGAATTTGTCTCCAAGTGTCTATTGGAAAGCAGACTGAACCAGGTTTTCCTTTAGGATTTTGCCTGTGCTTAGCTCTATTCCATTTATTTTTATCCTAAAAACTCCCTTGTCACGACTTCTTCCGAAGTCGATGCCCCTCCTTGCTCGGGTGGTGTTCGGCGGTCGACGTCATCGGCCTTCTAGCCATCATTGATCAGTTTTCATTTTCCATTGGTCTTGTCTTGTTTTCCTACACACCTGTTTCCAATCCCATTAATTACATGTTGTGTATTTAACCCTCTGTTTCCCCTCATGTCTTCAAAGGAGGGGAAACTCTTGACCCAAATTGCTACAGACCTATATCTATCCTACCCTGCCTTTCTAAGGTCTTCGAAAGCCAAGTCAACAAACAGATTACCGACCATTTCGAATCCCACCGCACCTTCTCCGCTATGCAATCTGGTTTCAGAGCTGGTCATGGGTGCACCTCAGCCACGCTCAAGGTCCTAAACGATATCGTAACCGCCATCGATAAGAAACAATACTGTGCTGCCATATTCATTGACCTGGCCAAAGCTTTCGACTCTGTCAATCACCACATCCTCATCGGCAGACTCAATAGCCTTGGTTTCTCAAATGATTGCATCGCCTGGTTCACCAACTACTTCTCTGATAGAGTTCAGTGTCAAATCGGAGGGCCTGTTGTCC
This sequence comes from Salmo salar, assembly GCF_965601325.2. Classification (NCBI taxonomy): domain Eukaryota; kingdom Metazoa; phylum Chordata; class Actinopteri; order Salmoniformes; family Salmonidae; genus Salmo; species Salmo salar. The sequence continues at coordinate 18,313,597 of NC_138313.1, read as the reverse complement.
AGACATCTGGCAGTCTCTATGGGGGTGCCACAGGGTTCAATTCTTGGGACAACTCTTTTCTCTGTATATATCAATGATGTCGCTCTTGCTGCTGGTGAGTCTCTGATCCACCTCTACGCAGACGACACCATTCTGTATACTTCTGGCCCTTCTTTGGACACTGTGTTAACAACCCTCCAGACGAGCTTCAATGCCATACAACTCTCCTTCCGTGGCCTCCAACTGCTCCTAAATACAAGTAAAACTAAATGCATGCTCTTCAACCGATCGCTGCCTGCACCTGCCCGCCTGTCCAGCATCACTACTCTGGACGCTTCTGACTTAGATTATGTGGACAACTACAAATACCTAGGTGTCTGGTTAGACTGTAAACTCTCCTTCCAGACTCACATCAAACATCTCCAATCCAAAGTTAAATCTAGAATTGGCTTCCTATTCCGCAACAAAGCATCCTTCACTCATGCTGCCAAACATACCCTCGTAAAATTGACCATCCTACCGATCCTCGACTTCGGCGATGTCATTTACAAAATAACCTCCAATACCCTACTCAACAAACTGGATGCAGCCTATCACAGTGCCATCCGTTTTGTCACCAAAGCCCCATATAGTACCCATCATTGCGACCTGTACTCTCTCGTTGGCTGGCCTTCGCTTCATAATCGTCGCCAAACCCACTGGCTCCAGGTCATCTACAAGACCCTGCTAGGTAAAGTCCCCCCTTATCTCCGCTCACTGGTCACCATAGCAGCACCCACCTGTGGCACGCGCTCCAGCAGGTATATCTCTCTGGTCACCCCCAAAGCCAATTCCTCCTTTGGCCGTCTCTCGTTCCAGTTCTCTGCTGCCAATGACTGGAACGAACTACAAAAATCTCTGAAACTAGAAACACTTATCTCCCTCACTAGCTTTAAGCACCAACTGTCAGAGCAGCTCACAGATCACTGCACCTGTACATAGCCCATCTATAATTTAGCCCAAACAACTACCTCTTCCCCTACTGTATTTATTTATTTTATTTATTTTGCTCCTTTGCACCCCATTATTTCTATTTCTACTATGCACTTTCTTCTACTACAAATCTACCATTCCAGTGTTTTTACTTGCTATATGGTATTTACTTTGCCACCATGGCCTTTTTTTGCCTTTACCTCCCTTATCTCACCTCATTTGCTCACATTGTATATAGACTTATTTTTCTACTGTATTATTGACTGTACGTTTGTTTTACTCCATGTGTAACTCTGTGTTGTTGTATGTTGTTGAACTGCTTTGCTTTATCTTGGCCAGGTCGCAATTGTAAATGAAAACTTGTTCTCAACTTGCCTACCTGGTTAAATAAAGGTGAAATAAAATTAAATACATTTTAAAAATGTCCTTGTCGGTGATTGTTTTTGTTATGTTATGTGTGTTTTGTATCGGTGTGCGACGGGTATTATGTTACCCATGTTATTTTGTATTTTGGTTGTGGAGTTTGTTTTGTAAATTAAATACTCCAGAATAACCTATTTGGTTTCTCATGCGCCTGACTTCCCTGCCACCAACATACACGATAATGACAGAATCACCGACCCGTATATTGAAGTCAGCAGGAGAAGATACCCCAGTCAGAGAGGTGGAGGAGCGCATCCAGAACAATACGGAGAAGCTACACCATCTATGCGCTGCCATGGAACGCGTTGTCCAGAATCTGGACCGCTGGGAGAGACAGGGAATTCATCCAGCGCCTCCACCAGCCCAACCGGGGTCTATCCGAAGTGCCCCGTGCCAAACGGAACCCTGTGGCATCAGTCTAGCCTTGCCTCAGGGTTATGACGGGAGTGCTGCCAACTGCCGCGGTTTCTTACTCCAAGTAGAACTTTTTCTGGCCACGGTTCACCCAGTTCCCACTGACCGTGAGAAGAGTTTTGCCCTCGTCTCGTGCCTCACCGGGAGAGCCCTGGAATGGGCCAGCGCTGTGTGTGGAGAAGGAGATGCGGCGTTGGACCATTATGAGGATTTCACCCGTCGTTTTCGGGCAGTTTGACCACCCACCCGGGGGCAGAGCGGTGGGTGAGCGCCTCTACCGTCTGAGGCAGGAGACGAGGAGCGTCCAGGATTTCGCCCTGGAGTTCAGAACCCTGGCAGCTGGTACGGGATGGAATCACAGGGCCCTGATTGACCATTACAGCTGCAGTCTGCGTGAGGATGTCCGTCGGGAGCTGGCCTGCAGAGACACCACCCTCACCTTCGACCAGCTGGTGGATCTGTCCATCCGGCTGGACAACCTGCTGGCTGCTCGCGGACGTCCAGATCAGGGTCTGGTGGTTCCATCCTCCCGCACCCCCTCTCCTATTCCCATGGAACTGGGAGGGACGGTGCACAGGGAGACTGGAGGGGGTTCCCTCTCGTGCACCATTGGTGGCCGCAGAGGTCACACTGCTGGTCGGTGCCGGGTGGGTTCCTCTGGGAATCGAGGTAACAGGCAGGGCGCTCTGGGGCCATCCCAGGTGAGTAGGCACCATTCTCATCAAGAGTCCTCTATTGCACATATATTTGTGTCTGTTACTTTTCCAGATTTTTCCCCGCGTTCCCAGCATAAGGCGCTAGTAGATTCACGCGCGGCTGGGAATTTCATTGATCAAGCTCTTGCTCGTAGTTTAGGGATCCCCATTGTACCCGTGGATGTTCCATTCCCCGTTCACACCTTAGATAGTCGACCATTAGGGTCAGGGTTGATCAAGGAGGCCACAGCTCCTTTGAGTATGGTGACGCAGGGGGGTCACAAGGAAAAATGTGTCTTTTCCTTATTGACATTCCTGTGTATCCCGTGGTGCTGGGTCTACCTTGGTTAACTAGTCATAACCCCACTTTTTCTTGGCCACAGAGGGCTCTCACGGGGTGGTCGCGAGAGTGCTCAGGTAGGTGTGTAGGGGTTTCCATTGGTGCTACTACGGTTGAAAGTCCAGACCAGGTCTCCACCATGCGCATTCCCCCTGAATATGCCAATTTGGCACTCACCTTCTGTAAAAGGAAGGCGACTCAATTACCACCCCATCGACAGGCGGATTGAGCGATAAATCTCATGGTAGACGCTGCACTTCCCAAGAGTCATGTGTATCCCCTGTCACAAGCGGAGAAGGTGGCTATGGAAACATATCTCCGAATCCCTGCGTCAGGGGTACATTAGGTCCTCCATTTCACCCGTCTCCTCGAGTTTCTTTTTTGTGAAGAAGAAGGATGAAGGTCTGCGCCCGTGCATTGATTATCGAGGTCTAAATAAAATCACGGTGGGATACAGTTACCCACTACCTCTGATCACCACAGCGATTGAGTTAATGCACGGGGCCAGCTTCTTCACTAAACTGGATCTCAGGAGTGCGTACAATCTGGTGCGTATCCGAGAGGGGGATGAGTGGAAGACAGCATTTAGTACCACCTCAGGGCACTATGAGTACCTCGTCATGCCGTACGGGTTGAAGAATGCTCCATCAGTTTTCCAATCTTTTGTAGACGAGATTTTCAGGGACCTGCACGGGCAGGGTGTAGTGGTGCATATCGATGAAATTCTGATATATTCCGCTACACGCGCTGAGCATGTGTCCCTGGTGCGCAGAGTGCTTGGTCGCCTGTTGGAGCATGACCTGTATGTCAAGGCTGAAAAATGTCTGTTCTTTCAACAGTCTGTCTCCTTCTTAGGGTATCGCATATCTAGGTCAGGAGTGGAGATGGAGAGTGACCGCATTGCAGCCGTGCGTAATTGGCCGACTCCAACCACGGTAAAGGAGGTGCAGCGATTTTTTTTTGTATTTTTCTTTTTTCAAATGTTTTTATATATATTTTTGGGGGTTTGCCAATTACTACCGGAGGTTTATCCGGGGTTTTGGTCAGGTAGCGGCTCCCATTACCGCACTATTGAAGGGGGGTCCGGTGTGTTTGCAGTGGTCGGCTGAGGCGGACAGGGCTTTTAGGAAACTGAAGGCTCTGTTTACCTCGGTTCCTGTGTTGGCTCATCCGGATCCGTCTTTGCAATTCATAGTGGAGGTGGAGGCTTCTGAGGCTGGGATAGGAGCTGTGCTCTCTCAGCGCTCGGGTACGCCATCTAAGCTCCGCCCCTGTGCCTTCTTTTCTAAAAAGCTCAGCCCGGCGGAGCGAAACTATGATGTGGGGGACCGGGAGTTGTTGGCTGTCGTCAAGGCTTTGAAGGTGTGGAGACATTGGCTTGAGGGGGCTAAACACCCTTTTCTCATCTGGACTGACCACCGCAATCTGGAGTACATCCGGGAGGCGAGGAGACTGAATCCTCGCCAGGCAAGGTGGGCCATGTTTTTCACCCGTTTTGTGTTTACCCTCTCTTACAGACCAGGTTCCCAGAATGTTAAGGCAGATGCACTGTCCCGGCTGTATGACACAGAGGAGCGGTCCATGGATCCCACTCCCATAATCCCAGCCTCGTGTTTGGTGGCACCGGTAGTATGGGAGCTGGATGCGGACATTGAGCGGGCGTCACGTACAGAGCCCGCTCCCCCTCAGTGTCCATCTGGGCGTCTGTACGTTCCGTCTGCTGTCCGCGATCGATTGATCTACTGGGCTCACACGTCACCCTCCTCTGGTCATCCTGGGATTGGGCGGACGATGCGCTGTCTTAGTGGGAGGTACTGGTGGCCCACCTTAGCTAAGGACGTGTGGGTTTATGTTTCCTCCTGCTCAGTGTGCGCCCTGTGCAAGGCTCCTAGACACCTGCCCAGAGGTAAGTTACAACCCTTACCCGTTCCACAACGGCCGTGGTCGCACTTGTCGGTGGATTTCATAACCGATCTTCCACCTTCACAAGGTAACACCACGATCCTGGTCGTTGTGGATCGTTTTTCTAAGTCCTGTCGTCTCCTCCCTTTGCCCGGTCTCCCTACGGCCCTACAAACGGTGGAGGCTCTGTTTACACACGTCTTTCGGCACTACGGGGTGCCTGAGGATATGGTGTCTGATCAGGGTCCCCAGTTCACTTCTAGGGTCTGGAAGGCATTCATGGAACGTCTGGAGGTCTCCGTCAGCCTTACCTTGGGTTTTCACCCTGAGAGTAACGGGCAGGTGGAGACAGTTAACCAGGATGTGGGTAGGTTTCTGAGGTCTTATTGCCAGGACCGGCCGGGTAAGTGGGCGGAGTTTGTGCCCTGGGCAGAGATGGCTCAGAACTCGCTCTGCCACTCCTCCACTAACCTCTCTCCCTTTCAGTGTGTGTTGGGGTATCAGCCGGTTCTGGCCCCTTGGCATCAGAGTCAGACCGAGGCTCCTGCGGTGGACGACTGGTTCCGGCGCGCGGAGAAAACCTGGGACGCCGCTCAGATCCAGATGTGTGCAATAATAGTGTTCAACATGATTATTGAATGACTGACTACCTCATCTCTGTACCCCACAAATACAATTATCTTTAAGGTCCCTCAATCAGGCAGTGAATATTGAACACGGATTCAACCACAAAGACCAGGGAGGTTTTCCAATGGCAAAAAACAAAAAGCAGACATTGAATATCCCTTTGAGCATGGTGATGTTATTAATTACACTTTGGATGGTGTATCAATACACCCAGTCACTACAAAGATACAGGTGTCCTTCCTAATTCAGTTGCCAGAGAGGAAGGGAACCACTCAGGGATTTAAAACAGTTACAAAGTTTAACGGCTGTAATAGGAGTAAACTGAGGATGGATCAACAACATTGTAGTTACTCCACAATACTAACCTAAATGAGAGAGTGAAAAGAAGGAAGCGTGTACAGAATAAAAATATTCCAAAACATGTGTCATGTCTGCAATAAGGCACTAAAGTGTGTGCAATAATAGTGTTCAACATGATTATTGTGCAACTTATTGTGCAATAATAGTGATTATCCAATCCATGATTATCCATGCAACTTATTGTGTGACTTTTTAAGCAGGTTTTTACTCCTGAATGTATTAAGGCTTGCCATAGACTCGAGACATTGAGACATTTCATCTTCTCATTTTTAATTAGTTTGTAAACATTTCTAAAAACATAATTCCACTTTGACATTATGGGGTATTACTGTGTGTAGGCCATTTTTTTTCCTTCAATTTAACAAATGTTAAATTCAGGCTGTAATAAATCTAATGACACCCAGCTATATTATAAGAACTGTTCATACATCTGAGCTACAGCTTCAGGTATTATTGCAGTATGTTTGGAGACATACAACTGAGATTCTTCAAAGTAGCCACCCTTTGCCTTGATGACAGATTTGCACACTTGGCATTCTATCAACCAGCTTCACCTGGAATGCTTTTCCAACAGTCTTGAAGGAGTTCCTACATATGCTGAGCACATGTTGGCTGCTTTTCCTTCACTCTGCGGTCCAACTCATCCGAACCCATCTCAATTGGGTTGAGGTCGGGTGATTGTGGAGGCCAGATCATCTGATGTAGCACTCCATCGCTCTCCTTCTTAGTCAAATAGCCCTTACACAGCCTGGGGGTGTGTTGGCTCATTGTCCTGTTGAAAAACAAATGATAGTCCCACTATGCGCAAACCAGATAGGATGGTGTATTGCTGCAGAATGCTGTGGTAGCCATGCTGGTTAAGTGTGCCTTGAATTCTAAATAAATCACAGACAGTGTCACCAGCAAAGCACCCCCACACCATCACACCTCCTCCTCCATGCTTCACGGTGGGAACCAAACATGCGGAGATCATCCGTTCACCTACTCTGCGTTTCACAAAGACATGGCGGTTGGAACCAAAAATCTCAAATTTGGACTCATCAGACCAAAGGGCAGATTTCCACCTGTCTAATGTCTATTGCTCGTGTTTCTTGGACCAAGCAAATCTCTTCTTATTATCGGTGTCCTTTAATAATGGTTTCTTTGCAACAATTCGACCATAAAAGCCTAATTCACGCAATCCCCTCTGAACAGTTGATTTTGAGATGTGTCTGTTACTTGAACTCTGTGAAGCATTTATTGGGGCTGCAATTTTTGAGGCTGGTAACTCTAATGAACTTATCCTCTGCAGCAGGCAGTCCTCACGAGAGCCAGTTTCATCACAGCACTTGATGGTTTCTGCGACTGCACTTGAAGAAACGTTCACAGTTCTAGACATTTTCCGGATTGCCTGACGTTCATGTCTTAAAGTAATGATGGACTGTCGTTTCTCTTTAGTTATTTGAGCTGTTCTTGCCATAATATGGACTTGGTCTTTTACCAAAACGGCTATCTTCTGTATACCAACCCTACCTTGTCACAACACAACTGACTGGCTGAAACGCATTAAGAAGGAAATAAATTCCACAATTAACTTTTAACAAGGCACAACTGTTAATATAAATGCATTCCAGGTGACTACCTCATGAAGCTGGTTGAGAGAATGCCAAGAGTGTGCAAAGCTGTCATCAAGGCAAAGGGTAGTAATTGAGAAATCTTGGTTTAACACTTTTTGGGTTACTACATGATTCTATATGTGTTATTTCATAGTTTTGATGTCTTCACTATTATTCTATAATGTAGAAAAGAGTAAAAATAAAGAAAAACCCTGGAATAAGTAGGTGTGTCCAAACATTTGCCTGGTACTGTACATTTTACTAATGGGCAATTCCATGCCAGTAGGAGCGGAAAATATTTATGGTATCTCTGATTGTTCAGGCAATTCTCACATTGAAACTTCATTGGGAGGAAGTATGATTGACATGCTTTTTACATTAGTATCACAATCTATTTTATAGAAAATTATGATGACAATCATGGACGGTAGATAGCTGAGCGGTTAAAGAGGCCAGACGGAAATTGGAAGGTTGCAAGTTCAAATCCCGGATCTGGCGGGAAGTGAGCTGGCAACCTGAGGGTTGCTGGTATCAAATCCTAGATGCCAGTGCCTGGCGTTGTGCCCTTGAGCAAGGACCTTAACCCCCCACAACAACAACTCCCCGGGCACCCAGTGTGGCAGCACCACTCCAAAAACCTGTATATGTATGTGTCATTCAGAGAGGTTGAGTTAAGAGTGGAAGTCAAATTGTGATTGGACCTTGTGTGCAATTGATTAATACAATTTATTTTGATGTTCATCATGATGAAAGTGGCCATTTTAGGCCCTTTTTAGACCTATACATGCCTCCTGTGGTACCTTATGATTCGTGAACCGTAGATGATACAAACAACATCTTGTTGTCATTATAGTGTGCTCTCAGTGGTGTCATGCACCCATTCATTTAGAGGGGGTATGAAGTACATTAGGATGGAAGGGGGTGGTGTGCCCCCTTCTGGAAGTTGGAGAATTTTGCATTGTTCAAACACCTGAAACGGCTTATTCCTGCAATCTAAACCCATAATCATTATCCCTAATTCTATGAACAAAATATGTATATTTTTCTACATAGGTAATCTTAGCTAAGATAGATAAACAAGCTACTCTAACTTGATTGATAGTCTGAAATGGCTTGGTAGCTAGTGATGAGGTTGGAAGATTGGGAACCTATCTAGCTGGCTAGCAGAAGTCAACTTCATAAAATTGATTGGTGGCTAGTATTACAGAGAAACAATCCACACATGTTTTATTTATTCATCAAGAAGGAATCAATAGGCTACACAGCTTGATCAAAATAATTTACAAACTTACCTCCGGCAGCTAAAATACATTACTGGCAGCTAAAATCAAATCAAATGCTGCGTACATCACTATACGCTGTGTGTGTTCTCTTTCGCCACCGACGATACTGCACACACTAGAGTAGCCTTGTCCGGTCAGTGTGCCAGGGGGCATGTGCCTGTGTCCCCCTGTGGGCATGACGCCACTGTCTGCTCTAACATGTGGAGTATGTCTAGATTCTGAAATACACATTTTCACATGAATTTATTCAACGTTAAAAATATTAATATGAATATCTCAAACCAGCCCTTTTAGATTGTGTTCATTTTAAGACATATTGCTTGGAACAATAAAAAAAAAGTAAAATAAAATAGTAAATAAAATAGTAAAAATAAATAAAAAAGTTCTGGGACACTGTAAAGTCCATGGAGAATAAGAGCACCTCCTCCCAGCTGCCCACTAAGGCTAGGAAACACTGTCACCACCGATAAATCCACTATAATTGAACATTTCAATAAGCATTTTTCTACGGCTGGCCATGCTTTCCACCTGACTACCCCTACCCCGATAAACAGCCCTCCACCCCCCACAGTAACTCGCCCAAGCCTCCCCTATTTCTCCTTCACCCAAATCCAGATAGCTGATGTTCTGAAAGAGCTGCAAAATCTGGACCCATACAAATCAACCGGGCTAGACAATCTGGACCCTCTCTTTCTAAAATGATTTGCCGAAATTGTTGCAACCCCTATTACTAGCCTGTTCAACCTCTCTTTCGTATCGTCTGAGATTCCCATAGATTGGAAAGCTGCCGCGGTCATCCCCCTCTTCAAAGGGGGTGACACTCTAGAAGCAAGCTGCTACAGACCTATATCTATCCTACCCTGCCTTTCTAAGGTCTTCGAAAGCAAAGTTAACCAACCGATTACCGACCATTTCGAATCCCATTGTACCTTCTCCGCTATGCAATCTGGTTTCAGAGCTGGTCATGTGTGCACCTCAGCCACGCTCAAGGTCCTAAACGATATCATAACCGCCATCGATAAGAGACATTACTGTGCAGCCGTATTCATCGACCTGGCTAAGGCTTTCGACTCTGTCAATCACAACATTCTTATTGGCAGACTCAACAGCCTTGGTTTCTCAAATGATTGCATCGCCTGGTTCACCAACTACTTCTCTGATAGAGTTCAGTGTGTCAAATCGGAGGGCCTGTTGTCCGGACCTCTGGCAGTCTCTATGGGGGTGCCACAGGGTTCAATTCTCGGGCCGACTCTCTTCTCTGTATACATCAATGATGTCGCTCTTGCTGCTGGTGATTCTTTGATCCACCTCTATGCAGACGACACCATTCTGTATACCTCTGGCCCTTCTTTGGAGACTGTGTTAACTAACCTCCAGACGAGCTTCAATGCCATACAACTCTCCTTCCGTGGCCTCACAACTGCTCTTAAATGCAAGTAAAACTAAATGCATGCTCTTCAACCGATCGCTGCCCCCACCTGCCCACCCGTCCAGCATCACTACTCTGCACGGTTCTGACTTAGAATATGTGGACAACTACAAATACCTAGGTGTCTGGCCCTCGCTTCATACTCGTCGCCAAACCCACTGGCTCCAGATCATCTACAAGTCTCTGCTAGGTAAAGCCCCGCCTTATCTCAGCTCACTGGTCACCATAGCAGCACCCACCCGTAGCACGCGCTCCAGCAGGTATATCTCACTGGTCACCCCCAAAGCCAATTCTTCCTTTGGCCGCCTCTCCTTCCAGTTCTCTGCTGCCAATGACTGGAACGAACTGCTAAAAAGCACTAAAACTGGAGACTCTTATCTCCCTTACAAGCACCAGCTGTCAGAGCAGCTCACAGATCACTGAACCTGTACATAGCCCATCTTGAAATAGCCCATCCAACTACCTCATCCCTATACTGTATTTATTTATTTATCTTGCTCCTTTGCACCCCAGTATCTCTACTTGCACATTCATCTTCTGCACATTCTACCATTCCAGTGTTTAATTGCTATATTGTAATTACTTCGCCACCATGGCCTATTTGTTTCCTTACCTTCCTTATCCTACCTTATTTGCACATGCTGTATATAGACTTTCTTTACTGTATTATTGACTGTATGTTTGTTTATTCCATGTGTAACTCTGTGTTGTTGTATGTGTCGAACTGCTTTGCTTTATCTTGACCAGGTCGCAGATGCAAATGAGAACTTGTTCTCAACTAGCCTACTTGGTTAAATAAAGGTGAAATATATATATATATATATTTTTAAATAGTCTACAAGTACATACAATTTCCAGAGTGGGCTCTCTTCTAATTCTGAAGTTCTGACGATACATTTTATGAGCACTACCAACACAGTGAATGGTAAATGGTTTCAAAGGGAACTTGCTCTACTGGTGATTTTCTGAATGTGCAATCCTAAAGGACGGCTGTGATTGGTTAAATGACCTATAATGTACATTTCTATGTATAAAATGGGTCATTTAGTTATAAGTACCAGAGAGCCCACTCTGGAAATGTTATGTGTTTAAATAGTATATTGTTCCAAACAATATGTGTAAAAATAAGCTAAATCAAAAAAAGGTTGTTTTGATATATTCATATTAATATTTGTAATGTTTAATAAATTTATGCGAAAATTTGTATTTCAGAATCCAGACATACTCCACATTATAGCACACTATAAGGAGTATATTGACTGTCACACCCTTAGCTGTTTCACCTGTCCTTGTGATCGTGTGTTCCCCCCCAAGTCAACCAGCGTGTTTTTCCCGTACTCCTGCTTGTATTCTTCTTTGCTAGTCCTCCCGGTTTTGACCCTTGCCTGTTTTCTGGACTCCGTACCCGCCTGCCTGACCATTCTACCTGCCCTGACCTAGAGCCTGCCTGTCTCTCTGAACCTCTTGGACTCTAAACGGGTTTTTACCTTTTACCTGTCCACGACCATTCTCTTGCCTACCCCTTTTGGATTGATTAATAAATATCAAAGACTCAGACCATGTCCCTCCCGTGTCTGCATCTGGGTCTCGCCTTGTGTCCTTATAATTGACACCAAGATGTTGTCTGTATCATATACGGTTCACGGATCATAAGATCTTACAGGAGGCATGTATAGGTCTAAAATGGCCCCTTTCATCTAGATTTTCTCAAAAATGGTTTGTGATACAAATGTAAAAAGCATTGTGGAATACCTTAATAGATGAATCCAAAGCAGTCATTACTTACCAGTCTATTACAAACCATTGGTTCCACCCTACGGTCTTCTGAAAACCCACCTGTAATTAAGAAATAAACATGTTCTATTTGTAATCATACACTAATATAACACAGTATCATAACTTGCCTGATAAAAGTGATACAGAAATATTCCCGTAATGGCAATGGTCAATGGCAGTGTTGGCTACTTAAGTAGCTTCAATAGGATATTTCCTATAGATTCAACGTTTTGTACTAAGAAAATATTGTCAATGTGTGCCACATCATTCAATTCCTTCTGCCCTTATTTCCTTTTGTCACATTTTTTTTTCTATATGTAATGTCCTTAGTACTATATCCTTCCTAAAGATTACTCAAATCGTATCTCTCTCTGCAGCTGCTAAATCAGGGCAGTGTACTCCCATTAAAGTAGTCCCTGCCCTCTTCATTTATAGCAGTATGTGCGCCTACTGACTCAGCTTCTGTTCCAAATGGCACCCTATTCCATATATAGTGCACTACTTTTGACCATAACCCTATGGGCCCTGGCTAAGAGTAGTGCACTATATAGGGAATAGCATGCCATTTGTGTTGCTGCCTCTGTAAACATGACTGTTTTGCTATGCCATGCATTCTGGGAATTCTGGCGGCTTGGTTAAAATATTTGACCTTGTCAAGTAACATATAATCAATTTGCAGTTAACTTGCCTAGTCAATCTAATTTATCGAGTCAAACTGTGAAATCAGTTTACAAGGAATTTGCTGTGTATTTTAAGCCAGAATGTAGATCAAGTTTCATATAAAGTAAATATAATTTGATTTATGTCATAATCATAGCTTATTCTAATATGTTATAAATGCTTTGGCATTTGCATGTATTTCAGGTATAGTGTAACTGGGGTAAGTTACTCCCATACCTACCTAACTGAAAGGTGTTATTAATGTGGGCCTAATTCATTATATCCTAGCAGATGCTGTGGCAGATGCCCTTCAAAGTGCAAAGATGTCAGTGTCTTTAAAGTAGGCTACTGCAGGAATCTGTTTCTAGAAAATCTGTGTCAATAAACAATGGTTTAGTTAACAGCAGGGCATTCAGAGACATGCTCCTCACATGATGCATATCAGATATTGGAATGTAATGGACACAGTGGAGTAAAGTGACATGTATAGGACTACATGCAAATAGGACTTGATTTCTATGATATTCTATAATTAGTATTCAAGGAATGGTAGCGGAACAAAATAATGTTTTAGAATAGAACTTTAAAGTGGAACTGACAGCGTTTTCACTACTCTGCAGGTATGAAACAAACAGACAATCATAATATTAGTCCAAGATATCAAATCCCCAGTTTATGCTACAACATCAACTTCATAAGAGGTTTTAAAAATAGGTTCTATTTGACAAAAGATTCCATGATGTACAGTAAGGCATTGTTGGCTGAATAAATGGATGCAGTTCAATGCATGATTAATATAAGTAGTCCAACAAAAATTGCTATCAGGTTGTAAATCACAGTTGGCCTGGTACATTGTTTGCTGCCTCCACCCATTCGGGACGCAATGTAACTAAGGCTGGGAATGTCAATACAATCAAACTAGTAAGGGCAATGATCAGTCATAATGTGGCTAATAGCCTAGTGTATCTGTTTATTTAACAAGCTAAAAACACGGAGCCTAACGTTAGCTAACTAGCTAGCTAGCTGCTGGGAGGATGTCATGTCATTGGAGGAGTGGATGAGTGAGAGACTTATTCCCTCATATAGTTTCACTGGCTACAGCTAGAGATACAGGTATCATTTGGTTAGCTGGCAAGACATTTGAATCGCTATGTTAGCTAGCTAGCTAGATATGCTGAACTTGAACGACTGTTATCCAGTTAGTATATCTCTTGCGTTGTAAATTCACTCCGGCTATCTACTCTGATTTCAGAGCACTCTCGTCTTGAGTGTGCCAGAGCGCAGAATAACTGCTGAATTTATGAACGCTCAACACCCGCTGAATATGACTGGTGTCAGTAAACGTCAGCAAAAAAAGTAATTAAATTCTTCCCTGCAGCACAGTTAGTCACTAACGCTCTAGATAACATGTAAACGGTCTAACCAGCTCTGCTAGGGCGAGTAAAATGGTCAGAGTGAGGCGTTCTCTCATTTGTGCCTGGAAGTCGCCAGCAAGCTAACCACCTTTAGCCGGTTAGCTTGGGTGATTGACTGCCGTTGTGAGGAACACTCCGATCAACCCTACTCCTCCGGCCTAAGCATCCAGTGTCAATAGTGCAGGGTGCGCTCGGAAAGCGAAACGCTCTCAATTTACCAAGACAATCTGACAACGCTCTGAATTTACGAACACAGAGCCCACTCTAACACACTGGAGGCAATTTACGAGCGCACCCATAGTTGTCAATCAAATGTATTTGGTATCGATCAAATGGGCAGGCAGGCAAATTCCCATTCAGTTGTCAAAACGTGGGTTGGGATAAGCATGCATTGGCATGCAAGCTGCAGAAAGACACTATTCCCGATTGTTTATAAGTGCATTTTTGACGGCCAACTAGCTGAAAAAGTTTCAGAGGGTTTATCTAATGTTCCCTCGTTAGAGTTTAGCTCATCTCACTCTTGTTAGTATTAGTTGTTGATCTTGTTGTTGTTGATGTGCATTACTGAGGGAGAGAGAGCCTACCTTTTCATGGTTGTTTGATCAATATGTTTCCAAATGTGAGAAGACTCCAGTGCTACATATTTGCAGAAATCCATTCTGGTTCATTTTGTGGCTTTTGGCGAATGCATTCTGAAGATCTAAAGTTACGCTGTTGCAACTGTCTGTAAACAAACACACAGTCCAGTTCAAAGTGAATTATGGCAGGCCAGTATGGCAAATTGATTATTTGCATAAAGGCCTACTGTAGCTCTGATTGGCTATGGCTCACTGGTCTGGGTAGACTCTGGTACTGGACAAGACAGGTGTTTTTATTAGGTTTTATTTACTGCAGTGTCTATTAATTGTCCAAATGCACTCTACTCTATTTCCCACTCTATATTGCTATAGAATTTTCACAAATGCCTTTACTTCATTCCCAAACATTTTATGAATTTATGGAAATGTGAAAATGGCTACATACCCATTGAGTAGGCTACAGAAACAAGAACGAATGTATTGAGTAAAAAAAAAACTAAAAACTTTTGGAATGGTGCTCAACTACTGTAGCGGGCGGCAGGTAGCCTAGTGGTTAGAGCGTTGGGCCAGTAACGGAAGAATTGATGGATTAAATCCCCGAGTTGACATGGTAAAAATCTGTCGTTCTGCCCGTGAACAAGGCAGTTAACCCACTGTTCCCCGGTAGGCCGTCATTGTAAATAACAATTTACGAATTTCTTGTTAATAAAGGTTAAATTAAAAAAACTTTGAAAAAAACTACAATACAGTCAGGACTTAAACAATGGAGTGCATACATGTGTGAATGGCAGTCAAACCCATCAGATACTGTCCATTATGAATGTCGAGCTCAGTGTCTTGCGTTAAATCATCTCTATGCCAGTATGGTGCCAGTGTGTCCCCGCTATGTTCCCTGCCCAATAAAACCAAGAGCTACCACGAACCTATCAACATGACAACACCCGATACGTCAATATACTAATCCATTTCCTATAGACGTGTGTATAGAAGCATGAGACCTACCTTCCCAATGCAGAAAACAATAACAATTGGAACGTTTGTCATTACACTTGACATTACGTTTTTCGTCCTCCATCCACTACACTGTCGCCATTTTGCTTAAAATTCTGCAGGTTAAACTATAATCTGAGAGGTATTTTCGCAGCGGAGAGAATTGTTTTAAATGTCAGTTGAATAGCACAGCGCATGGGACTTCTCTCTCATTTATACTGCAAAATGCCATGAACATAATGTCATAGAATCTGTATTTTATTCCACTCCTGCTCAATTTAATTATGGCAATGATCTCAACAAAACGAACCTTCCCCTATTCAAAATATGGATCATCCCAGACCTAGATCACTGTAGAAAAGTCGTTGGGTTAAATTGTGCTTGGAAGATGGTCAAACTGTGGGATGTAGTAGAGTGATACAGTTAACCAACACACACCGTCAAATATTACCATAACACAGTAGAACATTACATTGTAGCCTAACACCATCAAAGGTTACATATTACTGTACATAGATTTCACTCAACATTGTATTGGACAGGTAGCCTCTTACAAACCATCCTGATCTCGCGAGTTTACATTCTATTTGGACAGAATGTAAGCTTACGTTCTATTGTGGGCAAGAACTATCTTGATCTCGCGATGGTTCGTACGAGGCTATTGGACAGGTGGGAGTGGGGGGATAGGACATAATAGCGAAGGTACGTAAAGACATGATGTAATCGTTTGAGCACTACCCACAATAGGTTTCTTTTTTTTTATTGCAGCTGTCTTGTGGCTAGAATTGGGATCATTCACACTGATGGAGATTTCCAGTCTTTTCGGTGAACCACATCATTTGGCTCCGTTCACGTAAAAGAACCGCATCGTTTGCAGCAGTGTAAAGTACTGTAATCACTTTACAGTAATACCTTAGTATTTTGGGGGGATATATGTACTTTACTATTTATATTTTTGACAACTTTTACTTTTACTTCACTACATTCCTAAAGAAAATAATATACTTTTTACTCCATACATTTTCCCTGACACCCAAAAGTACTAGTTACATTTTGAATGCTTAGCAGGACAGGAAGATTGTAAAATTCGCACACATCAAGAGAACATCACAGGTCATCCCTACTGCCTCTGATCAGGCGGACTCACTAAACACACATGCTTCGTTTGTAAATTATGTCTAGTGTGTACCCCTGGCTATCAGTACATAAATAAAAACAAGAAAATGGTGCTGTCTGGTTTGCTTAATATACTTAAGTATATTTTAGCAATTATATTTACTTTTGATACTTGAGTATGTTTAAAACCAAATATTTTTAGACTTTTACTCAAGTTGTATTTTATGGGGTGGCTTTCACTTTTACTTGAGTGATTTTCTATTAAGGTATCTTTACTTTTACTCAAGTACATGTATGACAATTGGATACTTTTCCCGCCATTGATCATTTGGCCCTAAATCGACCTACAATTGCAAATGTCCAATGTAAAGCCAAAAATGATCAAATAAACGTTTACTTGGCCAAATTATTAGATCGTACTGTTAAAATGAGCGTGGACCAGAATGACATGCTCTCCCTACTATTATTTTTTTTCTGCAGTGAGGATTCACCATCTTCAGATAATGATTTGGTAACTTATTTATAAAAAAGCAGTAGTAGCAGTATGCATATCCGGGAGCCAAATGAACGGCTCTTTCATCGATACGATTTGGTTCTGTCACGACTTCCACCGAAGTCGGTTCCTTGTTCGGGCGGCGTTCGGCGGTCGACGCCACCGGTCTTCTAGCCATCGTCGATCCACCTTTCATTTTCCATTTGTTTTGTCTTGTTTTCCCACACACCTGGTTTACATTCCTTCATTATTTGACGTGTATATAACCCTCTGTTCCCCCCATGTCTGTGTGTGGAATTGTTTGTTGTAAGTGATTTGTACATTTCTGACTGGTTGGCGACGGGTTGTTTCAACCCGTATTTTGCTGTTCTGGGTGCCGTTTGTTTTTGCATCATTAAAGTGCTCCGGCTGTTACCCATGTCTGCTCTCCTGCACCTGACTTCCTTGCAGCCAGTTACGCACCGCTTACAGGTTCCCAAAGTTCACCAAAAACGACCCATCACTAATCATGTACAGTATAATGAGCTAATGCCAATACAAAAAAGTAGTACCCCTTCTCCTTAACCACAAATTGAAATATGCTTTTTTTCTTTGTAGTTTATTTTTTACCCTATACCCGACCCTTTGTGCATTACTTTACATGTGACTGAACTGTGCTGAAATCAATTACATTATATTACTGTATGTCGGGAATGGATACCTGTGAAAGTCTATTCCATCCTTATTCAAAGACAAACTTGCTAAATAAGTGGTCTCTCACTCACTTTATCATTGTTGAACTCATCACTCCTAAGAACTGATAACCCTGTGGGGGGTTGCTGTTAGAACTTCACAAATGTCTAATAATACCACTCACACATCATGTATCATATGTCCAGACTCTGTTTGTCACTAAATAAATCAGGAAAACACATAGTAACATGTACTTTATACAGTCATTGGTAACAAGGCTACTGTACATTTTCAAAGCAGTGTATTTGTAAATTGCCACAACTTCATTACAGTTGCATAAAATATTTAGCAGGGTCTGCAATTTAGCAGGCTATTTCTCGACAAAGCACAGGTAGGCCTACTGTAGTCTATCTTGACCAATCTATCAAGTTCAAGAGGAAACGCGAAAAGACAGGAAAGATAGCTGCCAGCCAGCAAAGCACTATAGTGTATAACGTCCTCTTCTACGGGTCTAAGGCAGATGATATGTAGCCACCAGTACAGTATATCGTTATATCCCCTGATTGTGACTATGCTGTCAAGGTCGGCTGTTGGACAGAATAGGGATTACAGTAAATTTGCCTAATGAGCTGGTCATTCTAGAATGTTCCACATTAAATATTTTACTGATGAAAATGTGCTACTATTGTATTTTTAATGCCTCGCTGCTCTCACACAAGTAAACCAGTCAGCTTTAACCCTAATTTAAATTTTATAATGATGATAACACACTGATTATACATTATTGATGTGATTACATTATTTGCCCAAACAGATGGCCCCAACCATCCATCGCGTTATCGTTGCTGTTGCTATGTTTAAGTAAACAGCATAT
The DNA here is from genome assembly GCF_965601325.2 of Salmo salar. Classification (NCBI taxonomy): domain Eukaryota; kingdom Metazoa; phylum Chordata; class Actinopteri; order Salmoniformes; family Salmonidae; genus Salmo; species Salmo salar. The sequence continues at coordinate 18,295,004 of NC_138313.1, read as the reverse complement.
TGAATGTTTCTACAATTACGTTTTTAAATATTTTCCAAACCTACTTACTCTGAAATAATGATGCACATTCTTTAACAGCAATATTATAAGTGTTGATCATTATTATCTGCAACATTATAGTGTACCCGCGCAAATGATATTGGGGGCAGAGTTGCAGAGTGGATGTGTAGACTGCTACTGTTCTATTGTTCAAGTTAAGTGTGTCAAGCTATAAATGAGAGTCATAATATACTGTTTTACTACATAATGTAAAGCATGCACTCTAAAATGTATTGGTTTAAAACAACCCAATTTGTTTTTTTTTGGTAATCCAGTGCTGGGTAAATATTGAACAGAACACACGCTGGTTTACGTTGACCCAGCCTGTTGGGTTGTGTGAATAACCCTAAATGTTGGGTTGTTTGGATGACCTGCAGGGTCATATCTCAATAACCCAGGATCAATAAACCAGCAACCAGCATCAATAACCCAGCACTTTTTAAAGAGAACAACCCAACTAGGTGACCCAAGGCCTGCAAAACAGCAGTTGGAGCAACCAAACAACACAGAATTTTTTATAATGTGTATAACACAACTTCCAATTGGCACCTGTATCCATATGGTTCATCCATCCATATGGTTCATCCATCCACATGGTTCATCCATCCATATGGTTCATCCATCCACATGGTTCATCCATCCACATGGTTCATCCATCCATATGGTTCATCCATCCATATGGTTCATCCATCCACATGGTTCATCCATCCACATGGTTCATCCATCCATATGATTCATCCATCCATATGGTTCATCCATCCATATGGTTCATCCATCCATATGGTTCATCCATCCATATGGATTGCTACTTTTTTTGACTCAAATGTTTCTATTTCTTATCATGTAATCTGGATCATTTTCATTTCCTGTTAAATTGTGTATCGTTAGTGTCTTGTTTACTCCATCATGAGACCTCATTTATATTTAATCAGAAGATAAATCCCAATATCAGGGACAAGCTGGCAATAAATGGTTTCATTTTAAAGACCTTGGTTGAATTTCCTCCAAATGATATCGCTGACAGAGCCTCAATTACATTTAAACTAAACCTTCTGGATAATAGCCTCAGCCATGAGCAATTATAGCAGTAATACCTTGGAAATTGCTTGTTTTATCCCCTTCTCCTCCTCTTTCTCTCAGGTCAGACTTGATTTAGCCAATCCCTGTCCTTCGTTCTAATCTAATCTAATCTGATAATACTAGTAATTTAAATGTATATCAAGGATTGGCTAACAGTGCCTTGGCAACAATACTTTGCGGCGACGAATCAGGGATTTGTTCTTCAGTAGTAATTATGTTTTTATCCCTAAAAGTTTGATGGCTGTCCTGTCTCACTACCAATGTGAATCTAACACTGAATCTTACATGTCCCATTTCAAACTAATTTAACTAACATCTGATGGAAGCAAGGTCATTCTTAAATCACACTACTGTATACCTTGTGACTATAAGGTGACCTTTTACACAGAAATACATAAAAAAATATATATGTCATTGTCATCTATCATGTTGTCCTCCTTGATAGACAATACCTTGATTTAAAAGAAGTTATACCAAAATGTATCTCATAATATATCTTATCTAAGCTATTCTTAACTTAATATTGTGAAACATATGGAAACATATGCAGCCTCTTACACTGTGTACAGTATACTTTCAGGTGGGTATAGCAAGTTCTCTTAATCTCTCGCATTTGTTACATTATGAAATATTAATTAAATGAAGCAAGTGTTTAGAGCAAAGTCTTTGTACTGTATGTACAGTATGGAGATAACGATATTGGGAGCAACAGCCATTATCTACAAGAAACAGTGTGTGGACACAGATTCTGAAATGTCTGAAGTATTTGGCCTATTGAATATTAATAGGAATTAAATTATTAAATGTGTGGATCATTAATCATTAATGCGGACATTTTGGAATATTTGCAAAGCAATAGCAATTTATTTTTTTAGGCACAGTTCTTTATTTCATGGTGGTGGAGTTCAGAGATTCATTATATGTATTTAAAGAAAAATACACATAAGATGAGAGGTTATTTATGACTTAGTCTTTCTATTGCATACATATACAGTATTATTGTATGTACTCAGATGGAAGGGAGAGCACAATGTAGTTAGTAAGCACTCCCAAAGAGTGTGCTGTCTCTTTGTGTGAGGTATCAGAATTGACACCAAGCCTCTGTTTTCAGAGCACAAAATAATTATTTTAATGGTCTGCCAAGTGTACGCACATTCCTAAAGTTTGATTTTGGTCTGCAAAACGAGGAGCTCAAAAACCTTGGTCAATATATTATGCTGTTTGTGCCTCACGCTACTAGTTATCATCTGCAATTTATTCCCTACCTTTGGGTACTTCGTGCCATTGTTCTCCATCATTCAGTGGCTCATTTCTTTCTGTGATCCTGTGTGCTGCAGACTAAACTCCTGCCTCCAGCTATGGTGTCGGAACATCACAGAAAACGACATCATTATACTGAAACCACTTAACAAAGAGAGAGTCAGAGATTCGGTCCGAATCATGAGGCACAAGAAAGAATACATACGATTACAGGGTTCAAGGGGGAGGGAGGGAGGTTTGCTTGTAACATGGAACAGATAGAGAAGAGAGGACAGACAAGGCTCCTGCCTTTGTTTCATCCCTTGTACTGAAGGGCTGCCTCGTAAATGTCACAGGTAGTATTGTTGCCATGACACTGTTAGCCATTTGTTGATATACATTTAAATTATATAGTATTATCAGATTAGATTACAATGAAAATGTTGAATCTATTTGACAAATCCCACCAGTCTCACCGTGTTTTCATGTGTTTTTGTCCGTGTTTTATTCAGAAAGGCTGGCTATACTGTAGCAGCTTCAGTCAAACTGGGGTACTCTTACCATTTTAGCATGTTCATTGGACAGTGACTTTTGGTGTGTTAAAGATGTGTTAGCCTGAATATCTCTGGCCCAAAGAGATCATCTTTACTGTCCCCTTTCAACATTTAATGTATCTATACTTCCCTCTGACACTGCCAAAGGGGAACACACACAGCAGACTTTTCTTGTTGATGAATGAGGAGAGTTCATTCTCAAATCAGCTGGGCTGACCCACCTAAATTCATCATTTACATTACATTTAAGTCATTTAGCAGACGCTCTTATCTAGAGCGATACTTGAATACCTATCTTGAATCTCTCCTTCTGTTCTTAATTCATATCGCCAATTGTTTGTATCATGAGGGCATCACGTGTGAAATTACAATACATAAAATAGTCAGAGAAATGATATTTCCACATATTTTCTAGGAACTTTTCCTCTCTATGCAGTGGGGGCATATAGCCACAAGGTGGCAGATGATCTTGTTCTGAAACCCTTTGAGGTGTGCCATTTCAAATTAGACCTATAAACCAATACTACACCAGCAATCTGAAAATCATATTGGATATGTAAAATGATTTTTAAAATGCATATGATATGCTGTTTTAATTCTTAATATCAGTAAATATGGCATATTAGAGTCTTTAATACTCTTCAGAGGTTAACCACCAGCCACTCGTTGCCTGTGTGCTTATGCAGGGATTCAGCTTTATCAAATATTAATTCTTCTTAACTTTCTCTTTTGAGAAGATTTCTTTGAAGTTGCTGTAATTTCTCACAGCCTAAGCAAAACTCTGCGGCTGGTGCTGGTATCCGTTGGAAAGCAGTCCAAGGGGCATGTTTCATTGATGAGTTGTGTAGATCCATAGACTCCCATACGTTTTTTTTATATGCTATAAAACTGTCATCAACACTATTCAGTTATAGTCAGGAAATCAGAAAACAGCTTGTTATTTTGCTTACTATCTCTGCTCCTTTTTCTTCCTGTGTCAGTGAAGATGTCTATGATCATTCCAGGGACAACTGTCTTCACAACGGGAGTGTAAACATTTGTGTGCAGATAAACTACTACAAAATATATGTTATATCACAACTGATGTGTCAAACGTGTTGTATATCAGTTGTACAACCTGAACGTGTACTAGGCCTTTGTTGAGGTGAGCACAAACTGAGCAATACTGAAAGTTGATATACAGGCATTTGGCAAGTCATCCTCACATATAATGGCACCCAATAACCGACAGGCTACAGTAGCCTACCACTGTATAAAGTAGATCAACATTTAGTTTCACTGTGAAACGGTCATATCTGTGATTTCTCTCGTTTTACAGTTTTTCTCAATTGCTAAAGCAATTAGCAGGGGGGCAGTTGAATTTTTTTGTCTCTATGGTATGTGTCTTGTATTCAACAGTACATTTGTAATTTAGAAAGTTCTGCAAACATTGAGAGACATAGAATTGGCAAATAACTCTACGTTGACAATGCTTCTTCTTTTGGCCAAGCCCAAGCAGAGCACACCGATTCAGCGTTGATCTTCCCTGCATTGTTTGAGGAGAGATATTAGAGAGGCAGGTATGGCAAAACAGAAAGGTTAAGGTTATCACACCAGTTCAATTATTCATCACAAACAATATAGTGATGTTGGCCCATGGAGTTTGGGAATTGATTTTCCTGTTAAAGCGAGCAGGATTTAAGTAAATTGCAAAAAAAGAAGGAGCACTCTTTAAAGCTGATGTGCTCGCTCCCTTTCATGTTGCCTGACGGGGGGGATGAACAATGTTAATCACATTGGGAAGACCTTGGGTGAGTAACACAGGCAGCCTGTTTCGCTCACTTGAGACGAGGGCCGCTTTGGAAGTCTGCAATAATATTTGTTTTCTTCTTGGCTGGATATCTGAGGAAAAGAAATAAACAGAATACTTTATATATATCACCAATGTGTTTGTTCTCTTCCAAACAGAGAAACATCTTGTAATTCTGTTTTGTGGTGGGTTTTTTAGAGTGGGTGTCAAGAGCTTGGATGCACGTTCTCGTTATTTCAATAAGCCTATTTGTGCCTCTCGGTCTCGTGCATTGCTCTCTATAAAGAGAATTGTGGATGACCTACCATATTCTCCAGTTAATTCATCATTACAAAATAATACTAGACGGCTGTGGATAGATAGGACTGAGGCTAGGGTGGGACGATGGAAACAGGGAGAGCACAGTCCCCAGTCAGTCTGAATTGCTAACAAGACTATTGCCCCAATGCCTGATGGAATTGCATGGTGACGTCCAAGAAATTGAGTCCTCTGGTGGAGTTAAGGGGGTTGAAGTAATTATATTGTTTATATTTTTGGTTTTATTATGTTTTTGGGTCATCTTGAAAATGTTTTACTAAAAGGATGATTGATTGATCATCATAGCACAGGTTCAGTCGGCTTTAGTGCAGTTAGATCGTACTATTTTGCCTGGTGAAAGCATTTGTTTTAATTTAAAAGCATTGGGGAATAAGTACCACCATGGGGTGAACCAACCATGTGTCTGATCTAATGACTACCCAGTCAGAAGAAGTTAGACTACTGTTTCCTCAACAACACTACTGATATGACCTCGATGAAATAACAAAAGACACAACGTGAATACTCACTGTCATGTGTTTGGTTGTTAGGTGTAGTTTTCTCAGCTTAAAAGTCATAAGGTCATATGCAGGCCTATGGTCTGCCATAATGGATGCCTCTATATTGACATAATTCAGGGAACTGGCCACAACAGTTTTGGTAATTGTCATACCTTATTTGGAAAATCAATCTATACTGTTGGCAACCCATTCATTTACTAATGTTTGGTCTATTCTCTTCTTAATAACAACAAACACCTCTTGAGAAGTCTGCATAGTATGGCATAAATGTCTCTTGCAGAAGCATTTCATAGGCGTGTGTTAGCATACTTCCCCTGGCTCTGAGGAGAGGCCCCCAGTCCCAAATAGCACCATATTCCCTACATAGTGCACTACTTTTGACCGGAGCCATATGGACCCTGGTGAAAAGTAGTGCACTATATAGGGAATAGGGTGTCATTTTGGAAGTAGACTCTGGCATGGTCCACACAGACAGTGAGCCAAGCAACTTCCTGAACAACCAGCTGCAGGAGTAACTGTGCTGTCCTACTCAGGACTGTAGTATGCTGCTATGCTGTGCTGGAATGCGGACTTTTGGCCCGTGGATGCAATCTGCAGTCGGCTGGACTCCCCCACATGCATGCCCCTCACTCAACTGTTGTGTAGTCTGCGTCAATGAGGCTCAATTCTGTTCAAATGGCTCATATGGTTTTGTGTGTCATTTATTTGCAATGTGAGAGGAGACTGGTAGGACGGACAAATGTGTGTCAGAAAAGGCCCCCTCTTCCTATATAGTGCACTACTTTTGACTATGGCACATTTGAGATGCATCAATACTGTAGCATTTAATGGACTGTAACCTCTAGGAAACAGATTGATCTGGGTAGTAAGGTGCTCCAAAATACAGGTCTATGTGTGGGCCACTTTATTAAAAACTGTTCTTTAGTTGTAGTGTTCTTAGTTTAAATGGGCTGTTCCTGTCCATTAGGGCTCTGTATTATGTCATGTTCTATGTTTTGTGTGGACCCCAGGAAGAATAGCTGCAGATTCTTCAACAGCTAATGGGGATCCAAATAAAAATCTTCCCACAAAGTGATTTACAGCACCTTCAGAAAGTATTCACACACCTTGACTTGTTCCACATTTTGATGTGTTACAGCCTGATTTTAAAATGGATTAAATTGAAATTTTGTGTCACTAGCCTTAACACAATACCCCATAATGTCAAAGTGGAATTACATTTTTGAAATTTGGACAAATTAATGTTTTGAATCAGTAAGTATTCAACCCCTTTGTTATGGCAAGCCTAAATAAGTCAAGCCCATGGACTCATTTTGTGTGCAATAATAGTGTATAACATAATTGTTGAATGACTACCTCATCTCTGTACCACACAAATACAATTATCTGTAAGGTCCCTCAGTCGGGCAGTGAATTTTCAACTCAGATTCAACCACAATGGCCAGGGAGGTTTTCTAATGCCTCACAAATAAGGGAACCTATTGGTAAATGGGTAAAAAAATAAAAAACAGACATTGAATATCCCTTTGAGCATGGTGAAGTTATTAATTACACTTTGGATCGTGTATCAATACACCCAGTCACTACAAAGATACAGGCGTCCATCCTAACTCAGTTGCCGGAGAGGAGGGGAACCACTCAGGGATTTCACCATGAGGTCAATGGTGACTTTAAAACAGTTACAGAGTTTAATGGCTGTGACAGGAGAAAACTGTGGATGCATCAACAACATTGTAGTTACTCCACAATACTAACCTAAATGACAGAGTGAAAAGAAGGAAGCCTGTACAGAATAAAAATATTCCGAAACATGCATCCTGTTTGCAATAAAGCACTAAAGTAAAACAGCAAAAAATGTGTCAAAGAAATTAACTTTATGTCCTGAATAAAAAGCGTTGTGTTTGGGGCAAATCCAACACAACACATCACTGAGTACCGCTCTTCATATTTTCAAGCATGGTGGTGGCTGCATCATGTTATGGGTATGCATGTCATTGGCAAGGACTACGAAGTGTTTTAGGATAAATAGAAACGGAATAGAGATAAGCACAGGCAAAATCCTAGAGGAAAACCTTGGTTCAGTCTGCTTTCCAACAGACAGTGGGAGACAAATTCACCTTTCAACAGGACAATATATACGCTGGAGTTGCTTACCAAAACAACGTTGAATGTTTCTGAGTAGCCTAGTTACAGTTTTGACTTAAATCAACTTGAAAATCTATGGCAAGACTTGAAAATGGTTGTCTAGCAATGATCAACAACCAACTTGACAGAGCTTGAAGAATTTTGAAAGCAATATTGTACAATCCAGGTGTGCAAAGCTCTTAGAGTTACTCAGAAAGACTCACAGCTGTAATCGCTGCCAAAGGTGATTCTAACATGTATTGACTCAGGGGTTTGACTACTTATGTAAATTATATATATTTCATTTTCAATACATTTTCTAAAAGTTTTATAAACGTTTTCACTTTGTCAATATGGGGTATAGTGTGTAGATCGGTGAGAGACAAACAACTATTTAATACATTTTGAATTCAGGCTGTAACACAACAAAATATGAATACTTTCTGAAGGCAGTGTATAATGCAGTTTTACCTGCTGTTGTCACTTCCTCTATCAATGTTGTAAGGTGAGAGATAGAAGCAGAGAGAAAGGGGAGGGAAGAGAGGTAGCGAGATGGGAAATAAGAAAAGAAAGTGGGAGAGGGAGAGGAAGAGAATGAGAGAGAGTGTAGAGATGTGATAGAGTAAACTTGGTGGCTCTGGGCAGACTAAACACAGCGAGGTTCTGCATCATGCTGATCACGGAATTCTGAAGGATAACAGAAAACATATTCATTCCATATGATACAGCATGGGAGGTCATTCATCTATGGCAGGAGAGAATTGGAGAATTCACATTGAAAAAGAGTAGCCAATACCTTTTTATGTTATACTATCTAGCACCTAATGACAGAACGACAATTCATCTTAGACACTACCGTATTTCCTTTCTTACTTACTTTTACTGAAGTTCCAATCATATGTTTTAGTGTAATAGGGGGGTCTTATCACCTATATCAACACTAGAGGGCGCTGTAGATGGACAAATCTTTCAGAATGGATTCTCTCTGTCCAGTGATTCCTAGCATAGTGCTGTTTTTTGGGGAAGTCTCAAGTGATTTTTATAATGAAAATAAGTTACCAAAATATTTCCTGTGTGTGTATCTGTTGTATGTGTACATTTTTGGGTGAACAGTCTGTGCTAATTTGATTGTGTGTTTTATCAGTCTCAACACCTCAACCAGAGGCTGTGTTTATTATCGCCCCTCGCAATGGGTCCTGACAGGGCTGCAAATGAGCTCTGGGCCTTAACACACACACACAATCTCTCTCTCTCTCTCTCTCTCTCTCTCTCTCTCTCTCTCTCTCTCTCCCTCTCCCTCCCTCCCTCCTATGTAGTGCACTACTTTTCAACAGAGCCAAATGGGCTTTGGTCAAAAGTATTGCAATAGATAGGGAATAGCGTGCCCTTTGGGATGCAAATGATCTGGTCAAAAGTAGTACACTATATAGGCAATAGGGTGCCATTTGGCATGCAAACACTGACATTCTGGGAGTGTCTGGGTCTAGGAGGCTTATCATGACCAACCGTCAGTTTAACTCAGAGGATTTAGACTAGTCTTCCCCGAGACCTCTCTTTCCCTCTGAACTGTCTTCTTCTTAGACAAGGCCTGATGATCTGACTAAGCCTACACAGGCACACACACGCGCGCGCACGCACGCACGCACACACACACACACATGAACACACACACACATACACACAAACCACAGACGCGTACACACACACACCTCCGATATTAAACACAGGGGTGAGCTCAGATAGAGGATTGCGCAACCCTGAGTTGGCACAGGCCCATGACAAACCTTTCCCTTCACAGAGTTTGACAGTGGCCCTGCACCGTGCCAATCAATACATCTCAGGCTGGGGGCAGTGGAGAGACCGTACAGGACAGTGGTCTGACACAAAGCTGTGCCTTCCTCAGTTCACTGATCTCTGTTACAGCAAAGGGGATGGGATGGAATCCCTACACGTGTTGTACTTGCAGGGAAGACATTTAACATTTAACATTTAAGTCATTTAGCAGACGCTCTTATCCAGAGCGACTTACAAATTGGTGCATTCACCTTATAAGACGATTGGTCCATCCAAATATTTTTACGTTGTCAATTTTAAGTTCAACAGATTGGAATCGTGTTCTATTTGAGGAAGATTTGATTATCCACATCAGATATCAGTCCTGTAAGACTGAAATATAAAATACTGCACATCAATAAAAACATATACATACGTACAGTACATACCAGTGGAGGCTGCTGAGGCTCAAAATAATAGCTTGAACGGAGCAAATGGAATGGCATCAAACACATAGAAACCATGTGTTTGTTGTATTTGATACCATTCCATTGATTCTGCTCCAGCCACTACCAAGCTCTTCCTCCACAATTAAGGTGCCACCAACCTCCTGTGGTACATACCGTGCACGTATTCAGACCCCTTGACTTTTTGCACATTTAGTTACGTTACAGCCTTATTCTAAAATGTATTAAATAAATACTAAATTTGATAGCAAAAATGGAAATATCACATTTACATAAGTATTCAGACACTTTACTCAGTACTTTGTTGAAGCACCTTATGTGGCGATTTCAGCCTTGAGTCTTCTTGGGTATGACGCTACAAGCTTGGCACACCTGTATTTGGGGAGTTTCTCCCATTCTCCCAGATTGTCTCAAACTCAGTCAGCTTGGATGAGGAGTGTTGCTGCACAGCCATTTTCAGGTCTTTCCAGAGATGTTCGAAAGGGTTCAAGTCCTGGCTCTGGCTGTGCCATTCAAGGACTTTCAAAGACTTCTCCCGAATCCACTCCTGCATTGTCCTGTTTTCGCTTTGTCATTATGGGGTATTGTGTGTAGATTGATTCAAAAAATAATATTTAATCAATTTTTAGATTAAGGCTGTAACGTAACAAAATGTGGAAAAAGTCAAGGGGTCAGAGTATTTTCAGAATGCAATGTAGCTTTACATACCTACCTCAATAACTCAGTACCCCCTGCACATTGTAATCATGGTACTGGCACTGACTTGTATATAACTTCCACTCTCGTGTTTTGTTATAGTTTTTTCTTATCTTGTATTTTTTTGTTGTTCTTATTTATATATTTACTTTCATTACTGCATTGTTGGGAAAGAGCTTGCAAGTAAGCATTTCTCTGTACTGTTTTGCACCTGCTGTATCCTGTGCACGTGACAAATAAACAAGGAAACTTGAAACTATGCGGTTTATTGGTCAGACAGTGACCTCAACTGACTGTCCAGTGTGTCTCTTCTAAGACTGTGCCTCTACTACAGAGATGTACCTTCACATAGCAAAGACAGACAGCTGGTCTTAACCCAGGCTGTTAAACGCTCGTCCATGAAGACCCTGCAGACCAGACCTCTATCTGAAGCCCAGACGTGACACAGGAGAAGCAGGACAACCCTACAGTGTCAACACAAGCACACACGCTCACGCTCGTGTCCATGTGAGGATGAGTTATACCCCTCCGTCCTAAGGAGACACAGCTGAGGTGTGTGTGTGTCAGCACCCTGCCAGGAGTTTCCCCCTGGGAGCCTCTTCCTCTCCTCTCTCTATGCACGGAACGTTCCGTCATGTCCTCTGCAGAGCGAGCCAACCGTCTGGAGAGATTCAATTGACATTCATAGACATGTCTGTCTATGAACTTTTTTGATTTTTGATTTTTCAATTGAATCTCCCTTGCATTACTTCTCTGTGCAGCATCTCTGTGTCTCTCCCCCTCCCTCCTTTCCTCAAACCCCCTCTCCTTCCATCGCTCTCCCTCTTTCGCTCTCTCTCTTTCGCTCTCTCTCTCGTTCTCTCTCTCTCTCTCACTCGCTCGCTCGCTCACTCACTCTCTCTCCGTCCCTCTCTCTCTTTCTCTCCTTCTTTCTCTGTTTATAACTACTCTCTGGTCCTGAGCCAGGCAGCCAGACAGTCATCCTTCTCCTCTCCTCTCAAGGCCACAGCTGTTTTTGCTGCTCCATCCGGAGCAACAGGTGGCCTCAATACAGCAGCAGGTACATCGGAGCTCTCTCTCCCACCAGACAGACTAGGAGGAGAATGACGCCACACACTCGAGGTGAGCCAGGCCACGTCTCAAAATTGAAACAGGTTAGAGAGACTGTAGAATGAAGATCAACAGCATTTAACACCTGCATGCCATGTAACGGTTTAAACAGCTAAGTAAATCAAGGCCTGGAAATTAAATTTCCACAGTTTGAAAAAAATAAGTAAACATTTCAAAAGGAAGAGGAATCTCTCAGTTTATCTGTGTTCACAAAGTACATTTGTGAAGTTGATTTGTGACACTAGTAAGCTATTTCCTGTTTAGAGAAGTTGATGCTGGGATACAGCATGTCGCAGTTAAAGACATGCTCCGGTACCTTGGCGACTAAGTATTTTTTAAACCTCCCGCTTTTGGCTGGATGTGTCAATGTGTAGTTCATACATGCATAATCTATGAGCAGAATTACTGTCACCTCAACTAGCCACAAAATCCCTAGTTTGAAAGTGACTGTTTTCTGGAAGCTGTAACCTCCATTTTGAGTACTGCAAGCTTGGACCATGTGGGCCACCTAAAATGTCGAATTCCAGCCAATGAGGTTCAGCCCCTTTCCATTTGAATAACAGCTAGCAAGCTGCCCCTGTCACACCCTGATCTGTTTCACCTGTCTTTGTGCTTGTCTCCACCTCCCTCCAGATGTCACCCATCTTCCCCCCATTATCCCCAGTGTATTTATACCTGTGTTCTCTGTTTGTCTGTTGCCAGTTTGTCTCGTCTCATCAAGCCTACCAGTGGTTTTCCCATACTCATGCCCCCCCCCCCTCCCCCCAGTCCCTGTTTTCCCGGTTTTGACCATTCTGCCTGCCCTGACCCTGAGCCGTTTTGTACCTTGTGACACTGCCCTGGATTACTGACCTCTGCCTGCCCTGACCTTGAGTCTGCCTGCCGTTCTGTACCTTGTGACACTGCTCTGGATTACTGACCTCTGCCTGCCCTGACCCTGAGTCTGCCTGCCGTTCTGTACCTTGTGACACTGCTCTGGATTACTGACCTCTGCCTGCCCTGACCCTGAGTCTGCCTGCCGTTCTGTACCTTGTGACACTGCTCTGGATTACTGACCTCTGCCTGCCCTGACCCTGAGTCTGCCTGCTGTTCTGTACCTTGTGACACTGCTCTGGATTACTGACCTCTGCCTGCCCTTGACCTGTCATTTGCCTGCCCCCTGTTTTTGTAATAAACTTTTGTTACTTCAAACTGTCTGCATCTGGGTCGTCTCCTGAGCCGTGATAGCCCCGCATTATCCAATGAGATTGCAGGGTGGGCCCAACATCTCAGTAGAAACAGCAGAGAGAGAGAGCAATGATATGGTGCTCATATCTGCACATCAGTGGCAATCGGTTTCATTTAAGATGAGCAATGACGTTTAGTTTTTTCATGAGCATGGCCTTATTTCTATTACAGCATATTGGATGACTGTCATTCATATTCCATTCATCCACCTCAATGTAACATTGATAGGTTTAGGCTACTACATGATACTCAAAATGTCCTTATACCCATCGTGAGGTTGCTACAACCTAACCTATGCATGAAAGTTTACAACGTAGGTGCCCAGGTTGAAAGGAATTTGAGTAATCAAGGTGACAGACATTGATGCATTCAGTACCGTATTGCACACGTTTGCCTGCATCTAGCTGATCTAGGGTGTAATCATTAGTCCAACAGTTGCGAATGAGAGTGTCTATTAGACAAATTCAGGTATGTTTACCCCTGTTTCGTTCCGTTTGCTTCCATTTAAGAAACGTTTTTCAACAGATAGCAGCCACATACAAACAGCATGATCCCTTTGATCGTTGTATTCCTTCTCGCATCTGCACACTCTCCTCTGACCTTTTCCCTTCGCTTGTGGACTTCAGTGCACAACACATCAGCTATCTGTGACCAGGAGAAAAAACCTTTCCAAGCCAAACCATATCATTACCGCTAGCCGCTACACACAGCCTACATCGTTGTCACCATATTAAAGTCATAGTTAACATAGCTACTAGAACTAACACGTTAGTAAACCCACTACAATCATGCAGTACAGTGTACAGTCAGCAGCAAGCAGTTTAGCAGTTATACCGGCAAGCCCCAGTGGCAATAAAATAATACATCCAAAAGCTTACCTTGTTGGATATCCATAGCCAGCTAGCTAACATAGCATCCCTCTCTGTTTTAGCTGGGTGTTTGAGTAGGCTAATCTAGCTAGCTGCATTCACTAGCTAAGTAAGTTAAAGTGAAAAAAATACAACAAAATATATTTCTCTGTCTCTCTTTCTCTCTCTCCTGCTTCTCCTTAATTTTTGAATACATGTATTTGTTCAAAACCGTTCAACTATTGTCTTTCTCCCTCTTTGAGTCAACTACTCACCACATTTTATGCACTGCAGTGCTAGCTGACTGTAGCTTATGATTTCAGTAATAGATTCATTCTCTGACCCTTTGATTGGGTGGACAACACGTCAGTTCATGCTGCAAGAGCTCTGATAGGTTGGAGTACGTCCTCCGGAAGTTGTCATAATTACTGTGTAAGTCTATTGAAAGGGGTGAGAACCACGAGCCTCCTAGGTTTGTATTGAGTCAATGTACCCAGAGGAGGACAGAAACTAGCTGTCCTCCGGCAACACCCTCATTCTACCCTGCAGAGTGTTGTTGAGGCTACTGTAGACCTTCATTGCAAAACAATGTGTTTTAATAAATTATTTGATGCTATGTGATTATATTTAGTCATTTTATCTAAAAAGGAAAACTTGTTTCATGTTTCACTATCTTTGATGAAAAAATTGTCTTCCACTTCCTCTTCTGAGCAGCCTCCACTGCTGCACATACTGTATGCGACGTAGTATGCAATTTTCAGCGACCACTTTTGGCTCGTGAGTGCTACTTTCAGAACTACTGGCTAAAAAGTATACAAAAGTACCAGAGAATATCGTTAATCCATTAACTATGTATCATTGCAATGCAGACAGATGTGCTTATTGCCTTCATTACTGTATATAAACCTAGATTCACTGCTGCTCAAAATGCTGCACAAATTTCCTGACTTCCTGTTTTCCTGATATTACAGCAGATTCTTTTCTGTACAGTATTTGTATATTTTGTATTTGCTTCAACATTCCCTCAAAACAAAGTGAAAGGCTAACATGTTGACTTCTAAGTTTCAAGACTTCTAATGGATCATACTATAATTTGCTGTGACTGAGCTGTCAGCATTCAAATCCTGTTAAAAATGCAAAACATTTTGAGAGAAAAAAACTCTCTCTCTCTCTCTCTGGGAACCAAGAGTATAATTGCCATTTCGTGGCTACTTTAAAGGCCACAATATACTTTATAAGACAGAGAGGGAGCTTTGTGTGACATGCACGCACGCACACACACACACACACACACACACACACACACACACACACACACACACACACACACACACACACACACACACACACAGCTCCAGTCTTATTGGTTGACTCTGATTACATCAGCCCTTAATATTGGGGATTTGGTGAGGCAGCCACAGCTGTCATACTGCTAGCCATACTGGTATCATTAACCATGCGGTTTACAGCCAAACTGTAGAGCTTCCTCTAGGGTTAGTGTAAGTCCCAAATGGCCAGGGAGATCGCTCTAGTTTGAACTCAAAGTTAGACGTCCATCAAGGTCCCAAGAACATTTAGAATTGCCTTCAAAACCGGGCCAGTAGGAGCAACGGTGAGTGCTATTTCCTCAGGCAAATTGTGCCCTATTCAGAGTATAGCGGACTACTGTTGAGCAGGGCCCATATGGCTCTGGTAAAAGATAATCCACTATATGGAGAATAGGGTGCCATTTTTATCTGAGCTTGCCATAAGTATTGTGTTCTTACACAACAAGCTAGCTACATTTCTCTGGTAGTGTGGTGCATCACACAGGCTAATGAGCAATGTCAGACCAGACGCTAGTCACAAAGTCTGATATGTCATAATACCAGGGTTTCTTTCCAATTTCTCTCAACGAGTCAAATGCATTCAGAATGGCTGTTTTATAAATTCCGTCTACATGGTCCAGTTCACGGCCGGTTCTGATTGAAAGTTGAAAATATGTATTTTTCGGATGTTGAAAAGCTGTATTTCAGACGTTGAAAACACGTATTTTCCAGATGTTGAAATCAGGTTAAATTTAGGTTCTGAAGGAAAGTTGAAAAGCCATCATTTATAGACGTCTATGTTTGAACCAAATCAAGGCTGGTCCAGACCGGACCATAAACCAACGTCCGTGGATGTGGAAATCAAGGCCGGTCTGGACCTCACCAAAAAAAGACAGCCAGTCCTGACAGGACCAAAAAAAGATGTCCAAAACACGTCGGCAGTGGTCCATGCTGACTGGGGTACAACCTACAGTGTCAGCCTGCAACGGAATTTTATGAATGCCCATCCATGAGTTAGACCCACCATTTGTAAAACAGGTCAATGCATTGGCTTTATTGGTCCTGATTCCTGTGACTAACCAATTTGGCTATTTAAGCTCTGAATATCAGCTACCCAACTTTATCAGGAGTTATCCAGAGCCTATTTGCAATGTGTTTACCCAGCGGGAAATGCAGAGGTATTTTCTTTTTTGCTATGATCAGCTCGTCAAAAATGTACGGATACAAACTTGAAACCACTGATCATGACAATTTAGCCCACGGGGTGAAACTCCTGGACTGCAATTATAAGTAGCCATATTATCCATTCCATTTGTCCATTCAACTTTAACCTGTCCTGTTTTTAGGATGCGTTGTTAGTTAACATGTCAGCAAGTGTTTGATTTAATTGAGAGCCATTTAGGTTAGGCTATTTGACCGGATAAACCTGCATGATGTAAAAAGTGCCTCTCATAACATTGTCATACATTTTATCTCCAGCCTGTAGGCTACAGAAAAGCTCACAAACTCTTTCTACCATATACTATATCTGCCTCATGATTGATGCAGTGGTGGAAAAAGTACTCAGTTGTCTGCTACAAGACCATGGTGCTTGCCTACGGAGCTGTGAGGGGAACGGCACCTCCGTACCTTCAGGCTCTGATCAGTCCCTACAACCAAAGAAGGGCACTGCGTTCATCCACCTCTGGCCTGCTCGCCTCCCTACCTCTGCGGAAGCACAGTTCCCGCTCAGCCCAGTCAAAACTGTTCGCTGCTCTGGCACCCCAATGGAGGAACAAGCTCCCTCACGACGCCAGGACAGCGGAGTCAATCACCACCTTCCGGAGACACCTGAAACCCCACCTCTTTAAGGAATACCTGGGATAGGATAAAGTAATCCTTCTAACCCTCCCCCCTACCCCCCCCCCCCCCCCCCCCCCAAAAAAAGATATAGATGTACTATTGTAAAGTGGTTGTCCACTGGATATCATAAGGTGAATGCACCAATTTGTAAGTCGCTCTGGATAAGAGCGTCTGCTAAATGACGTAAATGTAAATGTAAATGTCATACTTGAGTAAAAGTAAACATACTTTTACTTGAGTACTTTTCTATTAAAGTGAAAGTCACCCAGTAAAATACTACTTGAGTAAAAGTCTAAAAGTATTTGTTTTAAAATACTTCATAAGTATCAAAAGTAAAAGTATAAATTATTTCTTATTCCTTATATTAAGCCAACCAGACGGCACAATTTTCTTGTTTTTATTTATTTATGGATAGCCAGGGGCACACTCAAGCCCTCAGACATCATTTACAAATAAAGCAATGGTGTTTAGTGAGTCCACCAGATCAGAGGCAGTGGGATGATCAGGGTTCTCTTGATAAGTGCATGAATTGGACCATTTTCCTGTGCCGCTAAGCATTGAAAATGTTATGAATACTTTTGGGTGTCAGGGAAAATGTATGGAGTAAAAAGTACATTATTTTCTTTAGGAATATAGTGAAGTAAAGTAAAAAAATATTCATAGTAAAGTAAAGTACAACTTAAGTAGTACTTTAAAGTATTTTTACTGAAGTACTTTACACCACTGGATTTATGTTCAATAATTTTTTTGACGCAGCGTTGGTGGAGGGAGGCAGTGATGCGTCTCTCCAACAGCACCCTGGAGAGGTGTTCTGGGAATGGACAATCGAAATATATGCCACTGGTTGAGATAAATTGTCGTTGTTTTTGGGCAGAATTATGTGAGGTTTTATGTGTTTTGGGCAGTGCGTCTTGGTCAGTATAGCTCAGAAAATGCCAACCTCTTGAATCTGCCAGTAATAGGTGGCCACCTTATCCTGCCAAATGAGAAGGCCGGCTTTGGTTCAGTTCCCATCCCAGAGGTCTGTTATAGAAAACAACAAACAAAATACTTATTTCTTTAGATTTCTGGAATTGTCTATTGCCTGATATAATCTCGCACCTCAAAGCTATTATTTTTTTCTTTCTGAGCCTCACCATCCTAATAGGCATGCAAATAGCGTCAAGATCTGCTGGGACAAATGTATTCGTTATTTTTACAAATCCCTGTGAGCTCAGTACCAAAGTCCTTGGCTTTTGCAAAACGGGAGTTATTTTAGGTTTGCCATTGCAGTGGCCAAGCTGGACTCAGGGATAGACGTAACATAGTAAATGAAAAGCCAGGACACTCAAATTAGGATGACATGTTACATTTGGTATGCTATGCATTAATTTGTGGATGTCCATCATCCATTTCGTATGATATGTTACAAATTAAAATGTATATATTTAATTTCATGAAATATGTTACGATTTTGCAATACCTATGATATGTTACGAAATCCAATTTGTTGTGGTTAACGTTATATAGGTGGTTAGGTGGCTAATGCTAATGTTAGCTACGTGTCTAATTTTTGCTAGGCTAGGGATTAGGGGTTAAGCTTAAGGTTAAGGTTAGGAGTTAGTTTAAAGGGTTAAGGCTAAGGTTAGGGGAAGGGTTAGCTAACACGCTAAATAGTTGGAAAGTAGCTAAAAAGTAGTAAGTTGTTGCAAAGTTGCTAAAATGCTAGAGTTATCCGTGATGAGATTCGAACATGCAACCTTTGGGTAGCTTTTTGTCTTAAGTAACCTTCTGTTTTATGTAACAATACCAAAAATAACATATCATACTAATTTGTGTGTCACAAATGTTTGTTTATTACGTGAGACCAGCCTATGGTGGGGCATTCTACTAATAGATTATATTAATCCTAAATGGTTATATGAATGGATATGCCTCCAATATGTTGGGGTGTGTAAGCTAAATTTAAATGACTTTCTCAAGCCATGCATTACGTAAGACTCATAATAGTTTCATCTTACTATACAGCGATACCTGAAAATAAAATCAATCTTTTTTATAACTTTATAACTGCTGCAAAAGGGAGGCTGGTAGCCTAGTGGTTAGCGCATTGAGCCAATAAACTAAATGTTGCTGTTTCAAATACCCGGCTTGACCAGGTGAAAAATCTGTTCATGTGCCCTTGACCAAGGCACTTAACCTTAATTTGCTCCAGGGGTGCCGTAGTACTATGGCTGACCCTGTAAATCAACACATTTCAATTCACCTATCAGGTGTATGTGACCATAAAACACCTTTATTTATTTGTTTTTTGCTTTTAAATGGCACCTTATCTGTAAAAGGCTCTTATTAAGCTATTATTTACTGCTAATTAGCTGTACATTTACAAAGTATTTGCAGGGTTACCATTTACTAATGGGTTTTTGCATTGTGCCATTCTATCCATTATATCATTATATCCATACATTTATTTGCTGCAGCAGTAAAACCAATAGACGAGCGTTCTCAGGACTTTAAACTATAGAGGAAAGTTTGACCTCACATACGTATGTCATCAGCCACAGCAAGGAGAGTTGTCCCAGATAATATCATTATTTCACGTATGCTATCAATTTGTCAGGAGGCATATATTCAAAAGTGAATATGTTGAGAGAAAAGTCTTTCTTTAACAATACTTTTATCGTATATTATCTATTTGGTTTTGCAAAAACAACGTGGACTGTGAGACAAACAGACAGACAGATAGACATTACAATCCTCTCAGGCCATGTATAATCAAAAGCAGAGAAGAGAGAAGAGGGAAAATAAGAGAGATTCTAAATATTGATTTTATACCATGTAGTTTTGTAATTTATTCTTCTGCCAAGTTTATAGGACCGAAAGAGAAACGGACAGTTGTCAGAGGAGATGTAATACAGAGGATGATTCTGGGATGGAGGGAGGGAATGAGGGAGTGTGGGAGGTAGAGAGGAGTGGAGGCCTACTGAATGTTTGATACTCTGCATGAAAGAGAGTTTGCATTGCAACTGTGAGAAATTGACCATCAAAGCCTTGGGAACAAGCGTGTGGCTAGCAGGGTAGAGGGGCAGGGAGGTAGTGGACAACCAGGTCCTATAGGGCATTTTTTTATGAATAATACTAACAGCCACAGATGAAGAAAAAGAATTGGCCAAGAGATCCGTGTAATATGTTTAAAGGGTGTAATACAATACAATATAATATAATACAATGTAGTCTTATTCATTTACAATTTATGTTCTTAACCCTGGTCAACATGGGCCTGGAAGTTTTCTTTCTGTGTAACGTGTACGCTGGGAGTCGGGAAGCAAGTACAGGGAGTGCAAATTTAATAATAAATAGAACATAGTACAAAACAAGAAATACAGACATGAAACAGGAACAGAGTCAATAATGCCTGAGGAAAGAACCAAAGCGAGTGACCGATACAGGGGAGGTAATCAGGAAGGTGATGGAGTCCAGGTGAGTCTCATGAGGCGCAGGTGAGCGTAAAGATGGTGACAGGTGTGCGTAATAATGAGTAAACTGGCGACAACGAGCACCAGAGCGGAGGAGCGGGAGTAGACGTGACAATACTCCCTCCCTGACGCGCAGCCCCAGCTGCAGGACGCCGACCAGAGGGACGGTCCCAAGGACCAGTAACGGGCCGATCGCTTCTGCTGGGGCACGGGAACCTGCAGAACCAGCTGAAGCACGGGAACCTGTAGAGCCAGCTGAGGCGCAGGAACCTGTAGAGCCAGCTGAGGTGCGGGAACCTGTACAGCCAGCTGAGGCGCGGGAACCTGTGTGGGAACCTGTCGAGCCGGCTGAGGCATGAAAGCCTGACGAGCCAGCTGAGGCATGGAAGCCTGATGAGCTAAACAAGGCTTGAGAACCTGTCGAGCCAGCTGAGGCATCCCCAATTGCTTCGGCAACTGCCCTTGGAGCCGACATTACCAGTAAAAAATGTAAATAAATCCCTGTTGCTTCCCTTTGGTGAGGCGTTACTCTGTAAAGAGTACACTAATAATCGGAAGCAAGTACAAGGAGTGAATTTAATAAATAAACAAATATGGAACAAAACAAGAAACACGAGTAGCGTACAGACATGAAACATATAAACAGAAACAATAACAGCTCGATAGGTTCACAAGCCTCGGTTAGCTTGTCAGGCTTCCATTGCCAAAGCTATTGGGGATGCCTCAGCTAGCTTGTCAGGCTTCCATGCCTCAGCTGGCTCGACAGGCTTCGAAGCCTCAGCTGGCTCGTCGGGATCCCATGCCTCAGCCGACTCGTCAGAATCCAAAGCCTCAGCCGGCTCGTCGGGCTCTCATGCCTCAGCCGGCTCGACTGGTTCCCGCGCCTCAACTGGCTCTACAGGTTCCTGCGCCTCAGCTGGCTCTACAAGTTCCCGTGCCTCAGCTGGCTCTGCAGGTTCCCGCGCCTCAGCAGAAGCGATTGGCCCGCTATTGGTCCTCAGGACCGTCCCTCTGGTCGGCGTCCTGAGGCTGGAGCCATGCATCAGGGAGGGGCTACTGTCACATCTACTCCCGCTCACCTGGACTCCATCACCATCCTGATTACCTCCCCTATATGTCACTCCCTTTGGTTCTTTCCTCGGGTGTTGTTTCCGTTTATTGGTTTCATGTCTATATGCTACTCGTGTTTCTTGTTTTGTTCCATGTTCGTTTATTTATAAAATTCACTCCCTGTACTTGCTTCCTGACTCCTAACGTACACGTTGCTCTCTGCCTCATGGCAAAATGTGTGGAATTGCAGGAAATTAGCTTGAAAGCTGCAAAAATGTCTCCACGATGCCAAGAGGCAGGCCTTTAAAATGTTCCTTTGAGATCCCCTGCTATAGGGTACTGACTGACTGCTGAGAGAACTCGACTATGCAGCACAGTAACAGTACCGTAAAGTTTCGTCACTTTGGGAATGGAAATCTGACTTGAAGGTCTTCTAAAAGAAGTGCAATGTCCATGTCCCTTGTGACAGAACGGAGAGAGATCACAGACCAACTGATGCCCACTGGTCTCTATTTGCTATTCTATATGTGGCCGTGTGATGTTCAAAGGTTGGCTTTGATTTGAAAACTAGACTTTATTCATCTGACTGAACATCAAGACAGCCAACAATACTGGTCAAATGGGTATGATTAATAAAAACATAAAACTTTCTAAAACTTTGATTCTGTAACTAATAAAGATGCCTGTGATTATGTGTTGGTACAAGTTTTGATGTTGTGGAATAGAAAATGACATAAAATACAACAAAGCATACGGAGAGATTTTTTGCAGTTGTTTTCACTTATACCCCATCTTGGCTCTTTAAACTCTAACTGCAAAATAAAGAGATTATAGGGCCTAAGTGTCACAACTTCCGCCGAAGTCGGCCCCTCTCCTTGTTCGGGCGGCGTTCGGCGGTCGACGTCACCGGCTTTCTAGCCATCGCTGCTCCATTTTTCATTGTTCCATTTGTTTTGTCTTGTTCCCTGCACACCTGGTTTACATTCCCAATCACACTGCATGTATTTATTCCTCTGTTCCCCCCCATATCTTTGTGTGAAATTTTTTCATGTTACGTGTTTGAGGTTACGCGCCAGGCTGGTGTTTATGTTCCGTGTTATTGCACGTAGTATGTTTGTTTGTTTCCTTTGCTTTTGTGAGTGTGTTTTGTGCTCTGCACTTTTGCGATTGTGGCTGGAGGTTTTGACGCAGATGCGTCCGTCTGCTGTTTTCTCCTGCCTCAATAAAGTGTGCGCCTGTTCACAACTCTCTGCTCTGCTGCACCTGACTTCGCTACCAGTACGCACCCAACACCTTGACAGAATTTCACACCACCCATGGAGTCAGCAGGAGCAGGTACCCCGGTCAGAGGAGTCGAGGAGCGCGTCCGGGAACACTCGGCAATGCTACAACATCTCGGTGCCACGATGGATCGCGTTGTCCAGACCATGTACCGCTGGGAGAGACAGGAAGTCTCTCCAGCGTCTCGACCAGCGCAACCGGGGCTACCTCTACCCATCTCTCCTGGATCCAGTCCCAGTGGGATGCGTCTCTCCCTTCCCAGGGAGTATGATGGGACGGCAGCACGGTGCCAGGGGTTCCTATTACAGCTGGACCTATACCTGGCCACCCAGCTCCCTCGGGAGGGGAGAGGATGTCCGGTCTCGTCTCATGCCTCTCGGGGAGAGCTCTGGAGTGGGAAAACGCCTTGTGGCGGGAAGGAGACGCGGTGTTGGACCACTTTGAGGAGTTCACCCGCCGCTTCCAGGCCGTCTTTGACCATCCGCCCGAGGGTAGAGCAGCGGGGGAACGGCTCTTCCACTTGAGGCAGGGGACGAGGAGCGCCCAGGAGTACGCCCTGGAATTCCGGACCTTGGCCACCGGAGCAGGATGGAACGACATGGCCCTTATCAACCACTACCAATGCAGCCTGCATGAGGACGTCCGACGGGAGTTGGCCTGCAGGGATGCCACCATCACTTTTGACCAACTACTGAATCTGTCCATCCTGTTGGATAACCTGCTGGTCACCCGCAGACGTCCAGAGAGGGCTCTGTAGGTTCCATCTTCCAGCACCCCCGCTCCGGTGCCCATGGAGCTGGGAGGGGCTGCGCTTAGGGAGGCTGAAGGAGGGGTCTTCACGTGCACCATCTGTGGCCGCAGAGGGCACACTGCCAGTTGGTGCCGGGTTGGTCCTTCTGGGAGTCGAGGCAGCAGGCAGGGCACTCTGGCGTCACCCCAGGTGAGTCTGCACCACTCTCATCTAGAGTCCTCTGTTGTCCACCTGTTTGTACCTGTTTATTTTCCTGAGTTTTCCCCGCATTCCCAGCATAAGGCACTCGTCGATTCAGGCGCGGCTGGGAATTTAATCAACAGAGCGTTCGCCCTTAGTTTAGGGATCCCCATTATTCCTGTGGTTAGACCTTTCCCGGTACACGCTCTGGACAGTCGGCCATTAGGGTCCGAGCTAATCAGAGAAGCCACCATCTTCCTGGTCATGGTGAAGCAGGGGGGTCATGAGGAGAAAATCAGTCTCTTCCTCATTGACTCTCCTGCGTTTCCCGTGGTGCTAGGGCTTCCCTGGTTAGCTCATCATGACCCCACCATTTCATGGCAACAGAGGGCTCTCACGGGGTGGTCGCGAGAGTGCTCGGGGAGGTGTGTAGGGGTTTCCGTTGGTGCTACCATGGTGGAAATTCCAGACCAGGGCTCCACCGTGCGCTTCCCCCTAGAATATGCTGATTTGTATTGATTCTGTAAAAAGAAGGCGACTCAATTACCACCCCATCGACGGGGGGATTGTGCGATAAATCTCCTGGTAGACGTTGCACTTCCCAGGAGTCACGTGTATCCCCTGTCGCAAGCGGAGACGGCGGCTATGGAGACATATGTCTCTGAATCCCTGCGTCAGGGGTACATTCGGTCCTCCACTTCACCCGCCTCCTCGAGTTTCTTTTTTGTGAAGAAGAAGGAGGGAGGTCTGCCCCCGTGCATTGACTATCGAGGTCTCAATCAAATCACGGGGAGGTACAGTTACCCGCTAACTCTCATCGCCACAGCGATTGAGTTAATGCACAAGGCGCACTTCTTCACTAAACTGGATCTCAGTAGCGCGTACAACCTGGTGCATATCCGGGAGGGAGATGATGCGGTGCGCAGGGTACTTGGACGACTGTTGGAGCATGACCTGTACGTCAAGGCTGATAAATGCCTGTTCTTCCAGCAGGTTGTCTCCTTCCTAGGGTATCGCATTTCCACATCAGGGG
The DNA here is from genome assembly GCF_965601325.2 of Salmo salar. NCBI lineage: Eukaryota > Metazoa > Chordata > Actinopteri > Salmoniformes > Salmonidae > Salmo > Salmo salar. The sequence continues at coordinate 18,270,341 of NC_138313.1, read as the reverse complement.
TGGAGATGGAGAGTGACCTCAGTTCAGCCGTGCGTAATTGGCCGACTCCCACCACGGTAAAGGAGGTGCAGCGGTTTTTAGGGTTTGCCAATTACTACCGGAGATTTATCCGGGGTTTTGGCCAGGTGGCGGCTCCCATTACCTCACTGCTGAAGGGGGGTCCTGTACGTCTGCAGTAGTCGGTTGAGGCGGACAGGGCTTTTGGGCACCTAAGAGCTCTGTTTACCTCGGCTCCTGTGCTGGCCCATCCGGATCCCTCTTTGGCATTCATAGTGGAGGTGGACGCGTCCGAGGCTGGGATAGGAGCTGTGCTCTCTCAACACTCGGGCATGCCACCGAAGCTCCGCCCCTGTGCTTTCTTCTCGAAGAAGCTCAGCCCGGCAGAGCGGAACTATGATGTGGGGGACTGGGAGCTGTTGGCTGTGGTTAAGGCTTTGAAGGCGTGGAGACATTGGCTTGAGGGGGCTAAACACCCTTTTCTCATCTGGACTGACCACTGCAACCTGGAGTACATCCGGGGAGCAAGGAGACTGAATACTCGTCAGGCAAGGTGGGCCATGTTCTTTACCCGTTTTGTGTTTACCCTGTCCTACAGACCAGGTTCCCAGAATATGAAGGCAGATGCACTGTCCCGGCTGTATGACACAGAGGAGTGGCCCATGGATCAGACTCCCATACTCCCGGCCTCTTGCCTGGTAGCGCCGGTCGTGTGGGAGATGGACGCGGACATTGAGCAGGCGTTGCGTACAGAGCCCGCTCCCCTCCAGTGTCCCGTCTGGCGTCTGTACGTTCCGTCTGCTGTCCGTGACCAGTTGATCTATTGGGCACACACGTCACCCTCCTCTGGTCATCCGGGAATCGGTCGGACAGTGCACTGTCTGACTGGGAAGTACTGGTGGCCCACCTTGGCTAAGGACGTGAGGGTTTATGTTTCCTCCTGCTTGGTGTGCGCCCAGTTTAAGGCTCCTAGGCACCTGCCCTAGAGGTAAGTTACAACCCTTACCTGTTCCACAATGGCTGTGGTCGCACCTGTCGGTAGATTTCCTGACTGATCTTCCTCCCTCACAGGGTAACACCGCGATCCTGGTTGTTGTGGATTGTTTTTCTAAGTCCTGTCGTCTCCTCCCTTTGCCCGGTCTCCCTACGGCACTACAGACTGTGGAGGCCTTGTTTACACACGTCTTCCGGCACTACGGGGTGCCTGAGGATATAGTGTCTAATCGGGGTCCCCAGTTCACATCGAGGGTCTGGAAGGCGTTCATGGAACGTCTGGGGGTCTCGGTCAGCCTTACCTCAGGTTTTCACCCCAAGAGTAACGGGCAGGTGGAGAGAGTAAACCAGGATGTGGGTAGGTTTCTGAGGTCCTATTGCCAGGACCGGCCGGGGGAGTGGGCAGCGTTCGTGCCCTGGGCGGAGATGGCCTAGAACTCGCTCCGCCACTCCTCCAGTAACCTTTCTCCCTTCCAGTGTGTATTGGGGTATCAACCGGTTCTGGCTCATTGGCATCATAGTCAGTCCGAGGCTCCTGCAGTGGACGACTGGTTCTGGCGCGCGGAGGAAACATGGAAACACGCGAACGAGGTGTGTTACAGGTTACAACTTCCCCCCGATTTCCGTATTAACCCCTCGTTCCATGTGTCTCTCCTCAGGCCGGTGGTGGTTGATGCACTCCAGGAATCTGAGGAGCGGGAGGTTCCTCCGCCCCCTCTGAACATCGAGGGGGCCCCGGCGTACTTTGTTCGTTCCATCCTGGATTCGAGGCGTCAGGCGGGGGGGCCTTCTGTACGTCGTGGAGTGGGAGGGGTACGGCCTGGAGGAGAGGTGCTGGGTTCCGGTGGCGGATGTGTTGGACACTGAACAGCTGCGGGAGTTCCACCGTCGCTAGCCGGGTCATCTCCGGGGCCGGCGTCTGCACGCCGCTGGAGCCGCGCGTCAAGGGGGGGGTACTGTCACGACTTCCGCCGAAGTCAGCTCCTCTCCTTGTTCAGGCGGCGTTTGGCGGTCGACGTCACTGGCTTTCTAGCCATCGCTGCTCCATTTTTCATTGTTCCATTTGTTTTGTCTTGTTCCCTGCACACCTGGTTTACATTCCCAATCACACTGCATGTATTTATTCCTCTGTTCCCCTCCATGTCTTTGTGTGAAATTTTTTCGTGTTACGTTTTTGAGGTTACGCGCCAGGCTGGTGTTTATGTTCCGTGTTATTGCACGTAGTATGTTTGTTTGATTCCTTTGCTTTTGTGAGTGTGTTTTGCGCTCTGCACTTTTGCGATTGTGGCTGGAGGTTGTGACGCAGTTGCATCCATCTGCTGTTTTCTCCTGCCTCAATAAGGTGTGCGCCTGTTCACAACTCTCTGCTCTGCTGCACCTGACTTCGCTACCAGTACGCACCCAACACCTTGACACTAAGTAGTTAATCTGAAGAGAGCATAATGAACCGATCATGGTGGTCCCCAGTCCCCCCAAGCTTTCTGCATATCTGTGTGCAGTCTCAAATAAGATAACCATGGTTAGAATGGAATAGAATAGAAAATAATAGAACAGAATACAATACAGTACAATAGTTCTAGACTGGCATCACGTCAATTATTGTTGCGATATCCAATGGTAAAAGTCCTCATTCAGAAGAATCCGCTCTACAAGCAGTGAAGTAAAATATAACTGTAAACCTGGAGCCACAGCTACAAAAAAACATTTGGAAAATTGTCCCATGGAAATTGACCACCATAGTCGTTGTTTGTATAATGGTTTGTTTCTAGCCCTTTAGTGTATAGCTAATAAACATAGCTGGTGTACTGGACTATAGCATCAACAACTATATAACTACGTACGAAATGCACAGATGGATGGTGGTGGTGCAGCTGTGGAAAACATTAGTGGATCAAACCAGGGACTGTCTGCATCCCAAATGGCACCCTATTCCCTATATAGTAGACTACTTTTGACCAGAGTCCATAGTGCACTATATAGGGGAAAAGGGTGTCATTTGGAACACTGACACTGTCTCCTTGAATAGCACCACTCACCACTGCCTGCCTGTTGTAGATCCACGGCCCTGAGCATAATTTATCCCTGTCTGATTTATCCCCTGACAGAGGAGTTCGTGGGCCAGTAAACACATTCCACTCATTATTGTTAATACAGCACAAATGAAATGCATCTGTTTGCTTATTAAATTGAACAACTAGTAATGAGCGGCAACATCTGCATGAGCAGTTCTCAGGGGTGAAGAAATATGCTCTGTATTTTCATGGACCTCAACTCTTTAATCCTGTTTACGTGTCATTTCCATCACTGGGGAAGTTTTTCATTTCTTTTCAGAGAAGAAAAAAATTTTCACAGCATGACGTTTTACCCTTGTTAAATGCAGTCGTCGACTATCACAGTTTAAGGTCATGGTATTACTACAGAGGTTACTGCAGACACGTTCCTGAGGTGTGGTGTACCATAGTAACCTTACAGCTGTGCTATTCCAAAGGATACCCCCAGAAACATTACAGAAAAACTTACAAAAACACAACTCAGAGACATTGACATAAACAAGAAAGTCACTTTGAATAAATTGTTTGGGTCGTGAACCCCGGGTGTTTTTACTACGATGACCATATAGGGTGAGAAATCTCTCTTGGGCAGCAGACCATGGCTGGGCCAATAGGCTGATGGGCTGCGGGGAGGACTGCTTACACTAAAGCAATCAGGACGATAGGACTTCGATAAAAATAAATATATATTTTAAAACAATTATCTTCACAGAAACTCTCAAAAGACATGAGTATTAGTGTGTCTGTCCACGCTGCTCTCCTGGGAGTGGCAGGTTCCTGATCTAGGATCAGGTCCCCCAGGTCCATTAATTATAATCTAAACGGCATCACTGATCCTAGATCAGCACTCCTACTGTGGGACACTTTATGAATGAATACAGGTCCAGGGCCCAGGAGAATAGGAGCAGATGTCCCTCCCAGCATGAGAGGTGCCCTATCTGGCAGCACACAGAGATGCCCTATACTGTGTAACCTGGTCCCCATCGAGAGGACTGTTTATGTAACTCTAGCATGGCACGTCTGTCTGGGGGACATTATGGATCTAGTAGAAGTAGAACTGGAGAGGTAGAAAAGCTGGTCTGTCAGACGACATAAACTGATACATGGTGGATTCCTTCTAAACATCTCTTGGCCAAAATATTTAACCATCAGAGATGAGCTTAACAGAGCAGAGAGCACGACAGCTAGCTCCCTTCAAAACAGTCCTGCTATAGATTGGTAATACATAGAAAGGCCTTTCAGTCCCTCCTTAAAGAATGGAGTCTGAGTGGATACTGAGTGGAATGGAATAAGCTCAACTGCCATTGTGTTACAACCATAGACATATACATACACCATTGGTTTCTACAGTGTTTAAACTTCTAAAATGAAACACTTGTGCTAGTGGGAGGACTGGCTCAAGGATTGAAATGGCATGGCACGCCAAGTCACTAACTGGGGCTAGTATTTACATGATTAAGTCATTTAAATAAAAAAGAACACCATTACATTGTTACCAGTGGCGACCCGTCATTCAGGGCAACTGGGGCACCTGTTTTTAGCCCCACCTGTTTAGCTACAAAAAATATATATATTTCGCATCAGTTTACAAATAATGTAAAAGAAAATCATTGAGTTAATGAAGCCGTATATAAACATGGTCTCTTTTTTGCTTTCTTGAGTAAGGCAGCTCCAAAATGTAGGTGTTTCAACCTAGCTCAGTGCTTTCTGTGGTGGTGGGGCAGCCAGCGGAAAATGCAGAGCGTAGGGGTTGGTAATATTCTCTAGTTGAGCCGTGATTGGCTCAGTGTTCTGTCACTCATGGGGACACTACTGTACGTCACCGCAAAATCTACAGGGAGAGCAAGAAAGTTCAAGCACCTTTGGGTGCTTCCGTAGATTTACAGTATAGAAAAAGTGCTCGTCCAAGAAGGCTCAAGGTCATTGGCCACAGATAAAATAACATCAAATCACGTTATATCTACCGTAGCTTTGATTGAACTGATCATGTAAACATCATACTTTCAAAATCTTAGCTAGCACGGTAGACAAGCAGTCATCATCATGAATTACGTGGACAATCTACTGGCAAATCCTTTTCAATCCTTGTCATATGAAGAGAAATTATAGATAAAACGTATCAGTGCTCGTCGGCCATTGGACATAAACTTTACACAAGTTGGAAATTGCAAATTCAACAATGAGTGGTTTGGAAGGAATCAGTGGCTAACTGAAAGCGTTGCAAAGCAATCACTAGCCTACTATTCAGTGGAGTGGGTGTGTGGTCCAAGTCTGGGTTTAAGGGTCTCTTTTCCAAGCTTAAAAGGACACCATGGGCCAGAAAAGGTTGAATACATTGGCCATGTTTTCAATCTAGAATGACTTCTGCCACGTTCAAAACAACTGGAAGCTCGGAACTGGGAAATCTCAGACTTCAGTGAGTTCAAGACAACTGGGAACTCCGACTGGGAAAATAAGTTTTGAACGGTTATCGGAATTCCAAGTCGGAAACTTAGGCCTCTTTCTAGAGCTCCGACCTGAAGATCACTGACGTCATGATTCGACCTTGTTCCCAGTTGTCTTGAATGCACCATAAATCCAGAGAATGCCAGACTTTTATGCCAATGTTTGATGACAAAATTTGCCCACAAGGATCACCGCGCATCCTTCCTGTTCAAGTGAGTCCAAAAATGTCTTGTATGCTGCTGCATAAATGATGTAATATGCCAGGGGGCCATGTAAACTGTAGCTAAGAAAGTAATACTAACTGTATGTGTGTAGTAAGCTGTTGGTAGCCCATGTGCCTCACCCAAATCATTTGGTCCTTTACTCCTCATAACTTAGCCTACTGTTCTGACCTGAGGGTGCACTTGTAGCCTATAGCCTGTTTTAGAGAAATGTAATCATTGAATATTCCAAGAGCTTTCATTGTCTGCTTATATGCCCCCTTTATTTATCCTACAGTTCTGACTTGGTGTACAGGGAGAATACTGTAAGAACGGCCCATGCTCTGAATTCTGTCGCTGTATATTTTAAAAGTACTGAACAAATAGTTATATTGACTACGTCCGTCCCAGCTCGATCATTAATGTCTTAATCAAAATTAGGGATTGCCACTTATCCACTAGTCATCCCCTTATGCCATAGTTTGTACATCTCAATTGTCCGTAGAAACCACATTTGTTTAAGGTAGTCAGCCATATCAGTTTTTTTTTAAAGGCAGTAAATGAGGCTGAATGGACTGTTTCGATGCCAGACAAGGCTCTGCTGATAGCCAGGTGTAGCAGTGGTAAGGTGTTGGGACAGCTTTATGTAGGCCCTAACAGTTTGTGGGCACCGTTTGTCACCGTTATAGTGCAATTAATATATTGTTTAGTGTTGTGTTGCATAGTGGCTTTGCTGGCATGCGTCCCAAAAAAATTGGGGAGTTTGTCCCATCAAGATTTACATGCTAAAATGACCACTGATTGTTACTGATATTGCCATTGTGTCATTACTATACACAGCAAATCCCCAGTTTAGTTGAATATTATTGATGTTTATTGATTCTGTATTGATGGTGTATTGTACTGTGCTGTATTATGCACCTTCTATACTGACCTGGTTGAATGTTGTCAATTAAGTGATTGGATAGAAAATCCTGAATAGCATCTGGAACTATGTCATTAGAAAAGTACAAGTACAAAGTACAAGAAAAGTCAAGAACATTAAATTAAATATTAAAGTTGACACGGTACTTAGGTAAGATACCTTACTACATTACGTGCCTTCACTAAAAATCCACCTGTTTTACCTGGATTATTGTCACATTGGTATGAGACTAACAGACTAACAGACACAAACCATGGTCATGGTCCGTGACAGAGACGAGACTGTCTGGTTTTGAGATTGAGAGGAGAAGTAGACTCCTGAGGGAGGCCTTATGGTAACGTGTCTGTGGAATTCAACCATTTAGCCAACAAGACAGTTAATCATCCATCCCATTCATAGCGTAAATAAGACTGCTGCCTTACTTCTGCTGCGTCCCAGTACACCTAACTGCCTAACTACCATCTGCAAAAACACCTCCACTCTAAATTAGCCAAATGCCATATATTTTTATGCTTAATTTTGTAGACATAAACATACAGTATAATGTCAGAATATCTGTGCTATGCAAATGGAGTTCGTTTAGAGCTATACTAATGAGAACCACCTGGATCACCTGACCTGTAGGATGACTTCATCCTGGTACCTCAGTGTTGTTTCTTTAAAAAGGAAACTCCTGTAAACTTCATAAACAATATGGTTGACCTGTGACCTTAGAGCTCTGCTGATGGTCCAACTGAAAGCAGGCTCGATCTCGACGAAATGAAGAAGAAGAAACTACTTTCTGACTTAGTGAGGTTTAATTTTCAAAAGCAGAACTATTGTAGAGGACAACGTGAAAACAAACAAAAAATGTTCATTAAAGGCCCACAGGCTCCCACTCTCCTACTGCTGCAAAGCCATTGGATGAGGACGAGCCCTGATCAACAAAGCCACCTCTTCTTCTCCTAGAAACATTAATCACTGAATTGCTAACACAGGTAAAGGTTGGTCATAATAACACACACACACACACACACACACACACACACACACACACACACACACACACACACCACACACACACACACACACACACACACACACACACACACACACACACACACACACACCGCTAGTGAATCAGAATAACAGGCCCAGGCCACCCTGTTTCTGGCCTCATGGCACATGCATGATGGCCTTAACGAGGCAAACATTTCTCACGTTTATCTTTGAACTGTTCATGGCCCCAGGTCCCTCGGGAGGCAAGGCACATAAAATATATGACCCCACACCCCCACTTCCAACCTCCAACCTTTCACAGCTCCAGGCGTGGGATTTGGATTGTGGACCCCAGGAAGAGTAGCTGATGCTTCTGCAAAAGCTCATGGGGATCCAAATAAACAAATAAATAAACAAACAAATAAATCTAGGATAGACTCTAGCTATCAACTGAAAAGGTCATGCTAAGAGGATGGGGTGTTCAGGTATGGATTAACTTGTAACCAAACTCGAATCCCCTAATAAATCTTTGACGCTCTTGTACTAAAGATAATAGAGGAATCCCATTCAGATTGATGACCATCACAGAGAAAAAGAGAAGGAAGTAGCACATCTTAGATCAGTGTTTCTCAAATCTCTCTACCCAGACGTTTCACAATTTTGTATTAGCCCTGAACTAGCTCACCTGATTGACAAAGGCTTGATGATTAGTTAACAAGTTGAATCAGGTGTGCTAGCTCTGGAATAGATCCAATACATGGAACGGCTGCGGGTCCCCAAGGAGAGGTTTGAGAACCACTGTCTTAGATGAAGCATATCTGAAGGGTGTCAATCGGAAACACAATATCACAATCTCTTTCAAACATGTCTTCAAGTACATAAATACAGAGTACGAGCAGTCAGCAGCAGAATGTGTGCATACATGTGGACATTCAATTTTCCAGGCACACACAAACACTTTCTCAACCTCAGCACAGGTTTGCCCTCTTTTCCTCATGTGATTTCCTGTCAAGGCCCAGCAGACCTGTGGTGTGTATTTCCATCATGGCATATTTATACCTTTACCTCTAGCTGCAGGTCAGTTCTGCACCACTCACCTTTCAGTGGTGCCCTGAACTACAGCGGAGTTTCAGCACTCTCAGCACACCCTACATATCTGTTTTGTAGTTGACAGCTTTCAGTGATCGACTGGGACATGCCATTGACCAATCAGAGCGGAGGTGTGTATTTGATGTGATTATTGGTTGAGAGGGTAGACATCTGGTTGTGTTTAAAGCTTGGTAAGTAGTGCTGCTGGAGTGTTTTTATTCTGTTTAGTTATGGTGGTGCAGAGTGAAGCAACAGAGCTCAGAGCCTTGGCAAGGCAGCGCTCTCTCTCCATCTTTCTCTCCCTCTCTCTCTCTTCCTCTCTCCCTCTGAGCCATGTCTGGGATGGAATAACAAATCTTAATACAGTCTGGCCCTCCTTTCCTACTTCCCTCCTAGTCCCAAAAGGACCACAACATCTGTACCCAGTCTCAGGCAGAGAGATCAGGCAGGCAGACAGGCAGGTAGGCAGACCAAGCAGGCAGAAAGACAGGCAGCCAGGCAGACCAGGCACACAGACAAGCAGACCAAGCAGGCAAGCAGGCAGTCGCTGGCAGCTGGTATCGATCGGTGTGTTAACAGCCCTCTGCCATCCTCCAGGAAGAGGGGTTTATTTTCCAAGAGGGCTTTACTTTCCAGTTTTGATGAAATTAGACTTTACCCGTGGTTTAATTAAGACAGGTACTTAAAATCCACTCCAACACCAGAGCCTGAAAAATGAGCCAAGAGCCTTAATAACAATGGCTCCAATTCTCAGTAAAAACACAATTAATCAAATAAATGTTCATATTATTGGAATAACATTTTGGTGTTACCTGTGTCATAAAACTACTTTTACATGAAGTAGTCTGCCAATACATGCAAATCTATACATAATTGCTTCAATGCTCAGTATTTCCTTATGGACTTTGATGGTCTTTAAATCATCATCAATAGCTGTGAGTTTACTGTAGTGTAATTACACTGTAATTACTGTTAAAAGGACTGAGAAGACTACAAATGACCACAGTCTTTTAAATGATCCATCACAAGTGGTCTCCATTCTGGATGATTTTCTGTTTGAAAGATAAGCCTGCTTTGGTGCAAGTCATCATGACAGAGTTGACTGTCAGTAGAAAATAAACAGCAGTAACCACCCTCTCTGCCCGTCTATAATCTATTCCTGATTCACAGTTTACACATAATCAAAACAAAGTCCCTCAGAAACAGCTATACAGTTTACAGATGTCTTGTATGTATGCATTCACATCTTCCATAATACTAACCAACTATGTTGGTGCATACTGCTGCATTGTGAAGTCTCACGATGTATGTGAACAATAGGCATTACCCGTGAGCATTGTTGTATTTGTGTTTGGTTTCAGTGTGCTGGGGAGAGTGGGGGTATTGGCCGTAGTAGACCTCTCGGTTTAAGGAAAACATGGTTATGTCATAGTCAATACCGTGGGTTCACTTGAACTCTGTCATTGCCAGCATTCATCTCAGAGCTTGCAATCCTGCATTTGACACGCAGATTTATAAACCGTTACTGCAATAAGGCTAGTTGCCCAAATAGAAAGGCCAGAATGAGGAATGTATTTTTGTATAAAAATGATTCTGTGTTGTTTTGAGACCCATTTCTATGTATGTGTGTGTGTGTGTGTGTGTGTGTGTGTGTGTGTGTGTGTGTGTGTGTGTGTGTGTGTGTGTGTGTGTGTGTGTGTGTGTGTGTGTGTGTGTGTGTGTGTGTGTGTGTGTGTGTGTGTGTGTGTGTGTGCGCGTGTGTGTGTGTGGTTGTGATTGGGCTTTTTCATTTTGTGCGGTGGTGTGATTCTGTGTGGTTCTGAAGCTATGGATATTTTATTGGAATTGCTCCAGTGTTCCAGCTATAAAAGTGAGGCCTTCCAACCTCTCAAGTAAATATACACACAGTACCCATGTGCCACAATCAAAACGCCGTCTTTTTCTTCGTGTGTGGAGCGATCGGGGCCCAGCTGTGCTAGGAAGCTAAACTTAGATTGTCTACTACTATGTCAGGTGTGGTTGGAATTTATGTCTGGGTCATACACATCCGCAGGGTAAACCTGTGGGGTGAAGTTATCTTGGTGTTTGACATTTCTTTGACGTTCATGTTTCTGCGAGTCAGTGTTCATATCTAATGAACACTAGCATGCAGAAATCACTGACCATGTGTTTGGAGTCTGTAACAGGTGGTATGGTACACTGTATTTAAAGCCTACTCCGAGCAGCGTTTTTGGGAAAACGACTTTTTACAAATGTAGCATTGAAATTACAACTCCTGATTAGTATCTAAACCTCATAAGATAACCTCTCACCTCACCCACACACAACCTCCCGACCTCACACTCACACACAACCCACACACCTCTATCACACACACAGAAACACAGACACGCACACACACGCATACAAACACTCCACACCAGGACATGACCCTGTTGTTCCACCTCCTCTAACCCCTCCAACGACCCCCCTGGGGATTGACCAATGGCTGCGAAACAGGATGTGGTTTTCTGCTCCGTGAGATGTCTCAGACCACCCTCCTTATGGGATTATAATGATGACAGAACTACGTGAGCTTATATTTCAAATTTTGTGGTCGCACATTGAGTTTCGTGGTTACAAGTACGATTCGCAAATGTGGAATTTAATTTTGCAAGCTTGTATCATGATGTGCAAAAGATTTGACAACGGTCGCAAACTTGCAACTTGACATTTATTTTCAGAATTATTACAAGTCCATTTACAGCCATGAATATTCTGCTGTGAATCAACAATACACTTGCAGATTTTGAATCTGCGTGCGCTCTGAGTTCTGTCACTTGTCACGTTACCAAGAGATTCTTAAGCTTGCAAAAAGTTTTGTAAATTTGTAGAAAGACATTCGCAAGTAAAAAAAATTACTCCTGACCAATCAGTTCCCTCTGCCAAAACCACAGCCGCCTAACCATTGGCTGGATTGTTCCATCCATCAAATCTCAGGAAGTAGCTACCCACATGCGCAAGAGAGGATGAGGTAAATGAAACCAAAATGATCTAGTTGTAAGTAATCCTCTTTTTTATCGCACACACGCACACACGGTCTTCTGGACACTAGAGTCTGGTATAGGGAATATGGTGCCATTTGGGATGCATCCTGTGTCTGAGTGCTTTAGCTTTGGACTGTACAAACTGGTCTGGTTGAATGGTTGTCAAGGAAGAACACATTTTCTCTGTTATAGAAAATAATCATATCAAAAATCTGTGATCTCACCATCTGGCTGTGGATCTGAGGAGGCGTATGAATGAAGGGTTGGAGAAGTGTGCAAAACAAATTAGTCATAACTTGGAGAGGGGCCTGTCCCACTGAGTGAGAAATCACTCCTGGACTGGTTCTGAGAGCCTTCACACACAGGTAACATAAAACAATGCTTGAAGCCAACTGTCGATCACACATAAAGGACAAAGGGCTGAGCACCTTCATCCAGTTGCAATTTAATCTTGGTTTGATTTTCTTTTCCTTCGCAAGCAGCGTGTCTTACTAAAAGCCTTTAAAGCCATGGGGAAATGGAAGGTGTAAGGGCTGACACTCAGGCCAGCAGAGTGACATCATACAGGCAGGGCCACATATGCAGGACTTTTTGCCCTCCAGTGGTCAGTAAATTTTGAGAAGTGTGGCCTGGACTGGTCAACTCAAACATGGTTTGGGATGACATCATTATCAGATCTCCTATCCAACTCGCCTCTCTCTCCTCTCTGACAGTATGACATCCCACTGTGCGTATACATGACTCCAAGGACCCCTAATCAAAGGAGATGATGGGCCTGATTAGCTTGTGGGGAGAGAGATTGAGAGAGAGTGTGTGTGTTTGCGTGCGTGCATTTGTCTGAGTGTGGTCGTACACGAGTGCACACGTTTAGGCGGTCTCCCCCTCGTCCCCTGTGCTAGAAGGCAACATGGTCTGCATCATGTAATGACCTCACCCAAGAGGGGCCTGACGACATCATCAAAACGCTGCCAAACCTAACACATCATTACTACAACTCATTTGTATAAGACAAGGCCCACAGGAATAGGGATATCTACACTGTTCTGGGTGAGATAATGACTAAGTAAGGTACAGAATGAAGCATGTATGGCTCCGTCCTCATCAACATTCAATAGGCCGAAATTTACTTTCAGCCTGATGTTATTTTACAAATTTGCCGCTTGATAGAAACATAGGAATTGTTTAATCAGAGGAAGACAAGAAACAGACTGAACAAGTTATGAAGGATTATAAGAATTTATTAAGTATACAATTGTGGATACAAAATATCATGCATATTTACAGCATATTTTATTTACAAAAAGCTTTGCAAAACAAAAACAAAAATCGTATTAAGAAATAGCTTTGAGAAGAAGGGTATTTCGACTAGCATTTGAGAAGGGACTTCTTTGGTTGTGTTATGAAACTACAAAAAAATACATATATTATTGTCACATACACCAGAAAGGTGCAGTTTTAAAGGGTCAACCATAGTAGTATGGCACCACTGGAGTGGAGCAAATGTTAGCGATAAGTGCCTTGCTCAAGGGCACATCGACATATTCAAGTTTTCAAACCAGCAACCTTTCAGTTATTATCCCAATGCTCTAACTGCAAGGCTAGTTGCCACCCTACAGCCAACTGACCAATGGTAGGGAGAGGGCATCTACAGTACATTGACTATCAAATTGTGAAAAGTTTTAAAGATTTCAGACTTGAACATATACAGGGCCTTCAGAAAGTATGCACACCATTTACTTTTCCCACATTTTGTCGTGTTACAGCCTGCATTTTAAATTGCTTAAATATATATATTTTTGTCATTGGCCTCCACACAATACCCCATAATGTAAAAGTGAATTTTGTTTTTAGAATCTTTTACAAATTCATTAAAAATGAAAAGCTGAAATGTCTTGAGTCAATAAGTATTCAACCCTTTTGTTATCGCAAGCCTAAATAAGTTTAGGAGTTTAAATCTGCTTAACAAGTCACATAATAAGTTGCATGGACTCGCTCTGTGTGCAATAATAATGTTTCAAATTATATTTTAATGACTACCCCATGTCTGTACCCCACACATACAACTACAGTGAGGGAAAAAAGTATTTGATCCCCTGCTGATTTTGTACATTTGCCCACTGACAAAGAAATGATCAGTCTATAATTTTAATGGTAGGCTTATTTGAACAGTGAGAGACAGAATAACAACAAAAAAATCCAGAAAAACGCATGTCAAAAATGTTATAAAATGATTTGCATTTTAATGATGAGGGAAATAAGTACTTGACCCCTCTGCAATCACAGAGGTCAGACGTATCTTGTAGTTGGCCACCAGGTTTGCACGCATCTCAGGAGGGATTTTGTCCCACTCCTCTTTGCAGATGTTCTCCAAGTCATTAAGGTTTCGAGGCTGACGTTTGGCAACTCGAACCGTCAGCTCCCTCCACAGATTTTCTATGGGATTAAGGTCTGGAGACTGGCTAGGCCACTCCAGGACCTTAATGTGCTTCTTCTTGAGCCACTCCTTTGTTGCCTTGGCCGTGTGTTTTGGGTCATTGTCATGCTGGAATACCCATCCACGGCCCATTTTCAATGCCCTGGCTGAGGGAAGGAGGTTCTCACCCAAGATTTGACAGTACATGGCCCCGTCCATCGTCCCTTTGATGCGGTGAAGTTGTCCTGTCCCCATAGCAGAAAAACACCCCCAAAGCATAATGTTTCCACCTCCATGTTTGACGGTGGGGATGGTGTTCTTGGGGTCAAAGGCAGCATTCCTCCTTCTCCAAACACGGCGAGTTGAGTTGATGCCAAAGAGCTCCATTTTGGTCTCATCTGACCACAACACATTCGGCCAGTTGTCCTCTGAATCATTCAGATGTTCATTGGCAAACTTCAGACGGGCATGTATATGTGCTTTCTTGAGCAGGGGGACCTTGCGGGCGCTGCAGGATTTCAGTCCTTCACGGCATAGTGTGTTACCAATTGTTTTCTTGGTGACTATGGTCCCAGCTGCCTTGAGATCATTGACAAGATCCTCATGTGTAGTTCTGGGCTGATTCCTCACCATTCACATGATCATTGCAACTCCACGAGGTGAGATCTTGCATGGAGCCCCAGGCCGAGGGAGATTGACAGTTCTTTGGTGTTTCTTCCATTTGCGAATAATCTCACCAATAGTTGTCACCTTCTCACCAAGCTGCTTGGCGATGCTCTTGTAGCCCATTCCAGCCTTGTGTAGGTCTACAATCTTGTCCCTGACATCCTTGGAGAGCTTTTTGGTCTTGGCCATGGTGGAGAGTTTGGAATCTGATTGATTGATTGCTTCTGTGGACAGCTGTCTTTTATACAGGTAACAAGCTGAGATTAGGAGCACTCCTTTTAAGAGTGTGCTCCTAATCTCAGCTCGTTACCTGTATAAAAGACACCTGGGAGCCAGAAATCTTTCTGATTGAGAGGGGTCACATACTTATTTTCCTCATTAAAATGCAAATCAATTTATAACATTTTTGACATGCGTTTTTCTGGATTTTTTGTTGTTATTCTGTCTCTCACTGTTCAAATAAACCTACCATTAAAATTATAGACTGATCATTTCTTTGTCAGTGGGCAAACGTACAAAATCAGCAGGGGATCAAATACTTTTCCCCCCTCACTGTATCTGTAAGTGAATTTCAAACGGATTCAACCACAAAGACCAGGGAAGTTTGCCAATGGCTCACAAAGAAGGGCACCCATTGGGAGAAAATAAATAGATATTGAATATCCCGTTGAGCATGGTGAAGTTATTAGTTACACTCTGGATGGTGTATCAATACACCCAGTCACTACAATGATATATAAACCGCTCAGTGATTTCACCATTGAGGCCAATGGTGGATGTAAAACAGTTAGAGTATAATGGCTGTGATAGGAGAAAAAGAATGATGGATCAACAACATTGTAGTGACTCCACAATACTAACATAATAGACAGAGTGAAAATAAGGAAGCACTAAAGTAATACTGCTAAAAATTGTCCTGAATACAAAGTGTTATGTTTGGGGCAATATCCAATAGAACACATTACTGAGTACCACTCTCCATATGGTCAACCATATTGGAGGCTGCATCATGTTACGGGTATGCTTGTAATCGTTAAGGACTGGGGAGTTTTTCAGGATAGCTAAGAGGCAAAATCCTTGAAGAAAACCTGGTTATATGTTTTTCACCAGACACTGGGAGATGAATTCACCCTTCAGCAGGACAATAACCTAAAACACAAGGCCAAATCTACACGGGAGTTGCTTACCAAGAAGACAGTGAATGTTCCTGAGTGGCCGACTTACAGTTTTGACTTAAATCTACTTGAAAAACTATGGCAAGACCTGAAAATTATTGTCTAGCAATGATCAACAACCAATTTGACAGAGCTTGAAGAATGTTGAAAAGAATAATGGGCAAATTTTGCACCTTCCAGGTGTGGAAAGCTCTTATAGACTTACTCATAAAGGCTCACAGCTGTAATCGCTGCCAAAGGTATTATTTCTGTATTTAATTTTCAATAAATTTGATAACATTTCTAAAAACATGTTTTCACTTTGTCATTATGGGGGTGTTGTGTGTAGAATAAAAATCTATTTAATCCATTTTGACTTCAGGCTGTAACAACAAAATGTGGAATAAGTTAAGGGGTATGAAGACTTTCTGAAAGCACTGTACAGAAAAACATAGAGCCCTTTCAACCATTACAACATATTAAATAGTAGAACACAGCTCTCTCTTTTTCTCTCACACAAGTACATACATATTCATACACATTCAGCACACACACACAAACTCACAAAATGAGGTAGATAAACGTTGATAAAAGGTTCAAACAACTAAAGCAATACAATTTGTTATTATGTACTGTACTTTCTGGTTACAGGTTGGCTGTAACCAGAAAACCTCCCCTGTGCTACTTTGCACAATACTGTATCACTGTAAGATTTACTAATAGTGATTTGCAATCTTAACTTACAAAGACAATGTCTAATCGAATACAAATTCATAAAGTGTAATTTCAGATGGAACTTCCTACAGGGAGGTTATTCCTCTTCATAGGTATTTGGACAATAATGGGAATATGAAGGTCCTCAACCTCCTGTACCCCGTTAGACAGGGAGGAGATAAAAGGAGGAGACAGGTTCATGGGTAAACGTCGCGCAGTCAGTAAGAAAAGCCAGTGAAATACAGGAATGTTATCAATGCAAATGATGAATGGTGAAGACTGCCATTCCACTAGAGAAAGCAACATTTCAGAGAGAACTCACATACACTATAGCTAAAACAAAAAAAGGAAAAACTTTTCTGGCAAAATCACAGAACAAGACATTGATTAAGACCAGAGTTCAGAGAGTATGAATACAACTAAACCTGTACTACGACAGATGAATATGTCATAGGAACAGACTATACAGAAAATCTTTTCTTTTGATTTATGAAAATAAAATGTTATACTACTATTTCATTGTGTTTATATAGCACTTTAGTCTTGCTTACTTATATTATCAATAATGTCACATTCGTGTTCATATGTTAGATGTGGGTTTCAAATTTATTACTTTTGTAATGCTATACAATATCTAATCGTCTCCATGTTTACATAGAACAAATTCATTAAAAACGGTATCCTTTTAAGGTAGTCAATGGAACCAAATTCAACACGGAGTGAGAACTATTGGGTTTGGAAATGTTCTTAAAATCAAAACATCACATGAAGAAAATTGCTAAAAAAGTTAGATATTTTTTTTAGAAACAGAAATGTATAAAGTAATATACAGTGCCTTCGGAGAGTATTCAGACACCTTGACTTTTTCTACATTTTGTTACATTACAGCCTTATTCTAAAATAGATTAAATCGTTTTTCCCCCTGATCAACCTTCACAAAATACCCCATAATGACAACGCAAAAGCAGGTTTTTAGAAATATCACATTTACATAAGTATTCAGACCCAGTATTTAGTTGAAGCCCCTTTGGCAGCGATTACAGCCTCAAGTCTTCTCGGGTATGACGCTACAAGATTGGCACACCTGTATTTGGGGAGTTTCTCCCATTCTTCTCTGCAGATCCTCTCAAGCTGTCAGGTTGGATGGGGAGCATCGATGCACAGCTATTTTCAGGTCTATGCAAAGATGTTTGATCGGGTTCAAGTCCAGGCCCCTCAAGGACATTCAGAGACTTGTCCCGGAGCCAGTCCTGCGTTGTCTTGGCTGTGTGCTTAGGGTCGTTGTCCTGTTGGAAGGGGAACGTTCGCCTGTCTGAGGTCCTGAGCGCTCTGGAGCAGATTTTAAACAAGGATCTCTCTGTACTTTGCTCCGTTCATCTTTCCCTCAATCCTGACTAGTTTTATAGTCCCTGCCACTGAAAAACATCCCCACAGTATGATGCTGCCACCACCATGCATCACCGTAGGGAAGGTGCCAGGTTTCCTCCAGACATGATGCTTGGCATTCAGGCCAAAAGTTCAATCTTGGTTTCATCAGACCAAAGAATTGTGTTTCTTATGGACTTTTGGCAAATTCCAAGCAGGCTGTCATGTGCCTTTCACTAACAAGTGGCTTCTGTCTGGCCACTCTACAATAAAGGCCTGATTGGTGGAGTGCTGCAGAGATGGTTGTCCTTCTGGAAGGTTCCCCCATCTTCACAGAGGAACTCTAGAGCTCTGTCAGAGTGAACATTGGGTTCTTGGTCACCTCCCTGACCAAGGCCCTTCTCCCCCGATTGCTCAGTTTGGCTGGTCGGCCAGCTCTAAGAAGAGTCCTGGTGGTTCCAAACTTCTTCCATTTAAGAATGATGGAGGCCACTGTTCTTGGGGACCTTTAATGCTGCAGAAATTCTTTGGTACCCTTCCCCAGATCTGTGCCTCGACACAATCCTGTTTCGGAGCGCTACGCACAATTCCTTCGACCTCATGACTTGTTTTTTGCTCTGTCATATACTGTCAACTGTGGGACCTTATAAAGACAGGTGTGTGCCTTTCCAAATCATGTCCAATCAATTGAATTTACCACAGGTGGACTCCAATCAAGTTGTAGAAACATCTGAAGGATGATCAATGGAAACAGGATGCACCCGAGCTCAATTTGAGTCTCATAGCAAAGGGCCTAAATACCTATTTTTAATCAATTTGCAAAAATGTCTAAAAACGTCATGATAGGGTATTGTGTGTAGATTGAGGGGGGAAAATATTGAATCAATTTTAGAATAAGGTTGTAACGTAACAAATTGTGAAAAAAGGGAAGGGTTCTGAATACTTTCCAAATGCACATTTATGAAAAATAGAAAGAGCACAACACAAAAAAATTCACAGTACTCAAAGAGTCAACAATAGATTGTCTCTAGGTAAATACTTTCAAATATATATAATTTTATCCACAAATATATTTATACTCTGTTTTCTTCTCTGGAGACAGCTACACATGTTTACATACAACCCAGGCTCAAAACTTTGAGATAAAACACTTAACACATAAAAGTAGGGTCTAATGCAAATTACGTTTACCTAATGTATTGGGTTTTCTTTTACACTTCCAAACATACAGTAAAATTAGTACAAACCATCCCTTTTCTCCTAAAATGTATTTTTCTATTCAAACCCCCCAAATACTAAAAGTAAAGGCACACCAGAGAACATTCATGGATTCTATGACGGTGGGACTCTTTTGGCTTTGCATTAGCATGGCACATGACATAAAAAAAACATGTATTGTCACATACACTGAATAGGTGCAGTGAAATGTGTTGTTTTACAGGGTCAGCCATATTAGTACAATTATGTACACAATTATGTACATCTAAGTGCCCATACTGGGGCGGCAGGTAACCTAGTGGTTAGAGCGTTGGACTAGTGACCGAAGGGTTGCGAAATCGAATCCCCGAGCTGACAAGGTAAAAATCTGTCGTTCTGCCCCTGAACAAGGCAGTTAACCCTCTGTTCCTAGGCCGTCATTGAAAATAAGAATTTGTTCTTAATTAACTGACTTGCCATGTTAAATAAAGGTAAAATAAAAATAAAATAAATATGTCTATAAACACAGAGAGAAACAATACATTTTGAACATGACACCAGAGCGTAAATAATCAGGATGCGGAATGTTTGTCGGAACAAGTACACCTTTAAGATTACAAGATGGCGCCAGTATATGGCAACGTTGAACTATTTCATGCCCTGGTGAGTAAGATTGACAATGTATTTATCACATACAGAAAATAAACTTGAACATTTAAAATCTGAGTCAGATTTACTGAACATTAGAACAGCAAAACCAGACAATGACTATTTTGGCTTATATTTTCATTCCACAATCTCAACTATATCAATTATTTGCTTTGAATAATGTAAATGTTGGTATGAAATTGTGTACAACATTATTATGTACAATCAGAATGAAAACTGCTGAAGGTCTAGTGGTGTCGGACCCAGATAGAATGGAACGTTGTTTTTGTGGTTTAAATGTAATGCCCAATTACTGTGCCCCAAATGTAATGCCCAATTACAATACTGTATATATTTATGATCCAACACTGCGGCATGTAGCATTTTAGTTACCTCACAGTGGATACAAACATAAAACATTAAAGTATATATGGGAATACTGGCCAAACATAGCCACTTTACCATGTCTTATTTAACAACATAATATGCATAAGGCTTCTAATGCACACAAACTTGCACATTATATTTGGACTTTCTCCTTATAACATTTTAGATTATTTACAATAGTTGCAAAAAAAATATATATATATATATATATATATATATATAGCTTTACAATGGCTATTTCTATATAGTATAAGAGAAACCCATACTGCCGAAAGCCAAGCTGTGTAACACCAATCAAACTTGAGACTAAGGACTGCAAAGCAATCATCACTCAATATGACCAAATGCACACTGCTGATACTTTGTCATCAATGTTGTAACAACAAGTGTGTTTAGATGGATGCGTTGCCAAAGTCCCGACCGATTATCATGACTAGCTGGCTCGCAAACAGGGTTCATCAAGATATCTTTCACATTACTTTTGTCTTTCACATTTCTTGGTATCTATCTATCTATCTATCTATCTATCTATCTATCTATCTATCTATCTATCTATCTATCTATCTATCTATCTATCTATGTATATATCTTTCTTGGTTATTAAGTCCTTTCAGATTCCAAGTGATTAATAGCACATGGCAGGATGCTTTACTCTATCTGGCTTTGAGGGGAAAAGAGACTGCTGAGAGGCTCCTTCTCACACTATTGCTCTATGATTCAACTGGTTGATTTGGCCATCTCCTATAGCATGTGGATAGGAGGTAGCATCTCTTATTCATATAGCATTTCGATAGGGGTTAACAGGCACTCTGGTTGACGGCCATGTTGTTCCTCTCACTAGTCTTGCTAACACTCACAGATGCTGTGTGCAGACAGGCAGCTTTACTGTCTCCAGTGCTATTGGTGTACACTAGCTTGTTTACAGCTTAAACTAGACATTTAAGGTCAAAACAAAATTCTCTGTTGTGGTTGCAGAAAAAGCAGCATTTGGATAAGAAAAAAGGCTGGTATTTCACTAACAGTTGTTTCTTGTCCGTAGCTCGAGTTCTATCGCTCTAGAGATGTGAGGCCTTGTTGCCTTTCTGTGGTATTAGTACTATTTCCCCTTCAGACCAGTCCTTCCAGTACAGTAGCTCTGTCACAAAACATTAACGACTTGTGTTGAAATAAAATGGTACACATCGAATTTAACCAGCGACATCATCAGGTAATTTTTTTTTTCTTACAAAATCCTTTTGTTGTTTTTTTGTCTTCTTTTCTTCTTTTTTAATATATTCTTCTTCTTTGTTTTCACAAAGCATCCCAAAATAATTCCTTTCATCGAGCGGGGAAACAAATGTTAGCAAACCCAGTTCCCTGTGACCCGTGTGGCCCTTCCTGTGGCCCTGCGGAGGGGTGGGGGGCTCCTTCTCCGCTGGCCCCGGACTGGCCCCAAGGCTACGCTGTGCTGCTGCTGGAACAGGGCGTGCTTTGTGTGCTGCCAATACTGTGGGCCGCACTGCTGTTCTCTGAGGCTGGGGGCTGGGGCTTCTGGGCCTGCTGTCGGCCAGCTGTATCACCTGGATATGGAGGGGGAAGGGTTGGGAAGAGAGGGGGAGAGGGGTGGGGGAGAAAGAGGAGGAAGAGCAAAAAGAATAGAGAGAGACAGAGAGGGAGAGAAGTAAAAAAAACAGAGAAGAGTGAGAGAAGATTGCGTGAGGGAGGGAAGGGGGAGAGAGGGGGAGGGAAGGGGGATAGAGGGAAAGAGAGAGAGAGATAAGGGTTGATACAATACATCATAATTAGACAAATTTCAGCTATGTTCTTCTGTGCCACTGCCATTTATTCAAGATGTCTTGTTATCTAGAGGCCACAGGCTCAATCTGGTAAGACTGATGTTTAAATGAATCTCCTTAGTTCTCCCAGTGATACTGGTTGTCCCATGTGGTGACCATGGGACAACCAGTGAAAGCAACAGCCGCCTAACACACAAGGACTCAACTCCTTTAAGTCAGCCAATCAAAGCGGAGTGTCTCAAATGGAAAGAACTGAATTGAGGTTTCTCAATCCAGCTCTCCCATTTTACATTTTAGTCATTTAGCAGACGCTCTTATCCAGAGCGACTTACAGTAGTGAATACATACATTTCATTTTGATTTCATGCATTTTTTTTTTTTGTACTGGCCCCCCGTGGGAATCGAACCCACAACCCTGGCGTTGCACACACCATGCTCTACCAACTAAGCCACAGGGAAGGCTGTCTCCCCTCTGTTATCTGCAAGCAATTAGCATAGCTTTAGCAGATGTAGCAGAATAAACATGAGACAGAGGCCTTCTGCCTGGATCTCAAACCACTGACTTGTTTATTGTTCTGGGTTTAAATGAGCATTCTCGCTTGTAGATTCCTGGGCTACAGAGCTGGAGACAGAAAGTTAGGAGGCAACTAAAAATGCTTCCATTTGTTTGGAAAGCTTGTCTGACTGGAAACTGAAGGCATCTGAAAAAATCCCTGTGTTTGTTTTACATATCTGGCACACTGTGCTTCTGGTATTAAAATGCACTCCGTCCGTTGTTTGTTTGCAAGCTGAGCTGTCTTCCTTCCTGCATAGCTTAGTGAGGACCATAGAGGATTTGTCCTGGTGAAAAGTGGTACACTATAAAGCAGTAGCCACCAACCTTTTCAAAGAGTCAAAAAGCAAGCCGAGATCTACCGCTCAGATCTGTCTTAAACATGACTTATAAAAATATAAGCCTATAAAACATTAACCAATTAAAAACAGTTCTGTAGCAATGAGGTTTGTTCACTAAGCTATAGGCCCAATACATTATCACTGCATATTAGCTATGCTTGAATTGCCCAGCCAATGTTGTTCTTCTCAGACCAATTTGAAATAAAATTTAACAAAAATGTAGGCATATGATCACACTGGTAATAGATCATTTGTTGTATTACTTGTGAGGCACTGCTGAGTGAGCATAATCATTTGCTTAAAATGTGTTTACTGGACTGATGGCCTGCATCTGATGGTCAGTCTGAGAGAAGGGGGGAGCAGCTGTGAGGCTGCCTCTCACCCAACTCACCGTCCCTCCGCTCTCCCTCCGCTGAGAAAAGGGGACAGTCTTCCAGCTGATGCCAAAACTCAAGTTGTACTGCATTACTCCTATGACCAGCGAAAATTAAATATTCTTCGATATTTAAAAAAAGTCACAAGCCGCTAATAATAACAAGCTCATCGGAACACATTGCTATACTCATTCATTGCAGCTGCAGTGCTGGTTGTAGCATGAGTGGAAGTAGGCAGAACGCACATTTTATGGCTTATAAAAAAAGTGTTGAACAAAGTGTTGACAACGCCGAATAACAACTTAAACATGAACTTAATCATAAAAACAGCAGCTCTTTGCTGTATTCGTTGAGTCTCTCTCTAGTCATGGTTTTAAAAGGTATCAACTTTGCTGTGCGTTCGAGGCTTCTTTTTTCAGTCTACGGCTTGAGGAAACTGTGCAGACACGGTGATCTGAGCAATCTGATTGGCCAGTGGTAGTCCTATAAGAGCACTTGATTTGCTCTCTGTCGCTGTCGGGTAGGCGGAGGTCTACCTTCAGACACATGATGGGAACACTTTGCCTTTCCGGCGCTAGGGCTGCTGAATCAAGAGCACCTACCGCCAACAGCGTGAAACAAATTTTAAAAATTGTAACTAAAAGCTTTATCGTTTTTTTTTTTTTTTACATTAACCATTTTTTTACAGAAATGTTTGGTGATCGACTAGGAATGCCTTGGAGATCGACCATTCGATAGCAATTGACCGGTTGGTGACCACTGCTATGAAGTGAATAGTGTGTCATTTGGTACACAGTCCACATCTACCATATTGATCTTTGTTGGTTTCTGAAGTGGTTCTGTGTTTAGGTATTACTGTAATTTATGTTTTGCGTGTGTGAATGTGTGAGTGACAGTGGCAATCGGTGCCATTTAAGATGAGGGAGGATGATTTTTTTATTTTTTAACATGGCCTTTTTTCTATTACAGCAAATTGGATGACTGTCATTCATTTCCATTCCCCCAGCTCAATGTAACATTGATAGATTTAGGCTACTACATGATACTGGAATTTTCCTTGTACCCATCATGAGGTTGCTACAACCAAGCCAAATGAATGAAAATGGACAACGTAGGTGCACAGATCGAGATAATTTTTGTAATCAAGGTGACAGAGAGTGACACTTTCAATACCACCTTGCTCACTCTTGCCTGCATCTAGCAGACCTAGGGTGTAATCATTAGTCCAACAGTTGCAAAGGAGAGCTTATTGGACAAATTGAGGTATATTTACTTCCATTTCAACAGAATCGGAGCAATGAATAAACTCCTAATCACACGAAAACACAGTTCACTTTCATAGCAGCCACATACAAACAGCTCGTTGTATAATTCCTTCTTGCATCTTTCTAGGTGCTCTCCTCCTCTCACTTTTTCCTTTCGTTTGTGGACTAGTGCACAACACATCAGGCGAAAAAAAACTTTCCATTTTCATATCATGACCGCTAACCGTTACACAGTCTACATCGTTGTTACACACTATAGCTACTATAACCAACGCGTTAGTAAACCCGCTACAATCATGCAGTGCAGTGTACAATCAGCAGCAAGCAGCCTAGCAATTACACTGGCGGGCCCAGGTGGCAATAAATTGATAAAACCACCTTGACTTGGAAAAGTTCCAGTGTGGATAGCCATATCCAGCTAGCTAACATAGCATCCCTCTCTGTTTGATCCGGGTATTTGAGTAGGCTAAACTAGCTAGCTGCATTTGACGCAAGCTAAGTAAGTGAAAAAAATATATACAATGAAATATAAACTCAGCAAAAAAAGAAACGTCCCTTTTTCAGGACCCTGTCTTTCAAAGATAATTCGTAAAAATCCAAATAACTTCACAGATCTTCATTGTATAGGGTTTAAACACTGTTTCCCATGCTTGTTCAACAAACCATAAACAATGAATGAACATGCACCTGTGGAACGGTCGTTAAGACACTAACAGCTTACAGACGGTAGGCAATTAAGGTCACAGTTATGAAAACTTAGGACACTAAATAGGCCTTTCTACTGACTCTGAAAAACACCAAAAGAAAGATGCCCAGGGTCCCTGCCCATCTGTGTGAACGTGCCTTAGGCATGCTGCAAGGAGGCATGAGGACTGCAGATGTGGCCAGGGCAATAGATTGCAATGTCTGTACTGTGAGATGCCTGACAGCGCTACAGGGAGACAGGACGGACAGCTGATCGTCCTCGCAGCGGCAGACCACGCACAACAACACCTGCACAGGAATGGTACATCTGAACATCAAACCTGTGGGACAACAACAGCTGCCCGAGTTACACCAGGAACGCACAATCCCTCCATCAGTGCTCAGACTGTCCACAATAGGCTGAGAGAGGCTGGACTGAGGGCTTGTAGGCCTGTTGTAAGGCAGGTCCTCACCAGACATCACCGGAAACAACGTCACCTATGGGCACAAACCCACCGTCGCTGGATCAGATAGGAATGGCAAAAAGTGCTCTTTACTGACGAGTCACGGTTTTGTCTCACCAAGGGTGACGTCGGATTCGCATTTATCCTTCGAAGGAATGAGCTTATGATCGATTTGGAGGTGGAGGGTCCGTCATGGTCTAGGGCAGTGTGTCACAGCATCATCGGACTGAGCTTGTTGTCATTGCGGGCAATCTCAACGCTGTGCGTTACAGGGAAGACATCCTCCTCCCTCATGTGGTACCCTTCCTGCAGGCTCATCCTGACATGAACCTCCATCCAGCATGACAATAACACCAGCCATACTGCTCGTTCTGTGCGTGATTTCCTGCAAGACAGGAATGTCAGTGGTCTGCCATGGCCAGCGAAGAGCCCGGATCTCAATCCCATTGAGCACGTCTGGGATCTGTTGGATTGGAGGGTGAGGGCTAGGGCCATTCCCCCCAGAAATGTCCAGGAACTTTCAGTTGCCTTGGTGGAAGAGTGGGGTAACATCTCACAGCAAGAACTGGCAAATCTGGTGCTGTCCATGAGGAGGAGATGCACTGCAGTACTTAATGCAGTTGGTGGCCACACCAGATACTGACTGTTACTTTTCATTTTGACCCCCCGTTGTTCAGGGACACATTATTCCATTTCTGTTAGTCACATGTCTGTGGAACTTGTTCAGTTTGTCTCAATTGTTGAATGTTGTTATGTTCATACAAATATTTACACATGTTAAGTTTACTGAAAATAAACACAGTTGACAATGAGAGGTGTTTCTTTTTTTGCTGAGTTTAGCTCTCTCTCTCTCAATTTGTTCAAAACTGTTCAACTACTGTGGTTCTTCCTTTAAAAGTTGCGAGCTTACGCTGCGGGACTTAGAGGTACCACGGCATCACGGCTTCATTGCTCCAGACCGTCGCAGGGGGGAGTTAGAGCACTCATTATACGTAAATAAATAAACAAATAAATAAATAAAAAACATTCCTTACTGAGCCTTTCAATAATTCCACGCAAGTTTCTTCAACTGTCTTCTGACTGTGATTACAGTATTTCTTTATTTAACATTTTTTTACCTTTATTTAACTAGGCAAGTCAGTTAAGAACAAATTCTTATTTTCAATGACTGCCTAGGAACAGTGGGTTAACTGCCTTGTTCAGGGGCAGAGCGACAGATTTTTACCTTGTCAGCTCGGGGATTCGATCTAGCAAACTTTCGGTTACAAGTCCAACACTCTAACCACTGGGCTACCTGCCGCCCCATAATGCATTATGCTTTCGATAATAAAATAATGATACAAATACTCTTTCAAAATACAGATGTTGATTTAGTTATGGATCCACATTACTATGGGAATAAATATCACTGATTTACAGAACTATTGGAACAAAGTTGTCTAATGAAGGCAAACAATTTAGAATCCCCCAATCCTCTTATGCTGTAGCCTACTCCCGACCGACACGTTGTACAGCGCCATATTTTCCATTCCATCCTAACGGAAACCCTGAGGGTTTCGTTTTTAGTTTTTCTCGGAATAGAAACACCATAATATTAATCAAATTAATGAAGCCACATTTCTTAAAATCTATCCCATATACTACGTTATTACAAAAAAGGTTTTAAATTCTCTGGTAATGCCAGAAGACTGTCAAATGCTTCTCAAAGATGCCCTCTGGTGGTCAAACTAGCACTAACTTGCATTAACAGAAAAAATTACTGACTATTAAATAATGTGCCACAGAATGCTGCAGCAGCCCGCAAGGTGTGCTGCAGCAGCCCGCAAGGTGTGCTGCAGCAGCCCGCAAGGTGTGCTGCAGAATGACACAACCTTTAAAGGTGGAACCACTGTATTGTCTTTCTCCCTCTTTGAGTCAACTACTCACCACATTTCATGCACTGCAGTGCTAGCTAGCTGTAGCTTATGCTTTTAGTACTAGATTCATTCTCTAATCCTTTGAATTGGGTGGAAACCATGTCAGTTCATGCTGCAAAATGTTTAATGTTTGACTATTTTAATTTTCTGAAATTCACTGAGGAAGAGGTTCCTCCCCTTTCTCCTCTGAGGAGCCTCCCCTGGTGTGTGTGTGTGTGTGTGTGTGTGTGTGTGTGTTACGTTGCTCTGGGCCCACAGCCTGTCTGGTTCCCTCTTTAGGACCCCTCGTCTCTCTCTCTGCTCTAATGTTTGACAGAGCAGCGTTGCCAAAGAGCTCCAGCTAAACACAGTCCATATACACACAGAACCCTGCATGGGCTTTCAAACACAAAAGGCCTCAGCTCTCTTTAACTTATCTTCTCTGTGTCCATTCTCTCTCTAAGAAAACTTCAATAACAAAGTCAGTTCGCCTCCTAGTAGGACTCTAAGGGGCAAATCTTGCCTTTGAATGAGGACTCAACTCTTTTGCTAGTTTACTTCACCTATTTTGTGGTCCGAGTCCTCTACATTGCTATGCTTAGAAAGGAACCAAGATATTTTCCCAATATTCACTCAATGCACTCTGTAAAAACCCAAAGTTCAGGGAAAGTCATTCCATCAGAATGTGTTATCGGACAGCTACTGTAGATATACAGTTGTAGTCGGAAGTTTACCTACACTTAGGTTGGAGTCATTAAAACTCGTTTTCAACAACTCCACAAATGTCTTGTTAACAAACTATAGTTTTGGCAAGTCGGTTAAATGTTTAAATGTATTCGACTATGGTGTATGTAAACTTCAGACTTACATTTTGGAACTTCCTACTTACATTTTGGAAGCTAATAGATTGCATTTAGTTAAAATATGAGACAATTGTTTTAATGAGAAGATACTATTAACATGTAAATATTATTAGTAAAAGAATAAATAGCAGAATAATAACTGCAGATTAAATAATTCTGTAATTGAAAATTGAACAACCAATGTAGGCTACTGCCACTTTAAGAGCTAGAATTGATTTTGTACCCTACACCACCTGTATGTTCTGATTCTGAACAAATATGTTGTTGTCTTCTCCCACTATTCAAATCCCACAATCGAATTAACAGTTTATGAAGCTCTCTTAGCCTATAGATCAAAAAATGGCTAACAAATAATCCGAACTAAACATTACACATATTTAGGAATTTCTGTGCATTCTTGACAATCGCTAATCAATATCCAAAAACAGCCCTTTTTTCCGCAAACCTGCAAATCATCATCTTCTGTCTTTTGTGGTACCAATGTGAGGAGTTATGGCATGGGAAACTGTGTTGCAGTAGTCTAGTGTGTGGTGCGGGGATAATGGCAAGCGAACATGGGGAGCTTTGTGTTCGCATTGCCCTAAAAAGGGGAACAGAAACGCAGAATTCAAGCGAACCAAACTCAGACCACCTCTCGAGATTGCCTCAATTTTTTGGAGTGTTCACACTGCACACAAAAAATTAAGCAAACTGTACAAAGTTCACAAAAATTGTCTGAAAGTGACCAAGTATGAAAACACCCTAAGTGAAAATTCAACAGAAATGGAAGTTATTATTCACCCCTAAAAACATACTTGGCGTTCCACCATACTCTCACAGAGTTTGAACAAACAAAAAGCTTATAAACAAACGCATCTATAAATCTCATGATGAGCCATCCAAATAGTCTATATAAATCAAATGCAATGTTGTTGTAAATGTTATTGTGAACCATCTGGCCAGATTGAGAAGTGTCTCATATGGTGACATCACTTGTCGTTGAAGTGAAGCAACAGCCTATTGACCCTGTTCCATCACACATTCCATTCGGAGCCCGGGTAACTCCCACTCCCTGTCTCCGGGGGCAACCTCCTTAACGTTTGGTGAGATCTATCCCAACACAGGCCGCAAGATCACAGTTCCTCTTTTATAACTTTATAGCCTTCCTCCACAACTGCATCCCAAATGGCAATAGAGCTCTGTTCAAAAGTAGTGCACTATTTAGGGAATAGGGTACCATTTGGGATGCAGCCCAAATTCCTACCGTACCATGTCCTAAAATAGAGGGATACTGGGGTTAGTACTTATCACGTCCTGTATAAACAGGATGCACTACTGTACTGAAGACACTCTCATTGCTTTAATAAACCAGCGAGATCACACCAGCCTACCAGACGATAGACTTCAGTATTCAACGTTTGTCCAGGTCCCTAGGACATCGGGAGATGCCTTCAATACCGTCCAAAAGGGGCAATGTGAGCATGTATTACCATCTAGTAGGCTCTCGGCTTGGTCGTTGTGGATGGGGCCAGAGGAAGGGCATAAACCACGCGCTTCGGCTCTGAGGATCGAGGGTTCAATCCCAGTGCAAGGCTCTCGTTAGATTTTTTTTCTGTTTTAACCTTATCCCAAACCTTAACCCTTACCTTAACCAGTCGGAATGAATGCTTAAACTTAAGTATCAAGTTTTTTCTGTTTTAACAACCTTAATCCTTACCTACTTTTACTTCACCCATAGCTGATTATCCTCCCCCTGGACAAACATTGAATACCGAAGTGAGATCTTGTTGAATAAACAACTTTCTCATAGCGGTTTCAGTTTATGTTGAAATATCTCTTATTTAAAAAATGTATTAAATAAATGTCCCTTTCCCTGTGGCTGCAAACACAAGATAATGATAAAGAAGAATACTTGAGAGTAGACCCTCCACTCCCCTGGGTCTACTTGTGAACTTCTATACCAGTTATGGGGAATATCAAAGTAGGAGCTAGCAGTCCTATCTGCAGAGTCTGATAAGGGAAACCACAGTTCACACTGCTACCTGATTAGAATGTGTTCTCATGCCTAGTCTGGTGAAGGGGTCCGTTTTGAGCCATCAGGAGAATGCTTCAGTCATCTTAGAGTTTTCTTTAAAGGATTTAGCCAAATGGGGTCCACACAGACCAAGGTTAATGTTTTGTGAGTGGGTGAGACAGTGTAGATACTTTTTTTTGTGGTTTTGGCATTTAATGTGAACAAACCTGTATTTAACATTGTCCCTCGCCTCCTGAGGGGATATGTGTGGGTATATTTGATGTTTCATCATTCACTGGTTTAAACAAATATTCTGCCGCAGATATTTTAAGGTGTTTTTGAGAAAATATATATTCTTGGAGTAAACTTGACTATGCCAATGTTTCCATGTAGGGATATGTTGGTCTTACAAGTCAATAGTTTCCAAGACCACAGCAGAATAGAATAGGGATGCATCCCAAATAGTACCCTATTCCCTATATAGTGCACTACTTTTGACCATAGCTATATGGACCTCATCAAAAGTAGAGCACTGTATAGGAAATAGAGTGCCATTTGGGATGCAACCTAATCCTCTCTGCCTGTTATGATCCAACAGAGGAACCACTAGCTATAACACCAATATTAAAACCACATGCCTGCAGTGTTTTTTAAAAATCACTTCTAAAAAGGGCTTTACTCTCCTAATCGAACTACATTCCATACACCCGTTTCCCTAAAGAAATTCAACTTCTGACCTCAACTATCTTTGGGCCACAGGCCAATCTAAGGCTTGGGTTTCTTATGGTGGGTCTCTATAGGAAACTCATAAAAGTGTTATGAAGTGGACGTTTTAAAGAGGTGCTAGTATAAACAAGAGTGATGAAGATAAGGTAAATCACGCTAACACCTGATCGCTCCAACGAGCTGTAGAAATGAACACCCCGGCCATAAAGTCCAAAAGTTATGGGCGGAGCTAGAAAGTTGGCTGTCAGAAGTATTACAATGTAAACTTACTTTTAATCCATCTGTCTGCCTATTTCAAGACATGGGGGTGTAGTGAAATGCCCAATGCACTGGAGGATTGTCTTTTCATCACTCATCTTGAAAAAATGTATACTAAAAACATGGAAAACCAATCAATCCGCAATCATTAACACAATGGAAAAATCGAATGATTTATTATTTAAATAATGAAATAGCACGGGCGACTGAAGAAAACTAATTGGTACAATTTAAGGCCAAGTGGCAAACAGTAATGCAGGCATTAGGGATGGGTGTGTGAGCATGCAGGTCTGGGCAGATGAGATGAAGTCATTGTTTGCGTGCGTATGTAAGTTGTTGTTCATATGTATATTTATATGAACTGAAATATACCTCAGTGGAGTTTTAAACACTAATCCAATGTGCACTTCTCAGGAGACAGCAGTAAAACGACTGCCTGATGCCTAGGGCTGGGAACTTCCACAGACCTCACGATACAGTATTATCACGATACTTAGATGCCGATACGATATGTATTGCGATTCTCACGATTCTATATGTATTGCAAATCAATAATGCGATTTTATTGCCATTTGATGTTCCAAAAATATTGCTCACTATATCAGTTGAAGTCGGAAGTTTACATACACCTTCGCCAAATACATTAAAACTCAGTTTTTCACAATTCCTGACATTTAATCCTAGTAAAAATTCCCTGTCTTAGGTCAGTTAGGATCACCACTTTATTTTATGAATGTGAAATGTCAGGATAATAGTTTATTTATTTCAGCTTTCATTTCTTTCATCACATTCCCAGTGGGTCAGAAGTTTACATACACTCAATTAGTATTTGGTAGCATTGCCTTTAAATTGTTTAACTTGGGTCAAACATTTCGGGTAGCCTTCCACAAGCTTCTCACAATAAGTTGGGTGAATTTTGGCCCATTCCTCCTGACAGAGCTGGTGTAACGGAGTCAGGATTGTAGGCCTCTTTGCTCCACACGCATTTTCAGTTCTGCCCACTCATTTTCTATAGGTTTGAGGTCAGGGCTTTGTGATGGCCATTCCAATACCTTGACTTTGTTGTCCTTAAGACATTTCGCCACAACTTTGGAAGTATGCTTGGGGTCATTGTCCATTTTGAAGACCCATTTGTGACCAAGCTTTAACTTCCTGACTGATGTCTTGAGATGTTGCTTCAATATATCCACATAATTTTCCTGCCTCATGATGCCATCTATTTTGTGAAGTGCACCAGTCCCTCCTGCAGCAAAGCACCCCCACAACATGATGCTGCCACCCCCGTGCTTCACGGTTGGGATGGTGTTCTTTGGCTTGCAAGCCTCCCCCTTTTTCCTCAAAACATAACGATGGTCATTATGGCCAAACAGTTATATTTTTGTTTCATCACAGAGGACATTTCTCCAAAAAGTACGATCTTTGTCCCCATATGCAGTTGCAAACCGTAGTCTGGCTTTTTTATGGTGGTAGCAGTGGCTTCTTCCTTGCTGAGCGTCCTTTCAGGTTATGTCAACATAGGACTTGTTTTACTGTGGATATAGATACTTTGTACCTGTTTCCTCCAGCATCTTCACAAGGTCCTTTGCTGTTGTTCTGGGATTTATTTGCACTTTTCTCACCAAAGTACGTTCATCTCTAGGAAACAGAACGCGTCTCCTTCCTGAGCGCTATGACGGCTGCGTGGTCCCATGGTGTTTATACTTGCGTACTATTGTTTGTACAGATGAACGTGGTACCTTCAGGCGTTTGGAAATTGTTCCCAAGGATGAACCAGACTTGTGGAGGGCCACTATTTGTTTCTGATGTCTTGGCTGATTTGTTTGGATTTTCCCATGATGTCAAGCAAAGAGGCACTGAGTTTGAAGGTAGGCCTGAAATACATTCACAGGTACACCTCCAATTGACTCAAATTATGTCAATTAGCCTATCAGAAGCTTCTAAAGCCATGACATAATTTTCTGGAATTTTCCAAGCTGTTTAAAGGCACAGTCAGCTTAGTGTATGTAAACTTCTGACCCACTGGAATTGTGATACAGTGAATTATAAGTGAAATAATATGTCTGTAAACAATTGTTGGAAAAATTACTTGTGTCATGCACAAAGTAGATGTCCTAACTGACTTGTTAACAAGAAATTTGTGGAGTGGTTGAAAAACGAGTTTTAATGACTCCAACCTAAGTGTATGTAAACTTCCGACTTCAATTGTGTCTGCTACAGAGAGACGAGAGAACATGAGAAAATTAGTTTTGATCAGTCATGGTGCCGAAAACATGTTGGCTCACTATTTAAAAAGAAGATGGAAAACAAGCTATAGTATGAAAAATACCGGAGTTTGGCGAACATACAGCAAACTGGCACTAGCTAACGTTACCTAGCAAAAATGCGATACTTGCAGTCAAAGTATCAATATCGTCCTTAAGAAATATTGCAATATGTAACTGTATGGATTCCCCCCCCCCCATTACTACTGTTACCCTACTGCTTCTACATTATACTGTATCTGACACACAGCTCTGTAATGATCTCACCTAGATTAGATCAACTTTATTATCCCACCTAAGGAAATTCATTAGAACTCCCTGATTCTATTCATGAAGAGATTTCACAGTTTCCCACTGAGAACACATCATGGATTGGTGAAGAGGGGCCAACAACAGCATAGTAGTATACAGTACACAGGGCTGGCTAAACCGGCGGACAGAATACAGTACTGGTCTGTTCTATGCACTCTTAGAAAAAAGGTGCTAAGTAGAACCATACAGGGTTCTTCTGTTTGTCCCCATAGTGGAACCCTTTATGGTGCTAGGTAGAACCCTTTGCAGAGGGTTCTATCTAGAACCCTCTATGTAGGGTTATTCAAAGAACCCCCTGTATATGGTTCTACCTAGAACCCTCTAGGAAGGGTTCTACCAAGAACAATTTTATAATCTAAAAAGGTTCTTCCTAGAACCGTCTATGAAGGGTACTACCGGGAAGCTTTTTATCTTTGGAGGGTTCATCCTAGAAACCTCTATGAACATTTCCACTAGCCTTATTACCCTTTAAAATGTAATTATTTATGACAATACATTTAATGTAAAAGGATTACTTTGACGGCCTAGTTGTACCCTAACACAGGGGTGTTAGGAATCTCCTGGTTTACAGGCCACATCAGGCCGGCAAGTCACATTATGCTGGCTTGCAAAGTGATGTGTAATTACTATTGGAATCCAGACAGAGTTAGGATATCCAACAAGTGGAATTGTTAATCACCCGCAACCTGCATTCTAAAAGACTGCCGGGGTCGGGAAGATTAGATGATTGATGTAGTCTCAGTATTGAAACTGGAACAACCATCTCAGTAACGGGTGCAATATATTGGATTAGTTTAGGAAACTTTGTTATTTATCTTTGTGTAGCATAAAATGTATCAAACAATCAATGCAAAAACACATATATTACAGTAAAACAAACAATTCTGTAAATCTCCCTGCCATAAAGCATGCTGGGAAATATGATATATGGTTCTATGTAGAACCCTTCTTGCCTTCCAAAGAATCCTTCTTGCATCATCAAAGAATGCTTTCTTCCCAAAAAACTGTTCTTAGGATGTTAAAGGTTCTAGGTAGAACCCTTTGCCTTACAAAGAACCCTTGTATTCCAAAAAGCTAAAACCCTATCCCCCCACAAAGAACCCTTTTGGAACCCTTTTTTCTAAGAGTGTATGCTGCTAGGGTCCTCAACACAGAACTCACTGATCCTGTTTATGAATGATTTTACTGTGTAGAACACATCAGGAATGGATGAAGAGGGGTCACCAACATAATGGCAGGCCAGGCAGATCCACGGTCAGCCAGCCAGCACAGACAGGCCTGTTTTGTTCTACAGTATGTGCTGGAGTGTCCTCTGCAGGCTTCAGGGACCACCACACTTCCTACTAAAGGTCAGCAGGGATCAGAGTTCACCAGAATGGGGATGCTGGAGGGGAAGGTCTTGGCGTCTAACAGACAGATTGTGTCTCTCTTCCTGCGAGCCGAATGGCGAGTGCACCACAAAATGGACAGGGGAAATTCCAGCTTCCAGCCAGTCCCCTCTCTGTCCGAGCAGAGGCCATTGTGTCCGAGAATACTCACCGACCACTCCTGACCACCCCACAGGACCTAAGACCCATTCAAAGGCAGGAAAAAGAAGAGCCGCTTATGCTGACAAACAGGATATATTTACAGTAGAGGAGTCAATGTGTTATTGTTAACTCGCCTCTGTCAGCTCTTGGATGTTTTCCGATTATAGAATAGCAGCATTCTGGCACTGTGATGTTTAGGACATTCTTTAGATGGTGTTGTCTTTCCATCAGAGTTGGGCTCAATTTGAATTGAAGGCAGTCAATTCAGGAAGTGATTTGAATGAAAAATTCAGAAATGTAAAAACTATTGAAATGACTACCTTCTACTTTTCAGCTAATTTTTTTCCCGATTTTTGAATTGTAATTTTAGTTTACTTCCCTAATTAACTGCCTTCAATTCGAATTGAGCCTAACCCTGGTGACGAGAGGTTACCATCAAGGTGAAACCTTCAGTCTTGCATGAGGGCCAGCAGGTACGACCTGATGCAGCAGCAGGTAAAGGGACAGAATTCAGATGTATACAATACGTGACAATGAGGGTCTACGTTCCAAACTAGCATACCACTATTGAATGTTCCATTCCACTTGAAATGAAGCAATGTGTTGGGTATACATTCTAAGTAGTATGCCAGTGTAGATGTAACTGTATGATGTATTTATTTATTTAACCTTTATTTAGGCAGGGAGTCCCATTGATACCAAGGTCTCTTTTTAAGGAAGCTCTGCATGGCAAGACCTACCTTTGTCTCCAGATACAGTAGGTAAAGGGACAGGTCAGAATGACGTACCTGTATGAGAGTAGATGAACCACAGGGCTCCGGTCAACAAGGCCCCAATCACAAATGCGGCGAAGGCGATCCCAACCACGGTCGGGGTGTCCAACACATATAAAACAGCTGAGGGAGAGAAAAGGCCCATTTTTTTTATTCAACAGCATTTCTTTTTCTCTGGACATGACCGTATGAAAACAAGTTATATGCAAATGACATAACTCAATCTGGTCAACAGTTATTTTGTCAAAGTGATTTAAAATCCTGACATACAAAAACCATTGGTTTAGAATCACCTAGCAATGATTGACTTACTTTCCCCTGGTGGGTCAGGAGGGCCTTGTGGTGCCGTGCGGGTGGGAGGCACTGAAACATAAAACACAGGCTGGCGTTAACACAGAACAACAATGTAACACATTTGTAGATGCATGAAAACACCACATCTCAACTACGCGTTGAAGAGTCAAGAACACTTGCTGTGACGTAAAGTGCCAGTGCCTATGAATGGAAGCTGAGCAACCCAATGGACATAACTACCTTGGATTAACCAGATGCTGAAAATGACATTGTGTTGATAACTGTAGTTCTAACGAATGTGGTACAGAGATCTGATGCAACTCAATGCAGTTCCAGTAGCTAACTAACAGAAACTTAACTATGTATCAAATGGCACCCGGTCCCCAATAAAGTGCATTTCTTTTGGCCAGAGCCCTACGTGCCCTGGTCATAAGTAGTACACAATCAAAGGAGATGAACCTGTTGACTTCTAACAGGTCTCAGCTTACTCCTTCATTTCCAGTCATCTGGATGGCTTTCAAAAGTCAAATTAGCTTCTAATTACTTCTGAACAAACAATACAATGGTGCTTATTGTGTAGAGGCGAACTCAAGAGCAGGCTTGGTCCGGGTCCAAGACCCCGGCACAATGAACAGCTATTCTGGGAAAGAACACCTTTGGGTTTTCATTCCCTCGTGACAGACGATGACAGAACCATCACAGGAGATTTTGGTAACACGACAGCTCCCCCTATCTTCAATCCTCCATCCTTTCCCCCTCCCCTCCAAACCGCTCCGTGACAGTCCCCCCCTCCATCTCCCAATCTATCCCCTCCATCCCTCCCTCCCACTCCTCCTCCTCTCCAGTCTTATCTGTTCCTTTTGGCCTGTTATGTAGAGAATGCTAAGCTGACCCGTTAACACCCAGAGACGCCCAACGAGTTCCAGGTCAGGGGAGAGGATAGAGGAGCCGCTGTGATTAAACTACTACTCATGGAGATTCATTTTACAGTACTGTTGTAGTTTATGAATTATGAAACAACGTATGAAAAGACCATAGCAGAAGAACTTTCTAAGCCAGGTCAGACTATGAATGGATAGCCCCACCTATGTTGGGGTTTTGGGCCGGCTGAGGTTCCGAGTATGGGTGATAGCTCTGAGGTTCTGTGTAAGGGTCACTGCCCTGTTCCCGCCTAGCCTCGCCCGCCCATGTGCTCTAATAAATATGGTTGAGTGGTCAGCTGTGTCTTCCTCCCAGATCAACTCTGCAACTAGCACATCTGACAACAGTATGAAAGACACCCTGAGGTCCAACCATTCTCAATGTAAGAAGCAAAGCTTTGTTCTTCATACTTATGTAGCTTTCACAATGATCTCAGCTCCGCTACATGTGTGAGAGGAACAGCGAGAGAGAGGGGGAGAGAGACAGAGTGAAAGACAGAAAGGAAACTTAAGGCATGGCAATGTTCTCATCTCCTTATGCTCTAGGCACAGTTGACCCTGAAACGATAGCCGCTCAATAGAGTCAACGTCATTTGTTTGCCCAGACTTTGCTGTTCACAGAGTGGAACAGAACACTCCTTCAGTGATGTGGTGCCTTGTTTCTCTTAACCTCTGAACCCTGAACTCCAACCCGTCTCCCCAAAGTGTGTAGAATTGACAAATGGAGTCCCTGTGAGATCCTTGACATCCGAGGTCTGTATTCAGATAAACGATACGCCAGTTGACTTGGATGCACAACTTACTGTCAGTCAGTCAGCTAACAGGCACTCAGTCAGACAGTTTTATGTGTTGTATAATTTCTGTACTGTAAACAAGTCAAAGGAAGGCATAGGGAGATATGGAACAGGGGATTCAAAATGGCGGTACTCTAACAAAGTTGCCTGTTGACTGAAAGCTTAGCAAATTATATATTTTATCTGAAGCTTAGCACTGAAACCTGCATCTGATTCAAGTGTGGGGAGACTTATTTTTGTAGCTCAAGGTTCTTACCACTATTCAACACTACTCACTATCTGTGTTCGAATACCCATACTAACATACTGTATACTACATACTTAATGACTATATACTACTAGTTCATTTTAGTATACTGTAAACGAACAGTATCCTTTCAGTTGAGCATACTAGCGCTTTGCCTGTCTACTGGAAGTTGATGCTGTTGCTATGCAACCTCTCGCTAGCTTGTTAGCATAACAAATTACTAGCTAGACATTTTACGATTTTGTGTGTGTTCGTCAATTCAATCTGGAGTGCCAGAGTGCGCTCATAAATTCAGAGCATTGTCAGATTGTCTGTTCGTAAATTCAGAGCGTTTAGCTCTAGGAGCGTTCAGAGCGCAAACTGGACGCTCTGGCCGAAGAGTAGGGTTGATCAAAGCGTTCTGACCTCAACCGCAGTCAAGCACCCAAGCTAACTTGCTAGCTACTTCCAGACACGAATGAGAGAACACCTCACTCTGACCATTTTTCTCGCCCTAGCAGAACTGGTTAGGCTGTTTTCATGTTATCCAGAGCGTTGGTGGCAATAATTGAATTACACTTTTTCCCCGATATTTACTGACACCGGCCATATTCAACGAGTGCTCTGAAATTGGAGTAGGTAGCCAGAATGAACAATGTCCATTGAGAACGCACAACGACTATACCACTTAGCTAAGCTAAGAATGACGTGAATAATCAAGTCAATAAACATTGGGTAGTTAATTAGATAGCATATAGTTAATATACTGGTAAGTTCAATGATGTATTAGTTGCCAACTAACGTTAGGTAGCCAGCTAACATACCGGTACATACTGCTGTAATGATATGCTATGCGGTTCGTAAGGATAACGTAGCTAACAAATTATCAGCTAACATAACGTGTAACGTAACTTATTTGAAAAGTCATTACTTTATTACATTGCTCAACATGTTCATAACATTAGTCACAATTAGTTAAAGCAACGAATTTTTATCCGTTCTCGTCGAACTTCGGCTGCAAATTTTCCACCATATTCTTCAAATCTGAAAACGTAGTGAAACTACACAATTTTCTGAAGAATTGCATTATCGGCCCTAAAAGCACGGAAAGTGTCCACTACTTGTAAACTCCGAATTTAGTAAGACGTTAAGGGAACTTTTGGCATACTAACTATATCCATTCTATGACCAATAAGCATACAACATACTCAATTTACTTCACAATAGTACAGTTAGTATGAGTATTCGAACACAGCTACTATCTCTTTCACTAATAACCACATGACAAAATAATATAGTACACTGGTATAAATACTATAGTATTCACTGCAGTGTTTTTGCAGACCTTCCTGTAGTATTCACTGTAGTGTTTTTGTGGACTAAAGTCGGCATAAACACAGTGAATACTGTAGTATTTACATATCTACCACTCCAGTATCACTCCAGTATCCCTGCACATTGTAAATATGGTACAGGAACTGACCCTGTATATAGTATGCTTACTTACTTTCTCGTATTCTTTTTATTTCTTATTTCTTGCGTGTTTTTGTTGTACCTTATGTTATTTTTAGTATTACATTGTTATTGATTACTGCATTGTTGGGTTTAGAGCTTGCAAGAAAGGCCTTTCAATGTACTAAAACTTGAAATTTGTATTTACTGTAGTATACTGTAGTATTTACAGTTAACTATAGTATAAATACTGTAATAAAATAAAACTAATATATACTATAGTAATTAATGTAGTGTTTTTGCAGATTGTAGTATACTGTAGTATTTATTGTAGTGTTTTTGAGGACATTAGTGTCATGCTCTGACCTAGGAGAGCTGTGTTTTCTCTGTTTAGTTAGGTCAGGCTGTGATAGGTGGGTGGGCATTCTATGTTTTTGTTTTCTATGTTT
The DNA here is from genome assembly GCF_965601325.2 of Salmo salar. NCBI lineage: Eukaryota > Metazoa > Chordata > Actinopteri > Salmoniformes > Salmonidae > Salmo > Salmo salar. The sequence goes on along the minus strand of NC_138313.1, from coordinate 18,229,892 downwards.
TGGCCGGGTATGGTTTCCAATCAGAGGCAGCTGTCTATTGGTGTCTCATTTACATTTACGTCATTTAGCAGACGCTCTTATCCAGAGCGACTTACAAATTGGTGCATTCACCTTAAGATATCCAGTGGAACAACCACTTTACAATAGTACATCTATATCTTTTTTTTGGTGGGGGGGTAGAAGGATTACTATATCCTATCCCAGGTATTCCTTAAAGAGGTGGGGTTTCAGGTGTCTACGGAACTCCGCTGTCCTGGCGTCGATGTCTCTGATTGGAAGCCATACTTAGGCATGCCCATTTTTCCCTTTGGTTTTGTGGGTAGTTGCTTTCTGTTTAGTTTTGTAAACCTGATGGAACTGTTGGCTGTCATTTTGTTATTTTTGTCTAGTGTTCGTTTCCATTAAAATACACAACAATGAGCACTCTACACACTGCGCCTTGGTCTCCTCTATACGACGTGTGTAACAATTAGTGTAATATTTACTATAGTGTTTTTGTTTTATTATCTTTGACATAGAAGTGGAGGCTTTCTCCTTCAGGAAACCTATTGGAGAAATACTAAAAGTGCAAATTTTCCAGGACCTGTAGGTAGGTATGACTGGGTTCTGAATAGAGAGTTCAGAGCTTCTGGTCCTTTGTATGACCTGTAGGCAACACACTATATGGTCTATACTTGCCATTTAGGTTTCTCACTTATGGGTGGCACAAATGTTGATATGGGGAGGGAATGGGAAGGGTACATGCAAATTAAATACTGTAGTACTTACTGAAGTGTTTTTGTGGACTATGGCATTTTTGCGGACATTACTGTAGTATTTACTACTGCTTATTTTTTGGGATAAAACTGTTGTATTTACGATTGTATTCTACAGTATACTATAACATTCTATAGTAAGTATTACACATGATCAAGGGATACTGCAGTGTGTAGTATAGTGTTCTACAGCATACTACAGTTTACTATAAAATTCTATAGTAACTACTGTAATATTCTATAGTAAACGGTAGTAATTTTTTCATGTGGGTAACTAGGGGGAAATGGATGATTTTGTTAACATTTCCTTACAGCTCGCAGTTCCATAAAAACTTCGAAAATGTATTGATTCTGTGAGGCAGTAAATGTAGCTTTGATGGCTGAGCTTTGAGGCATTTATGTTTTTCCGTGCACCAAACTGCCCTCTTTGATTTGTAGATCAAGCTGAACTCATTGGGATCCTGTCCAGTGCAGGACTCCAGCCGCTTTGAAAAGACTGCTTGTTTTCTTTGCCATCTCACCATTAGAGATGCCTTTGTATTAAAAGCATGGTTTCTGAGCCCAGCAGTCTTTTTTTCATTACATTTTTTGGCATATCTGTGCTTACTTAAACACATGCACCGGAACATTTGCGTAATGTACTATATAGGGAATAGGGTGCCGTTTCTGACGCAGCCTGAGTCTGTGCCCAATATTCAGGCCCTGCAGTGGCATGGTGCTCATTCGTTAACACAGGCCAAATCAAGTCCATTAGTAAACACTCCCCAAGTCCCCATTACTGTTTGCCATGCTTCATTTGCTCTGGGAACAATGGCAGCCCTTAGTGATTAACACAGTATGATTAAACCTGTGAGTCAAGTATTGCATCCTAAATGGCAGCCTATTCCTTTTATAGTGCACTACTTTTGACCAGGACCCATAGGGAAAAGGGTGCCATTTGGGACGCACCTTGTGAGTCAAAAGGGGTTAACTCCTCCCACCCACTGACCACAGTCCACTTGTTGATGTAATCACCCCATAAGGGGAAGCTGATTGGAAAAGCCCTGGCAGTGAAAACAGCAAATGGGCTCTCATGATATCACCCCCATCTATGGTTTAGATCATAATGGGTGCAATGTGATGTTTGGTATCAGAACTCCCTGGACCAGCCAGCCTAACGACGCATGGACCACAACACACACAACTGCAGTTTTATCCCAAAAAAATCTGTTTTGTCATTTTACATTTACATTTTAGTCATTTAGCAGACGCTCTTATCCAGAGCGACTTACAGTAGTGAATGCATACATTTCATACATTTTTTTTCCCTTATTTTTTTTTCATACTGGCCCCCCGTGGGAAACGAACCCACAACCCTGGCGTTGCAAACACCATGCTCTACCAACTGAGCTACAGGGAAGGCCGTCCTCTGTTCTAGGCCCTCTCCTATTCTCGCTATACACCAAGTCACTTGGCTCTGTCATATCCTCACATGGTCTCTCCTATCATTGCTATGCAGACGACACACAATTAATCTTCTCCTTTCCCCCTTCTGATAACCAGGCGGCGAATCGCATCTCTGCATGTCTGTCAGACATATCACTGTGGATGACGGATCACCAGCTCAAGCTGAACCTCGGCAAGACGGAGCTGCTCTTCCTCCCGGGGAAGGACTGCCCGTTCCATGATCTCGCCATCACGGTTGACAACTCCCTTGTGTCCTCCTCCCAGAGTGCTAAGAACCTTGGCGTGATCCTGGACAACACCCTGTCGTTCTCCACTAACATCAAGGCGGTGACCCGATCCTGTAGGTTCATGCTCTACAACATTCGCAGAGTACGACCCTGCCTCACACAGGAAGCGGCGCAGGTCCTAATCCAGGCACTTGTCATCTCCCGTCTGGATTACTGCAACTCGCTGTTGGCTGGGCTCCCTGCCTGTGCCATTAAACCCCTACAACTCATCCAGAACGCCGCAGCCCGTCTGGTGTTCAACCTTCCCAAGTTCTCTCACGTCACCCCGCTCCTCCGCTCTCTCCACTGGCTTCCAGTTGAAGCTCGCATCCGCTACAAGACCATGGTGATTGCCTACGGAGCTGTGAAGGGAACGGCACCTCCATACCTTCAGGCTCTGATCAGGCCCTACACCCAAACAAGGGCACTGCGTTCATCCACCACTGGCCTGCTGGCCTCCCTACCTCTGAGGAAGCACAGTTCCCGCTCAGCCCAGTCAAAACTGTTCGCTGCTCGGGCACCCCAATGGTGGAACAAGCTCCCTCACGACGCCAGGACAGCGGAGTCAATCACCACCTTCCGGAGACACCTGAAACCCCACCTCTTTAAGGAATACCTAGGATAGGATAAAGTAATCCTTCTAACCTCCCCCCCCCCCCCCCCCTTAAAAGATTTAGATGCACTATTGTAAAGTGGTTGTTCCACTGGATATCATAAGGTGAATGCACCATTTTGTAAGTCGCTCTGGATAAGAGCGTCTGCTAAATGACTTAAATGTAAATGTAAATGTTATGCGAGTGATCCTGGGACTGCGTGATCCCAGGACCTCCCCAGTCTACCCCACCCTCTGATCACACACACTCATACACACACCCAGCCCTCTGTGCCTGACGGAGTGAGTGAAAAAGCATTTGACTAATGCAGCGATGAGGAGGCCTCTAGCTCTGGATACACTCCCAAAGCTAGTGAGAAGACCACTCCACTTCCCTCCCTCCCTCCCTCCCTCCTTCTCTCTACCGGGAAGGGGAGGCCACAGAGAAGGGCTAAATGAAAACAACTGGAGCTCCGTGCTGGATGGATGTGGATGACTCGTCTTTTTCCGCTCCTTCCGCACAGTATTGCTTGGTAGAACTGTGGTAGAACTGGAATGGGGACTCAGCGCTAGCAGCAAGCCCCCCAAACCCAAGCTATGCTCCAATGAGCACACTTACACACACACACACACACACCACACACAAATAAACTCCAGATGCAGGGAGGCAGGGGGATGGAGGGAGGATGCGATGCGCTTTGCATTGTGACTTGAACAGTTCTCTCTGCCTCTCTTCCTGCAGAACTGAAGTTGGTTTTCTCTGGGATGTCCTTCCTGCCACCCAGTTCTCTTATTTACTCTGTCTTCCTGTTCTTCTTCAATGACCCTCAACACAGCTCTGTCTCCTCTGGCCAACTGGCTCAGCATGTTAGTTAGGCAGACTGCACATACAGTATGTCTCAGTTAGATTTTCTCCACAGACATTCATTTAAAAAAAAAAATGTAACCTTTATTTAACTAGGCAAGTCAGTTAAGAACAAATTCTTATTTACAATGACGGCCATATGTTAGAATGAGACTTTCAGTATGTCTTACGAGACTACACTAAGATTATACTCTGATGCAGTGGTGTAGTACTCGAGTCCAGGATTCGGACTTGACTTGGACTCAAGTCACGATTATCATGACTCGTGACACGACCAGTGGTGACTCAGACTTGGACTTAAATTTGATTTGATGTCAGAAAATCTCTCTTGCATAATTCAACACATTAGCTACAACAGCAAATGTTAGATGGCTGTATTATCTATTTAGCGTTACAAATGTGCAACACTAATATCATAAATTTTTTTTTGAATGGTTGGACCGCAGCTTTTAGCTCTACCAAGAGACTCGTGGCTTGAGTATAAAGGAATCGAACACTAGGGACATGGGACTCGACTCAGACTCCAGGTTTAGTGTCTTGACTACATCACTGCTCTGATGTATTGGGAGGAAGGGAAGAAGGGAAGGAGGGAAAGAGGGAATGAGTACTTTCAAGTACTTCTTACTTCAGCATATTTATGCCATACTCCCCATATATTCTGGATAAGCTGGTTCATCATAGAGGTTACATTGAATATGAGGGCTGTACAGTACTTTATCTTTCTTAGTCCACTCACCTGGTTCCTCCTTCTCCACATGTCCTTCCACCACCACCAGGGTCTTGGTAGAAGTCTTGGCGTTCATCATCATGGCTAGGATGATCTCTCCGTTGACAGACGTACACGCCTCGTCCGGTTGGATACACTACATGGAGAGAAACACAATAGGACCACTGAGAAATCCCTGATAACTCAGCCTTGGATTTCATATACCACATTAACTTTTTATGCATTTCATTAATTTCATATGTAAACAGAACTCATTCATTTTCCCATTAAAATGTACAGTTTTTTGTATGATTTACTTATCAGCCATGAGAGTGTTACATGTATTCATATGACCAAAAGCAGTTTAGAAGACCAATCGATACATCAAATCTCTACACCTTTACCCAAGACCAAGCATCCCTTTTGATCTTTGACCACACGTATAATTTCTGGGAAATCATACCTAGTGAAAACTTGTGTTCCTTCCCCTGATCCCTATACTAACCATAATGTAAACATTCAGCTGCAGCGCTGCTCTGGTGTGAGTCGGTTTGGAGCCCCAACCTGACTCTGAATCAGTTTTAATGTAGAACACCATCAGAGACCCAGATAGAGGGTGGCTGGGGGAGCACTGAGCAGAAAGAACTGCTTGGAAAAGGATATGAAAGTGCAATGGCATAGCAGAGATTGAGAGAGTGAGGAGGGGAGCGAGAGAGAGGCTACAGTACAGCGAGGCGAAGGAAGGAAAAGTGAAGTGACACTTGAGCTAGTGGCTTGTTTTGGTTCTACAGATGGTTACTTAGGAAACCTTAAGTAGATGTATGCTTCCTGCTTCTGGTTCAGAATGAATTGAGACTGGCAGATTGTGCAGCAGGCCTAGCTTGGTGCCAAGTCTCCGCAGACAGGAGCACAGACCTAACCTACGCTAAATGCTGCTCAAATGACCATAAAATGTATGAATCATTGCACAGACCACAGACTCAGGTTATGCCAGTTGAGTCTGTGTTACATGAAGTAGGGCCCTGAAAGAGGCAGATGGTTTGGCAGTGGCACAACCGGCTCTGGACTACACCTGGGTTCCAGGGTTCAAACCCTGGGCCGACCTCCACAACTCTTCATACTCCCCCTTTCTTCAAAACATACAGTAAATCTATCCCAATAAATAATATTACTGATATCAAATCAAAATTCTAAGCTTCTCTCTTCTACTTTGTTTTAGAGGTCGTAGCGTACAGGATGAACAGACACGAAAGAAAAACAACGTACCATAGCCTGTCCCTGGTTGTTGTGGTGTCTCTTGGAGCAGAGAGACATTTCACAGTGCAGAAACAGCAACGATTCGTTGAAGGGTGAGTTAAAGGTGAAGCTGAACCTCTTCCTGTCAGTCTGGGAGTGGGGGATAGGGAGGTCTCTCTGAGGGTAGTACTTGACCGTGTCGTCCGTAGGGCAGATGTTCTCGATCAGGGTGTAGTAAGACGGGATGTTCGGGTTGGAGTTGGCAGAGATGAAGCAGGTCTGGATCATGAACCCTAGCTCTGGGTCGACTTTGAAGGCTCCAATCTGAAGCACGGGAGAAAAGAGAAGGAACAAAATGGTGTCATTTTTTATAAAAACAATAAACTCAAGTCATACAAATGTTTTACCGTTTATAACGTGTAAGCAATGTGTGGAGGCTCAGGCTACATGATTGATATAGCCTCTAAAGGTATCCAATGATTTTATTGTTGAAACCTCTCATCGACGTCGTCAAATTGACAAACTATCTGTTTCGGCCTGCAAAGTTTTGTGAAGAGCAACATCTTGGCATACGTCCGTACACTCTCTGTCAGTCCAGGAGCTGACAATTTGTTTTAACACAGAGAACAAGCAAAAAGAACACTATCAGAGTGTTATCAGGTCCAAGAATCACAAATCCTGAAGCGGATTTCAGTCCCTTCAAAACATTTTAAGAGGATCTCTCCGACGGCAGACCACAAGGCATTTCCATGAGTTATTATCCTTCTGCTGCTTTTTCGTCCTTTTTTTCCCCACTGAAAACCTAAATGTGTTTTTCTGTCGGTGCCATCACCATGCCAAGGTTGACAGACATGCATGCACAGGCACACACACACACGCCGCTTTCAAAATGACAGTTTTCATGCTCGACAGGGACTTGCACAACAGCAGTTTCCTACACACCTTAGTTTGGGCTATAGTCTCAGGGACCGGGACAGGGCATGGCAGGTCTCATCCCAGCGTGAGAGGTGTGGATGTGGGAGAGAGTAGGCTCAGTATGAATCTCTAGCTTTTCTTACACAACCTCCCTGTAGGACCTCTCTAGTAATAATTGTTCAGTACTATTTCCAAGGTGCATTCTGGACTTGCCAGACAGAATAAATAGAAGTGCCATATGTGCCAGGACCCTGAGGGGAGGACAGAGACCATGGCTGTGGGGTAGCTAACAGCAGAAAGAGGAGATGTTAGCTTTATATTCTCCCGACCCAGACCAAATATCAACGGACCCTGTGGAAGCTAAAACATTCAAAGATGAAAGTGGACCCGACAGTCCAGACACAGCGTACACACAGAACAGTCCTCACTGTTGTTTTGACAGGCCTCATATCTAAGAGAGACAGAAACACGAACACACACAACTTGTGAAATCGCTCCGACAATTCAGGTCCTAACATCTGGATACTAGCCTACTAACTATCTTCATCTGAGCGAATCACAAACAGCCGAAAAATACAACAGACACAATGTATTACTTCAGTATATTCCAAACGGTTACAGCCAGCCTGGTACAGTGCGTTTGTAGTAGTTCACTGCTCCATTTACCTCTACAAAGACCTGTTTATTTTTGGAAACGGTGTGGAAGGCCTGGGTTGATGGATAGCGGAAGAGTTGGCTGCTGTACAGCTCCATGTTGAACATCACGTCGGTTCTGACTGGTTCCTTAGCTGCCGGGGCGAAGTGGGAAAAGGATCCTGATGATCCTGATCCTCCTAGGGTGTTCTGGTTCTTCCTGTAGGTGCAGTTGAACTGGGGGAGGGGGACAGAGAAGGAGAGACAGCCAATCAAAACAGTTGAACTGGATGGAGAAGGAGAGACGAGCCAATCAAAAAAATATATAAATTGGGTAGGAATTAAACAAATAGCCCAAGGCAGATAAGTCAAAGTTGAAGCTGGAATTGAGGATAGTAACTGCCGATCTGATGTTCAGAGGATACATTTTTTGGGAAAAAAAGTCACAAAAAAATTAAAATAACAAAAGAGTAAATTGGGTCGGCGCACGCACGACGGCAGCCATATAGTACGGCGCCATCTATAAGATGGGAGTCAATTTATTTGTGATTAGTGGTCTGGTCTTGACTCCCAGCTCTCCCAAACCCAGGCAGGCCCTGTCATTCAATGCTGCACTCTTAATTCCTTTTTCATTTAGCCTCAATTTAACCAGAATAAACTCCCTTGAGGTTAAAAACCAACCTCTTTTTCGAGGGAGACCTAATGTTTAAAAAATAATAATAATTGAGAGAGTCATATAGCTAAATGTCTTACCAGAATGTATGACCTGCGTTCTGGCCCTGAGAGAGAGTGAGTCATATAGAATCGAAATATATTATAGATGTCTTACCAGAATGGAGGATCTGTGATCAGGATCCGTGGTGTGCTCCAGGAAAGCAGCCCTCTCCAGCTCCTCTGCCTCCCCAGGGAAGGTCACGTCTCCGGACTCTCGATCCTCGTCATCTGGGGGACCACCACTCCCATCCTTAGGCTCAGCATGACTTATCAGGATCTGGATGTCAACCACAGCGGAGTTGAACACATCAGTGAACACACAGTTCAGATACAGTATGCGTACCAAATGGCACCCTAGCTATTCCCTTTATAAAACACTAACTTTGTCAGGGCTCTGGTAAAAAAGCAGTGCACTATATAGGGAATAGGGAGCCATATGAGACACAACCCAGGACACTTTCCCAGTGATCAGCGCCAAACTATTTTCTAATAATTGTCTGTGTGAATGGTGTTGCTTCATTCAAGGGCCCAGGGCACCAGTGACAGGGCTCTGATCTGAATCTAGCTGCCAAAACATTCTGCAACAGATGAGCTGGAATTAAAACGTGGGAACGTCCAGAGATTTCAACAGTCCAGAGCTCTCTCAGGCAGACCCCGTGAAGCATATGTCTCATTTTGTCAGTTTAAAGAAACACGGGAAGCCTGCTGTGTACTTCAGACGTTTACAGGGTCAAAGGTGAGTTAGGGCTGGAGGACACGGGCTAAATTAGGTGAATTATTATCATTGCCATTTAATTTATTCCTGCTGGTGTGTAGATAAGTAATTAAAACACCTTATCGTAGGATGGGACAAACAAGGACCATACTAGGATATGGGGCTTTGATATATTGAGAAACAGATAAATGAAGATGAATTTGTTTTGACCATAGGGGTCTGAGAACTTTAGGTGTGTGCCTGGTATTTCTAATCTGTATTTGGACACAAATGTATTTTGTAACTTGTACTGAATTTGCTACGAAAATAATTTAATAGATCCGCGGAGAAGTGATTTATCATTGCTTGTTAGTGAAAGCACATGTTGCATTCCATGTTAATGATAAACTCTGCTCAGAAAGGGTTTGACGGTAATAGTGAACCTCATAACATTTTCATAGTGTTGTCCTAAATGTTTCCCTGGGTGCTTCTCCCATGCTTTCAACAGAGAACGGATTATACCATTGTTCAGAGTAACAGGCTAGGGCTGGGGGATACAGCACTCATAGGGCTGGTTTCCCAGAACCAGATTTATCCTAATTCTGGACTAAAAACTATTTTAAATGGAGATATTCCATTGAACCTTCTTTTTCAGTCCAGGAGTAGGCTTATTTGGGTCCAGGTAGCTTAAATGTTCAAGCTTCACAAGACTTGGGAGTATGCTAACGCAAGACTAGCGTCTGGGAAACTGGCCCTTGATTCGTTTTTGTAGATGCTATAGCCATTGTGTGTGGTACTCACTGAGTTGATGTAGAGGACCATAGAGCTGGGGTGCATGGGGTACTTGGTGGTCTGACAGCCCTCCAATGGCGTCTCTAGGGTGTAGTGGGTGGAGTTAACCGTCGCTTTGCATTCTGGGTCTTGAAGAGTCAGGTTGGCATTACCATAACCATTGGCCTGAGGAAAGAGACAAATGTAAGTAATATAAAGTCAATTAATAAAGTCTTAAAAAACTGAAAGAAAAACAATGTAATGTCAATCAATAATCTATAATATTTGCAATAAAATAAAAATCATGATCAACAATCATCTCAATACTGTCAGAAGAGGTTGCTGAGACACAATGTGGCACTATACTTCATTGGCATTAGACGTCACTATGCCACTATACAGTACAGACTACTTCTCGGTGTGATATTAAGTTCCCCGGAAGACATAAAAACCACAGGATGGTCCAACTCTAACCATAACTATCCCTAATTGCAGTGTGGGTTTTAATACACTATGATGTGGTCTGTTGTGTTCTGCCTGCTTCACTGTAGGGCATGCATGCACACACACAATAGCACACACACACACAATAACACACACACACACACACACACACACACACACACGTTGAAAATACCCACAATTCATTCAACTCCATACCAGTCACTATTACGTAAAGAGGAAGACTCAGAGATAAACCAAGCCTGTCCTCTATTGCAGACACAATTAGTCATAGTGATAAACCAGTTGGCTGTCTACTACAGTGCACTATCCATCCACTCACCTGCAGACTCTCTCTGTCGATGCTGACCACCATCCTGTTCTCCTCACACTGAACACTGAGCCCCACACTGAGGGTCCCCTGCTGCTCCTCAGGCTCCCCACCCTGCTCCCCTCCCAGCCAGGGCAGGCCATGCTCCTTGGGTGGGGGAAAGGGGAAGGGCAGGCCACCGGAGCGCGAGGCAGCACCCCCTGGGCCACCAGACAGGAGGGGGTTGGTGTCCCACAGGATAGACAGGTCTGGAAGGAACACGGAGTCCAGGGGATCTAGCACATCTGGAAGTCACAGAACACACAAATTTTAGTCACAGAGCCAAACACACAAACTGGAAAGAAGAGAGAGAGAGAGAGAGAGACTGTTAAAGTGTCATCTGGGGGGGTTTTAGAGCCATGGAAATTGCACAGAGCAGAATCTGGCCCAAGTTCTGGCGATATTGTCTTCATAAGAACAGTTAAACTGTGATGGTCTATGGTAGACATTCATTATTTAACAGTTAAATACATTATAACAATATATACCCATGAGAAATGCGTATAAATCAAAGCATAGCTAATTTATTTATATCGTAGATATCTTTATTGAATTGACTAAACCTAGGTCTGTTTGTCATACATGATCTACCGTATTAGTTTAATTACAGTCAACTTTAGTCACAGACACAAACGCACGTACACGTGTGTACACTCACAGACACCTACACCATGCACACACACACACACACACATACACACACACACACACACACACACACAGAGAAAGGAGGGAGAGAGAGAGAGAGAGACAGAGCAAGAGAAACAGAGAGAGAGAGACAAGAGACAAAGAGAGAGACAAAGAGAGAGACAAAGAGAGACAGAGAGACAGAGAGACAGACAGACAGAGAGACAGACAGACAGACAGACAGACAGACAGACAGACAGACAGACAGACAGACAGACAGACAGACAGACAGACAGACAGACAGACAGACAGACAGAGAGACAGAGAGACAGAGACAGGGGCCTCTGTTAAAGTGTCATCTGGTGGTTTTAGAGCCATGGAAAATGCACAGAGCAGAATCTGGCCAAAGTTTTGATGATATTGTCTTTTTAAGAACAGTTAAACTGTGATGGTCTGTGGTAGACATTCATTATTTAACAGTTAAATACATTTCTAACGATGTATGCTCATGAAAAATGGGAATAAATCAAAGCATAGCTCATTTATTTACATTGTAGATATCTTTATTGAATTGACTAAACCTAGGTCTGTTTGTCATACATGACAACATCTACCGTATTAGTTTAATTACAGTCAAGTACTGGAACACAAATCTGAGTCTAATGTAAAAGGCCTGGCGTGTCTTACCTGGCTCCCTGAGCCTCAGGTTGAAGGTGTTAGCCACAGGGGTGTGGGTGTAGGAGGTGACCGGTCCATAGCTATGCTCCTCTGCCCACTTGATCAGGGCCTGAGAGCCAGATGGGAGGTGGTGTTTGGGGGTCTTAGACACCTCCATCAGCCTCTCTGTGTTGGGGCTCAGACTGATGGTATCTGACGTCTATTGGGGGAAAAATCGGAATTAACAGGTTTAGTAGCCTATACTGTAAATCATATGGAAATATTGGTAGAGGCAAAACTACCAGCAATTGATTTGATTCAAGTTTTTAATCAATGTAATCTTATCAGTTATCAACAAAGAAACAGAACATCACAACCATATAAACCATATCTTACACAGCAGCATGAACATTTTAGTCATTTAGCAAACACTTAGCGTTAAGTGCCTTGCTCAAGGGCACGTCGACAGATTTTTCACCTAGTCGGCTTGGGGATTCAAACCAGCGACCTTTCGGTTACTGGACCAACGCTATTAACTGGTAAGCTACCTGCTGTCGTCAGTCTTTTTTTAATGTCTTTTTTTATTTTACCTTTACCCCTTTTTCTCCCCAATTTCGTGGTATCCAATTGGTAGTTACAGTCTTGTCCCATCGCTGCAACTCCCCTACGGACTTGGGAGAGGCGAAGGTCGAGAGTCATGCGTCCTCCGAAACACGACCCTGCCAAGCCGTACTGCTTCTTGACACACTGCTTGCTTAACCCGGAAGTCAGCCGCACCAACGTGTCGGAGGAAACTGACGACCGAAGTCTGCTTGAATGTGCCCGGCGCGCCACAAGGAGTCGCTAGAGTACAATGAGACAAGGACGGCCAGCCAAACCCTCCCCTAACCTGGACAGCGCTGGGCCAATTGTCCGCTGCCTCATGGGTCTCTCAGTCACGGCCGGCTGTGACACATCGTGGGATCGAACCCGAGTCTGTAGTGACGCCTCAGCACGGCAATGCAGTGCCTTAGACCGCTGCGCCACTCGGGAGGCCCTTGCCGTCATCAGTCTTACACAAACCAAAGTGGGTGCTTTCTTCTTCTGTAGTTAGCAGCATTTACCAGTAATCTCTAGGTCTATGTTGGTTTCATTTCCTTTGTCTGACTGTATGAAATGGTAAAACTTCACTATAGAGCTTCAAAAGCCGGTGTGACCACAACCCACAATGAAAGTGTGAGAATATTAATTTTACTCTCATATCTTGAAAGAATCAAAGTCAAAAGAGACATTTTAGGTCTCGGCATGGAAAGGCCCTGACCAATGTAGCAGTGGTGAAGAGTTGCGCACGCACGCACGCGCACGCGCACACGCACACACACAAAAAGCCTGATCAATGGTGGGACTAAGTCTAATGTGTCAGATTTCTACCAGAATTCCTCATTAGTTCCCCAGTGTTCCAACTGTATAATGTGAGGAGGGCTAATCCCTTCCCAAAGACATTTCCCACAGATCCACTCTGTCCAAAATGGCATCATATTCCCTATTTAGTGTCCTACTTTTCCTCAAGGCTCATAGGTCTCTGATGAGAAGTAGTGCAGTATATAAATAGTAGGGTGCCATTTGGGATGCAGCTCCCCTCTGTCCCCTGGAGCAGGAGCAGAGCTGTGGCCAATCCTCTGACAGTAGCTAGCAACGCTTTGATTTTATGAGGCTATCATATCACATACATAGCTGACATTCTCTGTTTTGAGATATTCACTCTGAACCAGTGGCTGGTTCCCAAAGACAGATATTTATACTGGGACACACATGCATGCTCATGCAGGCAAGCACACTCACGATCACACTCACATGCACACACTCTCACACACACAGCATTAAGTAAGCATTTTGTCAATGAAACCCTTGCTATGATACTGGGCAGTTTCAGTTTACTTTGGTCCTAGATGGATTAACGGGTTCTAAAGTCAGAAATCAAAACCAGAAGTGAAAAACAAATCTGATCCATCATAACTGAACTCCTCCCAATGATTTATGCTGTTCTGAGTTCAGTACTGTACTTTATGTCTTGCCCTGGCCTGTAATTTCCTAGCCTGGTCCCAGATATTTGTGCTGTCTTGCTAAATCCTATGGTCATTCATGGGCATGCCAAATGTCATGTCATGCCAACAGATATGGGATCAGGCTAGTAATTTCGCAGTACAGTAAACTGTAGGTCAGCAGCACAGCACATCGCTGACATGTGTTCCCAGTTTCCGGTCCCCTACTCCCCCTAATGTTTCTCTTAGCGTAGCCCACTACTGTAGCCAACTGTAGCCCTGCTCTGCTGGTCTGATTGATTCAGTGACAGCCTACAGGGCAGCTGTACAAACAGCCAGGCTGGCAGGCAGGCAGTGGATGGGGCTGAGCATGGGTCTGCATCCCAAATGGAACCCTATTCCCTATTTACTGCACTACTTTTGACCAAAAGTAGTGCACTGGTCAAAAGTAGTGCACTGCATAAGGAATAGGGTGCCATTTGGGATGCAGACTGAACTGAGCTTACTGACTGGGAGAAGTGCAGAGTCATGGACTGGCAGAGGCACACACACACAGTCTGCCTGCATGAGGATCACTGTTACAGAGTGTGGAACCAACCCAGAGAAGCAGGTATCTAGAGCCCATAAGACAACACAACACACCTCCACTGAGATCAGCAGTTAGCATAGCATAGGGACCGTGGAACAGACCTACGCAGCACTCGTAGAGAAGATAGAGCGAAGGTCAGGCCAGGTTGGTTTAGCCTAAATTGTGTCAATGTCACTTTTTTCATTAATAGGCAAAACACCTTTCATATCTACTAGGTATCTAATGGCTATGTGCCAAAGGTGTAAGAGCCATCTCTCATTATGACTTCGGATATTAATAAATGGTCTATTTAGTTTTTTAACATACATGTCTAGACTGATGTAAGTGGGAGGTAAACGTGCAATGCCAGAGCAAATATGGTCATTGGATAATGTCCTACTGTTAACCTAAAACCAAATAAATCGCCCTTAGTGTAAGCCTTGCAAATTAGTGAGTGTTTTTCAATGACTAGAACAGATATAGTCAATTCTTTTTTTGAAAGTGTATACACGACCACAGTGTGTGTGGGTGTCAATGTTAACAAGTATGACACAATATTTCAATTCTACAGACAGATAGCCAGTCACTGAGGTATTACACAGTATTTGGGCAGTGATTGTGTTGTCACTGTGTTTGCAGTGCAATCCACAGAGATAGGGAATAGGGTGCTATTTAGGATGCAAACAGGGCCTGCAGCCAGCAACGCTCATCATTCACATTATGATGGACGGCAAACAGGTCAGGCTGTGTGAGGCTGTGAGCACAATGAAAATACAGTTTGTGTGAACCTGGCCTATGAAAATGTATTGCCTCCCCTCCTCCTCTCTTCCCCCTCATTCAATACGATGACAACCCTTGGAACTGTCAGCATGATATTTCACAGTTCCTCTCTTTATCCCTCCATCCCTCGCTCTCTCCCTCCCTCCCCTGCAGGCAGGCTGAAACCAGGTGCCACTTCAACACTCCTCGGATTGTGACAAATGTATTGGTCATCGGCGAAAAGTGGTGACATGCCTGTCTGTCCGCTGTGCTTGTCTAGTCATGTGTTGTGACATGGATCCTCTGCCTGTCTCCCCAAATACCATTTGTGCCATTGTGATCAGTGGAGGTTGCTCAGGGGAGGACGGCTCATAATAATGTCTGGAACGGAGCAAATGGAATGGCATCAAACACATGGAAACCATGTGTTTGATGTACTTGATACCATTCGACTGATTCCACTCCAGCCATTACCACGAGTCCGTCCTCCCCAATTAAGGTGCCACCAACTTCCTCTGATTGTGATGTGTTACTGAGACTGTGAAAAAAGATCTTGGCAGTTAAAATCTGAAAGTTGAACTACTCAATTCGAAAAGAAAACACTCAATAGCAGTCTTGCCACTTGGTTTGCTATAAACCTGAGGAATGGAGTCTTGGGTCTCTGGAGTTGGCCATTAAATAAAATGCAACTACTGAAAAATGGTTTATTTAGGTCAAAGCAGCACCTTCCTATTATTCATGAGCTGCATGTTTTGCCACTATTGCTTTGAACATTCGTTTTAGGACTGACGCCCGACTGAGCATTGTCAATTGGAGCTGATGAATATTTTAGCAAAATGGCATTACAGTGGCTGGGAAATACAAAAACATTTCAAAAGGAGGCAAATAATTAGTAGGAAAACCTTTGTCATCATTGTGATGTCGTCAGATTGATCGTATTCCAGGCCACTATGGTGACATTTAGACGTTAACAGTTAATAGCCCCCGTTCAGAATGACTGGGCACAACTAGACTTTCGGGCACCACTATGGCAGAGAACAGCTTGAGAAAGATCATAACAAATGGCATGAAGCGACCGAGTGAAGGAGGTGCACTCCATGAATAGAAGGGCTGTGTTTGTTACGTTCAGAGTGACGTTTTGAGTCACGCACCAACCAAGTCCAGTTTGCAGGTTACTGAAAATATAAGTATTTTTATTTAGAAACAAAACATTTCTCCGTAGCGTTCAGATTCAGTGTTACGTACCACCACGTCCAGTTTGCCGATGACGCTGTGAGCCTTGACGACCCAGTTGACAGACTTCTCACACTTCAGCAGCAGCACGACGTTACGTTTCAATGGAACATCTGCCTCCAGTGGTCTCAGATCTACAATCACATCCACCTGGAATGCACTGCTCAGGGAGGGAAATAGAGAGAGAGAGACAGAGAAGGGAAAAGAGAGCCAGCCAGGAGAGAGCCATAAGAGTTTTAGAAGACCCAAAATACTCAGTATTTACATGCCTTCCCTCTGTCTGGCCAACTGATTAAGAAACTGGAAGTATTCCCAGAAAGAGGAAGACATGTGCGTAGCAGACCAGACCACATATCAGCCGTATGGTGAAATACATCATGATTGCCATATTCCTTGTATTTCTGGGCTCTTAATGCGTACACAGTAATCACACCGCTGGGAGAGTGAGGCCATCACCCGGCAGACTGGAAATACAGACTACAGTCCACGAGAAGTTGCGTCCCAAATTGTTGCCAACCTACACTATATACAGTGCATTCGGAAAGTATTCAGAACACCTTGACTTTTTCCACATTTTCTTACGTTACGGTCTTATTCTAAAATGGCTTAAATAAAACATTTTCCTTATCAATCTACACACAATACCCCATAATGATAAAGCGAAAACAGGTTTTTAGAATAATGTTGTTTTTTTTTGCAAAAAAACTGAAATACCTTATTTACATAAGTATTCAGACCCTTTCCTATGAGACTCGAAATTGAGCTCAGGTGCATCCTGTTTCCATTGATCATCCTTGGAGACGTTTCTGCAACTTGATTGGAGTCCACCGGTAGTAAATTCAATAGATTGGATATGATTTGGAAAGGAACACACCTGTCTATATAAGGTTCCACAGTTGACAGTGCATGTCAAAGCAAAAACCAAGCCATCAGAACAAAGAAATTGTTCGTAAAGCTCTGAGACAGGATTGTGTCATGGCACAGATCTGGGGAAGTGTACCAAAACATGTCTGCAGGATTTAAGGTCCCCAAGAACACAGTGGCCTCCATCATTCTTACATGGAAGAAGTTTGGAACCACCATGACTCTTCCTAGAGCTGGCCGCCCGGCCAAAAGCAGCAATCGGGGGAGAAGGGCCTTGGTCAGGGAGGTGACCAAGAACCCGATGGTCACTCTGACAGAGCTCTAGAGTTTCTCTGTGAAGATGTAAGAACCTTCCAGAAAGACAATCATCTCTGCAGCACTCCACCAATCAGGCGTTTATGATAGAGTGGCCAGACGGAAGCTACTCCTCAGTAAAAGGCACATGACAGCCGCTTGGAGTTAGCCAAATGGCACCTAAAGGACTCAGACCATGAGAAACAAGATTCTCTGGTCTGATGAAACTAAGATTGAACTTTTGGCCTGAATGCCAAACGTCACGTCTGGAGCAAACCTGGCACCATCCCTACGGTGAAGCATGGTGGTAGTAGCATCATACTGTAGGGATGTTTTTCAACAGTAGGGACTGAGAGGGGTGCCAGGATCGAGGGAAAGATTAACGGAGCAAGGTACAGAGAGATCCTTGATGAAAACCTGCTCCAGAGCGCTCAGGACCTCAGACTGGGGTGAAGGTTCACCTTCCAACAGGACAATGACCCTAAGCACAAAGCTAAGACAAGGCAGGAGTGGCTTAGGGACAAGTCTCTGAATGTCCTTGAGTGGCCCAGCCAGAGCCCGTTCTAAAATTTCTGGAGAGACCTGAAAATAGCTGTGCAGCAACGCTCCCCATAAAACCTGACAGAGCTTGAGAGGATCTGCAGAGAAGAATGAGAGAAACTCCCCAAATACAGGTGTGCCAAGCTTGTAGCGTCATACCCAAGAAGACTCGAGGCTGTAATTGCTGACAAAGGTGCTTCCCTGTAGCTCAGTTGGTAGAGCATGGTGTTTGCAACGCATGGTGTTTGCAACGCCAGGGTTGTGGGTTCGATTCCCACGGGGGGCCAGTACGGGAAAAAAAAAAATGTATGAAATGAAATGTAAGTCGCTCTGGATAAGAGCGTCTGCTAAATGACTAAAATGTAAATGTAAAAAATGTGCTTCAACAAAGTACTGAGTAAAGGGTCTGAAGACAGAACACCAGCATCAAAACCTCATCTCAACTGTAAAGTATGGTGGAGGGAGCATCATGGTTTGGGGCTGCTTTGCTGCCTCAGGGCCTGGACAGCTTGCTATCATCATCGGGGAAATGAAGTTTATCAAGTTTATCAAGACATTTTGCAGGAGAATGTTAGGCTATCTGTACGCCAATTGAAGCTCAACAGAGGTTGAGTGACGCAACGGGACAATGACACAAAACACAGAAGTAAATCAACAACAGAATGTCTTCAACAGAAGAAAAAACACCTTCTGGAGTGGCGCAGTCAGAGTCCTGACCTCAACCCGATTGAGATGCTGTGGCATGACCACAAGAGAGCAGTTCACCAGACATCCCAAGAATATTGCTGAACTGAAACAGTTTTGTAAAGAGGAATGGTCCAAAATTCCTCCTGACCGTTGTGGAGGTCTGATACGCAACTACAGAAAATGTTTGGTTGAGGTTATTGCTGCCAAAGGAGGGTCAACCAGTTATTAAATCCAAGGGTTCACATACTTTTCCCACCCTGTACTGTGAATGTTTACACGTGAAAATGTATTATTGTTTGTGTGTTATTAGTTTAAGCAGACGGTGTCTGTTTATTGTTGTGACCTAGATAAAAAAAAAAGTTTTTGCTTTGACATTATGGGGTATTGCGTGTAGATTGATGAGGGAAAAAAAGAATTTAATCAATTTTAGAATAAGGCTGTAACTTTGAAAAAGTCAAAGTGTCTAAAAACTTTCCGAATGCTCTGTATACAAAAGCATGTGGACATGCCTTCAAATGAGTGGATTCGGCTATTTCAGCCACACCTGTTGCTGGCAGGTGTATAAAATCAAGCACACAGCCATGTAATTTCCATAGACAAACATTGTCAGTAGAATGGCCATACTGAAGAGCTCAATGACTTTCAACGTGGCACCGTCATAGGATGCCACCTTTCCAAAAAGTGAGTTTGTCAAATTTCTGCCCTGCTAGAGCTGCTACGGTCAACTGTAAGTGCTGTTATTGTGAAGTGGAAACGTCTAGGAGCAACAACGGCTCAGTCGCGAAGTAGTAGGCCACACAAGCTCACAGAATGGGACCGCCACGTGCTGAAGCACGTAACGCTTAAAATCCTCTGTCCTGACTTGCAACACTCACTACCGAGTTCCAAACAGCCTCTGGAAGCAACTTGAGGACAATAACTGTTCGTCGTGAGCTTCGTGAAATGGGTTTCCATGGCTGAGCAAGCCTAAGATCACCATGCGCAATGGCAAGTGCGCATGGTGATCTTCAATGCATAGTGCCAACTGTAAAGTTTGGTGGAGGAGGAATAATGGTCTGGGGCTGTTTTTTATGGTTTGGGCTAGGCCCCTTAGTGCCAGTGAAGGGAAATCTTAACGTTACAGCATAAAATTACATTCTGGATGATTCTGTGCTTCCAACTTTGTGGCAACAGTTTGGGGAAGGCCCTTTCCTGTTTCAGCATGACAATGTCCCCGTGCATAAAGCGAGGTCCATACAGAAATGGTTTGTCTCGATCGGTGTGGAAGAACTTGACTGGCCTGCACAGAGCCCTGACCTCAACCCCATTTAACACCTTTGGGATGAAGTGGAACGCCGACTGCAAACCTGGCCTAATCGTCCAACATCAGTGCCTGACCTCACCAATGCCCTTGTGGCTGAATGGAAGCAAGTCCCTGCAGCAATGTTCCAACATCTAGTGGAAAGCCTTCCCAGAAGAGTGGAGGCTGTTATAGCAGCAACGGGGGGGACCAACTCCATATTAATGCCCATGATTAACGCCCAGACTTTGAGTCTGAGATAGAGCGCTCAACAAAACCTCAAAAGGTCAATATTATCCTACTCTTCCTTGGTATCCAACACAGACTACCAGTGAGACTAGAGAGAAACCATCCTGACCTCTTGAGATCACTAAGGTTTATATTTAGAGTTAGTGTGATCGACAATGTTTAGCATATTGACATAAAGAGCCAGTTTCCCAGAGACAGATTAAGCCCAGTGCTGAACTAAAAGCATGCTCAATAGAGAATCTCCATTGAAAGTGTTCTTTGGTGCAGAACTAGGCTTAATCTGTGTCCAGGAGCCCAGCCTAAACTCGATAAATGTGCGCTTTATTTGGGTTGGACTATGTTTTGGTTCTGGTGGTGGGCTACAGTACTGACCTACTGGAGTTCTGGTTGTGTTATGGTTGTGTTATGGCTGTGTTTGGTTATGTTATGGTTGTGTTGGTTTACAGTACTGACCTGCTGGAGTTGGGTGCTTGCAGCTCAATGATGTGGACCTCTTGGTCCTGGTCTGGTCCAGACAGGACACAGCCTTTAGAGGGCTGGGGCTCCACGTAGCCGGCTAGGTAGTTCAGAGACAGGAACTTGTTGTCGATTTTACAGGTATCTGAGAAGACTGGGTCTGGAAGACGAAAGAAGAGGGTGGTTACATGAGATTATGAGACGAGATTATGACTCAATGTATAATTCGAACACTGGATGTGATGTGATTATACTTGATTAATCCTCAAGAGCAAGACGTTCCGATGAAGGCAGTCAGGCTGATACGTAAACTTAATATACTGAAGTGATACTGGCAAGCGCAGTGTGCAAGTTTTTATTTTCTTTCAAGATGAATCCTCATGAGGAAATGGGTGAGGTATTTAGGTATTTACATTACTGTTCAGCCAACATTTTGAGATATCTGAACACTTTGGGGTTGCTGGTAAAAGACAGGGACATACAGACAGCTTTTGCATTGAACACTATGATTCATGTTTCTGGGGAAATGAAAAGGCATGTTGAACAATTGCCGTCATAAACACGCCCAATCAGTCATTCCTGTCAGGTTTCCCACCATTCTAACTTACTACCATTTATTTACTCAAATATTATTATTCTCCATCCAACTGTCCAGGCATGTGATCCTCTTCTCAGTCTTTTACAAAACATGAAAAGTTAAGCCCAGATGCTTCCTTATTTGGCAAACAAGGTCTTGGACAATATAAACTAAAGAGGTTGGAACCTTCCTCCCTAGACCCACTCGTGCCCCCCTCTTGCGTGTTTTAAGTACCTGGTAGGACACAAAGCGGAAATCTGTCCAGCCTCAAGAAAAAGTACCAGAGCGAGAGATGGGTGGAGGCGGACTGAGGTAAACATGGCACGTTGGGCCTTCGCCAAGCCACAGTGTCTAATGACAGAGAGCGCGGCTGAATAGATGACTGCTTCAAGGCTAAGCAACCACACACTCTCTGTTTTCCTCCAACGTGATTGATTACATGGAGAGAACAGAACATACCTCGGCTGTAATGTGTAATGGAGCCATGACTCCACTCCTGGCAGTCACAATGATACTGTCATGCAGTTGAAAGATAGTCGTTAAAAATGAGGTGCTCTATCTATCTGGATGTTGACGTAGGATGAAGTTGGATGTGCTGTCGGTTCGGTTTACAAAGGACCAGTGGGGAGTGATGAAGTGAAGGAAAGAGTGAAGCATGGCTTCAATGGATCAATCACACAACATCCGTGGAGGAAAGCCCTCAACTTCAAACAGCCTTAGTCCCTGCTACAGTATCTCTACTGTCTGGTGGAGAGGAGACACCTCTGACAGTTTGTTTCCACTCACAGCTCACAGTTGTCAAGGAACAGTTGACATTTGCTATACCCATTAATGCCTTCCAGTTTAGTTTACTACAAACTCCGCTTCTCGGAAGTGGTCTTCTTACAGAGAAGTTAAGGTACAAGACCCTTATCATCTTGTTTATTAGCAGCTCAAGGGGTTAAAGCTAGAATCTTTAGTAGAAACAATAACAAAGCGATTCTCCATCCCTGTTTAGGTAAAAAGTGGAGGGACGGGTCTGGAGAAATGTAACCACTCTAAAATTGATAGACAGACCTATGGATGGACTGACCATCCGTGATATCAAAAGTATAATTTTAAACATGTTTTGAGGCTATAAAGTGTTGGTTTATATTTACATTGTCTACAAACAGAGTAAAACAAGCTTATATTTTGGGTTCTGATGGGGTATGAAAGTTTAACTAAGCTCATGAGGCATTTCTAAGTTATAGTCTTCAAGAATCAGTGGGTATATATATATATTTATTTATAATTCCAAAAATGGATGTAGCAACTAAGGATGCTAGTTTTAAGGAGGAAAGAATACCATAAATGGATCGCTCCCTTGTGTGTTGGATTAAAACTGCTTGGAAACTTGAAACAGTCCCAATAAAAAATAACAATATATACAGGGGGGTGCCGGTACAGAGTCAGTGTGCGGGGACACTGGTTAGTTGAGGTAGTATGTCCATGTAGGTAGAGTTAATTAAAGTGACTATGCATAGGTGACAACAGAGAGTGGCAGTGGTGTGGAGAGGGGGGGGGGGGGAATGTGAATAGTCTGGGTAGCCATTTGACTAGATATTCAGGAGTCTTATGGCTTGGGAGTAGAAGCGCTTTAGAAGCCTCTTGGACCTAGACTTGACGCTCCGGTAACGCTTGCCATGTGGTAGCAGAGAGAACAGTCTATGACTAGGGTGGCTGGAGTCTTTGACAATTTTCAGGGCCTTCCTCTGACACCGCCTGGTATAGAGGTCCTGGATGGCGGAAGCTTGGCCCCAGTGATGTACAGGGCCGTACGCACTACACACTTTGTAGTGCCTTGCGGTCGGAGGCAGATCAGTTGCCATACCAGGCAGTGATGCCATACCAGGCAGCTGCAGAACCTTTTGAGGATCTGAGGACCCATGCCAAATCTTTTCAGTCTCCTGAGGGGGAAGAGGTTTTGTCGAGCCCTCTTCCCGACTGTCATGGTGTGCTTGGACCATGTTAGTTTTTTGGTGATGTGGACACCAAGGAACTTGAAGCGCTCAACCTGCTCCACTGCAGCCCCGTCAATGAGGATGGGGGCGTGCTCGGTTCGCTTTTTCCTGTAGTCCACAATCATCTCCTTTGTCTTGATCACGTTGAGGGAGAGGTTGTTGTCCTAGTACCACACGGCCAGGTCTCTGATCTCCTCCCTATAGGCTGTCTCGTTGTTGTCGGTGATCAGGCATACCACTGTTGTGTCATCGGCAAATTTAATGGTGGTGTTGGAGTCGTGCCTGGCCGTGCAGTCATGAGTGAAATGGGAGTACAGGAGGGGGCTGAGCACGCACCCGAGGGGCCCCTGTGTTGAGGATCAGCGTGGTGGATGTGTTGTTACCTATCCTTACCACCTGGGGGCGGCCCGTCAGGAAGTCCAGGATCCAGTTGCAGAGGGAGGTGTTTAGTCCCAGGGTCCTTAGCTTATTAATGAGCTTTGAGGGCACCATGGTGTTGAACGCTGAGCTGTAGTCAATGAATAGCATTCCCATCATAGGTGTTCCTTCAGGTGGGAAAGTGCAGTATGGATTGCAATAGAGACTGCATCATCTGTGGATCTGTTGGGGCGATATGCAAATTGGAGTGGGTCTAGGGTTTCTGGGATGATAGTGTTGATGTGAGCCATGACCAGCCGTTCAAAGTACTTCATGGCTACAGACTTGAGTGCTACGGGTCGGTAGTCATATAGGCAGGTTACCTTAGTGTTCTTGGGCACAGGCACTATGGTGGTCTGCTTAAAACATGTTGGTATTACAGACTCGGACAGGGAGAGGTTGAAAATGTCAGTGAAGACACTTGCTAGTTGGTCAGCGCATGCTCGCAGTACACGTCCTGGTAATCCGTCTGGCCCTGCAGCCCTGTGAATGTTGACCTGTCTAAGGGTTAGAGTCCCGCTCCTTGAAAGCGGCAGCTCTAGCCTTCAGCTCAGTGAGGATGCTGCCTGTAATCCATGGTTTCTGGTTGGGGTATGTACGTACGGTCACTGTGGGTATGACGTCATCGATGCACTTATTGATGAAGCCAATGACAGATGTGGTGTACTCCTCAATGACATTGGAGGAATCCCGGAACATATTCCAGTCTGTGCTAGCAAAACAGTCCTGTAGCTTAGCATGTGCTTCATCTGACCACTTTTTTATTGATCTAGCCACTGGTGCTTCCTGCTTTAATTTTTGCTTGTAAGCAGTAATCAGGAGGATATAATTATGGTCAGATTTGCCAAATGGAGGGCAAGGGACAGCTCTGTATGCATCTGTGTATGCTTTGTATGCATGTGTGGAGTATAGGTGGTCCAGAGTTCTTTTCCCTCTGGTTGCACATTTAACATGTTGATAGAAATGAGGTAAAACCGATTTAAGTTTCCCTGCATTAAAGTCCCCAGCTAATATTAGCGGCGCCTCTGGGTGAGCGTTGTCTTGTTTGCTTTTGGCGGAATACAGTTCATTCAATACTATCTCTGACTGTGGTGGTATGTAAACAGCTACAACAACAAAAAAATGTGGTCTGCAGCTTATCATGAGAAACTCTACCTCAGGTGAGCAATGGCTCGGGACTTCCTTAGATATCGTGCACCAGCTGTTGTTTACAAAAACACATAGACCGCCGCCCCTTGTCTTACCAGACGCCGCTGTTCTATCCTGCCGGTACATCGTATAACCAGCCAGCTGCATGTTGATATTGTCGTCGTTCAGCCATGACTCCGTGAAGCATAGGATGTTACAGTTTTAATGTCCTGTTGGTAGTTTAATCTTCCCAATAACTCATCTATTTTATTGTCCAAAGATTGCATGTTTGCTAACAGAATTGAGGGGAGTGGGGGTTTATTCAATCGCCGCCTACTCCTCAGAAGACAGCCCGCCCTCCGGCCTCACTTTCTCCGCCTCCTCTTCATACAGATCACTGGCGTCAGGGCCTGTTCCTGAGGGAGCCATATATCCTCCGCCTCAGACTCGTCAGAGTCATGAAAGAATAAAAAGGATTCTGGTAGCCCGTGGTGAGTAATCACAGTCCTAATGTCTAGAAATTATTTTCAGTCAAGAGACAGTAGCGGCAACATTATATACAAAAATAGTAACAAAAATAAGTTACAAACAACGCAGATAAACTAACAAAAAAACACAATTGGTTGGGGGCACGCAAAACATCTGCCTTCTGCTCCGGCGCCATTTTACAGCTAGCAATCAGAGCAGCGATTCTTCTCACAAACCTACTACAAAGACACACACCCTCTCACAAACCTACTCTGCATTTCCATCAGTCACTTCTTCCTCATGCCACTGACTCTGGGCTCACAGTCAATGAAGAAAAGTGACAAGCAAGGAAAGCAAACGGCCAGATTACAAAAGAAAGAAAAAGTACTTTCCTCCCGGCCAAGTCTATTTGCTTTTTAAATGGAACTGAAAGCTGGCCAGTGGAACTGAGACACAGAGAGAGTGTTAGCTCTGCTTCTCTGGGATTGTTTTATTTCTCTAGGGTCCAGTAACTCCCAGGACTGTCAATGGCCTCCATTGAGAGGCAATTACTGCGTGGGAACCACTTGATTAAGGTTTAGTGGGGAAGAAAAGGCCTGTCACGAGGCAGAGAAAATATACTGTTAGTGAAGGTAGGTGTAAAAGTCTCCCTAGGCATTCGAAACGGAAATGTGGCACTACCTTAGGACTGAGGCAATGTTTCTAACCTGCCTCTCAGAGTGAAACACACCTTCTCCCACTTTGATGTAGGGTTCCACTTGGAACCAATAGTTATCCTACAGAAGGGGCAGCCAAAGAACCCTTTATGGTTATATGTAGCACCTTCCTCTAAGAGCGTCCTTTAGAGAAATATTTCTAACTTCCCTCTGAAAGTAAAACACACCTTCTCCCACTTTAATGTAGATGTCCAGGGCGATCTTGAGTTCAGAGAAGGAGGTGACGGCTCTGTACTTCTTGGTGGCCCAGTTGAGGAGGTGCTCGTTGCCATGGGAAAGCACCTCCTTCTGAACCTGACAGTGGAGGGAGAAGTTCCCTGGAGGGAAGTGGACATCAGATCCCTCAGATACCTGGAGGAAGGGGAGATACCACAACGATACAGACAGTCAGCCAGAGAGACACTATGGCTTTACAGACAGACATACACAGTTCATCAAGAGTCATACCCCTGAGACATGGCTGTAGTGTGTTAGGAGTCATAGAAGCCTACAGCCATGTTTCAGCATTAAACGACACACAGAGAAGTGGACATCTGAGCTCTCTGATACCTGGAGGGTGGAGAGACACAATGGTGTTACAGATAGACACTGTACATCAGGAGACATAGCCCCTAAGACATGCCTGTCGACTGCTATGGCATTGGGTGTACTAAGACGCATAGTCATAATAGCCTACAGCCGTTTCTCAGGGCTATAGGAGCCACAGAGGGACATGACTTTGCCTGTGAGGAAAAGAGCTGGAGGCAGGGGTTCCAAAGAATGACTGTGATACAGTAGGTTTCTGTATGACACTATGGGCTGGTTTCCTAGCCACAGATTAAGCCTAGTCCTGGACTAAAGAGCAAGAGCAATGGAGAATCGAAAAGTATTTTTAGTCTAGGACTAGGCTTAATCTGCGTTTGGTAAACTTGTCCTAAGTGACTATCTCAAGCATTATGGACCTGGTGTGCCAGTAACTCAGAGAGAGACCATAGGAACAATAATACGGAGTGTGGATTTACAGGATTTGTAGTCTAGAGACCAATAAGCATTGATTTAATGGTCGACTCAGCGAAATGACAGATATTGAGATGAGCACTATGCGGCTCACTTTCTGCATCGACGTCATATCGCTGAATCTACCTTTAATATCAGTGGGTATGATTTTTTTTCCGATTCCAATTTACATCAGATAACTCTGGATTACTTTCAGCAGTCTCTATTTCAGATACTGAAGGAAATACATGTATAGAGTTACTGAGAATATAAAATGGTAAAGCTAAAAAAAAGTTGTGGATCAGACCTGTGACGTGATTTACTGTTAAGAAGCTGTGTTTTCTATTGGGCGCATGAAGTTAGTTTTCAAGACTTCCACTCACAAGTACTTCTTTGTTGATAAAGATATATATACCAGCCTTCCCTGTAGCTCAGTTGGTAGAGCATGGTGTTTGCAATGCCAGGGTTGTGGGTTCGATTCCCACGGGGGGCCAGCACAGAAAAAAAAAATGTATGAAATGTATGCATTCACTACTGTAAGTCGCTCTGGATAAGAGCGTCTGCTAAATGACTATAAAAAAAAAAAAAAAAATTAAATGTCAATGCTCTATTGACATGCTCATCATCCACTTTATGGGAAAAAAAGAAATTCAAGACAATAAAAGTCAAGGCCTGCCTCGAGGCAAACCGAAAAAGGAGAAGAGAAGACTTTGCAAATTCAAACCTTCTATTAAGCTTTGCCAAAAGACATCTTTGACACTCCATCCCCAATCGTTATTTCAAGGCCTCTCGCAATGTGCGCTCCGTATTTTTACACATGGTCTCCTTACACAATAAGATGCATGGGATCTACTGATTACGTAATCTGTTATTGTGCGTCATCACTAGTGTGCAGGGATTTCTCAAAATGGCTGCATACAGCTGGAGAGGAATGGCACTGTCTGTCATGAATATAGCCAGCAGACACACAAACACACATATAATGGCATATGCTCACGCTACTTTGTCTTTGTCATAGGAAACACAATTCTAAGACACACGTGTCTGTGTATGCGTGCTCACACACACACTAACAAATAAATCAGAGGCACAAAGAAATAGACTACTTTTAGCAATGCAGTTTGTTTGGAGTTAGCATTATAATCTAAAAGTAAATTATTTTGCCATATGAGAGCGGGATAAATTGCATCCAGATGTGATACAGTGGGACGTAGCCTAAGCCTAGGTAGGCAAAAGGCTGCGAGACCGCAAAACCCAGCTGTGATACGCAGAGTGACAAAAAAATTGCGTAAAATGTGTGCGTAGCCCCGAGCCCACAGTGAAGTGCTGATTTGTCTTCTGGCAGGGAGGGATGGAAGGAGAGAGGGAGGGATGGAGGTAGGGATGGAGGGAAAGAGAGAAACTTGACTGAGCTTGGCGTGTGTACATGCATGCGTGGGAGTGCGCAGAAGCGAGAGAGCGAGCGAGCGAGCGAGCGAGCGAGCGAGCGAGCGAGCGAGAGAGAGAGAGAGAGAGAGAGAGAGAGAGAGAGAGAGAGAGAGAGAGAGAGAGAGAGAGAGAGAGTGAGACCACCCCTTTGGCTCTTAACGGACCTCAACCCATATGCTTCATTTCAGAGAGATAAACATTCACATGTGCTGAAAAAAAAACTACTGACTGTAGTACAACTGTGAGCAGAGCTGAGTATCCCAGGCCAGCCAGGCAGCCCTAACACACGGTCTGGTCTAGATAACCTACCTCATTATATTTATCATGATGTTTTTCTTATTCCCACGGCCTCCTATCTAACATGGGGAGGGCAGCTGACAGTGCTGCCTGGCAGGCCCAATTAAAACATTAACTCATATCACTTAGTATCGTTCACAGTTTGTTGCATTACCCATCATTTTGAAGTTTTCCAAAGAGAGGGAAGTGGAAAACATAACACAGTATTTCAGATCATGGTGTTTGCTTGTTTGTTTGAAAATTGGGTATTTGGAACTCCAGACAGAGAGGTTCTCCATTTCCCTCCAGCACACACACACACAAACACACGTCACACACACACGGCCCAGCTAGCACCATGTGCAACATCTGCTTGACCCCTGGCCGCTCCTTTCTACGTTCCTGGCATTGTCACCACAGATGATGAATGCCAAGACCAGGGAGACAGATACTGTCGAAGAATTCACCGCAGCATAGCTATTTATTTTGAGTGATAACGTTTACAACGACTACGGCAGGAAGGAAAGGAAAACTTTAGTGGAGAAAGACGGAGTTCCGTGCCTCTGCCTGACCTCACCACTCAAAAGTGATATAGAGCTGTGGACAAGTGCTGAAACAACGAGAGAGGAGGAGATGGCGGGGGAAAGGGTTGGGGTTTACTTTTGGAAACCGTCCCAAGCTCAGCAGAGTTGATCAATTTAATTGCGGCAATACGTCTGTAATTAGTCTGAAAGAATTAGAGGTGGAAGCCTGAAAAACCAAATTAGCTCCAGGCCGTTCGAGGGTGATTTGAAATGGTAATATGAAAGAAGAGACTCAGAGAGACACTGGGACTCAACAAACCTGCTCTCTCTATATAAACCAACCCGAGATCCATACCAAGTTAGCTGAGAGAGAGAGAGAGAGAGAGAGAGAGAGAGAGAGAGAGAGAGAGAGAGAACGCTTGTTAGAAGAATGTGTAAAAAAAACAAAATACATATACAGTGCATTCGGAAAGTTTTCAGAACCCTTGACTTTTGCCACATTTTGTTACATTACAGCCTTATTCTAAAATTGATTAAATAAAACATTTTCTTCAGCAATCTACACACAATACCCAATAATGACAAAGCAAAAACAGGTTTCTAGAAATGTTTGCACATCTATAAAAAAAAAAAATAATACTTTATTTACATAAGTATTCAGACACTTTGCTATGAGACTCGAAATTGAGCTCAGGTGCATCCTGTTTCCATTGATCATCCTTGAGATGTTTCTACAACTTGATTTGAGTCCACCTGTGGTAAATTCAATTGATTGGATTTGATTTGGAAAGGCACACACCTGTCTATATAAGGTCTCACAGTTGACAGTGCATGTCAGAGCAAAAACCAAGCCATGAGGTCAAAGGAATTGTCCGTAGAACTCTGAGACAGGATTTAAAAAATATATATATATTTCACCTTTATTTAACCAGGTAGGCTAGTTGAGAAGAAGTTCTCATTTGCAACTGCGACCTGGCCAAGATAAAGCATAGCAATTCGACACATACAACAACACAGAGTTACACATGGAATAAACAAAAACAAACAGTCAATAATACAGTAGAACAAAAGAAAAAAAAAAGTCTATATACAGTGACTGCAAATGGGTAAGTTAAGGCAATAAATAGGCCATGGTGGCGAAGTAATTACAATATAGCAATTAAACACTGGAATGGTAGATGTACAGAAGATGAATGTGCAAGTAGAGATACTGGGGTGCAAAGGAGCAAGATAAATAAATAAATAAATACAGTATGGGGATGAGGTAGGTAGATAGATGGGCTGTTTACAGATGGGCTATGTACAGGTGCAGTGATCTGAGCTGCTCTGACAGCTGGTGCTTAAAGCTAGTGAGGGAGATATGAGTCTCCAGCTTCAGAGATTGTTTCAGTTCGTTCCAGTCATTGGCAGCAGAGAACTGGAAGGAAAGACGACCAAAGGAGGAATTGGCTTTGGGGGTGACCTGTGAGATATACCTGCTGGAGCGCGTGCTACGAGTGGGTGCTGCTATGGTGACCAGTGAGCTGAGATAAGGCGGGGCTTTACCTAGCAGAGACTTGTAGATAACCTGTAGCCAGTGGGTTTGGCGACGAGTATGAAGCGAGGGCAAACCAACGAGAGCGTACAGGTCGCAGTGGTGTATAGTGTATGGGGCTTTGGTGACAAAACAGATGGCACTGTGATAGACTGCATCCAGTTTGTTGAGTAGAGTGTTGGAGGCTATTTTATAGATGACATCACCGAAGTCGAGGATCGGTAGGATGGTCAGTTTTATGAGGGTATGTTTGGCAGCATGAGTGAAGGATGCTTTGTTGCGATATAGGAAGCCGATTCTAGATTTAATTTTGGATTGGAGATGCTTAATGTGAGTCTGGAAGGAGAGTTTACAGTTGAACCAGACACCCAGGTATTTGTAGTTGTCCACATATTCTAAGTCAGAGCCGTCCAGAGTAGTGATGCTGGACGGGCGAGCAGGTGCGGGCAGTGATCGATTGAATAGCATGCATTTAGTTTTACTTGCGTTTAAGAGCAGTTGGAGGCCACGGAAGGAGAGTTGTATGGCATTGAAGCTCGTCTGGAGGTCAGTTAACACAGTGTCCAAAGAGGGGCCAGAAGTATACAGAATGGTGTCGTCTGCGTAGAGGTGGATCAGAGAATCACCAGCAGCAAGAGCAACATCATTGATGTATAGAGAAGAGAGTCGGCCCGAGAATTGAACCCTGTGGCACACCCATAGAGAATGCCACAGGTCCGGACAACAGGCCCTCCGATTTGATACACTGAACTCTATCAGAGAAGTAGTTGGTAAACCAGGCGAGGCAATCATTTGAGAAACCAAGGCTGTCGAGTCTGCCAATAAGAATGTGGTGATTGACAGAGTCGAAAGCCTTGGCCAAGTCGATGAATACGGCTGCACAGTAATGTCTCTTATCGACGGCGGTTATGATGTCGTTTAGGACCTTGAGCGTGACTGAGGTGCACCCATGACCAGCTCTGAAACCTGATTGCATAGCGGAGAAGGTACGGTGGGATTCGAAATGGTCGGTAATCTGTCGGTAATCGGCTTTTGAAGACCTTAGAAAGACAGGGTAGGATAGATATAGGTCTGTAGCAGTTTGGGTCTAGAGTGTCACCCCCTTTGAAGAGGGGGATGACTGCGGCAGCTTTCCAATCTTTGGGAATCTCAGACGATACGAAATAGAGGTTGAACAGGCTTGTAAAAGGGGTTACAACAATTTTGGAAGATAATTTTAGAAAGAGAGGGTCCAGATTGTCTAGCCCGGCTGATTTGTTTGGGTCCAAATTTTGCAGATCTTTCAGAACATCAGCTATCTGGATTTGGGTGAAGGAGAAATGGTGGGGGCATTGGCTGGTTGCTGTGGAGGGTGCCAGGCAGTTGACCGGGGTAGGGGTAGCCAGGTGGAAAGCATGGCCAGCCGTAGAGAAATGCTTATTGAAATTCTCAATTATAGTGGATTTATCGTTGGTAAGTGTTTCCTAGCCTCAGAGCAGTGGGCAGCTGGGAGGAGGTGCTCTTATTCTCCATGGATTTACAGTGTCCCAGAACTTTTTTGAGTTAGTACTACAGGATGCAAATTTCTGTTTGAAAAAGGTAGCCTTAGCTTTTCTAACTGCCTGTGTATATTTGTTCCTAACTTCCCTGAAAAGTTGCATATCACGGGGGATATTCGATGCTAATGCAGAACGCCACAGGATGTTTTTGTGCTGGTCAAGGGCAGACAGGTCTGGAGTGAACCAAGGACTATATCTATTCCTATTTTTTTGAGTAGGGCATGCTTATTTAAGATGGTGAGGAAGGCACTTATAAAGAATAGCCAGGCATCATCTACTGACGGGATGAGGTCAATGTCATTCCAGGATACCCCGGCCCGGTCGATTAGAAAGGCCTGCTCGCAGAAGTGTTTTAGGGAGCGTTTGACAGTGATGAGGGGTGGTCGTTTGGTCGCAGACCCATTACGGATGCAGGCAATGAGGCAGTGATCGCTGAGATCTTGATTGAAAACAGCAGAGGTGTATTTGGAGGGCGAGTTAGTTAGGATGACATCTATGAGGGTGCCCGTGTTTACGGATTTGGAGTTGTACCTGGTAGGTTCATTGATAATTTGTGTGAGATTGAGGGCATCAAGCTTAGATTGTAGGATGGCCGGGGTGTTAAGCATGTCCCAGTTTAGGTCACCTAGCAGCACGAGCTCAGAAGATAGATGGGGGGCAATCAATTCACATATGGTATCGAGGGCAGAGCTGGGGCCAGAGGGAGGTCTATAGTAAGCGGCAACAGTGAGAGACTTGTTTCTGGAAAGGTGAATTTTTAGAAGTAGAAGCTCGAATTGTTTGGGTACAGACTTGGATAGTAATACAGAACTCTGCAGGCTATCTTTGCAGTAGATTGCAGCTGCCCCTTTGGCAGTTCTATCTTGGCGGAAAATGTTATAGTTAGCAATGGAGATTTCAGGGTTTTTGGTGGTTTTCCTAAGCCAGGATTCAGACACGGCTAAGACATCCGGGTTGGCAGAGTGTGCTAAAGCAGTGAGTAAAACAAACTTAGGGAGTAGGCTTCTAATGTTAAAATGCATGAAACCAAGGCTTTTACGGTTACAGAAGTCAACAAATGAGAGCACCTGGGGAGTGGGAGTGGAGCTAGGCACTGCAGGACATGGATTAACCTCCACATCACCAGAGGAACAGAGGAGAAGTAGGATAAGGGTACGGTTAAAGGCTATACAAACTGGCCGTCTAGCACGTTCGGAACAGAGAGTAAAAGGAGCAGGTTTCTGGGCACGATAGCATAGATTCAAGGCATAGTGTACAGACAAAGGTAAGGTTGGATGTGAGTACATTGGAGGTAAACCTAGGCATTGAGTAATGATGAGAGAGATATAGTCTCTAGAGACGTTTAAACCAGGTGATGTCATCGCATATGTAGGAGGTGGAACAACATGGTTGGTTAAGGCATATTGAGCAGGGCTAGAGGCTCCACAGTGAAATAAGACAGTAATCACTAACCAGGACAGTAATGGACGAGGCATATTGATATTAGAGAGAGGCATGTGTAGCCAAGTGAACATATGGGTCCAGTGAGTGATTTGGCTGACTGGGGACACGGCGATTCAGACAGTTAGCAGGCCGGTGAAGCACGGTGGTGGCAGCATCATGATGTGGGGATGTTTTTCAGCAGCAGGGACTGGGAGGCTAGTCAGGATCGAGGCAAAGATGAATGGAGCAAAGTACAGAGAGATCCTTGATAAAAACCTCCTCCAGAGCGCTCAGGACCTCAGACTGGGGTGAAGGTTCACCTTCCAACAGGACAATGACCTTTAGCACACAGCCAAGACAATGCAGGAGTGGCTTAGGGACAAGTCTCTGAATGTCCTTGAGTGGCCCAGCCAAAGCCCAGACTTGAACCCGATCGAACATATATACACCTATATTGACCTGAAAATAGCTGTGCAGCAACACTCCCCATCCAACCTGACAGAGCTTGAGAGAATCTGCAGAGAAGAATGGGAGAAACTCCCCAAATACAGGTGCGCCAAGCTTGTAGCGACATACCCAAGAAGACTCGATGCTGTAATCACTGCCAAAGGTGCTTCAACAAAGTACTGAGTAAATTGTCTGAATACTTACGTATATACTTACATTATATAAATTAGCAAACATTTCTAAAAACCTGTTTTTGCTTTGTCATTATGGGGTATTGTGTGTAAATTGATGAAGAAAAAACAATTGAATACATTTTAGAATAAGGCTGTAACGTAACAAAATGTGCTGTTTTCAACCAGCTGCAGATTTGCTAGGTCTTTCTTAGCTTCATTTGACCATATTACCGGACAGTAATCAAGATGGGACATACCCCTCCCCATCTTCACAACAACTTAGTCAATATGAGTTGACCATGATAATTGACCATCCAATGTTATACCTAGGAGTTTAGTCCCTGTAACTTTCTCGCTCATCATTATTTAAGATTCATTAAGGATTATCTGCAATCATAAGCAATGTTTTCATCAGACTTGAAAGTTGGAAAAAATAAGAAATGAGCATCTACTTTTACAAGAACAAATAAAGTGTGAAGCCAGGACTTAACTGCAAAATAACTGCTTGAAAGCTATACCATTTCAAAGTTACGGTATTGTTAATTGTTTGGCTCCCAGAGTATTAACAATACTTCAAAGTAGTGCTACATGCAAAGACATCAAAGTAGTGTTGCATGCATACACTCTCAGAAAAAAGGGTTCCAAAAGGGTTATTCGGCTGTCCCCATAAGAGAATCCTTTTTGGTTGCAGGTAGAACCATTTTTGGCTCAATGTAGAATCCTCTGTAGAACGGGTTCTACGTGGAACCAAAAAGGGTTTAACCTGGAAGCAAAAGGGTTCTATCTGCAACCAAAAATGATTATTCAAAGGGTTCCCCTATGCAGACAGTCAAAGAACCCGTTAAGGTTCTAGATAGCCCCTTTTTTTCCAAGACTGTAGATGTCAAAGTAGTTCTACATCCATAGACATCAATGACTGTCACAAGGGATTGATTAACTCAATGAAACAATTGGGAGGAAAATGTTCATACAATACAGAGTACAGTCATTTTTGTCGGTTTTAAAGTCCCTACTGTCATAGCACGTACGCTACTCTTTGCCTTGAGCGTATCATCCAGTTCTCCCTGAGAAGAGAAGAGGAGGACCTGTCTGGACACAGGACTGAACGTGCAGAGAGAGAGAGGGCCTAATCCCTGAACACATACATTTATGTTGTTTATTCGTCCTCTTCTCACAAACAGAACCAGACAGACAACCTAGATTAGTCCTGGGCTCATTTCACTGTATGACCTCATATCTAACGCAACCAAGCAGGGGGGCTGAATGTCTGTTTGGCCTCTTTCTGTCTGTCTGTCTGGAATCAGCTCAGGTTTGCACTCAATAGCCATGGAACTTTGCAAAGCCAAGAGTTTACCTCATTCTACCTAACTGGGAATGGAACTAATAGAGCTAATCTCCAATGAGGTGTTCTTGGGCAGTTCAAAGTCAAAGAAGAGGGGGTGCTTGGGTGGAACCAGGGATGGTCCTCTAGTTTGGGAAATTTTCTTAAAGCCCGCTCTGAAAAATACTAACCTGGGGCTAGCGGACTAGCCTAACTTCTTTCCATGGGTGTAAGACAATGAGAAGGGTGTCTGCTGCTCTCCACTTCATGTCTGTTGAAAAGCAACATCAGCTTTGACATCAGCCAGCCTCAACTGTTCAGCCGATTGCACTGAACATGCAATGGGATACAATGAAATATTACGCCTGACTTTTCAAAAGAGATAGCTGCTGCCATAATTAGTCGGCATTAGTCTAAATGTTCCAAAGTCGACAGTTCCTAACAGCCATAGAGAGCGAAGCCTCCTCACTCTAAGATTGGTCCCTTCCTTCCCTCCCCAAGTATAAAACCCAACAATAACATGCGCCTGCTGCCCAGTACCCTTTACGGTCCGTGGCTTTTCAAAAGCATATGCCTGTGGTTGGTTTCCTGGCTTCTCTGCCTGTGTGTGTGTGTGAACGTCTACATATTATTGCCATATGTGCTGCTCGGGTGAGGGGAGAGAAGAGACGCCGTGCCAAATTATATCAATTATCAGAGTGTTGCAATCCTCCAACTCTCTCGCTAAGCAACACCCAGAGTACAACCGGAGAAAACACCATCTCTGTCTGGAGAAGACGAGGTGTTCCAAACAGTGGGAGACAGGGAGGGAGGCCTCAGGGACAGAGAGAGGATGTGAGATAATAGGAGCGTGCTCTAATGCAGTGATGTTATGAATGTGATAAATGCTTTTTCTGTGGGTGATTTGATCTGCTCTCTCTATATTGGCTCCAGAGAGCTAATCAAGCTGCTGGCGTGTGTGTGTGTGTGTGTGTGTGTGTGTGTGTGTGTGTGTGTGTGTGTGTGTGTGTGTGTGTGTGTGTGTGTGTGTGTGTGTGTGTGTGTGTGTGTGTATGAGAGAGCGAGAGAGAGAGAGAACTGGCAGGGAGAGGTGTTGTGTAGAAAACAACACCATCTGTCTATGCACCCCGGCAGAACGTTCCTGTAGATCTGTCTCTGAAGAAAAAACAATATTGGGCTGGCCATGGTTCCATTTAACGAGCACAGAGAACGAAAGAGGGAGTGAGAGAGAAAGAGAGAGAGAGAGCGAGAGACAGAGTGAGAGAGAGCGAGAGAGAGGGTGAAACAGAGCGAGAGAAAGAAAGAAAAGAAGAGCGAGACCAAAAGGAGAGAGAGAGAGAGAAAGAAAGAATCACACCAAATCCAAATAATGCAATAAAAGAAAGAAACGAGAGAAAAGGATAAAGACTTGGCAAACACAGAAAGAGCAACAAATTCCAACAGCTAAACTTTACAGTGTTGGTCCATCAAAAGGCGAGAGAGAACAAAGATGTGTTTCAGATCAAACTAGTCAAACAATAAGGCACGATAACCCTTTAAAACATAGAGGCTGCGTCTCAAATGGCACTCTATTCTCTATGGGCCCTGGTCAAAAGTAGGGTACAACATAGGGAATATGGTGCCATTTGAGACGCAACCCGAGTCATAGAGCCAACTTTAATAAAGACACCTCTCTGGAGATGAGCCCTCCTAAGGATCCTAATTGTGTCCTGGTGAAATTACATTGGCTTGATTTGCTGTGTCCATCTCTCGTTTCATGTTCGACTTCATGTTTTTTCATTACTCGGTACTTCTGATTGACAGGGAGAGCTGCGTAGCATGTTTTACA